>NC_068396.1:8851510-9464010 GCF_023724105.1 Carassius gibelio
GAAAGAGAACAGGAGAATGAGAGATGGCCATAGAGATCCACACCACAGACAGACTGTCAGTGACAAAATGGAGAAGGCCCAAAGTAGGAGGGTGAGAGAGAAGACACTTGCAGGGGGAGAAGACACTGAAAGTAGAAAAGAGAGTGATGGAGAGGCGGAGGAGGGAAGATAAGAGAGGTCTGGAGGAGGTACAGGTATATAATCTCCCGTGAGCTTTCCTATGGGGTGTCTGTAGCCTCAGGATAACACAGATATAGTGTGTCGGACTAATGAATGGAGAAAGTTTGTGAGTGCTAGTGTTTCACACATGTACCTGTATTAAGCAATGGTATTACTATTGCACAGTTTAATAACCCTTATCCCAAAGTATTTCATTTTGACATTTAACTCGTGTTACAGTAGAAACATGAATCATACCTTATCATGTGTTCCTCTAAAAACACTGTACAAAAATATGAATATAATGTATAATATTAATGTATTGTTTTTAAAAGGTACAGTCTGTTATAAAAAGTGCAATGAAAAACATTAACAGCAAACATTAACTTTGATTACTTTCAAATCAAAGTGACTATAAAGACATTTGTGTTGTTTAAAAAAAATGCTATTTGTTTTAATGTCATGGTTCAATAATCATGGTTTTCACAAAAACATTAAGAATCACAACTGTTTTCAACATTGGTAATGGTTTCTTGAGCATCAAAACAGGACTGGATTAATGCTGCTGAAAAAAAAAACACTTATATATTATTTTAAATTAGAACTATTTTGCAACATATAATTGTTTTTATTGTGTTTTTTTCATTAAATAAATACAGCCTCTGTGTGCATAACAAACCTCAAAAACATTAGTAAAAACCCTATTGACCCTTAACTCTTGATAGTGTATTTCTTTCTTTCTTTTGCACATATATGTTACAAAAAGGCTAAGTTTTAACTTACACATAGCAGGTGTATCAGGCCCCTGAAAGGGGACTTGAATGGACTTTAAGTTGCTTTTGGTTAAGAGCGTCAGTCAGATGCATATGTAATTGAAACCACTTAGCAACATGCTAAAAAAAGTTTTTTTCAGCAACTTTCTTTAGAAAATGTAAAAATCTAGCTTTGCATGGGTTTATGTGTTTCCATGTGATTGACTTCATACTGCTGCTTATGTTTTGTGTGCATGAGTGCACGATAGCTTTGGGTAATATGAAAAGCCATGTGGTTGATATCCATGATCACAGGATTTTAAACCTCCAACGCTCACGGCCACAGGTTAGTGTGTGTTTGTACCCAAACCCAGAGGCTCAGTGCTGGGGTAAGATCAGGTGAGCTGCCATTTCCTGAAACCTTATCTGGAGTGCTCATGCTCCCTCGCTATAAATCACCAAATACTGACACACCCTGAAATGAACACTAAGAGGATGAGAAAAGAGTTAAATGACACAAAGAGAGAATATCAGGAGAAAACGGGTAAATAAGCTTGAAAAATTGATTTTATTGTATAAGAGTGTTATTGAATGAGATGTGTAATTAAGGTAAATGAAAACATTAAAACATTAGTCAAAGGCAATGCAGACATAAAAGGTGTTAAAATTGTAATAGTGTTAAAAAGTTGCGGTCAGTAAGATTTTTACAATGTTTTTGAAATACGTCTCTTAGTGAAAGCTGCATTTATTTGACCAAGTATTTTAATAGAAAGAACAGCCGTTCTTTGAAATAGAAATCTTTTGTAACAGTATAAATGTTTTCACTGTCACTTATGATCGATTTAATTTGTCTTTGCTGCATACACGTATTTATTTATTCTTACTGTATACACTGATATGTAATATCAGTCAATTATCAGTATAAATATTATTGGTATTAACCAACATCTTCATATCAATGTATCCCTGCAAAATACAGCAAAATAGCACTTTACCTGAGGAACGACAAACAAAAACAGAAACGCGCTACAAATATAAATATATATAACATAGTTAATTTCAATTTTGTTGTATTTGGTTGTGTTTGTGAGGATTTGCGGCACCTGTGCTGTCAAACTGATTAAGATGTTGTTTGTTTGTGCCTTTTGTATTTGCATGTGTTTTCTGAATTTGCAGTGCACTGAGCTCTCTCAGCCACCGTAAAAACCTTTAAGATCATGGAACCTTTCAGATGCACAAAAGGTTCTTGATAGTGGAAAACGGTTCTTCAGATTATTACAATTTTGACACAGTAAAAAAAGTGATTCTTTTAAGAACTGTTCACTGAAATCCAAAATGTTTCTTCTATGGCATCACTGTGAACACCCCTATTTTAAAAAGTGTATCATTATGTTGGCTTGTTGTCCACAGGCAAGAAGCATTCATATTATCTTGAGTAAATGTCTAGTTGACACCACCTGGATGCAGCTCTATAACAGGTGGGACAGTGATTCAGTGTCCATTGTTTGACTGGACAGCATGGACACCTGGACCCTAAAAACCCCTGAAGTGCATGAAAAATTGCCAAGGCTATGAAATCTGTTGTTTGTTCTCCTCACTAACAAACACCTACGAGTACACATTTACTTCAGAGTGGCAAATAGCCTCATGTATCTTAACTTGCCCTGTTTAAACTCTCTCATCCCCCACAGTAGATGTGCTTAGGTCATATAATCCTGTCTCACTCCATCTCCCATAATAGATGAACTCTGTTCACGTCAGCTCCTAGTGTGACCAATACATCACAGGTGTCTAGCGTTCTCTCCCTAACACACACACACACACACTCTCTCTCTCAAAGGGAAATAAATTTGAGCAATAAATAATGAAATGTCCCGCTGTCTCAAACAGATGTATCAAAGAGACCGTCCCTTGCCGAACGCATGAAATGAGTGGCAACGAGAACACGGCAGAAAGAATCAGGAGTGGTAAGATTCAAATGAGGTTTTGTTGATAATACATTTAAATAACACAGAAAAGCTCATGTTTAATTGATTTAGTCTGAATTTATTCGGCAAAGCCCTAAGCCTCAAAGAACCGTGCTGGGTAGATGCGACCCAGCAAAGCACCCCAAGACTGCACATCGCAACAGCAAGATTAGAGCATTAGTCTTGCACTGATTTTTTCTCTTTTTCAAATGAATGTCACTCAATGAAATATGCATTTAGAATCTTAACAGGTAGGCTTTCATGTTATTACGCTTTGCTTTTTTGCTTGGGGCAAGGCCTCTGAGAGACTCAAACAAAGGGTGGAGTGGTGAACACATTTTAAGAATCTAATCCAAGATGTCCAAAGAAAAACCCAGCCCCAGTTATATTTATGCATTTGGTAGACAATTTATCAAAAAGTACTGCAATGCAGGTAGACAGTTTATCTATTCATGAATTCCATGAAAATCGAACCCATGACCTTGGCATTGTTAGTGCCATACAATGCATGAAAATAATTTAAATTTCAAAGTCAACCGAGGACCACGTATCACAGTGTATATGAACAGTCATTGTAAAATGTAATACACCTACCATTCAATTTTTGTAATGAAATCACATTTTTGTTTTTTTGGACAGCTCATAATTAAATTTTATTTTAGAACTTATAGAACTATAAATGTATACATAAATTCTATATATATATATATAATTTATATTACAATTATTTTTAATGTAGGCCGAGTGACATAGGTAATCACGACGTGCTGATATACAGCCTTATCACATGGCTACAAGTGTGATATTACTTTTATCCAACAGTTCGACAGCAACTTTAAAAGCTCTTTTTTTGTGCAGAAAAATTTCCTTCCACCACAAAATCAAATCTAAGTTTGACTGGTTAACAGCGGAGCCCAAGCTGAAAACGTCACTTTAGAACTAGTAACAAAGAAATGTTGAGTTGCTTCATTAAAAACTTTTTTTGTATTATTGTATTAAAATCACACTGTATTATGTAAATTATTATGAGAAATGGACTGAGCAATCATGATTGCCTGCATCTGAGACAGCATTCATAATTCAGCTCAATCTCATATTTACAATAAAATATTAGTTTGAATGTCCACTGAGGAAAGCGTTATCTTTGTTGTACTATCCTTTCATCTGTTATATACAGCATTAATGTTACATAAAATGTAACATGATGCAATTTTGCCCTTAGCTAAAACTATTTGCTCTGGAACAAATAATAGATTAATAAGACCAAAGACTGCCTGTTAGATTTGCCCCAAATTAATTATATCTCATGTTAACCACTATAGAGACATCAGAGCCAGCGGCAAATTCCAATAGATTCAGTAGGCCGAGGTAAGACTGCTTTCAGCCTGTTCAAGTGGTTGGAGTTGTTATCACAAGAATATCACAATCTTATCAGTCTTATGGCAAAATGTTTTATTTTTTTATGTATTCTTGTATTATTTTGTTTATGTCACATATTGCATCCGGCATTAAATTACTCTGTAAGATTACTGGCATGATTTTTGTAAAGATGCATTAATTATAGCTAAATAATTATTTGGCTATTATTCTCCTCTCCACGAAGCCTGTGATGTCATCATTTTTTTTTTAATGATGTGATGAATGATGCAGTGATGAATTATTCCATATAAGACCAAAGCCATATATTTAAAAAGCAAAAAGGGTAAATTTTGATATTAAGTTTAAAATGAAATTTCACTGCAGCACAAATGTTCTATATACTTCCTATTCTCTCTGTGAAATGACCTATTTAACCACTTTTGAGAAACTAATTTGTATATACCTAATTGCCTCAAGTGTAAAATTCAATCACTGACGATTCATTCGGTGAGAATGTGCTAGTGTGTGTCAACACACACACAGAGAGAGAGAGAGAGAGAAAGACGATGAGAGCATGGCTTCCCTTAACAGCAATAATTCTGATAAAGAAAAGTAGCTCAGATAGGGTAGCAGTTTGCTGGAGTAGCGCTTAACCAAAAGTCTCCTCTATGTGAGTTGTTTATTTCTTCTAAATAATTGGTTTCAGTCAGTCTAAGCTGTTCCAGCATTAATATGTCAAACTGACAGTAAGCATCATGACCGGAGGTTAACCGCTTCCATCGACCAACAAAAGCTTTATACCCTTTGACCCTCTCGCCAGTGTTGCCATGTCTATATATTATAAACATTTTTGGTGTTGTTTGTTTATAAAGTTGTCCTAGGCTAAATGTTTTTGGTGCTCATTTCCAAAATACAATTAATTGATCTGCAAAATCCAAAATCCTCCCACCTGCTATTCAAGATACATTTTATATTGTCATTATTAAAGGAATAGTTCACCCCAAAATGAAAACAAAAATAATCCACAAGTAACTTCGGTCCATTCCCTCTTGTCCTCTCACATCAAAATACACCTACATATTAATTTAGAACTACAGATTAGAACTAATTAGAACTAATTAGAACTTATTACTGTCTACTACTTTTTATGTAGACAGTAATTGATCTGTACATAATTCTCTCCTGATTTAGATGAGACAACTTTTCACTGGAAAAATCCATGTTAGTGTTGTTGGTGTTCATAGAATTCACACATAAACATTCAATGAACAAAAATGTAAAATGATATCCACCACCAATAAAATCCATTTGTGAGCCCAGTTCAGGTTTATTGTTGCTTATGTTGGCCTTTTTTTGTCAGACCTGGATGCCTGTTTTTTTGTTGGATTTGGCAACACAGCCCTGGTCTGTATACCGTTCTCTCTCCATTCTCTTTTTTTTTTCACGAAATGCTTCATCATTCTGTTCCCTAAACCCAAACAGCAAAAATATTTCTTGCTAAATCTTGTAAAACAACAGGGAGTTTAAAATGTCAAACTACTCATTCCTGTCACATCATGCCAATGTTCTAATTTGTGGACCTGCAGATCTGTGCTCTCTTTATGCAGAACACATACAAGCTTCATGTCGGCACCTTCACAACCATCATAATAAGAAAAGAAAATTAATAATTTTTCACCTTGAAAGAGGCACTGAGATGTGTTTTGAATTACAATTGTTTCATCAGTTTCTTCTCAGTCAAATTTTTTTTTTTTTAAACTTCTTATTTGATCTTAAGGATCAGTGATGCGATGATGTTCCCACTTTTGCTATGCTTAAATACACTCAAAAATGTATTTTTGCTGCTTGTCTAATTTAGTTAATTAAAATGAGCTAATGCATTTTGTCACAACTTCAAACCATTTAAATGTATAAAATAAGTTTAATTAATGCATGTGGGATGAGTAGTTTCATTGGTTAGAGCCTAGACAAGGCATTCTTGTAAGCATTATATTCTAAACCTAACATCACCCTTCCAACACTTTACAAATTTATACCAACCCCAAACTTTAGAATGGTATAAAAAAATGTAAAATCTCTCTACAATTTGCATGATGGTTGTATATAAACAAGGACAGCATTCTAATGGCTTTGCCTCAGTAATATGTCAAAGGTTCGGAGTCATTATGTTCATATGCAAATTCTTAATATGACAGTTTGTGAATCACTCATTTACAGATGCTGTACAAGATTAACTACAGTTTGCATGTGCCTGTTCCTTCTGCTTTAAATAATACATTTTCATTCAAGGCCTCTTATTCAAATAGGGATTAATATAAGCATTACAGCACATCCATTTTTGTGCCCTGGCATGAATGAGTGTCTGTGTTTACTAATTTTGCAACACTGTGCATTGAAATTTCTGGACTAATGTGTCTGTGCATAGTGAGTTGATAAGGCTGCTGAAGGTAAGCAGGTCGCAGCTGTTTGTTCCGAATCTAATGCGATCTAATGATGTCAGCTACACTCAGCCACACACCCTCATCCTCTCTCTCTCTCTATCTTTCTCTTGCTCTCCCACTCTCTTGTCTCTCTCTCCCTCTTTCGCTGTGGTGAACAAGCTCCTACTCACTCATTTTGAGATGGAGAGATGCACATTTATTCTATTCACTTCAAAGTATGGGAAAACTACAAATGTATACTGTTTATAATCTGTCAATGTTTAAAGCCCATAATGAATTTATATTTCAGTATAAGAATTTCAAGAATTATTTAATTTCATTAAGTTTTTTTTATTATTATTCAAAGCATCATGCAAATGATGAGCATTGCAAGCAATTTAATCATTAGAGCAAACAATGCCAAGTTTTAAGTATGAGCTACATTAGTACACAAGCCAGACCAGAAGGGAAATTTATAAAAGATGGGGAAAAAATAGGAGTTGGAGTTTGCTGACTATGTTTGGGGATAAGCTAAGTGCTTGTGGTGATTAATAGTTAAATACAAATTAAAGGAATAGTTCACACAAAAATTACATTTGCTGAAATTAATTTATCTTCAGGGCATCCAAAATGTAGATGAGTTTAATACTTTATTGAAACCAGACTTGGAGATATTTAGCATTACATCATTTACTCACCAATGAATCCTCTGCAGTGAATGGGTGCCATCAGAAAGAGGGTCCAAACAGCGGATAAAAATATCATAATAATCCACAGCACTTCAGCCCATCAGAAAACATCTTATGAAGTGCATGTCTGTAAGAAACAAGACCACCATTAATGCTTTTTATCTTTAAAGTGTTGCTTCTGGCCAAAATAAATATATAAAGAAAGGGTAACACTTTAGAATAAGGTTCCATTAGTTAATGTTAGTTAGCTACTTTCGTTAACATGAACTAAGCAAGAACGATCCTTCTACAGCATTTATAAGTCTTAGTTCATGTTAATTTCAACATTTACTAATGCATTATTTCAATCAAAAGTTGTGCTTGTTAACATTAGTTAATGCACTGTGAATTACCATGAACTAACAATGAATAACTGTATTTTCATTAACTAACATTAAGAAAGATGAATAAATACAGTAATAAATGTATTATTCATTGTTTGTTCATGTTAATTAATACATTAACTAACATTAACTAATGGAACCTTATTCTAAAGTGTTACCAAAGAAAGTAAATAAAAAATAAATCCTCACACATCAGAAGCTTTGAAACAATGCTTGATATGGGAATATTTCACTCCTGATTCAGACTTTTATGGAGAAAGCTATATTAAGGTCAGATAATTCACATTTTCCATGTTAATGATAGATTTGTTTCTTTCTAACACATAGCTTTTCACTTCACAAGATGTTAATTAATGGTTTGGAGTTGTGTAGATTACTCATGAAAGTGACGTGACATTCAGCCAAGTATGATTACTCATGAAAGTGACGTGACATTCAGCCAAGTATGATGACCCAAACTCAGAATTTGAGCTCTGCATTTAACCCATCCAAAGTGCACACACACAGAGCAGTGAACACACACACACCATGAACACACACCCGGAGCAGTGGGCAGCCATTTATGCCGTGGTGCCTGGGGAGCAATTGGGGGTTGATGCCTTGCTCAAGGGCACCTCAGTCGTGATATTGACGGCCCGAGATTCGAACCCACAACCCTAGGGTTAGGAGTCAAACTCTCTAAACCACTCTAACCCATTCACAGCAGAGGATCCATTGGTGAGCGAGTAATATTATGCAAAATTTCTCAGAATCTCTACATGCTGGACGACCTTTAGATGAGTACATATTCAACGCATTTTCATACTTGGGTGACCTATTCCATTAATACAAATTAATAGTAAAAAAAAAAACCTTGACATGGCATGGCATTCTGCAAGGTCGATCAGTGATCACAGAGAACAAAGGTTATATTTTAAAAGAAGAAATCTCATTCTATCTGTTAAAGTGTATAATTCTAGCAGACTGGATTGATGTGTTTAAATATAAGAAACTTTGGAATAATGACAGATAGAGCTCTGAAATTATGTGAATTATTATTGTATTATTTAATAAATATTCGTATTGAATTATCTTTTTATTGTCATCACAAAAAAGACAATAATCTATACATTATTTAGAATTTTAATAAAACATACTTTTTTTTTGCAATATAACACTATAATAGATACATAACATTAAATATTATAATGGTTAATATTACTGGGTGATTCATTACCCAGGCTGGACATTTCTTTGTGAAATTTGTCAAATAATAATCTGTCTTATTCAGATATTTTTAGCACTTTGTAAGTTTTTATTTAACCAAATCGCTTACATGATGCTCTGGGGTCTTACACATTTAATTTAGCTGAAACTAATTGTAAAATTACTAGAATTTCCTACTACAAGAGTCTTCTCAACCTTATTTTATACTTAAAATATATTCATATTAAAAAACTGCATTTTTGTTCTCCTCTAAGTGGGCAGTTCACTAGATTTTGTAAATGAGCAGAGGAATAATTCAACCCCAAATGTAATAGTAAACAACACAGGACATATATGATTCTTACAGGTATTTCATTTCCATTGTGATGCCCTACAATTCACTTCTGACAGCAGCATGATTTCATGATTTCGTATATATACAGAATATATATTATCAGATTTTTTTTTAATTATAATTTTTTTAATAAATGCAGTTCTTTTTAACCTTTTATTCATCAAATATATTAGAGAGCAGAACTGTTTCCAACACTCATAATAAATCAGAATATTAGAATGATTTCTAAATGATCATGTGATAGACTGGATGTTACATGTGACACTGAAGGCTGGAGTAATGATGATGAAAATTCAGCTTTGCATCACAGGAATAAATTATTTTTTTAAACTTATATTCAAATAGAAAAGTACTATTTTAAGTTGTAATAATATTTCACAATATTACTGTTTTTTTCTGTATTTTTGATCAAATAAATGCAGGCTTGATGAGCAGAAGAAACTTCTTTCAAAAACATTAAAAATAGTAATGTTTCCAAACTTTTGGTCTGTACTATATATCCTTACATAAGGATTCTTAAATGGCAACAATATTTAATGCACTCAATTTCTGTTGCACTGGATTCTCCACAGCGCTCCTGCTGATGACAGGCTTGTACTGCTGTTGCTTTTCCTAGATATGTGCTTTTCCTCCTCACATTGTTCTGCAGAGTTTGTATTTCAGGGTTCTCTTGTACATATATTCACAGAGGCCTCCGAGTTTCTCTTTTTTATTCCCTTTCTTCATTTAAATTCCACCCAGCCTCGGTTCTTCACACAGAACCACTCTCTTTTTTACCAAACTCGTGCATGTGTGTCCCACCTTTCTCAGAACTACTCTGAATTTTCCCCTCTGAACATGAAAAACCTACCACAAGGTGTTATAAAGGAAACAAGTAGTTACCAAGTCAAGTATAAGCCCCATCTGGGAGCTTGTTAGTAAATCCGAAACAAACGAGTCTCACTGTAGACTTGCGTGTTTTGTGAATTCTCACCATTTGCTTATTCTAGCTCAATCTAATGATTCCTCGGTGGCTCCCTCGCGTGCTGTAGCGGAGGAAAGAGACTTGTTGCTCTCATTTGTGAGTGTGCAGATGCACGGCTTGTGTTGTTTTATCTGCAGGGAGAGGAACACTTCTCATAATTGAAGAAGCGGTGAATTCATTTTCAAAGACGTGTTAAGAATTGCTTGAGATTAAAGCAGTTCTGCTATCTGTCTTCACCACCTGCTCTCTGTGATTTCTTTCTAGCAGTTTTTCCATAAAAGGAACGCCTGAATTGGAGAGCAAAGGATTAGCAATTTTGGGGCGATCTTTAAGCTTCTTTCCCATACATGATTCTATATAGTTTTCAAGCAGCAGCAAGTTTAGAAACTGTAATGGGTTCACACCGACAAGATGACACATGGCAAAAGGTTGAGTTTGAACTACATTTTAATACAGATGTCTGTAATACTTGAGTCAGATTGGTCAATCATGACATTGTGTAGTCAGATATTTGTGTTTGATGAGTGTATACCTGTAGTCATACAACTTTGCTGTCTTTTTCTTTTTATATAATAAAATAATTTCAACTCAAATCAATATTTCATGACTATTTGGCAAGTATAGCCCTGTAAAAAGCAGACTAATGTATGGTTAGATTGATTAAAACCGTAACAGTGGATTAGTTTAAAGATTCTGCTAAGAAAATTGCAACATAAGAATCTTTCTTTCTAAGACATTAATATATTTTCAGCAAGGGTGCATTAAATTGAAAAAATAAAAAAATAAAAGTGAAGACTTTTTTTTTTACGTTACAAAAGATTTTTAAAAATGCTGTTCTTTTGAACTTTCTATTCATCAAAGAATCCTGCATTGAAATGCATCACAGTTTCCGCACTAACTTCAAGCAGCTCTTTTCCACATTCGTTATAATAAGAAATATTTTTGAGCTGCAAATCGGCATTCTGGAATGATTTCTGAAACGTCATGTGACTGTGCAAAATTGAGTAATCAACCATCACGGCAAAAAATACACTTTAAAATTAAAGAAAACAGTTCATACTGTGCTATCTGTGATAATATTTCACAAGATCACAAGTTCTTTGATTGGTAAGGATGTGTTTTATTTTGAAAATAATTATAATTATATATAATTATAAATAAATTATAATTTTTTACTGATGCCCTCATCTTGTTCCTCTCCTACTGGCTTAAGTTCAAACTCATCCAGCACTTCTTAGAATTTCCTTAGATAGATAGACAGAGACAGACAGACAGACAGAAATAGACAGACAGACAGAGACACAGACACACAGACACAGACAGATAGACAGACAGACAGAGACACAGGCAGACACACACACAGACACAGACAGACAGACAGACAGATAGAGACAGACAGACAGAGACACAGACAGACAGACAGACAGACAGAAACAGACAGACAGAGACACAGACAGACATACAGACAGATAGACAGACAGACACAGACAGACAGATAGAGACAGACAGACAGAGACACAGACAGACAAACAGACTGACAGACAGATAGAGACACAGACAGATAGACAGACAGACAGAGACACAGACAGATAGAGACACAGGCACAGACAGACAGCCAGACAGATAGAGACACAGACAGACAGACAGAGACAGATAGATGGACAGAAATAGACAGACAGATAGAGACAGACACACACACACAGACAGACAGACAGAGACACATACACACAGACACAGACAGATAGACAGACAGACAGAGACACAGACAGACAGACAGACAGATACAGACACACAGACAGAGACACAGACAGACAGACAGATAGATGGACAGAAATAGACAGACAGAGACAGACAGAGACAGACAGACAGAGAAAGATAGACTGACAGAAATAGACAGACAGACAGAGACACAGACACATAGACAGATAGATAGATAGATAGATAGATAGATAGATAGATAGATAGATAGATAGATAGATAGATAGATAGATAGATAGATAGATAGATAGATAGATAGATAGATAGATAGACGGACAGACAGATAGTCATACAGACAGACAGACAGACAGACAGAAACAGACTTACAGCCAGACAGACCGCCAAGCTTTAGATACATTATTAGAGAAATTATTACTTCTGAGACAAAACGCAGACTTGTAAATGTACAAACCATCTTAAAAATTGACTGTTGGAGGGAATATTTCATAGCAGGACAACCACAGCTGCTCATCAGAAGGACATTCGACATTGCAAAGGTTCATATTCTAGCCGTCTCCTAACCAAAGATCTGCACACACCCACAAATACACTCACTGCACAAACAATCTGTTCTGAAGAAGGACAGAAAATGAACTTAAGTTCAGATCATTAGAGTGCGTGCCACGACATAGACCATTGTAATTCTGTTTGATAAATCAATTGTCCTCTGGGTAATGTGATAGTTCCGCAGCATGTCCTTCCCGTTGACCGACTGTTCATCAGGAAATTAGGTGATGCTCAAATGAAAAGATGGCCTCATATTAGAAACAGGTCTGGGTTGTAGGAGAGAAGCTGAAGGACAAGCACATATTGGACTTTAATTGATTAATATGCAAATGCAATTTTGGGTTAGTTGTACT
This sequence comes from Carassius gibelio, assembly GCF_023724105.1. Classification (NCBI taxonomy): domain Eukaryota; kingdom Metazoa; phylum Chordata; class Actinopteri; order Cypriniformes; family Cyprinidae; genus Carassius; species Carassius gibelio. The sequence continues at coordinate 8,864,362 of NC_068396.1, forward strand.
TCCTAGAGCCACATATGATCTTTTTTGAACGATGTCCTGGCTGTGGTATTAAAACAAATGGTTTCATTAGAAAATCCCTCCGCTATACAACCTATTTAACAATAAAGGTAATTAAGACGCTATCACCGACTACGGGAATAAGAACTCAGGCGGGGAGATTACACTACTTAATTAACATTAAGTGTTTTCAATCCAATCAGTCCTCATTGTGGCGTGAGTTTCACAACTTCATAAAACTGCAGTCAAAAGGCAATCTTGCGAAGCTAATGTTGAATAAACCACTTTCAGCCTTTAAAATGATTTGTTGCAGAGCTTTAAATTCAAACCCAATTTCATATTAGAACTGCAGGGGACTTTTTCTGCAAAACTGTGACAACGCTACTGCTATCCTGCTAATGTAACAATGAGAGGAGTTTCCTAAGGCATACTACACAGTGCTCTTTAGTGGATCGTCTAATAATAACACATGCCATCCCTAAAAATAATCAGATCTGTCACAAAACAATAGTTAAAATATAAACAGACCAATAAATTCAGTGGCCTCATAAGTGTATGGGCACATGACACATTTATAAATACATTTTTAGCTATAATTTTTTACAAGATATACTGCTCAAAACTAAATATATTGTATTTAGACACTTGGTTGTCACACTAGTGTTGTCTATTTGGTGCAGTCTGACTTTTGAATTTTTCTTTAAAAATATGTTGTTACTATGTAGACAATAAAAAAATTAAAAAGGAATCCACACATTATGTAGTGCATTTATATAAGTTGTAAATAGAGCCATACTGCAGCAGTAAAGACACATATACACACAAAAGACAAATTAAATTAAATTAAATAAAAAAAAAAATTCTAAAGGATCGTGTGACATTAAATCTTGATGTAATAATTCAGCTTTGCCATTATGAAAAATATTTTCAAACAGAAAACAGTTTTATTTCACAATATTATAGTCTTAATGTATTTTGATCAAATAAATCCACCCTTGTTGAGACAAGACACATCTTTCGGAAAACATTTAAAAATCTTACTGAATTTTAGTATATAAATGAAAAGGTTATTGTACATTCTCTTCTGAAATAGTCTTACAGATAGCACAGAAAATGACAGACTTCAAGACTGCCCTCTGCTAAATGAATTTAATTGCTTAAAACTATTTTCACGGTTATGACAATACTATTAAATAATAATCTCTTCTATAATTCCTGGGTAAAACAATGAGCAGTATAATGTAATTCATGCTAAGGGATTAGTTATCACTGTTATTATTGTTAATAATAATATATGTGTGACAGGTTGAGTTTGGTTCCAATCCATTAGATTTTTGATGTTTGTTGTCACACAATCTCCCTACACCCAATCTACAAGTCTTCCACGCCACAAACACACACACACACACACACACTAACAGTGTCCCTCTCTCTCGTTATATCCCACTTTACCTCCCTCCTGTGCTGCCGACTTGTATCTTATCCGCTAACTCTGCTCTAGGCAGTGACTATGATGTTCAAACACTTCCCCTCTGTGTTGTTGAATTAGCAAAATGCCAAAGGTCCCCCTCGCTGCCTCCCTCCGTGGATTCTCCTAGTATCTCTTTTCCACTCATCCCTCAGGTGCAATAAGAACAAAACAAAAGCTGATGACAAATGATGCTGAGGACTGTGATGTAAAAGATGAAAGAAATGTCATAGACACACACATATAATAACATACTGCTCATGCAGCCTGCAGGTAAACATTGCTCTTGTTTTATAAGGCATGTGGAAGAAGAGGGGTTCTCCAATTAAATGGTTTCTTTTTTGACTTCTCATCCTCTTATCATCAAAAGAAAGTTTTTCCCCTGCTTTTTCATGTTGTGCATGAAAATACTGTCTCTTGAGGACTGCTGTTGGGTGTCTAGATGGAGAATCATGGAAGAATTAAATTTGCACATGGTCTCCAAAAGTAAAGGTCTGCTTTACTTGAAGTCTTAATTTTCAGATTTTTGCCATTTCTGGCTTCACAAGAGGGCGCTAAGAGTGTAAACACATAATGACTTCCAATTACAGAGCAGAGGGGGAAATACAAATAGTTGCAATCAAAAATATTCAACCCACCAGAGACAAATGTAATTTGTTTTTTTGTTTTCTTTTTACTTTCACTTCAACTTGCATTCACTCAAATCAAACTTAAACTTTTATCTTACCTGTTTGCCAAAGCAACATTTCAAATTTTTACCTGAAGTATTGAAACAAGTAAAACTAAATATACTGAAAACAATAAATAAAAGTATATAAAAGGTACACATAATAAAATAGCATGCACATTTAAAAATAAAAGTGAAACAAGAAAATACTGTATACAATTAAAACTACTTAAAAATATTAGCAAACACAACAAACTATAAAAGTATAGTCATACAAAAATAAAGCAAATAACAAAGAGAGAAATAAATAAAATAATAATTTAAATGCAATTAATAAATTGATTGCATTTACTAAATTAAAGTCAAAAGATACAATATCTGTCACTCATTTTTGAAAATAGACTTTATAGTGCACGATTCAAACTTAAATTTTTATAATTCATGAATGAAAACATTTTGTAACATGATATTGATATACCATTTACATGGCAATACAATTTCTGATTTTAAAATGGGTTTTAAAGGATGAATTTTGAGATTTTAAGTTTTCAGTTGATATATAATTTCTGATGATTTCTAAAATGTGATAGAGAAAAAGGCAGCGAAGAAGTCTTTTTTAAAATAAAGATCAAAACTCCTGTTATAATTTAGATTTTTGAGGGTGCACTCTTGTCATAAATTAATCTATTACTTTTCCTACATAATTTTTTACAAAAAACATTGGTAAAATATATACAGTATTTGGGAGTCTTAGACCTTTCCAACGATATATAGTTTGTCAAGATTAGATTAGATTTAATTGTAATATAGTGAAGTAAATGTAGGCAGTTAAAGCGTTAATAAATGGACAGTTTTTTTATATCTGAAACAATGGGGAAAAGTGGCATCTTCGTTCTCAGACCAAGTAATTACATTAGTAGAAACTCACCATTTGTGTTCACTAATATAATTAGCATCTTTTAAACTGTTTAATATTATAGAAATGAATATGATAGAAACTACACTGTAAAAAATTTCCTGTAGAAATTACAGTAACTTACTGGCAGCAGTTTGCCAGTAACTTACTGTAAATTAAACTTACAGTAAAAATACTGTATTCATATTTACAGTACCTTTTAACTTGCTGTAAATGTATTTGCAGTAATATATTTTTTTACTGTAAAACACAATTATGTTTTTTTTCTCCTTTTATATATTTTAATACAATAAAATATTACTTTACACTGTGAAATTTACTGTAATTGGTTCACTTTTATTATGTATTGTAAAACTTTACAAATTATTGTATTTCAACAGGTCTCATGTCTCAGTAGTAAAAACTATAAAAAGAAACAAAAGACTGTTTAACTTCTTTTATTGGTTTAATAGTTAAATTGTAATACTTGAAATAACATTTTAATATTCTTGCAGATTGTACTTTCAGTTTTCCAAAAACTTGAATACATTTCATTTATACATAAAAGTTTCATATTAAGAGCATTTTAAAACAACAGACATGAACAGATTCAGTCATAAGAACAATCTTAAAAATTTACTAATTCAGAAAACTCCTGTGTAGAATGTATTTGCTCTTAGTAGCTTAATAGTTTTGCCAGCTGAAATCCACAAACTCCTTAAAGGGATAGTTCACCCAAAAATCTGAATTAGGTCATTAATAACTTACCCTCATGTCGTTCCAAACCCGTGAGACTTCCGTTTATCTTCAGAACACAGATATTTTAGATTTAGTCCGAGAGCTCTCAATCCCTCCATTGAAGCTGTGTGTGTGGTATACTGCCCATGTCCAGAAAGGTAAGAAAAACATCATCAAAGTAGTCCATGTGACATCACAGGGTCGGTTAGAATTTTTTGAAGCGTCGAAAATACATTTTGGTCCAAAAATAGCAAAAACTACGACTTTATTCAGCATTGTCTTCTCTTCCGGGTCTGTTGTGAGACAGTTCAAAACAAAGCAGTTTGTGATATCCAGTTCATGAATCATTCGATGTAACCGGATCTTTTTGAACCAGTTCACCAAATCAAACTGAATCGTTTTATACTGTTCGCGTTTCCAATACGCATTAATTCACAAATTACTTAAACTGTTAACTTTTTTAATGTGGCTGACTCGTGAACTAGTCAGTATTTTGTTCGTTATCTGGCTCAGCTCGGTGTTCATCTTCAGTTCTCTCCTCACAGCAGTTCACCGGGATACTGGTTTGTTTGAACTCAGAAGTGTCAGCCACATTAAAAAAAGTTAACAGTTTAAGTAATTTGTGGATTAATGCGTATTGGAGATGCGAACCGTTTAAAATGATTCAGTTCGATTTGGTGAACTGGTTCAAAAGGATCCAATTACATGGAGTGATTCGTTCGCGAACCGGATATCACAAACCACTTTGTTTTGAACTCTCTCTCACAACAGACACAGAAGAGAAGACAATACTGAATAAAGTTGCAGTTTTTGCTATTTTTGGACCAAAGCGTATTTTCGATGCTTCAAAAAATTCTAACTGACCCTCTGATGTCACATGGACTACTTTGTTGATGTTTTTCTTACCTTTCTGGACATGGACAGCAGACCGAACACACAGCTTCAATGGAGGGACAGAGGAGATAAATGGAGGTCTCACGGGTTTGGAACGACATGAGGGTGAGTTATTAATGGGTGAATTAATTTTTTGGGTGAACTATCCCTTTAATGAAGGAGGATACATGAGGGTTCAGACCAGAGTTCTTCCTTTGCACCATCTTCCCACTTCTTTTGATGACGTGGAACTTTGAGGAGCACTTGCTGTTGTCAGGGTTATCATTTAACCTTTACATAACAGAAAAAAAAGTTAGATCATTTGATGTGAAAAATGTCTAACAAAACAACCAAATACTCACAACACAACCAAATACAGAAATGCACTGCAAATGGCACAGCATACAAAGGAAATATTTCCAGGGGACCCAATATGTGACGAACCCGGATGGAGCATGTTTAGTACTCAATGTCTACTTTTGTTTTCTTGCAAAAAATACAGAGATTACATATTTATGACATACAACTTTATATACAATATAAAAAATGTAAAAAGAACATGAGGGTGAGATATTAATCTATACATTAGTAACATTGTAAAAAAAAAAATTAATGTTATGTTTAAATAAGTTTCATAGGTAAGAAATGTAAGGTAATGTAGGGTTAAAAGATGAAACAGCTAATTTTAAAGTTGAGACACACACAGATAAATAAAGCATATTACGAAAACTTTTTTTGTATAAAATGTATTTATTTGCAACAGTTATGTTAACAGCAATAATAAGACTTTATGTCCTAAGTACAGCTATTAAGCTGATAGACACCATGCTGCTTTGTCACGAGAACATCCCAGGTTAAAATAATGAGGAAATTACGTTGGCTAAATCCGAAATCGCCCCCTTAACACTCATTCACTCATTCACTCATTTCTACATTAGTCCACTAATACGGTTCACTTGAAGCTGTGAATGAATTCGGACAGCCGTTGATCGCGCATTGGATGTATACAGTCGGGTTCGTCACTTACTGGGGTCCCCTGAAAACATTTCCATTATGTTCTGTGCCATTTGCGGCGCATTTTCGCGAACGAGATTATGTTATTCTCCCGATGCTGATGTACAGAACAAATGTTACATTTGAAGTAGACATATTTTTCTCTTGGTTGTTTAGTTTCCTTAACTTTATGTGTTTGCGGTAACGTTAAATGTGAGACTGAGGGGCGGAGAGGCTTTGGAAAGTGTATGAGCATTCAGGAACTGCACACGAAAACCTTAAGTTCGCCGTGTTTTTATGCCCTTTGGCATGATTAATAAAGGCGTATAATGTCTCCACAGAGACGCCAGTGTTTGCACACGACACGAACATTGCGGGTTTTACTCTAGCACTACAAGCATGACGTGCATTTATATGGGGTAATCAGTTAAGAGCAAGCGATAATAGCGGGAAAAAATCCGACTGACTTTAAGCTAAATCCACGAAAGCTTTGTTGTTCGGCTAACAGTTCACATGAACACTCACCAGCTTCTGGAGTGGTCAAACCCAAGGCAGAGACCCGTTAATGTCCATATTTTGACGGTGAAACGTTCAGAAAAGGGAAAGAAAGGAAAGAAATATGAATGTTTGCACAGTGTCACCACAACTCTCTCTAGCTCTCTTCACAGCATAAATGTGAGGTGACTGCGCGCCATACAGTGGCAGCGTTTTTTTTATTTATATTTTTGTTTTAGTTAAACCAAAGATATAATATATTTAAAGTAAAAGAAGTAATATTTGTACCCACCTTTGCATCTGACTGGTTCTTTTCGCATCTGTGTGTCTTGTTTTCTTCTTTCTCCAAGTGGGATATAAAACTTGATCTGTGATTGGTCAGGTTTCGCGCTCATTTTTTCTTTACTGTATTTAAATTTACAGTAAATTAAAAATACTGTAATTTAGTGTCGCCAAGAGGGTATTCCCCAAAATGTTACTTTAAAATACAGTAATATGCTGTATAACTGTCCCACAGTAAAATACAGTTCATTTTACAGTTAAATACTGTTAAATTTACAGACATTTCTAACAGTGTACAATTCAAATCTAAATGTGTGTTCTTGCATATTTGTATGTGTTTGTGTTTACATGTGTTGGTATGTGTGAAGGGAAGGTGAGAGAAGAAGGACGAACTGGACATTACGACATACTTCTTATATGAAAGTCCTTGACTAGATGTATGTCCCATCCAGCAATGACAAGAAGCCCCTGTCAAGCTTTAAGTGGTTCCATTTAAGAAGAGCTCAATGACTTCACTTCTGCTGTGCGCTTCCACCTTAATAAAAAGTGTTATGGCGAGATCTTTTACTATCTAACCAAATCAATCCTGAAAGCTGAGAAATGTTCTGTCTTTCAAGAGTATTGAAATTCAAAAAGCATTGTCTTACTTTGAGCATTCAGAATATGTTCTTTCAAGGTTGAATATCTCTTGCTGCAATGAAGTTAAGGGGATGAAGCAGAGGAGTTAACAATAATCTCTGCCTCAGACGGATATGCCCATGTACCACCCTCAGTTCGTTTACAGAGCCTCTGATGCATATTGCATACAAAACCAGAAAGTGTTTGCAAATATTGCCATTTAGACTAATTAAAGGGAAAGTTCTACCAAAAACAAAGTATTTGCTGAATCAAATCAATACTTTTAAAATAATTTTAGGGTGCTGTTTTCAAGCATAGCACCTGCTTTGCTCCAGCATCAACATTTCATATAATTTTTCCTTCTGATAAACATTTGTAAGGTAAAGAATTCTTACAAGAATTACTGCCACAGAAACACGATTCATATCTTCCTCTAAGATGGGTTACAACTTTTGTTTAATTCTCAGCTGATTTTTGCATGTCTGAATGGTTCTGAAGGCACACTTTTATGCCTAATCTTGATTTCCACGTTTCCAGTCCTTTGCAAATAATAAACTAAATTACTTAATTTGAATACTTATTTTTGTCATATCAGAACTTTTGACATTCACTGTAAAATATAACCATGAATTTTATGGTAAAAGACTGTAAAAAAAATGGTAGAGTAAAAACATGTTAAATGTTTAACGGAAAATTATCCTACTATATACAGTGAAAAACTGTATTAGACATTACTGTAATTTTACGGTAGTATAGCGTTTTTGGACATATATTTTTTTAGACATATAATTTACAGTGAATAACCGTAAATTGACATTCCCAGAATCCCCTGCGTAACATTTCAAATTTTATGTTTGTTTTTTTTTTTAAATTATCAGTTTTGTATATTAAGGTTGTATGGTACACATAATATTTTGAAATGAATGTTTATTGGATTATTTACCATGATGGTGGATAGTTACCATGATGGTGTTTAGTGTCTGTGTGAATGACAATGTAAGTGCACCTTAAAAGCTGCTTGTGATGGGCTTTCGTTCATCATGTGACCTGCATTTGGTGGTTATCAGTGTATTATAAAAGGACAAAAAGTACTTCAGTAGGTTGGTGTATTAACACTAATGAAATCACAGTATTCCTTATTTGTGAAAAATACGTAAATTATTTTTTACATACTTAACTCAGCATCGTCAAATAAGGTAATTGTTTTTTGTTTTTGTTGTTTTCAAATCAACTTTATATTCAAGATGGATGGCTATGTAATGACAAAAATATTACATAATAAAAATATATTAAATATCATGACAATTTGTTTCTAAAATGAATTCAATATTCAATCAATAATAAAAGTGCAAAATAAATCAACAAGTGTTTGAGGTACATTTGGGGGAAATTAAATCGTAAAAATTCAATTCAATTCATTAATTAAATATAGATAAAAATCAATACAAATGTATACATTTCAAACACTGATTACTAATATAATGTTTTTTAAAATTGTATTTGTGTATGATATTAGAAATTATAAATATTTAAAAAAAAATACAGCATCAGCAACTGATTAACTTTCACTGGAAATTGATTGTAGGCTACAGCTCTTCCTTAAATTCAGATTGGAAATCTGTATTCGGTTTTCTATCTTTATTTACTGGCATTTAATTGGAATTTAAAGGCATTCTGAATCTATTTCTGAATAGTGCACCAACACTACATACACACACACTAAATTACACACTCTCCCCATGAGTGACAGTTAGAGGTAGTCACAGTGGACAGCATCCATCTTTGGCTTGATGAGCTGTTTGGAGGACACTGTTGTGCAGTGAGGTGACAGTGACATAACACACACCTTCAGCCAGCAATGACTCAACCAGATCCTGTCCACTCAGCTGAAGAAATCATTTTCCACCCTCACACACACACATTTTCATCATGTCGTCTAGAGAGGTGAGATTATTATTAACGGAGTGGCAGGAATGAAATTTGTCCCAGGAATATAACTACTTTTGTCCCCCGAGAGACACAGATCCGGCATTTCATTTGAAATCTCATCCTTATCTGATGTGAGAAAGACACGATCATGTTGTTCATACACAAAAGTAGCGGCAACACTGAAAAGGGTATGTCATCGCACAATGACCAGTGAAGCAACACTTTTCAAACAGGTAATACCTCCATCACTGAAGAAAAAGCCCCTGTAATAGAACTGTCAGTGAGTAATAGGACTTCACTCAAGGGCCCTTTAGAAATCGGTTCTTTCTAACCTTATCAGTCAATCAGTGAACTTATAAAGAAATGTGTGGAAATTCAAGCCTGTTTTCAGAGGCACCTTTTCAGTAGATGCACAAAGGCCTATTTATTTACACCACAACAAGTGAATTGCTGGTGAAAATCACAAACAAAACCCAAGCAGAAATACTCCCAAGCAGAAGAAACAGTTGCTCCTATAGACATCTCACAGAGCCACACACATATTATTATACACAGCCTCATAAAAATACTCACACAATGCACATATAAAAAAATATATATCATTAACATATATTCACTTAACTAACATCAAGAGTCTGTTGTCATCTGCTTGAGCTTCATAAGAAATTTAATGCATTACTAATCCAAATTATCATGAACATTCTTGAAAAAGTAGAATGATTCTTCAGAAACCATTCTAATATACTGATTCAGTGCTCACTTTCTTTTAAATAAAATTTTTCTCATAACAATCTAAAAGTTTTGAATCTCACTATTGATTTTTCGGTTACGTACGTAACCCTCGTTCCCTGATGGAGGGAACGGAGACATTATGTCGAACGACATATGGGGTCTCACTTGGGAGGCCAATCATCTCTGAGTTTAAGAGAAAACGCCAATGAAAATTGGCTAGTGGATTTAACATACCTGAGCCACTCCCCATGCCAACGGGTATAAATAGGGCGACAGGTGCATCCACTAATTAGGTTTTACGCTGATGAGCCGAGAACGTGTCCCGTCAACATCTACCGGTTCAAGGTTGTGGAATGGGGACATAACATCTCCGTTCCCTCCTTCAGGGAATGAGGGTTACGTACGTAACTGAGACATTCCCTATCTGTCGGTCACTACGAGTTATGTCGAACGACATATGGGGTCCTATGAAAAACGCCACAACCTGAACACCGTCACAATCCTGTGGCGCTGCAATTGTCGACAAGCCGTGGCGTGCCACAAAAGCTACGCCCCAGCGCAAATTCACTGACCTTGGTACCGAAGGGGCCAAAGGGAGAGTACATCGCTGCTGGAGAAGGCCACGCTGCTGTTCCCCCCACACAAAGTTAGTGGAAGGGATTTCAACCTTAGGAGAAAGATTGCTTCAAATCTTCCCTATTTGTTCTTACAGCTTGGCAAGACGATGGGGAAGCGAGCCTTAGGAAAAGGTCGCTACGGAGACCACATCCTACCTATGTAGAGACATGTAGAGATACTGATATGGACTGACCCAGGGGGCAGTACTACACATGGAATGGGTCTCTGAGGCAGGTCCTACCTTAGGGTAGGGATGGAACAGGTGCCAGAAGAGACTGACAGAGCGGGTCTGTCAAGGGAAGACACAGGTTTGCCAAGAGGGAAACCTAACTGTGGAAGAATACACATATGGGGTTACCCGTAGGGAACCAAGCCATATGAACACCTGGGCCTGCTCCGCTAAGTCTGACTGCCGAGGGTGCTGGAGGATGCTCGACCAGGGTACGCCAACTGGGGGACTCTACTGGGAGAAGAAAGGCGCTCACATCCCCTTGTTAAGGGGGCTTCGAAGCAAAAATCTGATGAGTGGATGCATCTGTCGTCCTATTTATACCCGTTGGCACGGGGGAGTGGCTCAGGTATGTTAAATCCACTAGCCAATTTTCATTGGCATTTTCTCTTAAACTCTGAGATGATTGGCCTCCCAAGTGAGACCCCATATGTTGTTCGACATAACTCGTAGTGACCGTCAGATAGGGAACAGTTTAATGCATCCTTGCTGAATTAAAGTATTAATTTCTTTTAAAAGGTTATTTGCATTTTAACTGTAATGCTTGTCTTTCAAAGTAATACTGTATACAATGTAGGATAGTTTGTATCATAGTGAGTGTATAGCTCAGTGTTTATTTTATGCAAATCTTCATATCATGTTTCTTTGTGTGTCTATGTTTGTTGTGTTGTTTACCTAAGGGCCACAATATTTTAGTAATTAAGTATTTCATTGTTGCTGTACCAAAATTTTGAAGCAAAAATTGCCCAAAAGTCCTTCAAGAGCATAATATGGAGCTTTCTGTCATGCACATTTTATGTATGATGCATTTCCTGGGAATCAAAACCATATCTTTGACATTTATAGAGCCATAATCTACCAGTTGAGCTATGCTAGAATTGCTTGACTAATCTAAATGATTTTAAGCAAACAGTTCAGAAATGCATTGATTCTACCTCAATAAAAAAAACAGCAAAGCAAAACTATTTTGTTAGATTTTATTTATATATATATATATATATATATATATATATATATATATATATATATATATATATATATATATAAAACAAATAAAAAAACACTTATTTATCTAAAAGTTTTCCATAATATACATATTATCAGTAAGTGTCTGCTGAAACTGGCCTACATATATTTTATCAGAGGGCACAGGCTAGTCAACAAAAACAACAGGTGAACAATGAACAGCACTGCCTGCATACTGAGCTTGGATCTTGGATCCACGGCAAAACATTTCCATGCAAATCATCCCATTCATCACTCTCCGTGTCACACGCGTTCACATGCACATGCATGCAAACACATAATACACATACGGCCTCACGCTCGCCTTTCTGTTTACTGAACTGAAGCATGCTGCCTGTATGATGAATGGGTTTTTTAAGAAAGCTCTCCTGCAGCCTCTCCTCCGCCCTGTTCTTCCCAGTCTTTCCCACTCACCCCTCCAGCTCAAGTCTGTCTGCCTCTGCTTTTGTATTTTGAAAGTCTCCCCACTCATTAGTATTTCACAAGTCTCTCCAAGGGTCTTCGTTCTACCCTCTCGACAGACTGTCTGAGAAGCACATTGCCGTCCACTCATTTATCACAAACCTATATAAGAGTATGACTTTGACTTGATCAAGGACCTGAAGTGTGAAAAGTGCTCATTTAAAAAGGTAGGAGAACAGAAACCTAGTTTTAAGAACCTAGTTTCAAAACATTACTATTGGCTAAAAATATGAATTGTCTATCCAAAAGTTGTCTTATCTGAATCAGTAGAAAATTATGCACAAATTAAGCATCGTTTACATGCGAAACATTTGTAAACAAATATTTTGCTACCAGAAATATTGTGAATATAAGTAGGAGTTTAAATTGCATATGAAAGCAATGTGAAGTCGACTGCTGGAAGTAGTCAAGCTCATAATCACAAGTGGGGCTTATAAAGTTTGAAATAGCATGCGATGGCACCATGAGTTATTTATTATTGCGCCGTGCTCTTGTCTGATTAATTCATAAAGTGCATTTTTTTTATGCACAGTACAATCAGATGACTGACTTTTAAACCGTGTATGTTTTCTGTAAAGATAACAGGCTTGTACTAATAGTGGAGTGTTTCTTTACAAAGGCTAGCACCGATATTGCCGGAGCTTGAGCTCCTGAAGCTCCACACTCTTCCCCCGGAGCACCAGCTCATTTGCATTTAAAGGGAAAGACGCCAAAATAATGGGGTTTGGCTCATACCCTAAAAGTGGCAAATTTACCAAGCTTTAAAAAATTATCTGTAAAGTATTTTGAGTTAAAACTTCACATACACACTCTGGGGACATCAGAGACCTATATCACATCTTGTGAAAAGGGGAATAATAGGTCCCCTTTAAAAGTGACCATAAATTATACAATAGTGAAATGTAACCTACAGCGAGATCACATTTCAGTCCCTCCAGAAAAACGTGATTATGCGATCGCCTGATTTAATGCATAATCAGCCAAAGGCCGCATATTTATGCGGGGTCACATTTTTTCAAATACTTTTGCCGCATTAATTGCCAATTTCAGAAAGCAAAATATGCGGTGCTAGCATGATTTCATAATCACTGTATTTTCGTTGCAAAAAAAAGCACATATATATTAGCAGAAAGTTGAAAAATGTTGCGTTTACTTCACACAAGTAAAGCGCAATTTTCCCCTATTGCCATGGGAACCTTATGAATTGATGTAATTACGTGACGTGAACATCATCTGCAAACCCCGCGGGGAAACCAGGGTGAAACTTGAAGCGTGCAAATCATTCTTATTTGCCAACAAAAATAAGCGCAAAAGAACGCGCGAAGCAGTTTAGAGATGAAATAGAGAAAAAAAGGTGATTCCCCCAACACCCCCTTCACACTAGGCTAACACTGTTGTAGTTTCATTCAGAAGTTGACACAACTTTAAAGTTGTAAGATTGCACTTTTTTGTTACAGAACAGTACCAAAAACTTACAGTTGTAATTATATTAGTAGTATGTAAAATTATTTACGTTGCAGTAAGAGATTGTAACTTAAATATTCTGTGATTTAGTATGCTCGCTTATCATAGGAAGTAATAAGAAATTACTCTTTACATTAAGGTAGTAGCCTAGTGAGAAAAAGGTGTTGGGGGAATTACCTCTTTTTCTCTTTTTCATCAAACCACAGTTTTTGCAAGTTCACCCAATTTCATCGCATAAAATTGCAAAAATAGCCCGCATATTCCATCGCATTTTTTAAGAAACCGTGCCGCAAAATCAAGGATTTTTGCCCGCAATAATCACAAAAATAATCCGCGTTTTTCTGGAGGGTCTGACATTTAGATTGAAATGGAAATTAATTTGCACAGAAGTGTAGCTCAATCAGGATTCAGATGCTTACTACATAAATTGTGTTGTCTGAATGACTATTGCTGCATTAAAAAAAAAAAAGTTTGCTACAGTATTTAAATTGGTTTGTAAAAGCCAATGTTCCTAGAATGTTGTGAAATAGGTTTGAAGTTCTGTCAAGTTCAATATGCTTAGAGTCTGAAGAACCTTTATAAAGAACTAAAAAGGTTCTTCTATGGTTCTTCTTCTATACAGTATGCTCTGTATAGCAACTAAAGTAACACCAAAACATGTACTACTACACAAAAACTCCCAAATGAATAAGCTAATTAAATGTTCATTTTAACTTAAGTGGATGTTTAAAAATGAACCTCATTCCAACCACAACATATGCTGCAAGTATCATAGTTTGCAACTAAGCCAGTTACACAGGAGAATGTCAGTGCATTTCGATGGACTAAGCCTTATAACAAAATGTGGGTAAGGCCAAATAGCACTGATCCCGAACGCACAGGTATTTCAATGAAGAAAAGTATGGCATTAATATGCCAGCTTCACAAGAAGGTCAGCTCACATTTTTTGTTTAACAAAAAGCAGGATTTATAATTCCAGAAGGTCATCAACTCAATTTCCACAGTTTTTGACAAAGGCCACATTATTGGAGAAGTTTCTCACATTGCAAATCACACAACAGCTTACACAAGTCTTAACGTTTTCCTGAAACCTATCGTTTCCTGCCCCACTGCTTTCCTTTTTAAAAAAAAAAAAAAGATTCAAAGGAGCAGAGACTTGCAAAATTATTTGTCTTTGAATGAAGGCATGAATCCAAACTGCACTCATCAGCAGCATCTCAAGCACTTTAAATATTCTTTTGATTTTTGACATAGTTCCAAAATCATGTGCCTGTGTGAATACAGATGAGGCTCTGTGGGTGGGGATGCCATAGCATGCTGCAGATGATCAAACGACGGAAGGAGATGTATAGAACTCTGTCCAGGACTCTTACACAACTAACATGCCTTGGCTGGTCATATTTTTCAAAGACGGAAGGAAGGCTTCAAGGCATGTTCGTTTGCAATATTTGCCTAAGGTCATATTTATAAGATGTACCCCTTACTGCTGATGAAATTCCAGAATTATGCATGTGTGGTTCAGCAGTTGGTAAAAATAAAATAAAAAAAATTATTATTTTTATATATATATATATATATATATATATATATATATATATATATATATATAGTATTATTTATTTCATTCAGAAGTAAGCATTTTAGTAGTTATATATTTGCTGTTTTCTTAAACCTTGGAATGCCTTTGGGTTAAGACACACTATTTTATTGTATTTTTGATTAAAACTCCCCATTTTCATATTAAGTACTTTAAGAAGATAAATTTCTTTCGTAAACAGAGTAAACAGACATTTAAAATAACAGCGCAACGACGGCATGAAGTTTTCCAGAAGGTTTGCAATGGCAAGTCATTTTGCACCACTGAGATCACATTTTGGCAAGATTTTGTTCAAAATATCACAGCTGTTCATTCTTCAGTTTGTTTGAAGTATATCAAGGCCTTAACTTTGAGGACTTTTAATTTACAAGTTCATTCTAGAATTTGGGCTGGCTGATCCCTGTTGTATGGAACAATCTTCTTTGTTGTCAGAATTCAAAAAGATATAAAATATCAGTCGATCAATGATACGGCAACAATGCACACATGCTGTCAAACATAACATTGCTTGTGTTTCCATTTCACTTTGGTCTTTACAACATTCAAGAGAATACTGGATCGTATTCTTCTAAATATTTACACTTCACTCTGAAAAGAGGAGGTTAACGTTCCCTGTTGAATGCATCATATCACATCTATAATTCAGAATGCTATCACAGCAGAAAGCCTGAATAAAGAGTTTTCTATAAATATGCATTGACGACTTGAAGGGGTTTTCAACTAGGAAGGAAAAGTTGTGGTGGGGCTCTTGTTTTCCCATTCTCTCCTCTGCTGCGGCTGATCAGAATTCTCGAAGAATTACTCAGGCCCTTTTGTTGTCCTGTGCACATTGAGGTAATCATCAGCACTCGTTGCAGGAATCTGGTGATTGATATGTTTGCAAAAGTGCTTTGTGACAGTGACAGTCATATACATTGATGCTAAATATTTGGAGTTGGAGTTCACTGTAACAAAATCATTTGTTTTTTAATTAAATGTATTTTTAATTTAACTTTGTAAAACTGATTTAATCAAAATTAGGATTGTTTAGCCATTATGTTGATGATTGCTACACTCTATGAAATCATTCCACAAAATGAAAGAGGCTTAACTTGCTTTGCTTCTGTAACAATACACACCATACCAAACCTTTCAATAATGAAGAAATACTACATTTATATGAATAAACACTACATGTGCACTTCATCTGGAAAGCATCTGCTGTGAATAAACATCTGACAGACGTCTTTAAGATGTCAGGTTTACATGTCCAGAAATCATGGAATGACACAGTATCAGTTCTGTCTTTTAGATACTAGAAAAATAACTTTACCTGCAGTACAGAGTTTTTTTTCAAAAATGTCACTGAGTTGTTGAGAACAGTCTTCATCGCTGGCAAACACTAGAACTTGTTTTAATTGATTGAAGATAAACCTCCACTTTGTCCTGCCATCATTACTGGTTTGTCAACAAACCACCATAAATGATTCGAAGTAAACTCTCTGAATATCTCAGACTGAATTTTGAACTGATTCTATTCTGCTAACCCATTTCAATAATTAATCAAAAGGAACCAATTCAAAACAATAATTTATTCAATCAATCTGGCATCGCATCACTAATTCTGATTATTAAGTAAACATACTACAAACACACGACATAAGTGCTAAAATATCATCAGAGAAATTTACATATATAATAGTACATGCATCAAAGATTGTTTTTCAGTGTTTGCTCATCTGCAATACCTCTATAGGATGATTCCTATCAGATGTCAAATAGACATTTATCAGATGTCTAACATGTTTATGATTTAGAAAGTATGTAAATCTGACATCTTAAAGACATCTGTCAGATGTTTGATCATAGCAGATACTAAAATGACAGCTTCACATAAATACAAGCCTAAAACTAAATTTAAAACAGGCCAAAAAAAACAACACTAGTTGCTGTTAACTTTCAAAATATATGTAAAAAAAAAAAAAAACCTATGAAGTCAGTGGCTAATGTTTGGTTATGTGCATTGTTCAAAATATCTTTCTTTTGTGATCAACAGAGAAAATATATTGTTACAAGTATGGAAGAATATGAGGGTGAATAAATGATAATATATATATATATGTATATATTAGGGCCGGGACTCGATAAAAAAAAATAATCTAATTAATTAGAGGCTTTGTAATTAATTAATCGAAATTAATCGCATTTTAATCGCATTTAAATATTTGTCCCGAGAACAGTGAGAAGTAATTTTTTTTCACATGGATTTATAGTATACCATTGAATAATGACTGAATACATAAGCTTAAGCAACAAAATATTGTTTATTTTTGTTCAACCAAGTCTAGCAGACCAGTGCAATTTTTGCCATGAAGTGTAGCAATAGCATATTTAGAAACAATTTAGAAATAGTACATTTCAGAAATTCAGGAAGCTTATAGGTGCTGGAACCTTCTGTAAAGTGTTTTTTAAGTAAAACACAATACTGTCAATTACATTCAGAACACTGGAAACCCTGACTATTAGAAAACATCTCTCTGTTGCTTCAGAGGCCATAACATACTAAGTCCAACTCTCAATAACCTTGGCCAAAACAATAAAGAATTCAACATAAACTGTTGTACCAACAAAATAATACATAGTTCAACATAAAGTGTAAAGTCCACGCTAGCTGCTATATGTTTTGCGTTGAGGTGATACTTGAGACTCGGATGTGCTGCGTTGATATGCGAACGCTAGTTGGTGCTCCACTATAATCGGTCCGCCGAAACTCATCCAGTGAGAAACGTTCCGCGGTGCAAAAAATAAGTTATTAAAAACCCGGGAATTTTTTTTTCTGTAATTAATTAATCTTAGTTAAAGCGTTATTTTTTGTGTAATTAATTAATCTCAATTAACGCGTTAAAGTCCCGGCCCTAGTAGGCCTATATATTTAATTTGGAGGAAACTATACCTTTCAGTATTTTTGCTGATTTGTAGTCTCTACAGCCAAACTCCAAGCCAAGTCTCAGTTAAATTGTAGATAAAATCAATCATTTTAGATGGCTCAATCAAGCTCTGTAGAATGAGCATCTCAGAAATGTCTCTTCAAGAAAGATCATGAAGAACCATTCATTTCAATTTTCTATTGGTTCTTTATCTATTTCTGTTGGTATTCTTGAAGCATAATGGAATGCCTGTCTACTAAAAGGAAAAGCATGTTGATGGATCTGGTAAAGAATTTAGTTTGGAGATGAAACTGATTACATTTGTGATGGTGAATCTTCTCTTTTATCTTAAGAATGATGTAAGAGTACCTGGTCTGTTCATCACAAGTGCAAATACAAGCTTATAGTGACAGATCAGTGCCTTAGACATTTATGAGTTGTCGTGTATAAAATGTTTCCCTTAAATTCACCAGCTGCATCCCAATCTTCCTGCAGTTGCTGTTTGGGAGCTGTTGTCATGGTGATGCACACTTGGTTTACTCCTCACCTGGGAGAACCAAGTATGAAATCAGATATTTAAGATTCTGGGTGGAAAACAGATGGGTAATGCTACCATTCTTCAGGAAAAAAAAAAAGGTTCACAGTGTTTCTCATAAGCTTGAGCCTCTACTAATTTTTTGCATCTTTTATCCTAAATGTATTATGTTGTCTGGGATGCATGAGGATGTACTAGCAAGGCCAATTTAGCATGCATTCATAAGAGCACAGCACAGATCATCCATTCAGGTAGCGTTTGGTGTGTAAAAATGAACGCTCCCTGATGTGTGCAGGACAGCAGTGAACAACCGCTTACAAACCTTTCAATCATCCACTGTATTTTTCTGGTTAAATTCAACATGCAATAATGCAGACTTTACATCTGAAGTAAATTTAACAGTAGTCAACAACAACAACAATTATGTTCACAACATTTAGAATGTAAAAGTATCTTTGGAACAATAGAACGGATGACTCAAGAGTAAAAAATAAAAGAGTCACATTTGAGATGCATGTTAATTGGATCACCCGAGACATGTTTATGTCTAAAAAAATATTTTCTAGCTGGTCTACACAGTTCTTTCTTTATATATCTTGCTTTCTTTGTGCTAATTAGATGACAGAGAAAAAAAAACACACCATAAAATCGTTTTTTTTCGCTTCTTTGAGCCCACTTACCTTTGATGCATATTCAGCATGTGTTTGACATAAGCACATATATCTGTGTGGGTTGCAGCGTTCTTCATAAGCAAAAAGTTAGATCAAAGGAAGTGGGTTGCTGGGACTGATCGGAACAGGCAGACCGATGTGAAAGCTGCTTCCAGAACACTGTAAACTGTGGCTTAACAAACTTTGACTCACAAAAAAAATAAAATAAACGAAGGCAGACCTAGTCGCTACTGGCAGAAATGTTTCTGTGTGCATTTTAAATACGGACACACGTTACACAATTATAATTATAACTCAAATATTCATCAGTCCCCTTGGGAAGTTCCTACTAACAAGTTTGTTTATGACATCATAGGTATTTATGACATTTTAGTGCTACTCGTGTGCTCATCTCATAAATGTGATTATTCCAACATGACCGGAAGGCAGCATTAGTTCTTGACTAACGAGTAAATAATGACTGCACTCCTGTTGGATATTGAGATTGATTGTTTTTGCATATTAAATGAAAGTAAAAAGCTCTTCAGTGCCTCTCAATAGCATGATGTTTAAATATCATAATATTGTTTTTTGCATCAAACAGTATTGTCTTGGGCAATTTTAAGAAATATCTCAATTTAAATATGTCAAATAAATACACAGGCTCCCTGGTCATATTGTTATTTGTCATATCATGAATATATCTATTTTTGCCCTGCTTGATGCAATAGCCAAGGCTTTATATTTCAATATTTCATACTAGGTTTCATTATAGTATTTGCTAAGAGGACAGATGGACAGCAAGGACTGCAGGCAAAGCGAGGAGAGACCGAATGAGATACAAACAGTGGGAAAGAGGGAGCATAAATAAATGCTGGAATATAGGTCAGAGACTGGTGGCAGCTGAGCCTTTGTCATCAGGGAAGACCAAAGCAATCTTCATGTGTGTGTGCGTGTATGTGTGCAGTCATGCAGGAGGATAAACAGCATGCATTGTGTGTTGTCATGCAGAAAATAACTGAATATAAAGAATGAAGCCAATAATGAAGGCATGAGGACACTGAAAAGTCCAGTTCAATCGATATGTAGATGTCCAAGCGACGTTTCTGTTTTAAGCTTTGAGCAGAACAGGAACAAACCGAACAGGAGTGAGACTGCTTGGAGGTCGCAACTTCAGGGTGAGAGGTTTGATGGAATCTGATCTTAGTCTGATAAGTCTGAGTCTGATTTCTTTCTTATAAATTCTAAAAATTTCCGAAAAAGATCAAACTTATGAGATGAAGACATACTTACGACATAAAAAGTCAATTTGTCAACATTTTATCTGACAATTAATTTCCACGTTACTCAATGTCATAATTTCAAGACCTTTTCTCAAAATTTTCTCATCATTTAAACTTTTTATGTAATATTTTGGCCTTTCATCTTTTATCAAAATTTTTTTATAAAATGCAGAATAGACTTATCAACAGAACATCTACTTTTATCACCATCTGCCTGTTTCTGTGTTTCATTATTCATGCTATCAATCCTAAATAACATGTGAGATTAGAATAAGTGCGTCCCTAGTATGTTGAAAAAAAGTAAGCCAAAAGTCCCCAGACAGTCTATTTCAGGTACAGTAGATTTTTGAAGTTTGGATCTGTGCACACTTTAATTGCTAATATTGCCCACAATCCATTGCTCTTTTGTGAGGGATTTGATTCAGAACTACAAACATAAATAAAAAGGTTTAAAAAACTAATACATGGCGGATCTGCATGACTATTTAGTTAAGGACACTACTTCTAGTAATTCACAATGTTACATGTTATGTTGTAAATATAAAATTTGTATTTTGCTAAATATTAAAGAGGTTTTCGATAAAGGGGTTTGAAACTGGTAAAAATATATATTTATTTGATTTTATATGGGGTGTATTTCATCTGCAACAACAATGTGAACTTTTGTAAACATCCATGTGGCCATTAACTTTTAAATGCCTCATTATGCAAAAATTATGAACAGAGTTCTCCATATAAAGACCGACAGCTGGCAGATCAACATGCTGCTTCTGCTTCTTTTATCTGTTGCGGTAAAGAGTGAAAATACTTTCAATGTGGAGGACGTTAACTGTGACAAGATGATTGACAAGCCAGTTTACAGTGACAGGGTTCACGTAACTATTCAACAGAGGTCTGTTAAAGGAGAAATAATATGTCCAAAACTTGCCTACTTCTACTACACACTTAAAAGGTGTGTACTTTTTCCTCACCATAAGAGTAGTCTACATATACAGTAAGTACAACATAACGTAACATGGGAATTACTAGAAAAAGTGTGCTTAACTAGATTAATACTCCTGATAACAGGGATTGGGACGGCTAACTCTTCCTGAACGAGTCTCTGTAGGCTGGGCAATTGCAGCAGCAACTGGTGAAAAGTCCCTATAATCATCCTCTACATCTTCAGATGGTGCAGGCTCTTGAACTTGGAGAAGCTAGGAGTCATCCATTTCTTGTGTACTGTCTGCCCTGAGAGGTTACCACATAGCTATTAGGTTAAGAAGCAGGGTCCTGTATGACCACCAGTTTATCAAATCCCTGAGCTGTCCGCATCCTTCCCCTCTGACCCTGTTGTAAGGGTGAAAGGGTTTGGGGATTGCGGTCATAGTATAAGGAATGCCAAGAGCCTGTACCTCTCAAAGGGCATCACGAATATGGTGACCTTAGATGATGCCTCATCTAAAGGGATTTGCAAAAAGTCACTTTTTGGGCCAAGGATGCTGAAAAACTTGGAACCTGGCATGTCGGCTATGACCTGTTCAATAGTTTTTTAAGGGATGGTGTGATCTTAAGAGTGCCTTGTTGAGATGCACTGAATCTATGCATATCCTTACAGAGCAATCTGTAATGAAGCTTGTCGATCATAGCAGACACCCATTCCGTGGCATCAGTTTTAGGCGTAATGCCCAGTTTAGTCATTCTTTCGAGCTCTGCCAAGACTTTCTCCTTCGTTGCAATGGGCACTTTCTTGGGTAATCATACAGTGGGCACTACTGACTCATCTAATCACATACAGTATGATAAACAACAGGCGGTTTGCTAAGTATTCTGGTGTCAAACAGATCACTGAATTCCTGTACCTGGTTCTTGGTTTTACACTGTATGCACATGCGGTCATAACTTTATCACACCAATTGCTATGCTGTCTTGCAATCCAAGCAATCCAAAATTTGAACTGGCCTTGTTCATGGTCTAGCATTTTTGTGCCCTCAGTGTTGATAGATCGCCCACCATATGCAATGAGGTTCACTTTTTTAGCAGTTTATGTAAGCTTAGGGCACAATGAAGTGTAACTGTTGGGCAATTTTGTTGTTATAACGTTAAATTTGACACCTACATCCACTATCAGTTTTAACTGGCCAGACCCATGTTTCAGATGTAGTGTTGTGAATAGTTCACCTTTTTGAGAAACCTCACCCAATGTCTCACAATAGAAAGTATCCTCAGGGACAACCAGAGTTGTGTCCAATTCATTCACTCGGTTAGACTAGACTAGACCTGAATTGTGCTGCAGTTCGCTTAGGATGATACTCACGACTTTGAGACTGTGGTGATGTTTTGTGTGATCTGAACCACAGTTGCTGCATTGTACACTGAAAGCAAAGCACTTGAGTTTAGCAGGGATATGTTATCTGTTGCAGTTGATGCAGCAATCTTTTATGGCACATACTTCAGCCTCATGTTTCAGTTCTCCTGTGATCTTTTCAGATTGCACATGTAACACACATATATTAACTGCAGAGTCCAGCGTGAGTTTTTTCTCACGGAGCAGCTGTTTCCACACACTGACACTTTCAATCTAACAAACGATGCAGTCACATATCAGTTTGTCCTGAAAAATTCAAAAACATGAAAAGTTAATGTGCCAAACTTAAGTATTGTTGCTATAACCTCAATATAAATTATAAGACTGGGCAACTGAATAGTGCATATCAAATTCAGAGTTATTATTCTAGGAGAAATCTTGAGATATTAAAGGCTTATTTAACAACTAGATTATAGAGCTCGGCTCACTAGCTAATCATGGTAAACATCAAAATTGGATGTCATTCAAACGTACATGCAACCAGCGACTCTCAAATACTCAAGACTAACACAATTTGCAATCAAGTTTGGGGTTGGATCATCAGTGGCTTGCACAAAAACATCAATTAACTTCCTGTCTGTTTGTTTGCACGCACCAGAATATTAATGAAATGATAATGAAAATGATTCCAAAATCTGCTTTACAACCAAGGTGTGATTTGCTAGACACCGTGTTAAAAAAACTAATCAGGATGGGCAAGGTAGAATCCTGTGTAAGTATGCAAGGCAGCATGCATGCAAATACATATAAACAAACACGCACATACATATCAATTTCGCAACCTTCCTCTAACCCCCAAGCATAGTAAACTGAATATAATTAGTCTTTAATGCAAAGTGGAATTCTTGATTTCTTATTTTTCACCCAAAATCTGCTTCCTATTGGGTTTATCGCATACAAACAGAGCGGTTGGTAATTATAGGGGGTGGGGAGCGACGGGGTTCCCTCGGGTCTGCATATCTTTGTGTCTAGGTGTGTGTGTGTGTGTGTGTGTGTGTTTCCCAACCTCTAGTCTCATTGTTAGAGTAAACTCACATGTGATCTTGGAAAGTTATTTACTTTCTGTAATTGCATTTCTTAATCAGTCCATTCACTTTTTCCAAGTGTGTAGAATGAGAATTCAACTGATCTTTGGTGACACACAGAGACAGAGATGAGCAAATGAACCCTGACACCCTGAATACACTGATGCTCTGATGTTGATTATATTCTGTGATTCTTTCTTTTCAAATGGAGGATAGGATGGTGACAAACTGTCACTGCCTTGTCTTTACTTGCTGAAAACATGTTTAAATACAATTATGAGGAAAAATGAATAAAAAGAATTAAAAGTTTGAAAGTTTCAAGCGCCAATTACCATTGTGCCCTTGGGCAACACATTTACAATGCGAAAATAAATACATTTCTTAACATCAACATTTATAATAAATGTAATTATTTGACAAAATGGAACAACAAAAGATAAGCTAATTAAATAAAACAAGACAAATATGAAAAACAGTAACAAGCAAACATTTAATTAAAAAATATATTTTAATACATGATACTTTTGATAAAATTGGTGGAAAACAAGAAAAACACAGCCTGACTTTATTTATTAACTTGCTTACTCATTGCAGTATAGTTGCCACAGGTGTTCTGTCCCTGTAATAAGAGTATGCAATGGATAAATGATCTAATACATGTATCACAACGATGCCTGATAATACTGATACACACAGTCTTTTTCTGTGATCTCAATCGTGTGCATGCATATATAAGCAGTCGAGCACAAACAGGTGTTTGACAGAGTTCACAGAAGCAGAAAGATAGAAAGAGTGACTGTAAATGAAACAGCATCTTGCTGTGATTTGAGCTCAAGCATGCACATAAAGCGCAAATATCTCGCCCGCAGAGTCCTCCGAGCTAGCTGAACATCACCTAATATTATGCTCTTAAACTACATGCAGCACTACATAAAAAAGATGGGCAATGCAGCTTTGAAAACAAGCAGGTCATATCATAATCATAGTGCATGAATTAAATGTACAAAATTAAAATTTTCTGACATTTACCAGCACTCATCCTCAGGTCATCCAAGCTTGTTTCTTCATCTGAACAGATTTGGAGAAAAGCTGCATGTTTGTAATAAATAAAACCATCAAAACCATCTTTATTCTGAAAATCACTGCTAAAATACACGTCCTCTATCCTTAATATCGCTTTCTCCGGTGAAAAGGTAATTTTGTTAGAATTAGGAGAGAAATGTGCACAGATCCAGCACCATTTAGAAGTAAACACTGTCCAAAACAGCTTTAAAGAAATATGGCTCTGATGTTATAGGATATAGGACTTTTTTCTTGATAGAAAATGTTATTATGTATTATGAACTTGTAATATGGCCAGAAGTGATGGCTTGAGGAAAAAAATATAACAAATCTTGATGGATTGTTATTTGCATTTGCATTACATTTTGTTTTACATCCTAGTTTGTCCTACCTTTGTCTTGCACAGATTTGAGCAACATTTATCAAAATGTCTTGTTTTGTGTTCCACAGAAGAAAGTAAGTTATTTGGAAAGCCAGGAGGATGAGTAAACCTTGACAGAATTTTAATTTCAAGGAGATTTATCTCTTTAAATGGAGAGCAAATGGTGGATTTTGTCAGCCAAAGTACACAGCAAAATCCCCAGTGTTAATTTAACACTCTGAGTGTGGATTATATAAACACTGAAGCAGTGTTAAAAGTAACACTGAAGCAGAGTTGAAGTTAATGAGATAATTAAGAAGTTAATTGAGTTATGATTGAGCATTATTGAAGACACCTGATGTTAACAAGCAGAATCACCAAACGAGAAAATAACAATTTGTGTGTCACCATTATAGTGGTCAGTGTTTGCTTTAGTTGGGATCTTGGTTTGTGACTTTTTAAATTAAAAGTTTGTGTGTCAAGCCAAGAGCAAAAATCACTGGGTGTTGATGATTATGTTTTAATGTAATTGTTGCTTGACCTTAATTACTGAACTCTATTACAGTCTCTTCTCTTGGATCATAATTGATTGTAACAGCTTTGATTACACAACGAAAGAGTCTGTATTTTCTATACATTTTGTAGGCATCTCTTGTGATTCTGTGATTCAGATTTTTTTTTTTTATTAAAGAGTTTTAATTTTAGGCACACACAAATAACAAGAATCAGCATATGAATCTCAAAAACGGTGACAAACAGCATATCCAGATAAACAGATCTACTCTGAACATCACAAAACTAGATACAAAAAATTCACATAAAAACAGCAAAAATAAAATATAGTTAGAATAAAAAGTTAAAAAGACAGATCAGCTCATAATTTATTCATGCCGCAATGCATGATGGGAGCCATGGATGAGTTTTTATTGGCTACAACATGTTTTTTTGATGGTCACCGTTGTTGTGATGCTCACGCTGATTCCTGATGTCTGTGTGTCTAAACTAAATAACTCTTTTTTTATGTAGAACTAAGTTTTAAAAACATGTCATATTATGGCAAAAATGCTGGATACCTTTTTTATCCATCTTATTTATGTACACAGCAAAGAAACCTGAACTCAGGCATTCAGGTCAATCCATGACAATTAGTCCAAACCACAATCAATACCATAAGATTGCCTTTGCTGTGGGCTGTCTGTAGGGTATAACTCAGTTACCACAACCACACAAAATCTAAAGATAATAACTGAAGGGTCAAAGTACCAACTAAAGCAAACATTGACCACTATAATGGTGACACACAAATTGTGATTTTTCTCGTTTGGTGATTCTGCTTGTTAACATCAGGTGTCTTCAATAATGGTCAATCATAACTCAATTAACTTCTTAATTATCTCATTAACTTCAACTCTGCTTCAGTGTTACTTTTAACACTGCTTCAGTGTTTATATAATCCACACTCAGAGTGTTAAATTAACACTGGGGATTTTGCTGTGTAGAGATCCATTTCAGAATCCTTGAAAGTCCTTAATAAACATTTTGATATGAATTTAAATAAAAATGACATCAATCAGTAAGAGCTCTTTATTTCTAGCTGCATTACTCTGCTTGTCTAGTTGCATCGCAATGTCCAAATGAGCTTTTTTAGCACTGTCTTTCTAGAAAGTTGTTACTTCCTGATGCACTTTGCACCTTCACATTGCCAGAGCTGTAATCATGCCATGCTGTAGGTTGCCCTTGGGTCACACCAAGCTGTGATTTGACCTGCAAACCATAAGTGAAAGTGTGTCTGGGCAGTCATCAGTCGTAAAGTGATGGGAAGAACATGATGAAAATGCTGTTAAGGCTTGACAACATAAGAGGAGCAAATTAATATGAATGCATTTTTAAAAATGTATTTGTTGTGGTCACTGGAGTTTTGTGTGACCAGGAGCTGTTACAAAGCATATTTACGTGGTGCATTTCACACATGTGTTCAAGAGCGCACACAAACTCGCAGACCGAGTGAGAAAATCACATGCAGAATGGTTCATAAAATGCTAATTAGCCTAAAAGCTTTTTCATTAGCCAAGCTCTTCTCTAAAATGTAATAAAGCAGTGAATGAACAGATAAAATACTCCCTTCCACTCTAATGTACCTCTGACTGTATTGATATTCTAATCATTTGATTGGGCCAAAAAAAAAAAAAAATGAAAAGAGTTTGCTTGTTGTTATTTAACATCAGATGATAATATGAAACACCTGGCCTGAAATTAATACAAATTATTGTATCAATATAATTTAAAGAGAGAAAAAAATTATTGAAATAAAATAAATGTTAACTAAAAATGTAACTTTTTATTCCAGATATTACTTATTTTTATTTAGTTTACCTTGATGTACAAATAATTAATAAATAAAATTAATACATAAACTTAAAATTAAAAGATACAAATATTAAGAACTATGATAATATCACAATGAACTCATGGGTAGGTGATGGGAGTTGAATGAGCTTCCTCTGTGATCAGTTAGTGGTCATGAAGCTCCATCTACTGGATAAACAGTGTAACTACAGCATGCCTCAGCAGTGGGGTTAGTTGTTACGTCTTTTTCCAGGCCTACCTCAAAGACATAAATGCAGGACATCATGTTGTGCTTTAGAGAACCTGTTTTTTCTTAATAATACACTGGTAGGGTAGAGTGGAGGGAAACGCCCCCCTTAAGGACGGTGTCATTTTTTTTCTTCTGTAAAACAAATGTGAAATGTGTTCCGAAAAGTTATCATAGTTCTAGTGACACTGACATAATTCATAAACTAAGTATTAAAAATGTCCAGAGTTTTCAGGTTATTAGATTTTTATATAAAAATTTAATTTGTACCAAGGGGAGCTTTTTCCCCACCTATGGTTCACATTGCCCACATGGGTGGGGTAAAGTGCCCCCAGTCCGAAAAAGCAATTTGCTTTGAACATTTACAGCAAAATCAGAGATCGTGGACTTCAGAAGAAATCCCCCTGCTCTCCACTCACCATCATGAACAGCACTGTGACTGCAGTGGAGTCATTCAGGTTCCACTATCACAATATTTAAAATGTTTTTCAGTATTGTTCAGTTTTACTTAAATGTTATGCTACTATGGTTGATTATAGGCTGTTGTCCATTAATTATTCATTAATTGTAATAGGCTACTGGTCTTATATACTTATATACACATAAAAGGAAGCGTTTACTTGTGCTTAAATTCAAACCACACAGACTAAACCTGATTGGTTCGAGAGCCATTGAATTTTTTTTGTCTGCAGTGGGTTTTTCCCGTCTGGTACACCACAGTCCTCTGTCACACTGGCATCCCCCCAGTCCTCTGGTACTCTGGCTCCACCAGCGATGCTCGTCGCTGCGGCTGTGACCAGGTCTCTGGTACCTTTGATGATGTTTAGCTATACTGGCCCTCTGTCTGAACCTGCGGATCCACCAGCTCTGTCTCCATCGGTCGGAAGCCACACCATCTTCATCTTGGGTCCCCATCTTGACTCCACCATGTGTTGTCAGCACTGGGATGCTCTGGGTGTGTGCCATGAGCCAAACAGCATCTAAGCAGGGCATTATCATCCTCCCATCACCATCCCTTCACCAGATCATGCCATCATCCCCACACTTTTGCCTCTAACCATCCCTACACCATCTCCTCATCCACCTCCAAAACTCACTCCATCCCTCCCTATTCTGTTGATTGAACTTTATAATCTTATCATCAGTCTTTGCACACACTTTAGTCTTTGCATTCACTTCTGCACTTTGTTTTTCCGTTCATTTTTTATTTTTTTCCCTTCAAAAAATTGCATTGTAAATTTTATTTATTAATTGATGTAAAAATCTCCACTTTTTACTAATACAGGTTTAACGGAAATGTTCTAAAAAATGTATAAGATGGCTTTGCCAGAGCATTTAATTTATTATAATATTTTTGTATAATGTTTTAATATACTTGCATGTTTGTAGTAATACAAATACTATAAAAGTACTCGTATTTCAAGAGCATTTGTAATACATTTAATAGTATGTTTTGTTTTTCACCAAGATATGTACGCTGCTGTACTTTTTTAAAGTACTTAATGAATATTTGTAATGTATACAATATATAATACTTTAAAGTTTTCTAGATATATCAAAATGTTTAATACTTGCGTGTGTGTGTGTATATACTGAAAAAAGCAGCTTTATAATATACTAGTAATGCTAATGCATTTCTTATGAGCTGAAATACAACTGAAATGTACTTAAAGTACATTAAAACCAACATACTCTAACTGTAGTTCATGAATTATTAATTGTACATTTAAATGTATTTGAACAAATATATTATATATTAACAAAAGTATACTTTAAGTGGTTCCAATTTAACGCAATTTCAATATATTAAATATATTGAACTTATATCTTGAAATACACTAAATATACTTAAAGTTGTTTCAAAAGAATAAATGTAATATGCGCTTACTAGTTTAAATATAGTAAGTGTGTCTGAAAAAAACTCAATTTAAATAGATTTCTTTTCCAGCTGGGATTCTTAAAAAGAAATGCAGCAATGCAGATTCATCATCCATGCGAATAAGCTAGACACACTGCATAATACTTCGAGGGAAGTCGTGGCCTAATGGTTAAATAGTTGGACTTGCAATTGAAGGGTTGTGAGTTTGAGTCTCGGTCTGGCAGGAATTGTGGGTGGGGGGAGTGCATGTACAGTTCTCTCTCCACCTTCAATACCACGACTTAGGTGCCCTTGAGCAAGGCATCGCAGCATAAATGGCTGCCCACTGCTCTGGGTGTGTGTTCACGGTGTGTGTGCACTTTGGATGGGTTAAAAGCAGAGCATGAATTCTGAGTATGGGTCACCATACTTGGCTGTATGTCATGTCACTATTTGTATTTTTTATATATATATATATATATAAGTTTTTTTTGACTGTCCCAGATGAAGTATTGGCATCGTGAAACAATCATAGCGATTTCTGTGGCTCCCAATCTGCGCTCCTTTCATATAGTTAGAGATGCTCAAAGATGGCTTTTGTCATTGTCTTGTGACTAATTATAGCCAACAATAGTTTTAGGACAGTGTCAGAAAATTTGCATGATCATCACACAGTGTGTTTACAGCACGCTTACTGTCCAGCTAATAAAAATGAAAAAATGTTGTTTTATTATATTAACGGTAGGAAATGTACAAAATATCTTCATGAAACATGATCTTAACTTAATATCCGTATGATTTTTTGCATAAAATAAAAATAGATAATTTGCATTTTTAAAATGTATTTTTGGCTATTGCTAGATATATATTCTGCTAGGTTTTGTGGTCCAGGATCACAAATGTGACAAGTAATCCATGCCACCAAACATAAAACAAGCCCTTATCTCTTCCTCTTTTGGCACTTTCATTTTTTTCAGCACATATAAAAGCTCCAATTGCCAAAGTGTGATTCATCTCTCTCTTTTTGTTTACAACTAACATGTAAGTACAAGTCAATAGGTGTCATCATCGTAAAGTCTACATGCATGTTGTACCCAAGTTTTGTATTAGTAGGCTAACTTACAATGTTTTTATTAAATTCACGCTAAATACAAAGACAATCGAATTAAAAATATCTTATGGCATTACACCCATATCTGGTAGGCCTACTTAATTAAAAAGACTGATTTAATGTGTAGTTAATAGATTAAACTACATTATTTGCCCAGATACCTAATAGATCTAATAGATAAACTAACATGATCTATAAAGGTGCAAAATGCATTTACTTACATATATTTGAGAACCAAGATACTTAACCCAACATATGTACTGTTTTGAACTTATTACTAATGCATTCCTTTACTGGATCCTTTAATTTAACAGAAGTTTACCAGTTTTTAAATGACCTCCTCACCTAGATACTTATGCTTTGACTCATTACCGGCAACATGTCATAAGTGCCAGTACGCACGAAAAAGTGCCAGTACGCTAAAAATTCCAAAATAGAAGTGCAGGTACTGCATACCGATGCGTACTGGCCCACTTCAAGCACTGGTTTGACTTGAATAAAACAACCTATAACCCATAACTGTATGTGTTCAGTCTGAACACCTTAGAGCTGGGTTGCCAAATAACCCAAATTGGGATGTTTTTAACCCAGCATTTTTTACAGTGTGGAAATGAGGATTTTCAGTGCTTTAGCTCTTGTCTAAGGCCACATTCTATTTTGTGAAGCTCAACAATCTTGTCCTGCACATCAACATCATATCAGCTATATCTTGTGATGGATGATTAGGGGAATTTTGCCTTTGTGTTCCTCATATTTATATTTCTGTGGAACAGGAAGTCATGACGGGACCATTTCATGCCCCTATCTCCCTGGTGTGCTAAAAATGTAAACATGAACGAGAATATACTTCAGAGATATTTACTTATAAGAATTTCTAGGGGTGCCAACAATTGTGGCCAGCATGCACTCATTGTATTATTTTTTTTTTAATTAGAGATAAAAAAAAAAAAAAAAATCAACGACGCAGATTGATTTTCACAGCTACCTTTGCTCATATTTACCAATATTCCAAAAAGGGGCCCAATATTAGTGGATGGCACTGTATGTGTACAATGTAATTACGACAGTGACTCATTTAAGTGAATTCCGCACACTTAATTGTAGGGGGCTCCAAAGTCACACAAAAAAAAAAAAAAACACACATATAAGTTACTTTAAGAAAAAAAATGAAAATGTTGCATTCCCAAAGACTTCTTAAAAATGTGTTTATTATTATTATTATTATTATTATTATTATTATTATTATTATTATTATTATTATTAATATTTTCTTAAGAGTGTTAAACTCAAAACTTAAATTAAAAATCATAATTGTCTTAATGTTGGGATACCCTTCTACTTATCTTAAATAAAATGGCAAAATGTCTTAACCCAGGTTAAAGCTTTCATTAATTCATTGGGCTATTTTAAATATTAAGCATTACAACATAACACTAGCTCATGACAATACTAGCAAGTAAATTCCCCTGTGACAGTATGATAGGACAGTATGTAGCTTTAGGGTGTGACACGTACAAGGCTATGTTTATGTGAATGCTTTCTGAATGCACACCCAGCTCTAAAACTCTGCTGGTTCAAGGAAGTAATGTGAAGCTTGTTCTTTAAAATAGCTTCCTCCTGTGAACAGGAATATACATGAAACTTGACACTTTTCATTTCATTCACTGCAGTGTTTATCATTTAACATGTTTCATAAGCCTGAAATGGTCTTTGACTCCACTGATCTTTTCCTTTGGTTTATTTGGAATTTGGGATTACCAACAGGATATTGTAGACACTGGGAGTTACCTGGTATTCATGAAAGCCAAATCCGTATACCAAATACATATCTAATAAGTGAACATTAGTTCATATAAAGAGGAAAAACATATGTTACAACATTGTGAGAGTTTCTAACATTTGTTTGACCTGATCAGCTAAAAAAGTAAAATTGAATAGAAAAACAATTGTGTGTAAAAAAGGTTAAAAGAGGTCAAGAATAGGTTAGGATCACAACACAGGAGTCTGAAATGAACATACAATAAGCAATCGTTGTAATCTGGAGTTGAAGATGTATGTAAACAAACTGCTTTTGTAGTTACAAAGTTATTCTAATTACTGGCACAAACATTGTGAGACTGCAACCTCAACCGGCCCATTGATCAATTTTAGGTTGAATTTGTTAACATCTAATAGGTCAAAGTTTCGAAGAATCAGTATCTTAGATAGGTGTTGTCTGACGATTATCTGTCAAACATTAGGTTAAGATTAGACCAACTTTTTTGGATATACAGCAAAGCACACACACACACACACACACACACACACACACACACGTTTGTTTTTGTGAAAAGTGGGGACATCCCATAGGCGTAATGGTTTTTATAATGTAGAAACTGTATATTCTATCGCCCTTCACCAACCCTACCCCTAACCCTAACCCTCAAAGGAAACTTTGTGCATTTTTACTTTCTCAAAAAAACCTCATTCTGTATGATTTATAAGCGTTTTGAAAAATAGGAACATGGGTTATGTCCTCATAAGTTCAAGTTCAAGTTTAAGTTCAAATTCTTTATTTGTCCCCAATGGGGCAATTCATTTTGCAACAGATAGTATAACATATCACACACAATCACACACACACTACCAATACAAAAATTGCCTACCATGCAGACATGGTTAAAATAATAAAAACAATAAACAATCAATAAATAAATTGTTCATAAGTCACCCTCTCCTTGTAATACCTGTGTCATACCCATGTCATTATACAAAGTTGTGTCCTGATATGTCACAAAAACATGCCCACACACACACACATAGACCTACAGTATATTTGCATGTGGCATTGAGGCAGAAAGAGCAGAACTGAGCAGAAATCAGTTTTTTAGACAGTAATATGTAATCATTCATCCAGAAGGGTCTCAGGTTTGTCATATTCAAATAATTTAAAGTCTGTTTCATAAAGATGGTAGAGTTTTCTTCTGTCAGCTACTGAAATGTTTGCAAACCATTCTCGTTCCCAGTCTACTGCTGTCCTGTTCTCATACCCTGGGGGAAAGTGAATGTAATCATCCAGACCAAGAATCTTCAACAATTGTTCTGTATCCTCATCAAGAGTTTCAAGTTTGCCTACAAAGTCATACTCAATTTGGCACGGATGGCAGAGTCTGTACATCTGCTGCCAATGCTCATTAAATGGCTTCTCCTCCTCAGTCTTTGGATCTAACAGGTACTTAATAAAGTGAGTAAAGGACAATCTAATACCTGTAGCAAATGCTTCTTTGGCAGAGTCAGGGGGCTTTGAGATATTAGCATAACGTTGAAGCATTGTGGAGCCATAATGACTGTAGAAATACTCATCTGGCTTAACAAACTTGTCCCGAAAAGCAGAAATAAGTCGTACAAAAGGATCCCGTACAAAAAGGAACTTTGTGTAATTCTTCAGTTTGTGATGCATCAAAGGACGTGAGTAACGTCCAAAACGCCTCCAAAGCTTGTTAAACGTCTTATGCAATGTAGAATTATGGATTATCTTGTATGGTATGTCAAGAGGATCCAGATACGGAGCTCCATCAGGTGCCTTCAGGTTCTGGCTGAGCACAATCATGACTCGTTTCCAGTTGGTACAGGCTACCTTTGGTACAAAACAGTAAATAACACCATGGCGATCATCCACAATGAGGTGGTCCAGGGCTTTGTTTGGAATCTGGTCAAATTTGATTAATTTCTCAGTAAAATTCACACTGCTGCTGGCCGAGCAAAGCTCTCTTATAATACGCCTTCTATGTTCTTGCCGCATTTTGAGGTGTGTGAGATCTAGTGATGAGGCCGTTTGCTGGTAAAATGTCCTCTCTCTCCTTGAATCCCAGCAAATTATGAAGAATGCAATCAGTATTGTTCCCAAAAAAAAAGCAACACTTGAGCTGCTGCTGCATTTTCACCAGGAGTCTATACCAGTTCCTTAAAATAAACTGAACGCTAAACATTATTGTTTTAGGAATTAATCAAGTTGAGAATTCTGGGGGAGAACACAAAAATAAAGACATAAACAATCGAGTCAGAATTCATAATCTTTACCACCACAAAATATGATCCATCATTCACCCACTTTCTTGTGCACTAGCAACCACTCTGCCAGACTACATTCTTTTTAAATTATATGATTGTAAACTTTTTAGATTGGTTTGAAAGCATCATGTTTCTTGCTTTGCTACACTTTTGAATATTATAGACCTATCATTATCATATTATAAAAGCCTATAAAACATTGCAAATTTAGACACTGTAGTACTGTTAAACAGATATCTTCAAAGTGATATAATCCTAAATTATCGATGTCACAGAATAAACATATTGTAGTTTTTGGGTTACTTCTTAAAATAAAAAAATCAACCGTATTCACTCACCCACACTAGAATCTCCTTATCATGGTGTTGTATGCTCCTCTTCCTAATTTTTCGGACCACAAAGGGAGAAGGCGACGTGTTAGTAACCGGTTTCATTTGAAGGAATGTTGCACTTGTGAGCGTTTGCTGTGCGAGTCAGAGTAAACGACTCCTGTCACACGCTCTCTGAAATGTGTAGTTTAGCCTATTCAGGGTGCGATTTAAAAGGGGGGATGCGTGGGATTTCCCCCTTTCTGGTCAATGTATCCCTGCCTCTGCCTAAAGGGTACTGTAACTAAAGCCCTGGTAAAAGCCTGACTCCACCCACTGGCAGTATTTGAAAAATGCTGAAAAGTGGGGAGAGCACAGCGGAGATAAAGGGAATGAACCGAGGGTGGGGCATGAACCTGAGACCCGCAGTGACGGATTGATTGACAGCTGCTGTCAGAGTCACTAAAATGGGGAGTGACTGTAGTGACGCAAGTAGCTTTGCAACAGAGCGTTCATTTGAAGTAGAGGACTTTTCTCTCCCACCTTCACCTGAAGTGGAGAATGTCAAGGTGTCTGTGGCCTGAGCCATAACAATTCGAGCCGCTGGCTCAAACTGCGGTCTTAACTCCCGCACCACGTCACTTTTTAGTGCGAGCTGTGTGGAGAAGCCCATTTCCACCTCCATTGCGTTGGAGAAGCAATCCCGCGTAAAATGCAGTCTGCTCACTTCAGCTCTAGGCAGGAACTCGCAATCTTCCAGGCAAAGTGCATGCAACCACTAGTGCCTAATTTTCAAGTCTGCTGGAAAACTATGCAGTCCAGCAGTGCTGTCGCAACCAGCAACACTACACCTATGTACCATCCTGACCACATTAAAAAAGTTAACAGCTTTAGTCAGTTGTGGTTTTATGCGTATTGGAGACGCGAACCGTTTAAAACGATTCGGTTCGATTTGGTGAACTGTTTCAAAAAGATCCGGTTACATCGAACGATTCGTTCGCGATCCGGATATGACAAACTGCTTTGTTTTGAACTGTCTTACAACAGACATGGAAGAGAAGACAATTCTGAATAAAGTCGTAGTTTTTGCTATTTTTGGAACCAAAATTAATTTTCGATGCTTCAAAAAATTCTAACTGACCCTCTGATGTCACATGGACTACTTGGATGATGTTTTTCTTACCTTTCTGAAAATGGACAGTATACCGTACACACAGTTTCAATGAAGGGACTCAGAGCTCTCGGACTAAATCTAAAATATCTTAAACTGTGTTCCAAAGATAAATGGAGGTCTTACTGGTTTGGAACGACATGAGGGTTATTAAGTTATTAATGACAATTTTCATTTTGGGGTGAAATATCCCTTTAAATGTTAAATGCTTCCATTAATAAAAGCAAGTCATTAATAACAAGCTATATTCATATGAATTATAAAAAAAAATATTACAAGCTAACAGGACTGTTATCAGTAGTGCGCAAGTCTTAATAATGCCAAAGTGCAGTGCCTTCAACACACACTAAACCCACACTATCTCCAATACCGCTCCGGAGCTCTATACCAGGCTTAATGTATCCCATCATGTATCATGTTTTGGAATAAATTTATTAGACTTTTTGCCGAGATCTCACATGAGGGGGGGGGGGGCGGTCGGGGGGGCATGGTTGTGGTAGAATAAAATAGAATTATAAACAGAATTTTAATATGTTTTGTGAGCAAAATATTTCAAATATAAACTGACATGAAGGTACTGCAAGGGGGGAAAAATGTGTCCTTTTATTTATTTACTTTTTTTTTGGATTTACATAAAAAGGTATCAAAAGCATGGTACAGTAAATGTGATAGTGTGATATCTGTCATATAAAAGAACATCAAAAACGACCATTACAGTTGTACAACCATAGTTAGTTTGATGATTATTGTATTGTTGTATTGATTATTAATATACCATAGTAAAACTACGGATTATAGAAAACACAGGATGAGATGGAGACTCCCTGTGCGAGCACATGCGAGTAACTGGTGGAGTTGTCGGTGAATGGTGGATGGTAGATTCTTGAGAAGAATTGGACTTACAGCAGAAGAATTGGACTTATAGGATGCATCATCAGTAGTGTTCCTCTGGGTCATGGGGTGTTTCGGCCTTTGACAGTATACACCCTCCCCAGAGGTGGCCAGCTCTAGGTTGATCAGACCTCAGCTTGCGTCCCAAGTCCAATTAGCCATGAGAGTCACCTTGTTGCCAAGCGGCGGACATCTCAGGGGACTGTGTATGGCAGAGACGTCGTGTTCCCTGAGTCAAGCCAAAGCAGACTTATCTCCTGGCACACTACTTGGGGGCCCAGCTGGGGTCGTTCCTCTTCAGCCAGAGCCACTGGCTGCTTCTTTCTGCTGCCACTGATGCAGCTTTAACGGCTGTGCGCTGGTTCTGGACCTTAACTCCCAGATCCCTCAGCAGTTTTGTGGTGGATCTTCCCACAAACCCTCTGCACCCAACCTCCACTGGGCGGACTTCGGCGTTCCAGCCACAATGTTTTGCTTCGGCGGCTAGGTCGGCATACCGCAGGTGCTTCCGTTCATATGCCTCCTCAATTGGAATCCTCCCAGGGTATGGTGAGTTCGATTATATATACCTTCTTAACGGAGGGGGACCAGTGGTAAAAACAAGGTAAATGTCCCGTTCCTGGGTTTTAACTTCAAATTTAATTTGTTACTATTGTACGTGTCGTGGTTACCATGATTCTACTACAAATTTACATCTTTGTCATGAAATGAATATATTGAAAGTATATGGCACGTCATGTGAAGTTTATTCATACTAGTTAGCAGGTGTGTTCATTTAGTTAAACGCCATGAAACTCAAAGACAGCCTCAGATGACTGATATAATACAGCGAGTAAACAATACGGCGCTAATCTGATTAATAAAGAAGACAGAATACATTTTATAACAGGCATTAAAAGAGCGTATTTACATCTACTCACCCGAACCTGTAGCACATGTAAACTGATGGCAAGTATCACGTTGTGTGGTGAATGAGACTTCTTGAACGTGATTTCATAGTGATAAACTATGAATAAGCGATAAGCGAGATTGGGTTGTAAGAAACGGTTAAACTGCTTACTTGCACTCGCCTTGGAACATTGTTAAACTCACCTTTTAATGCCGTTTTTCCTGCAGTGGTGTGTTGCTTTGGTCAAACTCACCGAATGCTGTTTTACCTGGAGTTGAGTGTTGTTAAACTCACCGCTGAATGCTGTTTTACCTGCAGTTGAGTGTTGTTAAACTCACCGCTGAATGCTGTTTTACCTGCAGTTGAGTGTTGTTAAACTCACCACTGATGAACACGCTAAGCCTTTGCACAGAGAGCACTTTGATATCAGATTGCGAGGATTTTTAAACCTCAAAAACAAGTTGGAGGGCCAGATAAAATGATATCTGTCATATATAATTTTTTGTAGCCTATTCTTTTTTATTTGTATTTAATTAGTCTCGACCCTTACAAGGCAGACAATGAGTTGCAGTCTGCTGACCAAAGACATCAAATTTAAACACTGTTGAGTTCTATAGAAGTCTATCGGACTAACCTGCACGTTGAAAAATGACACCAAAGGTATACCCAGTGCGTCAAAAAAGTGACGCCAGATCCATTGACCATGCATCAGACATTTGACGAGTAAGGAGTGAGACTGTGTTGGAAAAGCACATGCGTCGCTTTTGACGCTGTCAGTGTCAACAACTCAACGTGGCCGGAGAGGGTGTGTGAAACGTGCACACTCGGCTCGGTAAAAATACAAATACAATGAACAACACTTAATATGCTATCCAGTCTTCAGACTCAGAGTACTAAAAGAACACGGTCAGAATCAGATGACTCGCTGGTTGACACCCCACCAAGCCAGAATGTTATCGCTGCAGGTCAGACGCAAGCTAATGAAGTAATGCAGTAGCTCTTTCTAAGGGTATTTTTTCAAAATCCTTTTGCACATTTTATTTATGTTCAGTAGCTCTTTCTGGCTCAAGCAAATCCACAAACTAATAAAATGATTTATTATTTTTTTTATAAGGTCGTCTGTTGACTGCTATATGTACAACCCCTTCAATATAGTTGTAGTTACCTCGGGATGAGTGGAGTCATCACATATTTTTATATATATATATATATATATATATATATATATAGAGAGAGAGAGAGAGAGAGAGAGAGAGAGAGAGAGAGAGAGAGAGAGAGAGGCTATAAAGGCTATAATAGTAGAGTACCATAATTTTTGGGCCACTTAAAATTCTGACCTTACCACAACATGTGAAAGCAAATGTTTTTTTTTGTTTTTTTTTTATCTGTAGCCAGAAAACAGAAGGAGGGGGGAAAAACAGTTGAAGACCTGAAAACCTAGAAAAACAAGATCAAAAGCCTGTAGTGCTTTACACCGCAAGCCATCGTCTTCCCAGTTAGTACTAATGTATTTGTAATAACTATTAATTATTTTAGATTATGTATTTTAACTTTTTCTTTATTTCAAATCTTTTCTTAAACATTTACTCAAAGAATATAAAAAAAATTCAGAGTGGCATAAAACATAAAACTGCTTACCTCAAGCCCTTATCTCTTCCTCTTTTGTTTTTTTCAGCACACACAAAAACTCCCAACTGCCAAAGTGTGATTCATCTCTCTCTTTTTGTTTACCACTAGCACGTAAGTACAAGCTTGTGTCATCATTGTAAAGTCTGCATGCATGTTGATTATGTTTTTATGATGTTATTGTGTTTTAAAACATTACACTTATTTGTATATATTTATCAATAAACTAAAGTGCATGTAAAATAATTGATTTTAATTTCAACTGTGTGTTCTCCAAAATTACATTATATACATAGTTAATGTATTTTAAATGTATTACTATTTAGTTTATATACTATATGCATTAATTAAATTAATACAAATAAACTTCAATACACTTTCTTATTCAGTATAGCCAACTCTTATTGTTGAAATTTTCATCACCAGCTCCTGCTCTATGAATTCTATAAATTATATTTTCTACATAATATTTGACATACAATTTCCTTTCAATAGAGTATAGCATCTATATGTAATAGTACCGTAATTTACATCTGAGTAAAGAATACTTTCAATTTCATTATGTTGTTCACTTAAACAGACATTTAAGTGCATTAATTGCAAGCAAAAATTCAACAAATCTAAACCAAATTAATTTGCATTCAAATAGCCTACATTTGGTTTCTATTATAGGCTAAACTGCACTGTAAACATGACTCTTAGTTAGGTGAATGACTCTAACCAACGAACCAACTTGAACTTGAGTAGAAATGAAAAGCTTGAAATAATAACCACTCAGTGTCTCTCTTGTTTAATGCGCATGCACCAAAATACTACGTCATGACGGCGCACTACTTCACCAGATTTAGAAAAATGTTTTGTGTAACTGCAATGTGTGTGTGTGTGTGTGAGGGAACAAACAAGAAGGGAACAACAGAGCGCCACGTTTAGATGATTACAGATGAGACATGTATGTACTGCAGACAATGAATCAGGTAAGTATATCTTGATTTAAGTTTTCTTTATACTTAATTTAGTCTTTCCATTCGTGCAGCTTTCACCATATGGCAGTTCTTGCTACATGAACTCGGGAGGAAGTTGATCATGTAATTTATCTCTGACTGCATTCTGATATCAGAATGTGATTGCGTGTGTGGACCAAAAATAAATTGGCTACTGAAAATACAATATTTTATTTTAATTGAACGATTTAAGATTAAATTTAATGCTACTGAACAAAATTCAGAGATCTGGTCTTG
Organism: Carassius gibelio; assembly: GCF_023724105.1. NCBI lineage: Eukaryota > Metazoa > Chordata > Actinopteri > Cypriniformes > Cyprinidae > Carassius > Carassius gibelio. The sequence continues at coordinate 8,905,349 of NC_068396.1, forward strand.
CAATATTTAATGTACATAATCGATATGACATTTACATTTATTCATTTAGCAGACGCTTCTATCCAAAGCGACTTACAGATGAAGACAGTGGAAGCAATCAAAAACAACAAAAAGAGCAATGATATATAAGTGCTATAACAAGTCTCATTTAGGTTAACACAGTACACGTAGCATGGGATTTTACATAATATGATAAATAAAAAGAAAACAGATAGAATAAAAAAAAGAATAGAGCAAGCTAGTTAGAGGTACACATACACACACATACATATTCAGTATAATTGCATAATAAATGAAAATAAAATAGATGTAGATTTTTAGATTTTTTAAGAATAGAATTAGAATAGGGAGTGTTAAAGTTAGAGGGTCAAATAAAGATGGAAGAGATGTGTTTTAAGCCGATTCTTGAAGATGGCAAAGGACTCAGCTGCTCGAATTGAATTGGGCAGGTCATTCCATCAGGAGGGAACATTTAATTTAAAAGTACGTAAAAGTGACTTTGTGCTTCATTGGGATGGAAATATTATATTATAACCACAAGTAATATTCAATGCAGCCACCTCTAGAAATAATGCTTTTTTTTTTTTTTTTTTTTTGCATTTAAAGAGCAAGATGTTCTGTTACTGTTTGTGTTTGTAATATGTAGTACTTTTTTTTTTTTTTTTACTTATCTGGAGTTATTCATTTTGCAGGATCAGTACAGATTTGTTACTGGAGATATCAGAGCTGATGATAAAAGTTTTTAATGAATTATTGCCCAGTCAGCTCACCCTGATCACATTACAAGCTAAAAGTGCTATATTAAGTCACTATACCTATGGATTTTAACTGCTTTGAATCTTTTCCATTTGCAAGTAATATATTCCCTTCTGTGCATTTACAGCCCCCCTCTAATCATCATATATTTTACAGGTTACAAACCAATGGATGAGGTCAGTAGCTTTGATGTGGTAAATACAGGAACATCCTTCATGTGTAAGAGAAGCATGTAAGGCAAGATGATGATGATTTTTTTTCTTTTAATATTCAAAAAGGGATATTTATCTATTATTTGGTAATTGATAGAGTTATGTTCTCTGTAAAGTAGGAATAATAAAATGTTTGTAAGAATGCTATCTATTTTTAAAGCCCAGTGTCAGTGAAGATGGTGTGGTCATTGGAATTCTACATCTTCCAGTATTCTTCTACAATGTTTGCCTGATGATTTAGGTAACAATAATTCAGCTCTTAAGTGATGCAGATGTGGTCAAAAGTTTACACACACCTTGCAGAATATACTGCTTCATCAGGGCAGTAATAGCATTTTTTTTATTATTATTATTATTCTACATCTCTACCCTCTTAGTGCTTAAATTATTAACATTTTGCTGATACTGCAAGGAGTGTATAAACTTAAGACTGCAACTGTGTCTATTGCTTTAACTCAACTGAAACATTTATAATGACTGGATATGTTTTATAACAATTGTTATTTCTTTCCTCAAGGAATTGTTTTGGACTTCCCTGCCTCATTGGAACATCTCCGTTCACACACTGTGGAGAGATAGTGAGCAGCTTCATGACAAGTTTAGTGCCGATGGAGAGCAAGTTCATTTGGAGTTCTTTTTTTTTTTTTTTTATTAGTTAGTTAATTAATTAATTAATTAATTTAGTCAAACTTGCATTCACTCATGATGGAGTAAGATTTTAGAAGAAAACTTTCAATCCTGTTTAATGTTGGTGCTAGTAAAGGTTTGAGAATTATTGGCCTGGTTTCACAGACAGGGCTTGGACTAAGTCAGGATCATAGTTCAGTAAGGACTTTTATGTATTTTTCATTAACATGCCTTAGAAAAAAACAGTACTGGCTTGCATCTTGAGACAAAACAAAGGCACTGGTATTTTTAAAGATCAGTGAGAACAGTTGAAACAGCTCAGAATTACATTTTAGTCTGGGGTTGGTCTTAAGCCTTGTCTGTAAAACCAGGGGTACAAGTATCCCACTTTGGTAATGTTTTACAATAAGGTCTCGTTTGTTGTACATTGAATGATACTTTTTTAAATGAATGATAATCTTTATTTATTTATTTATTTGTATTAAGTGTGTGTCTGTCTGTGTGTTAGTAATCATATATGTTATGGCGACCAAATGACTCCACAAGGATAGTAATACCAGTATATTTTGAAATTTCTAGGTCCCCAATAAGTGGAAATTAGCATTTTTCTCCATACTCTTTCTTATAAGTTGAAGTGTTGTGACTGTATAGTGTTGGGTTTTTCTTGTCCATCAGCAAAAACATTTTTGTGTATTTGTTTGAGAGATTGTTTTGTCAATGAATGTATGGGTTTTCGATTTTGTGTTGTTGCATTGATTGTATCTAGGTTATTAAGAGGTTATTAGATATATGACATTGAAGTATATTTTAGTTCACATTAATTGCTTATTTACCATATTTCAAATTACATATAAAATATAATAAAAAAAATATCATTCAAAAGTTAAACTAATTGCAATTAATGTAATTATAAACTGTAATATATTTGAGATTAAGTACAAATAATATGCATTAATGTGGTCAAAAACATTACATTTAATTCACACTTAAGTGTATTGTTAACTGACATTAAAGTAGTTCACATTAATTGCTTGTCAGTACATTAGTAGTACACTATAACCATATTTTAAAGGCACTAGAAGCAATTATCAAGATATAATTGTACATATAAATATGAACCTACAAGTCCCACTTAAGACCTACTTAAGTTGTTTAAATTAATCACTCAAAAGTTCAACTTATTGCATTTAATATACAAACCCAATTCCCAAAAAGTTGGGACACTGTACAAATTGTGTATAAAAACATAACGCAATGATGTGGAAGTTTCAAATTTCAATATTTTATCCAGAATACAACATAGATAATATCATTTTAAGGGAAAAATAAGTTCATTTTAATTTCATGTCATCAACACATCTCAAAAAAGTTGGGACAATGCCATGTTTACCACTGTGTGGCATCCTCTCTTATTTTTATAACAGTCTGCAAACATCTGGGGACTGAGGAGACAAGTTGCTTAAGTTTAGGAATAGGAATGTTGTCCAATTCTTGTCTAATACAGGCTTCTAGTTGCTCAACTGTCTTAGGTCTTCTTTGTCACATCTTCTTCTTTATGATGCACCAAATATTTTCTATGGGTGAAAGATCTGGACTGCAGGCTATCCATTTCAGTACCCGGATCCTTCTTCTACGCAGCCATTAAGTTCTAAATGATGCAGTATCTGGTCTGGCATTGTCATAATGAAAAATGCAAGGTCTTCCCTGAAAGAGACGATGTCTAGATGGGAGCATATGTTGTTCTAGAGCTTGAATATACCTTTCAGCATTGATGGTGCCTTTCCAGATGTGTAAGATGCCCATGCCACACACACTCATGCAACTAATAAGTTGCAAATTGGTCCTCCAGCTGTTCCTTATATGTACATTTAACTATTCCGGCCTCTTATTGCTACCTGTCCCAACTTTTTTGGAATGTGTAGCTCTCATGAAAACTAAAATGAGCCAATATTTGGCATGACATTTCAAAATGTCTCACTTTCAACATTTGATATGTTATCTATATTCTATTGTGAATAAAATATAAATTTATGAGACGTGTAAATTATTCCATTCCTTTTTTACTCACAATTTGTACTGTCACAACTTCAATCTGGTTTGTAACTTTAAAATGTGATACAGGTACATTTTAAATTAATTACAAATACAATGTACTTAAGCAGCAAAAATAACATACTTAATTTGCTTTTATGTGTCCTAGTTTTGGTTAATTGATTCTTCCCAGCTGTTTCCAGTTCCCTCATCACCTCCTGATTGTTTAAATACCCGTTCTGTTGAGTTCTCCCTCGTCCGTGATTGTTGGTATGTTTGAATGTAGATGTTTGTAACCCAACCTAAATGTCTATATGCTGAATGTAATCTAGTGTTTTGTCTGTATTCTCCTTCGTCCTCAGTAAACTCCTTATTTATTCCAGATCATCCTCTTGCACTTTGTTTTATGTTTAGCACTACCTTAATTTGTAACAGAATCACGGACCGAAACCGTTTAGTTAATTTAGCGGCATTTTTCTTTCTTTTTGGTTTTTTATATATTTTTTCTCCTCTCCCAGAATGGCCATCACAGCAGTCCGTCTCCTATGCCTGGAGCAACTGGACCGTTCGCTGGAGGACCACACCAGGGACTTTTTAGATCTGGCATGCCTTACCCACTTCCCCGACCGGAGTAAGGCACGCCTGCCAGCGAACGGTCCCCGAGAGGATTTCGCCACTTTTGTGGAGTGGGTGCTGGAGAAAAATGGATCTGCATGGACCATCAGCACCGCCGAAGAGGATAACTCCATCCCCACTCCCGACCCAGAGACCAGCCAGCCACCATCACGCCACATGGTGCCAGAGCCCACCGCAGCCGCAGAGCCCGAGCCATCCACCGACAGGAAGCAGGATCTCGAGAGCGCGACTGACCAGGTGTGCGAGCCGGCAACACCGTGCATCGTGGGAGTCCTCGTGGAGATCGAGGGCGTGGAGGAAAGCCCTGCCCACACTCCTGTGACTGAGGGTGAGCTGTATGCGATCTCGGGAAAAAACATGGAGCAACTTATGGATCTGATGGACTGATCTATGGAGGTAATCCCTAATTTTCCTGTTTCTCCGCTGGTTCCGTCCAGCCCTGATTCCCCTGTATACCCTCTCAGTCTCCCACTCCTACCTCCTCCAGTCATTTCCTCTGCTCCATTTCCGCTGGTTCCATCCAGCCATGAATTTTCTGTTTCTCCGCTGATTCCGCCCAGCTCTGAATCTTCTTTGTCTCTGCTGGTTCCGCCCAGCTCTGAAGTTTCTGTGTCTCCTGTATTCCCTCCCAGCCTCCCTCTCCCACCTCCTCCTAGACCTGCCAGTTTCCCTACTCCACTTCCGCTGGTTCCGTCCAGCCTTGATCCTCCTGTGTTTCCTCCCATCCTTCCTCTCTCTCCTCCTCCTAGACCAGCCAGTTCCTCGTTATCCCTGCTGGTGCCAGTCAGTCCCGCAGCTCACCCTCAGTCCGCGGCATCTGGGTGCGATGGTTCGCCGCTGGACTGCCAGTCTCCTGCTCCGCCTTGGCGCGTTAAGGCCCTGTCTCCGCCTCCAGCCTCAGAGCCCTGGGCTCCTCCTCGGTCCTTCGACCCAGCGGCTCAGCCTTGGCTCCCCACCTGCTTCACCGTGCTCCCTCGTCCCTCCGGCTCCACCTTGGTCAGTCGTCGACCATCCGCCGCCTCGGGACTCCACTCCTCTGGTTCCACCTCGTCACTCCATCCCTCCAGCTCTGTCAGGCTCCTCCTTCCCTCCGGTTCCACCTCCATCCTCGGTCGCTCCGGCTCCACAGCGTTCTGCCAGAACCCTGCCTCTGCCTTGGTCGCCTGAGCCTTCTGCTCCACCTAGGCCCTCCGGATCCTCGACGTCACCCTGGCTCTGCGGCTGTGCTGCTCCATCTTGGGCTCCTCACCCACCGGTACAGTCTCCACCTGTTGGCCCCCTGGTGTCGTCGACCCCTCCTTCACCATGGCTCCTCCCGCCGTCGACTCCACCATGGATCTCAGTCCTGGCTCGTCTCTGGTGGACCATCTGGCTCCGGGCTCCTCCCTCCATCCACTCCGCCCTGGCCCCTTCCCCCCTGCTCCCTCGTCACCTGCTCTTGGCCTGCTCCTCACCCGCCTCCAGAACCCCCACCCTCCCTCCGCTGGTATTCCTCTTGCGGTGCGAGGACGCACCGTTCCGGGAGGGGGCGAACTATCACGTCACTTTTTTGGTCACCTTCCTCCTAGTTTTGGTTAATTGATTCTACCCACCTGTTTCCAGTTCCCTCATCACCTCCTGATTGTTTAAATACCCGTTCTGTTGAGTTCTCCCTCGTCCGTGATTGTTGGTATGTTTGAATGTAGATTTGTCTGTATTCTCCTTCGTCCTCAGTAAACTCCTTATTTATTCCTTATTTATTTCCAAGCTGATGGTTCCGGGGGTTAATGTTTAAATCTCTAGTTTCTTCATTTATTTTGGAAGCAAGAACCCCCATAACCACCCAAGATAAAAGTGTGTTCAATAAACTCAAGTAAAGTTGCCAAAGTGGTTCCTGTCTGAACTGCAGCAAAGGCTTCTTGAGAGGAGTCAGGTAGCTTTGAGATATTATCTTAACGCTGAAGCATTGTGGAGCCATAATGACTGTAGAAATACTCATCTGGCTTAACAAACTTGTTCCGAAAAGCGGAAATAAGTCATACAAAAAGATCCTGTACAAAAAGGAACTTTATGTAATTTTTCAGTTTGTTATGCATCAAAAGACATGAGTAATTTCCAAAACGCCTCCAAAGCTTGTTAAACGTCTTATGCAATGTAGAATTATGGATTATCTTGTGTGGTATGTCAAAAGGATCCAGATACAGAGCTCCATCAGGTGCCTTCAGGTTCTGGCTGAGCACAATCATTACTCGTTTCCAGTTGGTACAGGCTACCTTTGGTACATAACAGTAAATTACACCATGATGATCATCCACAATGAGGTAGTCCAGGGCTTTGTTTGGAATCTGGTCAAATGTGATTAATTTCTCTGTAAAATTCAGACTGCTGCTGGCCAAGCAAAGCTCTCTTATTATATGCCTTTAATGTTCTTGCCGCATTTTGAGGTGTGTGTGATCTAGTGATAAAGCCGTTTGCTGGTAAAAAGTCCTCTCTCTCCTTGAATCCCAGCAAATTTATGAAGAATGCAGTCAATATTGTTCCCCCCAAAAAGCTAAACTTTTGTTGCTGCTGCATTTTCACCAGGAGTCTAAACCAGTTCCTTAAAATAAACTGAATGCTAAACATTATTGTCTATCAAGTTGAGAATTCTGGCGGAGAACACAAAAATAAAGACATATATGAATGAGTCAGAGTTCATAATGTTTACCACCACAAAATATGATCCATCATTCACCCAGTTTCTTGTCCACCATACTATACATTTCAGAATGTTCCACATGAACACTCTTGATTTATCTCTTTCATTAGAAGTGCAGGACTCCTTTAAGTAACACATCTAAACTCAAAACACTATATGCACATCTGGCGCTTTTATCCAGCATTTTTTTATTCAATAATCCAAAATGCACATATGGAAACATAGGTAATGTGTGTCCTTTAGCGATTTTTCACGTTTCTCATGAATGCCATGCATTAGGTCTAGGTGTGTTAAATTTTTATCATATAATAATAGTCTCGTAGATAACATACTCTGTTCATGCTTTCTGAATATCAAATAATGGCAAATGTCGGTACAATTAAGTAAATTATGATTCTTTAAATAAATTGTTCTAAAGGTTCTATTTGAATGTACAGCTGTGCATTCACCCTGAAAGGTACTGTATGATGGTGAAACAACATCGAGTTATCAATGTCGATTAAGTTAGCAAAATCGAATCATAACGTTAATCCAACATCTACAGAACAACCTTAATTCACCCATGCTTGAAGGTAAAAGTCATAATGTAAACGTTATTAATCCAGCGTTGATGGATGATTCACCGGTGACTCGAAGTTGAAATTCTGGCTGGGGTGTAGGCTATCAATCACTCGGCCTAGCCAAGACTACATTCCTTTGAAATTATATTACTGTAAACTTGTTGGATTGGTTTGAAAGCAGCTAGTGTTAAGTGTTTCTTGCTTTGCTACAGTATTATTATTATATCGTGATCATATTATAAAAGCCTATAAAACATTGCATATTTAGACATTGTAGTACTGTTAAACTGATATCTTCAAAGAAGTTTTGTCAAAAGACCCGGTACTTCGGTACCAAGTCGTTACAAAAAAAAATGAAAATGTGATTGTAACAGCTGGGTTTCTTTAAATACCAGTGGTATCGAGGACCCGGTCAACCCGGTTCTTGACGCATACAGCACTATGATTTCCGCGAAGCAGAAAACGCAGACAGAATCTCAAAATCCAGTCATGAAAATTAAACTTACACTGTAATATGGACAGTCACAGAATTTGCCAAAGTTAGCATAAATTAAAGGGGGGGTGAAATGCTCATTTTCACTCAATCTCCTGTTAATCTTGAGTACCTATAGAGTAGTACTGCATCCTTCATATCTCCAAAAAGTCTTTAGTTTTATTATATTTATAAGAGAAAGATAGTCTGTACCGTTTTTTTTTTTTTTCAGAAAAACACGACCGGCTGGAGGCGTGACGTGTGGGCGGAGGTAAAGAATCTCGAGCGCGAACAGGCTTTTGCGTTGAGAGCATCTGGAAGCTTGACATTACCGTGAGGAAAAAAACCATCATCCAAAACAAACCATGGCTAACAGTCAGATTCAGCCGTATATTTATGATCCAGAATCAGATCCCGAGGCTGAAATTGAACAAGAGCAGCAGCATCAACGACTACAGCAGGACGTCTCTATGTGGTATGGATTGAAACTGTATATATTTGCTTAGCGGTTTTGGAAAGTTCCACTTTATGTCGCCTTTTTTTTTTCTTTTTTTTTTTTTAAGGTGTACATGTGGAAAGTGCAGTTTGATGACAACATCGCATGTTGTTTACTTGATGTGCTTACGTGCCAATAGCTAAGTTAACAACACAGAGATATTTGAGGCAGTTTTACTCACCGCCTGCGGTTCCAACACACGATCGTGACCCTTTTTCGTTGGGACTGCATTATCCTTAAGGCACGTCCTGATTTTGCCAAGTCCGATGTGTTCCTAGGTCAACATATTTTGTTGACCCTGGAACAACATTTTACTCCAAAAATATATTCTTAACCATATCCCTACACCTAAACCTAACCTTAACCTTGAGTAATCCCTAAAATCAGAGGAAATGATAGATGAATGACACTGATGTACAAGCACCAAACACTGATTTTAAGCATAAACTTCACAAAATCTATAAACTGGTTCTTCAAATCTGATTGGTTAATCACAATGTTGTTCCAGGGTCAACAACGATGTTGTCCCAGGAACATGTCTCACTTGGTAAAATCAGGTTAGGCATCCTTAAGAAATAAACGATATGCGAATCCGGCGTCAAACTGGGCCTTGTTTTTAAAACAAGCATCTTCGAAATGCAGGGAACAAACAAAAACACTTGCACAACTCCGTTGATGCCAGTGTTAATTTTGACCGCAAATTCGGATTTAGTCTTAGTCTTAGTCTTTTGAATAACACACCATTTAGTTTTAGTCACATTTTAGTCATCTGAAATGTTTTAGTCTTAGTCGACTAAATATCATAAGAGTTTTAGTCTTAGTCTAGTCTTAAGTCTTTTAATCTTAGTCTAGTTTTTTTTTTAGTAGAACAAAGTCAACTTAGTTGACTTGACTAAATGTTTCCATCAGTCTGTTATGGAATGGTATTTATAAAATAAACATAAGGCCTGCTCTCAATGAAAAATATACATGCTCTCTGAAAAAGATATGCATTCGTCCTGAATGATATGCAATGCATATGACATTCTTTCAAGATGAAGTACAGTATTATTGAAATAGACAACCACCTATATTATATTTGTATTGTATGTTCATTCTATTTCTTTATTTGTGCTATTTACACAAAGTTTACATTTTTTTTTTAGTTTGTTTTTGTTCATTTAAAATAGCACTGCATAGTCTTCACTATAAAATAAAATACACAATCAAACCAAAATGTATTCAGACACCTTCAACGTTTCTTACAATATCACAGTTTATTTGCTGTAGTTTAGATATTGGTAATAAAATGACAATAACTCAGGGTTAAACTGTGTCAGAACAACAAATTCATCTTGATAATGTCAGATGCAATGCTTAATTTGGTTCAGGCTGTGGTGTGAAAAGGTTGCATTAGCAATTAAAGAAAGAAACACTTAAGCAAAACATGCTCAGGTCCCTAATAATTTTTTTTTTTTTTTGTATTTTTTAGTCACTAGTAAAACAATATAATCTATTCTATATGATTTTTGAATTGACTTTGGATAAATTCTTGTTAAAACTACAAAGTAATTCAATCAAGAGCAGTGAGTGATTTACTTTCATTTTCATACATTAAAGACACTGACAGCAGAGCTAGTAAATTAGGCGCGGTCACTTTAAGAGACAAATGAATCCATTATAAAGATACACATCCGATTTCTTTCCAACTCTTTACTCTCACTGAAGACATAACTACAGACTTTTTCAAACACACTTTCCAAGATGGGTATTTCGACGTATTTTGTATGTACAGTATTGGTCAAAATAATAGCAGTACAATGTGACTAACCAGAATAATCAAGGTTTTTAGTATATTTTTTATTGCTACATGGCAAACAAGTTACCAGTAGGTTCAGTAGATTGTCAGAAAACAAATGAGACCCAGCATTCATGATATGCACGCTCTTGAAGTTGAAAGGGGTGTGTTCAAAAAAATAGCAGTGTCTACCTTTGACTGTACAAACTCAAAACTATTTTGTACAAAAAAAAATTTTTCTGGGATTTAGCAATCCTGTGAATCACTAAACTAATATTTAGTTGTATGACCACAGTTTTTTAAAACTGCTTGACATCTGTGTGGCATGGAGTCAACCAACTTGTGGCACCTCTCAGCTGTTATTCCACTCCATGATTCTTTAACAACATTCCACAATTCATTCACATTTCTTGGTTTTGCTTCAGAAACAGCATTTTTGATATCACCCCACAAGTTCTCAATTGGATTAAGGTCTGGAGATTGGGCTGGCCACTCCATAACATTAATTTTGTCGGTTTGGAACCAAGACTTTGCCCGTTTACTAGTGTGTTTTGGGTCATTGTCTTGTTGAAACAACCATTTCAAGGGCATGTCCTCTTCAGCATAGGGCAACATGACCTCTTCAAGTATTTTAACATATGCAAACTGATCCATGATCCCTTGTATGCGATAAATAGGCCCAACACCATAGTAGGAGAAACATGCCCATATCATGATGCTTGCACCTCCATGCTTCACTGTCTTCACTGTGTACTGTGGCTTGAATTCAGAGTTTGGGGGTCGTCTCACAAACTGCCTGTGGCCCTTGGACCCAAAAAGAACAATTTTACTCTCATCAGTCCACAAAATGTTCCTCCATTTCTCTTTAGGCCAGTTGATGTGTTCTTTGGCAAATTGTAACCTCTTCTGCACATGCCTTTTTTTTAACAGAGGGACTTTGCGGGGGATTCTTGAAAATAGATTAGCTTCACACAGACGTCTTCTAACTGTCACAGTACTTACAGGTAACTCCAGACTGTCTTTGATCATCCTGGAGGTGATCATTGGCTGAGCCTTTGCCATTCTGGTTATTCTTCTATCCATTTTGATGGTTGTCTTCCGTTTTCTTCCACGTCTCTCTGGTTTTGCTCTCCATTTTAAGGCATTGGAGATCATTTTAGCTGAACAGCCTATCATTTTTTGCACCTCTTTATAGGTTTTCCCCTCTCTAATCAACTTTTTAATCAAAGTACGCTGTTCTTCTGAACAATGTCTTGAACAACCCATTTTCCTCAGCTTTCAAATGCATGTTCAACAAGTGTTGGCTTCATCCTTAAATAGGGGCCACCTGATTCACACCTGTTTCTTCACAAAATTGATGACCTCAGTGATTGAATGCCACACTGCTATTTTTTTGAACACACCCCTTTCAACTAATTCAACTAATTGCCCAATTGCACAGCCTTAAGAGCGTGCATATCATGAATGCTGGGTCTCATTTGTTTTCTGAGAATCTACTGAACCTACTGGTAACTTGTTTGCCACGTAGCAATAAAAAAATATACGAAAAACCTTGATTATTCTGGTTAGTCACATTGTACTGCTATTATTTTGAACAATACTGTATTTGTTGTCGGTACAAAAGCAAGAAGACTTTGAGACGCGTCTCTGCTTGCTCCCTGAACAGCAGAACACCGCGCTGCTGAATTGAGCTCTTTCACTTTTCGCTCTTTTTCTTATGTTTATTTAAAATGCGATTTGTATTTGTTCGTTCAGGTGCAGGAGGACGCAAACGTCCTGAAGGAGAGCTCGGTTCAGTGTTGCGCGAGTCACCAGCTGCTCAGTTCAACGTTTACCATTGCTTAATGATTTTTATGTTCTTGGCTAAGGCGGTTTGACAGCAAACTTCCGGTCGCTGTATCCGTTCCATTTGCAGCTGTTGCAAATCCCACGCTCCTCTTTAGCGTCACCAAACGAAGCGATTGTTATTGTTTTGGTAGTGCGCCCTCTCGTGGCAGGTCCTACAACTTGTACCTTTAATATAAAGTGTGACCAGATATGGTTCTATAAACTTTTAATCTAAACAAATAGCAGAGTCCACAACACAACTATAACAATAATGGCACAATTTTGTTCAAATCATTTTCAGACCAAATTGTATCCTACCTATGAATGATAAAAACATTGACAGCCAAATCAAAATCAATTCTGTGTTATAGAGTTCAAGCATTTACAGTGACAGATAACATAACTGCAGGACATGCAAGATACGTTAATAAAATTATAATTATCATTCTTAATAGTGGTACTTCGCTGAAAGGCCATTTTCACATATATTTTATGTCTTTTCAAAATACTAAATACTGTATTTGTATTTAAATAAATTTTTGCAGGTAGTATTTTGTGTTTATATTTAAATATATTTTTCCACTGCAGTACTTTGTATTTTTATTTTAAATACATTTCCATTTCTGTACACACACACGTGTGTAAATACATACATGGGTTTAAAATAATATACAGCACTAACTGAAAAAAGATTAACTGTTTCATGTTTACTCATTAACCAATGCAAGTACTACCAAATATCAGTGGCTGTTTAACAAGTAAATATAAAGTAAATACTTAACATTTGGTTTGGTTGACAATAAAGCTTGGAAACTTTTATAGAAAACTTGAATAAATCTTGAAAATTTACAGTGGCCCAAAATAAAAACTGTTACACAGTAGATTCTCAATAGCAATCAACTATATTCTCTTCACTGTGCTGGGCTGCTGAAAGAATGTCCTCCATTAGTGATCGGGGTGAATTCACAACATGATCACTACTTAATGTCAACATCTTCTGCATGTCATCTAGATCTAGAATCTGCAGTATATTGGGTAAGCTAATGTTTTTGATGCAGTGTAGACCACAGTCCATTCCCTCATCTGATCCTGTAGCTCCATTCTTGACACACACTGATGCTTTGGCCTGTTGTTTATTGAGGTATCTTCCCTGCACCTCATCCCCCCATCTGTTCCCACATAAATTTAAGAACAGAATGCTATTATCCAAATCTGCGATCTCAGCTATAAGTGTTCTGAGTTTGATCAAGAGTGCACAGGCTTTCTCACACACTGGTCGGTCACAGTCAAACAAGCTGTTAAACAGCAAGTCAAATAGCCCAAAATCTTTAAACTTGATCAAGGCTTGCGTAAAGTGCGTCTCTTCAGAGGAACCGGAGTTCTGGACTGCGTACGGACAGCAGGCCAGTGTCTTCTCCATCAACACTTCTGCTAGCTCCAGTGTGAGCATTTTCACTTCCCAGTCAAAATCGCTGCCTCCCAATGACAGGACAGAGCTCAGGGATGACTCCAAGCCCATTGTGAGGTGTGATCCTTTCAGCCATGATGTGAAAGCATGGACCACTGCTCTTCGAGGAAAGCCCTCTGTGTCCTGAGAGAGAATGGCCATCATCTGCACCAGAGCCTCCTCCTAAATTCCAATGTTACATAAAAAATGTGTGATTAGACCGAGAAACTAAACTAAACCAAGAAAATCAACATGCTACCAAGCTTCAGATAAATAAAATGATCAATAAGCTACATTTACAAAAGTGTTGTAGGCATTGGTGGCCCAAACTTTTCATTTAAAGTCATATCAAATGAGTCAACCTGTTGACTCCAATCTGGTCAGCTGATGGGTTACAACAGACAGAGTTTAATTCTTGCTTAGTGAAGAACATACTGTTTATGAATTACTTAGTTTAAAGGGATAGTTCACCCACAAATGAAAATGACCCCATGATTTACTCATCCTCAAGCCATCCTAACTGTATATGACTTTCTTCTTTCAGACGAGTACAATCAGGGTTATATTAAAAAATGTCCTGGCTCTTCCAAGGTTTTTAATGGAAGTGAATGGTAGTGAGATTTTGAAGCAAAATAAATGTCCATCCATCCACCAAAAAAAAACAAAAAACAAAGTGTAATTAAAAAAAAAAAAAAAAGTGCAGGGGCATTCTAAAGATCATTTTCGAAGAGCTGGAATTATGTACAAGGAGTAATTTTCTCACCAGAAGTTTGCTATTGCTCACAAGCACCGTCTGATGGAAAGAAGCAGCAACTGCCTCCCCGACAGCAGCCACAGCACTAGCTCTGACATAGCCTTCTGCATCTGCCAATGAAGAAAGCAGAACGGAGACCATACCGCTGGTGTGGAGAGCTTCAGTGAAACCACTGTTACCTGGGAGAAAGAGACAAGAAGTAACATAATAGGAATGTAAATGATCACAAAAAATAGTCCGCATAGGTATAATTGAAATAATGTAAGTGTAGAGATAAATATGCTTGTGGTACTGTTGAGGGCAGTAGTCAGCTGGGTGATGAACTCCAGTGTGGAGTCTCTCACTTCCCATCGCAAATCACACATCCGTTTCTCCAATACAGGAAAGAGGTCTGCAAGACACGAGCAAGCTTCGTTACCATCCACTGACAAAATATTCATAATAACTTACAATGTCAGCACATCAAGCGGTTTCATTTCAAAACAATAGGTTCGGTATTCATTTCTTTTAAAGGGAGTGTATATGCAAAAATTATTTACTCATGTCATCCCAAACTTGTATGACTTCCTTTTTTCTGTGGTTTACAAAGGAAGATCTTTTGAAGAATGTTGAGAACCAAACTGTTTTGGTTCCCACTGAATTTCCATCATATTTTTTGACCATACAATGCATGTCAGTGGGACCCAAAATGGTCTGGTTCAAAATATCCTCTTTTGTGTTTGACAGAAAAGTCAAAAAGGTTTGATATGACATGAGAGTAAAAATGTATTTTATTTTTGGGTTATGATAAAGATCTCTAGCACTAAAATAAATCTTTTAGTAATACTTAGTATTTTTAAAAAAATGTATAACTGGTTTGTTCAGTTTAATAATTAGTTTAATAGTTTGTTTATAGTTTAAACAAATTTTTAACAGGTATAATTTCGGCAGGCCTCTTTTATCAAAATATCCGAATTCTGTTAGAGCTCCTCACCATGGCTGATAAACTGCAGGAGATCAGGGAAAGGCGAACACACAATCCACCTCTTAAAGGCTTGAAATGTTTTCTTCAAGACCTTGGAAATCACAGAAAGCTTCAAGTAAATAAGGTGTTTCAACAACCATTTGAAAAGCTTTAAAAGAGAAAAAATCCGAAGCAGCTAATATTAGTAACATCCAGTAAACGAATATGCACATACTTACTGTGGCATGGGAATCTGGACTCTGTAAATAGTCCAAGAGGACACCAAATATATCCTTCCTTAAATCCAGGATTTCTGGATATAGAAAGATTAATCAAATGATAAAACCATTCAACATCAACACTGATCACTTTCAAGGACAATGATTCCAAATCCAGGACTGTCACTGACCACAAAAAATATATATTGTGTATATTGGTAAGGATATCTTTTATTTGTATAATATGGCTTACTCATCACTGCCTCACCTTCATATACACTGAGTTCACCTAATGTATCCAAGCCACACCTCTGAACCTTGCAGCAGCCAATCAGGTGAGTGAAGGCATTAATATGTAGCAAAGAGGTGGGGCAATGCCCAGAGCACATCCTCAGAAGCAACAGCACCGAACTGGTGATCGAGTGAACGGAAATATCTTCAAACAGGTATTTCTAAAAAAAGAAAGGTACACATTTCATTGTGTAGTACACACTTTACAATATTTAGATATATTGCCACAGACTTTACAGTGAAGTCAGCATGGACAATGAAAATATCTGTAGAATGCATACAGAGGTTTCAAGAGACATTATGAATGTGAACCTTTAACTTAACACAATGTCTTACAAATATTGCATTCATGGTCAAAGCCATTCACCTACAGTTCATTTACATAGAAAAACAAGTAAAAAAGCATTGCAATGGAACACTAAAAAAAAAGTGTTTAGTGTGAACCAGCCCTAGGTAATTCTTTACTGGAGTGACAGTCTATGCAGAAGTCTACTTACTGAGTGTGCCAGCTGAGCTAGGCTTGATAAACTCTGCATGAGGAGGGAAATACATGAGGCTTTCTGAGATAGCTGTTCCTTCAGGACTACATTCATTTCCTTTTCTGCTTGAGGCTGTGTTGACACACACTGCAGGGGAAGCAGGATGATATCCGTAGCCTTCCTCTTTAAAACCTCAGGACTAAAGGAGAAAGTGAGAGAGAAATCTTGAGTGAATAATACAATACATAACAGACTGCTAGTTCAAATGTATGTGTTTTGTAATACGTATATGTATAAAAGTCAATGGTAGTTACCATTTCTCCAGCTTTACAATTAGTGCCGCACACTGAAAACACTCTCTTCTGTTTCCATCTCCCAACATGGCTCCTAATAACTCCTCCACTTTATACTCCGTTTTGCTGAGCAGAGGTGTCCTGTAACAAACAATAATCATTCCCCTGCATACTTGCCTTAATTGTTTCAATTAAATAGCAACAGGTACAAAAGCATCTCTGACAATAATACTGAGTACATATTACAGGATGTACATTGTTGTATAGTCTTCCCTTAAAAGAGGAACTGAAAACTATAGTATTACTGTACTGTATAATAATTCTTAAAAGAAAAATGTGCAAAAAACAAACAAACATTAAAACCATTATATTACCACTTGAACTACAAAAATGTTAATAAACAGGTGTAACCTTTTGAAATATGTAAGGGATAAAGTACATGTTTCATTATCATGAAACTACTTCTAGTAAATAATAAATAAATAAATGAATTTATAAGAAAATTTTATCTGAGAACAATCATAATAATTAAATTATAATATAATTGTAATATACACCACTGGTTAAAATTTGGGAATATTAAGTATTTTGTAATGCCTCTGAGATAAATCTTTTATGCTCACCAATTTTATACAAAAATACAGGGGAAAAAAACAATATTGTGAAATATTATTACAATTTAAAACAAAGGTTCCCTATTAAAATATATTTGAAAATGTAATTAATTCAAGTAATGGCAAAGCTGAATTTATTTGCAAAATGTTGTTACAATTAAGAATTTTCATTCAAATGTATTTTAAATGTGTTATTTATTCCTGGGATGGCAAACTCTTCATATATAAAAACAAATTGTTTTTTTTTTTTACATTTTGAAATTGCAAATTACATTTTAATTGTATTTTTAATACTTAATTATTTAGTGTGTTATTATAATGTAATTATTTTGTGAATAAAAACATATTTCAACTCTAATTAATAGATATATAAAATTTAACAAATCTCCTATTCAACTCACCCTAAAGCAGCTTCTAGAACAGTTATCAGAGTCTGAATCAATGATTCAGACCCCCTGTTGATCAAGACTTCCAGGGGGACTAGCACATCTTTCCACAGCGTGCTTATGATAGGTTCTCCACACTGAGCGAGAACCTGTGACAGAAGACGTAAGCCCTGGAGGACCTGAGGATGATCCTCTGAGCTCAACGCCTCAACCACAGCATTCATAATCTCAGACGAGACTGAGACCCAGTCAGACCTCAAAGATGTTTCACTTGATCCCACAACATCACTGCCGTTGGTCATATTTGATGAAGTTAGGAAATGTAGGATATGCACTAAAAGCTGATTAGCCAAACAGGCAACAAACAGACTCCTGTCGTTCTGCAGCTGGAGAATCACTTTGATGAGTCCTGTGGACACAACGGCATTCATAATAACACTTAAAGCATGAAAAGTTCAATAATATGTTTTCATTGATTCATCTTACACTAAACACCAGCTAACAGGAAACTAACTAGAATAATTAGATTTAAAACAACACAACGCATTTACTTCTGTGTGATGATCTGTCATAAATATTTAATACACAGCATGCATGTTTATATATACTCTCATTCAAATGTTTGGGGTTGTTATGGGTTATTTGATCAAAAATACAGAAAAACAGTGATACTGAGAATTGTGTGAAATAAATAAAAATGAAATGTATTCCCGTGAGAGCAAAGCTGAAGTTTTAGCATCACTTCATTCTTCACTGTCACTTGATACAATGTTGAAAACAGTTGTGCAGATATTATAGTTATCATTATGGTAATAATCAGTATATCACTGTACATTTTCTTTGATGGATAAAAAGTTCAAAAGAACTGCATTTATTTTAAAAATAAATCTCAATGGAAACATCTTCACTGTCAGCGAGAAATGTTGAAGGTATCTGTATAAATTTTGGTTTGACTGTATGCTATATGAATTATTTTGGAACTGTTCTCACCATTTCCACATAGGAAGCCCAAGGCTTGCTGGTGTTTCAGCATATTCAACAGTCCCTGCAGCCAGCCACTGCGAACCGAGGCATCCTCCCAGAGATCACACACACCCCAGGCTTCCCGCTCAAACACATACACCAAAAGACCTCCCTCCTGATCTCCATAAACAGACAACACATAAACCGGATGTTAATGGAAAATGCTGCAAATTGCAAAGTATATCATTGAACTTTTTTGTTGTTTTATGTGTGTGTGTGTGTGTGTGTGTGTGTGTGTGTGTGTGTGTGTGTGTGTGTGTGTGTGTGTGTGTGTGTGTGTGTGTGTGTGTGTTAGACCAGTGTTTCTCAACCAAGCTACCAGGGCACACTAGAAGCCCTCAGCAAACCTCAAATGAATGCGGAAGATACTTAAATATAAGATCAATAAAATATAAAATGATTTAAATATAGAAAACACAAGGTAAATTAATATACTCTTAAAAATTACATTACATATTTTTCAAGCTGACAAATATTTCATTTGGTAGAAATTGCTATTTGTATGTATGTGTGCACATATGTGTATAAAATATATATATATATATATATATATATATATATATATATATATATATATATGGGTACTCTGCCCCAGATGTTGTGAAAATATTGTTGTAACTGTCTCACATCAAGCACGTGGAACCCCTGCGGTGTGGCAGCCAGAAGTCCAGTCAGTTTGAGGGTGAAAGACAGGATAGCAGGGTCTGTCGTTTTAGACGTACAAACACTGGAGATGAACTCCAAGAGGCACGGCTGATGCTGCAAAAGCACCTGTCCATTACCTGAAGAAACACAGAGTAGTTACCCCTACAATATATTACTCTACCAAAACTTAACTAATCTTAAAAATATATCAGTTTGATCCCAGATTATTTACTGTGGCTGTGCAGCTCTTTGAACCAATCCAGCAGCTTCTCTAAAGAGGTGTCATCAGGCGGAGACTGCTTTGGGTCGGCCAGGACCAGACACACCGCTGGCAGCAGAGAGAAGCAGTCACTGTCCATCATATCGAAGTCCCTGGATCACCAGCACGGAGTTTCTCCAAATGGGACAAGGCTGTTTAATGTAGTACTCGGTCAAATCATACTGGAAGTAGCAACAATAAAATATGTAACGTTAAGTTCCCTTGACACAACAGGGGTACATACGTAAGTATGGAGAAATTATGCAAACGTTATCAAACGTTTTTAAGAGTTTGCAGCTGTCCTGTACCACAAGACTTTCAAATGCAAGTGGCAAAACATTTCCACTCTGAACGTAACTAAAATAAGGAAAAAATACCCATTTGTCACATTTGAAACAGCTTGATCTAATAGTTAGCGGCACTTACTGTACTGTCGCACCGTACGGCGTGCAGGAAAGGACATTTGAAACTACATCCTGAGCGTTGACGCTTATAGCGTAGTATGCGTAAATCCGGTGCACTTTAATGTTCTTGAATAGAGTAACCGCCTCGCACTCACTCGAATGCATGGATACAGCACATGCTTTGAGAGTTCATAACTGCGCAAGTGCGCATTCAGGAGACAGCCAGCATCAACACTATCTGACGCATTTCTGTTAACGTTTATGTGTGTAACTAACAGCAAGCACACTGAACACACTGAACTAAAACTGCTACAAAATATGTCTTATGCATCCTGTCATATTTTGCACATCTGTTTTTTATTTTTTATTTATTATTATTTTTTAGTTCTGTTTTTGCAACTTTCGGGCCTTGCAAATATTTTAAATGGTTTCCGCCAGAATACAATTGGGTCATTCTACAGAAACGTCCACATTTGGTATGGCAAGATCTCTTAAAATTGATTTCTTTTTCTAACATTTAAACTTAGACCACATTATTAGATTACCCTTTGACTTTATGAGTACACATAAATTACAGCTTAATGATTTTTTATTTTTTGTGTGCATGTATTTAAAGACCGCATACACCATTTTTTTGTCACTGGTGTTACCTTACTTCTTTAGCGATATTAAAGGTGTTTATGAAATTTTTTTTTTTTTTTTTTTCAGCACATGCAGTCAGAGGTACAGCAAATTAATGATGATCTAACTAATACGGTGATTATGTTTTATTTATTTTAATCAGGTTTGTTAAAAGTGTGACTGAATGATGTTAGTTCAATTGCACAACCATGTATTTGCTATAACAATGAAAATATTTGAAAAAAAGGTTTTAAACAAGCAATAACACAATAATTTAAAGCTTAACTCTTAAGTGCAGCAGAATTCAATGAATTTAAAATGATCATTATGCCACATATGACAGATTTTATTTAATGTGAAAGAAAAAAAAAACAGTAACACCAGTGACACAACAAATCACCAGTGACATACATAACATATACAAATGACTTTCTTATTTCATAAGAACTGAAATCAGAGTTAGAAAAATATCATAGACAACATTTTAACTTAACATTTTAACTTCATTTCTTCACCATTTCATATCTTCGTTTCTAACCGATGATCTTGTCTTTCAGTTTCTCTATTTCCCTTTGTTTCCTTTGTGCATCTCTCCTACGTTGTCTCCTCCCTTGTTGTAGTTATACAACAATATTTTCTTGAAAAAAAGTTCTCACTCATTTAACCCTAGCTTGAGTGTGTGTGAGAGATAGAGAGAGTGTGTGTGTGTGAGAGTGAGCGAGAGAGAGTGCTCTTGTTTCTGTATCATATCAGGACACAACTCTGTATAATGACATGGGTATGACACAGGTATTACAAGGAGAGGGTGACTTATGAGGACATAACCCTTGTCCCTATTTTTCAAAATGCATATAAATCATACAGAATGAGATTTTTTGAGAAATTAAAAATGTACAAAGTTTCCTGTGAGGGTTAGGGTTAGGTGTAGGGTTGGTGAAGGGAGATAGAATATACAGTTTCTACAGTATAAAAACCATTACACCTATGGGATGAACACACTTTACACAAAAACAAACGTGTGTGTGCGTGAGAGAGAGTGAGTATGAGTGCGTGTGTGAGAGTGTGTGTGTGTGTGTGTGTGTGTGTGTGAGAGAGAGAGAGAGAGAGAGAGAGTGTGTTTGTGAGTGAGTGTGAGTGTGTATGTGTAGGTACTGAATGCTATGCACTTTTATATCTCTTTCACCATTTATTTCTGTATTTGTAACAGTTCAGTTTGTACGTTGAAACGCTGGGTGATCTATCTTGTGATGTGTGATTTCTGGTGATTTCTTTTTTGTGTGTCAATGTCACGGACATAGCTCTGTTTCCTTTTCTGCAAATACTCTGCGTTCAGGATCAGCATCCCTATGCTTTCTGTATAGTCGCTGTTTCTCAGCTGCGCTCAGTTTAGCCATACCCTCAATTTAGAAATACATGACCAAAGGAGGATTAACAATGACAAAGAAAAGTTAGAATCACAATTTTAGTGCTATTTTATGCAAAATAACTAAATGAATAGCTTTGAACAAAGTTTATCTATAAAAGGGAGTCACTGGTGTTACTGATCTTCACTGGTGTTACCCATAAGGAAGGTGACACCAGTGACAGAAACACCAGTGACAATTTTCATGAAAACTGCATTTTACAAAATGCCTGCTGCAAGGTATCAAACCACATGTTGTCAATCATGGTGTACTCACTAAATTAAGTAATTTAATCCATTTGTATTCTAGTTTTTTACAATGCCCAAACAATAAAAGAGGTCATACCAGTGACTTCAACTAAAAGCTTCATATGAAATCATGAGATAAATGAGAAGATTTCTGATAATTGAAAAGAGACAGTGGACTTACCATGGGCTTCTCTTCATAGATCTCCAGAAAATTGGAAGAAGAAAGTTGAGTGATGTCATCAGCGTGATTGTTATTTCAAAATAAGAGCTTTTTTGTTAAACGGTAACACCAGTGACACAACTCCAGGGGACCACTACTTTCATTATATATTTTATAATATTTATTTAGCATTTTGTTTTTTAATGTAATTTACATCATATATTTTATAGTTATGGACACATGGTTGTATTTTAAATGTAAGAAAACACTGTTTTTCACCTCAAAATAAAGCATTTTCCCTCTGTACATGACTGTGGGGACGAGCACTTCTGTGGTGCTTGGAATTCTAATTAATTAATAAAAATCAAATATTGCCACATTGATGGCTCAAGAAAGTGTAATTGTTCAAATAACATATTGTTTCATTTTTAAATATAAAAAAAATTGTAAACCTAAAGTGTTTTTCAAGTGTAATATTTCTGTAAAGGCTAGGGACAGAAAAATGGACATTTCCGTAGAATGACCCAATTATATCATCAAAGCAATATCACATTTCAAATTAAATCAAATATGTTTTATTAATTTCATTTGTTTATTAAGACATCACGTGATAATCTTATGAACATGATACTAATAAAACCATGAAATAAATAAAGTGTTCTTTACCTGGAAACATTTAAATAAACTAGTTAATTAATATTAGCCTATTTAAAATGAATTAATCCACTTGAATACATTAGTTTACAGTTAATTGTCAGATTAGGTACCAAGTTTTAAGTTTTTATTTTTATACACTTCTGAATAAATAATAATGTTTTTATTCTAATTTTAGAACTGTAATTATATATTTATAAACTCTACTTACTTTATGGCAATTGTAGGACCTATTTTATAAAAATCACATTCTCAATTTTAATGCAGGTATTAAATATAATGTATTGAAGGGCTATTCAATTAATTTTATCTGAGGGCCGGATTATAGAATTGAACATTTAAAGGGGGCCAAGGGGGTTGGGGGCCATCCCAATCTCTTTATGGATATTCAGTAAAATGAATTAATATTACCAACAGCAACGTCTGTGAAAGGTTAACATTTGTGTTGTCTGTCAATCAATAAAAAATAAATAAAAAAATAATAATAATAATAATTACACATTTTCTGTAATTAATCATGACTAAATGATTATTAATATATTGTCATAATTTTACACTGCACCTTCAAATGATTGTTGAAACAACATAAAGATGGTATTTTTAAATATATATTTAATTACGTCTCTTAACCAAGTCTCTTTATTACTAACACATTTTTGATAATACTGCTGATGATGTCTCTATTAAATGCATCTTCCTCTCAATTTTAGCCATAGTATATGAAAAAAGAGGCTCTAGAAAATATAACTTAATTTAAGTAAATGTAAAACAATCTTCACATAAACTATAAATTGTATATACAGTGAGTGATTTCTCTTTTTCATTTCCGTGATTTCACAGACATCAGCAAGTTTCACAGCAAGTTTTTTTTTTTTTTTTTTATAGACTATGATTTAGTGATAAATATGAAATGTTTTTATGTATATCTTTCGCCTTGGGCACCAAATAACCTAGAGCCGGCCCTACAAGCAGATACAGAGATTCAGCCACCAGAGTGTCTCTCTCATTGACTTCTCCCCATGTGAGAGGTAAACACCTGAGAAAGAAAGTGAGAGCAGCTATTACAGAGTTACGTATCCGAATAACACATTAAAAATGTTCGTCAGGTATGTGGTGACTTTCAACCCACTGATGGACACTAAAGAGGACCCTCAGGACCCTCATATATATGTGTGTGTATAACGTGGGAGCCGATGAGATGTGCGGATCCATATACAAGTTTTTATTGTACAGAGACGTGGTCTTAACAGGCATGGGTCAGATACTGGCAAACAGGTATATAGAGGGCAAGACACAAGAATAATCTTAGGGAAAGCGTGGGTCTTCGATTAGCGAAGTGCAGCAGTTAGTGTGGGGCAAGAGTCCATGTAGTTTGCGGGTGACCTCTGGTGGTGAGTGAATGGAAGTTCATAGACCAGATCATGACTGTGGGTGGGTGTGTGTGTGTGTGTGTGTGCGCGCGCACGCGTGTGTGTTTAACGTTTAGTAAATTTACTGTTTTGCCATATTTATTATTTGTTATTTTAACTAAATATGTCTGTATAAATAATATGTCTGTATGTCACATCACTTTTTTTAAGTTATTATTTTGGAAATCGAACTTAATGAAGAAGAGAAATATTGGCACTAGCTGAAATATATTTGAGTTTGTTATATTTAATTTTAGTTAACATTTATTTTTTTAAGCAACATTTTTTATGATTTACTTTATCACCATTATGCACTATAATAACCCTGATTTCACCCCAAAAATAAAAAAGTCATATTTTTTTTTACACTGATTTCATTCTGCACATATTAATGACTATAAGAGCAACAAAATAAGTATAGGAGTAACTTTGAATCTTTAAAAATGATCTATGCAACCCTAAAGTTAAATAAACCGTAAAAATCTAAAGTGCAACCCAAAAGTTTTATTTTATTTTGTTTCTGTTCGACAGAGATTTTTCTTGGTCCACAGGAGACAATATCATTGCTTTTTGGGTCCCAGAAGACAAGGACCTTCCAGCCAGGGTAACGCTCATGCAGTTCTCATTCTGCTTAGAGATTGGATTTTAGAAAAGTGGATTCTTTTCAACATGGTGGACTGCAAACTTCACTGGCAACGGCAGGGTGGTTACTTGTGTGTCCGAACACCCAGAGGAACTCTGTGTTTGTAGAAAGTCTTTATAGGACTTAATCACTTGTTTTCATATTTCACTTTTTTATGTTTTCTGTTCTTCAATAGGGTGTCATCTGAGATTTTCCACATGAGAGAGAAACAGGTTCCTGATGATGTGATAGAGATGCAAGGTAACCAAAACCTTACATTTTCTTAAAGTCCTTAAAGAGCATTTAATAGTATACTGGACTAAATGTAAACTCTGATCTTTATAAGAAAGCCATAATAAATACCATTCGAAATACCCACAGTGTTATATAAGATTGTTTTGTTTTTGACAGAAGTCTATAATGCTTATCAAGGCTGTATATGTTTTTGATAAAAAATGCAGTAAAAACTAAAATATTGTGAAATATTATTACTGTTTAAAATAACTATTTTCTATATTAATATAACTTAAAGTGTAATTTATACCTGTGATGGTAACGCTGAATTTTTAGCATCTTTACTCCTATCTTCAGTGTCACATGATCCTTCAGAAATCATAATATGCTGATCTGGTGCACTAAATTCCTTATTATTGTTTAAAAAGGTTTTATTTATTTTATTTTATTTTTTATTATTATTATTATTATTTTTTTTTTTTTTTTGCTTTTCAAAGGCTTTTACATTTTTATTGCTTTGCTCATACTGGTGATATTTTTTTTTTTTCTGTGCTGTATGAATGGGGCTCTTGCATTCGTGGACACATTGGATTGTACTATTATTTTTATCGCGGAGCATTACATGGCCTCTGATGTGGAATGGGATCCTACAGGCAGATATGTGATGACTTCTGTTTCCTGGTAGAACCACAAGGTAATATGACATGTTCAGTTCCTTAAGTTACTTTATGCTTATCCTCATAAAGCTTTTTTTTATTTGCATACATTTATGTACTCTGTATATAGGAGGACAATGCATACTGGCATACAGGGACGTCTTCTGCAAAAGAACAACAAAGACAGATTCTGCCATTTGCTATGGAGACCATACCCTCCTAGATTAATCATTCAAGAGCAAATAAAGGTGATGGCCTTTTCTACAATTTTATTTTTTTTTTGTAATGTCTACACACTATTTTGCATTATAAGAGCCTCACCCATAACATTTTTAACATGGAGGTTTTCCTTATTTTAACAGGCCATTAAGAAGGACCTAAAAAAGTACTCAAATCTTTGAGCAAAAAGACAGACAGAGCCAGTCTAAGGCTTCTAAGGTCAGTTGTTTTTTCCTTCATAATTCTTAAAGGTGTTTAGCTGGATGTTCTTTAATAATACTTATAAGATATAAAAATATAAAAATCATTATAACAGAAATGTATTCAATAGAAAATGTAACTTATTACATTGACATGTTTGTCTTTTTCATTTTAATTAATTAATTATCCATCCATTGTTTACTTATTATTCATTTATCATTATTCATTTATTATTGGCTTTGATTCATTTGTGACCCTGGATCTCAAAACCTAAAACAGATCTCTTTAATTTACTCTTGACCCGTTTTCTTTTTTATTTATTTATTTACTCAAACAGTACACTGAACTGAACTGCTGTGAAGAGAGAACTGAAGATGAACACTGAGCTGAGCCAGATAATCACAGCCTACCATCAAAATTTTTTTATATGAACATTTTCTTTGTATTTTATTTAATTTACTTAAAGCTGCGGTAGGGAACTTTTGACGCTCTAGCGGTTAATAAACAGAACTGCTTGCGTCTTGCGGAAGAACATTGTAGCTGGATCTACTTCTCTCTGTTTATGTCTATGAAGAATCACAAAGGTACTGGGTTACTCCGCCGCGGTACCCCTAATACAATCTAAAATAGTCAGAATATAAACACTTATTATAGGTGTACCCTAGTGATTCAGGACAAGCTAAAAACACGGTTTGTAAAATGGATTCATGGTGTACTCGCTTATTATGTTCATTTTTCTACATTTTGAACACAAACAAAGTTACGGACCGCAGCTCTGATTGGTTATTTTTGTCTTTCTGCAAATGGCAATAGGACCACTGGGAGGAGCCAGAGGAGCTTGATTTTTTCACAGATTATCTGTCTCATATTCTACTGTCAGGACATAATGACAGGTTTAATAAATATGTAAAAAATATTTTTTTAACAAAAGTTCCCTACAGCACCTTTAATGTTTTATTTTACTTCAATTTCCCATAAACTCCATATACTAGCCTACAAGATTGTGTATGTTATATAATATAATAAACATACTATAAATGTAAATGACTTGATGTTTCTCCTGTGGTTTAATATTTTAAAAACTCGAATTTGTAGCATTAACAGTTGTGTTTGTTTTTTGCCCCCCATCAAGTATCCACCTTTTTTTCAACTTAACTTAATGTGCAAGGATTCCAGAGACATTAGCTTCCAGTTATTTTATCTGTGCAGAAACAATCCTTTATGCTTAATTATATTGCAAACGGATATTTTAGTATCATATTACTTAAATTGATTATCATAACCATAAACACGCTGGATTGTACGGCAAAAATAAATAAATAAATAAATAAAGTCCCATAAAACTCCTTTAAAGAAGATGTTTTTAGAGTTTTTACAGCTATCACACAGTTGCAATATGTTTTGATGTGGATTTCAGGATGCTTTAGGAGGAAACAGTCGTACAGTCATTATAACCTATATCACTCCTGCCAGCTCCAATTTCGAAGAGTCAAGAGATACGCTGGTTTATGCTGACAAAGCCAAAAATATAAGAAACAAGGTAAACATATGTACATGCTTAATAGTAGAACCAGCTGATTATATTAAACTTATTACTGGATAAAGTGTAAAACTTTTAATGCAATATTTGAAAATAACCACTGAAGAAGTATAACACAAAAATAGATTCACTGAAAAGTATTAAATTTAGGCTTATGAGAAATTTACCATTCAAAAGTTTGGGGCTGGTAAGATTTTAAATGTTTTTTTTTAATAATTATTTGTGTGTGTATATATATATATATATATATATATATATATATATATATATATATATATATCATGCTTACTTAGTTATATTGTGATTAGTATTATATTTTTCAATATTATTACAACTGAAAATATATGTGTTTCATTTTATATATATTTTAAAACAGTATATTCCTGTGACAAACTGAATTTTCATCAGCCATTACTCCAGTCTTCAGTGTCACATTATCCTTATGTAATCGTTCTATTCTGAATGTCTGTTATTACTGGTGACTTAATTTTGTTGAGAAGCAGCCCAGGTCTCTCTCCTGCTATTCTGTTTTAAAATCTCAAACATAGTTTGATGAATTCAATTCAATTCAAGTTTATTTGTATAGCACTTTTTACAATCCAAATCGTTACAAAGCAGCTTTACAGAAGATTACGTTTTTCTACAATATTTAGTAGTAGCTTATACTGTAAATGGCGACTGTCAGTTTGTGCACGTATGACAGGATTTCTTAGAAAAATTAATACAAGACGTAGTCAGCCAGAGGATGAACATTATTAATTTTAATAATAATAATAATTAATAGTTATTATTTGATGCAGTCACACTTGTAGCAATATTTGTTAGTTCTGTTTGTTGATTCAGGGTTAGCATCATCTGAGGTCCTCTGAGGGTCAGCATAATCTCTTCTCAGGTGTTCTGGATCCAGACTGAAGCTTAGTTACTACAGGATGAATGTTTCATATCATGTGGCGCATTATACACGCATTATTGCTGATCTGTGGAGTGAAATCGACTGACTTTGTGCAAAGATTGAAAGAGTCAAGAGCAACACAAATGAAAGAAAGCAGACGTTCATGAAATTCAAGGTGTGCTAAATTTGTGTTTTAGAACTTGGGTACAGTAGTTGACAAATAATATTGAAATAAACTTTTTTTCATTACCATGATTTTAAACAGAAATACACTGACTATTTGAGTTGTAATTTGTTCAAATTCATATAAGAGTAATAATTTGCGAATCTTTTTTTAAACAGCTGTAAAAAGTAATTTTTTTTTTTATGATTGACATCTGGTTTCTCTATATGGGCTGTTTTTAGTTGAGGTGCAGCAGTACAGTCATGGTGAGATGGCTTTACTGCAGGAGCAGCTCTTGTCTGCCTTCAGAGAGCAGATGGAGCTCAGACGCAGGCTCATGGAGCTGGAGAACTGGAATATGGATCTCCACATAGAGACACGTCGAGACATCTGCTCCCCATCTCAGGATAAACACTTAAACATACAGACAGAGTTCTAGTCATCAGTCATTTTTCAATTAGAAATGGTTATTGTTGTAGCTACTGTAGTTCACCTAAAAATGATTCATGTACGTTTCACCTTTTCACCATGTTGTTCTAAAACTGTATGAATTTCTTTATTCTTTTCAACAACTATGTATTTTATTTTTTGTAGAGGAATGTGTGTAACCAATCAGGTAATCTTTGACTTCCACTGTGTTTTTATGTATTTCTTTTATTTTTTATTAAAGTCAGTGTCTACCACCAACTGTTTGTTTACCAATATTCTTCAAAATGTCTTTATTTTCATTATGAGACAGAACTTCTTAAAGGTTTGTAGCAATTTGATGGTGCAAAAGTGATACATTTTTTAAGTGCACTATTCCTTTTACTAAATTAAAATTATTTATACGTGTGTATATGTGTGTGTGTGTGTGTGTGTGTGTGTGTGTGTAGGCACCACTTCTCATTAACAACTTGTTTAACATTTATTAAAATAATTATAAAAGAAGGATATAGACAACTAATAAAAACTAACAAATTTTAAAATATGACAAAAAAAAAAAAACGAAATTACTAAAACTTTAACTAAAATGAAAATGGATATTTAAAAAATTAATAAATGGAAATGATAATAAAATTCAAAATATGAATGAAAACTATATCTGAGTAATACTGAAATAACACTGATAAGGGGAACCTTTCTGACCCTGGTTTGATTTTTAAGAAAGTCTTGTAAAAAGGGGCATAATAGGTGCCCTTTAAGCAGTACATCTGTTTTCAACAATGATCATGAGAAATGTTTCTTATGCATCAAATCAGCATCAATTTGTCAATGTCAAGAAACATTATCTAGGAAGCTGTTAAACTTGATCTGTTCATACCATAACTGGTACAAAAACCAAGCCAGAACCCTTCCAGATATCCAGTTTTGGAAAGCATCTCAGTGAAACCGGCTTGTGAGACCAGCTTTAAACATGATCCAGCCACTCAACAGCGGTGCTGGATACCCAGCAACACCCCCAGTAGCTAAAGTGAAAAACCCTCTCTAACTTTACAGGTACAGACCCACAGACGTTCCAGTTTCACAGCAAAATTTTTATGCAGGCTAGCATTTGGATGTGATCTCTGTTAGAAAATTCAGAACTTCTGTTACCACAATTAAGATTTTCTGTTTTTTAATATGGGTTCCAAAATCAATATGTGTCGCTTTTATCCTGTAGATGTGAAACGGGCCAAAAAATTAGCAAATTTTGATATTTTGTCAACATGAATTTAGAAGTGCAGCTTGAGAAGTTACATATCAGGGGAACCCCACCCAGCACCATTCATCAAAAGCACTCAGATATCAAACAAGGACAGGCAACCTACAAACGACAGCTTTCTATTCCTCTACGTTTTTAATAGTGAAATGTAGTTGGCAGGTTGTGGATTGTTTTGTAGTCCGAGCTAAGTTTACAAAAATGTTTTTTAAGGCCCAGGAGATGTTTTTTATTCCAGCAATCTCCTACAGCCACCGATGAAAATCCTAGACAAAATAGTCTACAGAATACACAAGTGAACCATTGAATTTGATTTTGAAATAAAATAACTCAGTTATTTTGTGACAATGCTGTTGCTGGTCATTTTCTGTCATTCTGAAGTCGACACTATACAAGCCGGTCCGTTTATTTTCAGCTGTGGTTTCCTGTGAATATTTGTGGAAGAGAGCTGAACTCTGGAATAACAGCATATGATTTAGTTCTGGCTGAAAGGCGGAGCATTTCTCCTGTGTTCACATCCTACTGTGAGTTTACATATGTAGCTTCAAGCAATCCTGCCCTCTTAACAGTGTGCACGTGGAACATTCTGAAATGTAGAGCACAAGAAGACAAGATTTAGGTGAGTGATGGATCATATTTTATGGGAATAGATTTTGAAATGAAACCACATGTCTTTATTTTTGTGTTTTTCTCCAGAATTCTCCACTTGACTTGCAGAGATGATATTGTCACATATTCCAGCTGGGTAGTTTCCATAGTTTCCACATCATTCAATAGTTCCCAGTGAAAATGCTAAAGCAGCTGCAGTTTTTCCTTCTGTTGGGAACATTATTTATCATATTCTTCATAATAGTTCACTGGGATGACGTGAGCGATGGGACTTTTTATCTGCACGTGGCTTCATCATCTCCTGCATTACCCACAAACATGATGTCCTCTGGACACTGGATAAGTGAGGATTCATTTCTCTGGAAAGAGTCAAGCGGGTCAGTCAAACCAAACATCACAACTTACCTAAAACATGATCAAGGCCCACACAACCTAACAAAGCCCGTTATGCAGTCTTCTCCAACACACCTCGAACTGCGTCAAGCACATCGTAGGCATTTAATAAGACAACTTTGCTCTGCCAATAGCAGCTTCAGTTTCCCTGGAAAATTGAAGACATTTGACCAGATTCCAAGCAAAGCTCTGGACCACCTCATTGTAGATGATCATCATGGTGTTATTTACTGTTTTGTACCAAAGGTAGCCTGTACCAACTGGAAACGAGTCATGATTGTGCTCAGCCAGAACCTGAAGGCACCTGATGGAGCTCCGTATCTGGATCCTCTTGACATACCATCAGCGTTATCCCACAATGCTACTCTGCATCTCACATTTAACAAGTTCTGGAGGCTGTTTGGTCGTTTCTCTCGTCCTTTGATGCATAACAAGCTAAAGAATTACACTAAGTTCCTTTTTGTGCGGGATCCTTTTGTACGACTTATTTCTGCTTTCCGGAACAAGTTTGCTCTGCCTAATGAGGATTTTTACAGACAGTTTGGCTCTGTAATGCTTCATCATTATGCTAATATCTCAAAGCCCCCTGACTCCGCTCAAGAAGCCTTTGCTGCAGGTATCAGATTGTCCTTTACTCATTTTATTAAGTACCTGTTAGATCCAAAGACTGAGGAAGAGAAGCCATTTAATGAGCATTGGCAGCAGATGTACAGACTCTGCCATCCGTGCCAAATTGAGTATGACTTTGTAGGCAAACTGGAAACTCTAGATGAGGATACAGATCATTTGTTGAAGATTCTTGGGCTGGAGAATCAGGTTCGCTTTCCTCCAGGGTACCGCAACAAGACAGCTGCAAACTGGGAACGAGACTGGTTTCGAAACATTTCAGTTGCTGACAGGAGAGAACTGTACAATCTTTATGAAGCAGACTTCAGATTATTTGGATATGACAAACCTGAGACCCTTCTGGACGAGTGACAGAAACAGTTGTTCTTTAAAATAAATTACATGTACATAATGTGAAATAAAAGTGGATCGCACAGATGTTTTGGCGCTTAAACATTTTCTTATTTATTTGACTAAAACAGTGAATTGTCAGGTGCACATTTTTAGATTTTATATAAAACTTGTTATAAAACTGTTGTTTTGTATTAGTAATGAATTTTTTGAATCAAAAACAAACTGATTAATGTTTCACTCATGGGAATTAAGTAATACAATTACAGTAAAATTACAAATTAAATGAACTTACTGTAGTTAATTAATGAAATTGAGTGATATAAACTTATTGGGATAGACCTTATGGGTAGTGCCATACTGATTTTTGGACAGGAATGAAAAAAATGGTATGCACTGCACAAGGTCCTACTAGTTCATGTAATTTTCTTCTGTTTAAAACCATTTTGTCTACTACTTTTTGGAAAGATATTTTGTTAGCTGAACAATCAGTACAACTGTCGTACTTCTGTCCCTCACAGCCTCATTTTTATAACTGTCGAAAATGGAATATGGCTCTACCCTGACTAAAGTCTACTTACCAAACTAAAGCATTCATTTGTTTTGGCCACAAGGGTTCAGTGTGTTTCAATAGATTTGTTGCAGGAAGAGCCACATACTACAGTCAGCAATGTGTGTAGCACTCAGATGGAGTTCTGAAATTTATCTGAACTCTTGAACCTTAAATGCTATTTATGAATTTCGAATTTATAAAATCAGGCATATTTTGACAGCTTTCTGAGGCCCAGTGAAAGTGAAGATTCTTGTTTTTATTTGAAACGACATCTCTGACCAAAAGGAGAGAATAAAATGATTATAATAAAATGACAGTTTCATTTCACTTGATCTGGAAGTGTATTGTCAGAGTTCTTTTTAGAGAAATATGACATTTTAATTTCCGAAGTTTCAACAATATGAAATGTTTTCAGAAATAGGGTTTGATATGATTTCAGCACATTAATCTGTTTGGGGTTATAGTTTCATTACTTTTTAGTTTAACCTGCAAAAAGGCCTATTATCTTCACTATAAATGAATCTGAAAGCCAGCATGGATACATTTGACAAATGAATAAAAATACCTAGCTAATAGCTGACTGAAAGGCTGAGACTGACTTTAACTACACCGTAAATTTATGATCAGGAAATATTTCTGTCCCCCTCTCTCATAGATACATGGTGAGAAGATAGGCCCGTCATATTGAGGTAAATGTGTTAAAAAGTGTGAAGTGTGAACATCACTACTGAACACCTTTTTCTTCTGCAACTAAGCACACTTTTTTCCGTGTTATTCCATAAAATTTTGTTTTTATTTTTGTACCACTGTTCAGAACTGTGCTATCCCATAAAATTACTACAAAAAAATAAATAACTACCACAATATTCATGACCAAAACATGTCAGTTTTTTCGGTAGTGAGTAAAGGGAATACATAATCCTCATATTTGGGTGAAATAAACAAAATTTTAGTACAATATTGCAGATTTTTTGATTGTTTGTTTGTATTTAAGTATATTTTAGAGTGTTTTAGTATGCAAGTTAAAATTCTGTAATGTGATGTGATTGCTACAAAAGCATAACAGTCACTAGCAAAAATGTACAGTCACGACCAAAACATGCATGTTTTCTCTAAGATGTCATGTTTTTGGATCAATGTATATTCAAACTAATGAATCCTTAACTTTGAAATAAGTATGATTAACTTTTTGCTTCTTGCAAAGGAAAATTTTATTCAAAATACAACAAATCTCATAAATTACAACTGAAATAATTTAAATGAAGTTATTGGTTTACTTCTGAAAAAAAGTGGAATATTTGTCCTCTCCCCAGTAGTGACAAATCTGGGGACAAATATTCCATACAACCTCTGGGTTACAAGTCTTCTTATTCTTATTTATTTTCTTCTATCTTATTTAATGCGATTATCAAAAATAATTAAAAAATATATTGCTGTTGTAATCTGTTCACTAGTTAAATTGGACTATGCAACAATAAATAATGCTACTGAGTGTTTTGTTTTTAGTCATATTCATTCATTATAAATGAAGAGATGAAAAGGTCACTGAAAATTCCATTATGCAAAAAAAAAAAAAAAAAAAAAAAACACTGTTGTGAATGTGCTCTTTCCCCGTCTCTTTAAAGTTCTCTATCAAACTGACTACAACTGGATAGTCTGAAAGGTTAAGGGCAAATTCACCATCAAGTCCAGCCTTCTGAACTACTGTCCTCTTCATCTTGCCTATTCTTCTGCTGTATGACAGCTTGAAAGGTTGTGTGGCAGGTTCTTTTAAAGTTGTCCCCTCTACGAGATGCTTAAGAATAAAGGTCAGTACTAATGGGCAACTGCAGTCACATACAGAAACAGGATGCAAGTCATTATATTGTTTTCTTGTGACCCCTGTCCGTGCTGACTCATGTCCATTATTTCTTAGTTATTCACATTCTTTCACCCCCCTGAAAAGGGATCCCACTTGTTGCAACATAATGTAGATCAGTGAATGAACTAAAAACAGAGTAGGACTAATAAAGAAAGTGTGCAGAATCCTTCTGTTTGCACTTTCTGCTAACAGTGAACAAAGCAGTGGCTAAAGCCTTCTACATATTGCATGATTTTAGCAGTCCTGCAGATCACACTGTGCAACATGGATCTGATAAACTTGAGTGGGACATGCATGTAGACTGTACGGTGATGACACCTACTGATGCTATGGTGCACGTTCCTATAGAAGAATAAAATGTCATCAGCATGTGCCAGTTTTTATGTGTGGTGACAAGAGTGGAAATGGCGAAAGAGGAAGGGATAAGAGCTTGAGGTAAGCAGTTTATGTTTTAAAAAAAACATGTTGTGTTGATTTCATGTGTGATAATCATGCTGAAGTTGTGGCACTGTCAGAAAATTATCGTAGACAATTTTTAGTTGCAAGACTGACAACACCCAACTCTCTCACTATAAGGTACAGGACTATGGATTATGAGCCACGATCACAGAAATTGTCACGATTGTTTCATGATGTCTGGGAGAGCAGCTTGTTGTAAGCAGCTTTGAAAAAAAGTAGGCTAGATGATAAATGTTTAAGACTACCATGATCAAAAATATACTAAAATTTATTTGAAGTATATTTTAGTTTGTGCTAGTATACTAAAAGTACATGTACATATTTATGTAAAAAATACTCTGCAACTGTACTCTTGTCATGCTAAAATGGTATACTTGAAGTCTGCTAAATTGGAACAACTAATTTTGTGCTAAATGCACTAATTGTGCAGACGTAGTGCTGAGGTCCAACTTAAGTATATTTGGTTGTGCTAAAGTTGAACTATTACAAGTACAAAAAAGGTATGGGAAAAAAGAAGTATGTCTGAATTCAAAGCACTTCTAAATGACTAGGAAACAAGTACCCAGATGACCTACTACTTCCTGTGAGATTCTGAAGTGTGTATATGATGATACATTACACACTATACACATTCATACTATACAGGACATATACAGAACATACTTTTTAGATGGTTGCAAAGGAACAGTTCCTATGTTTCAGACACAAACAAGGTGTGGTGATTTAGATTAGAAATAAAATTGGCAGGAAAATAGATCCTCAGGAACAGGGTTGACCTTGGATAAATATCACAGATACTTCTATGTCTGACAGAAGCAGCATAAGAGTGCCAACCAAGAAAAAAAAAAGTATATACTTTGCATACACACTATAAATGTTGCTTGTCCAATCAATTTGCAATCAATTAATTGGGTGCACCTGTGATCTTTCCATGCTCTGCACATCTGTGAAGAGTTTAAATAGTTTGCATTAAGTTGCATTGTTATGAAAACCCTATACCTTGCCTTAAGTGTAAACACTGAAAACTGATTAAAACTTAATCAGTGCCGTAAGTCATTTTTCAAATATAATTAGCAGAAAATCCATTAATGAAATATCTCTGTGGTAGTATTAAAACAAAACCCCCTAAAGGTTTTGACATTTACATATTTGGATACATTTTAATTAGATTCTGATTTAATGTCTTGATGAGCACTTTCCTACAGAAAACAGTAACAGGAATGTGAATGTTTTGTGGTGTGATGACAGCTGTTTCAAATGATATTGTGTACCTAGCCAGAGACAGCAAATGTTACTATTACTGTAGATGAGAATTAAAGAAAATATATTTCAATATTAAACAAACATTGTTGTGTCTGTGAGAGGAAGTATCAAATGAGAGTTCTTGTTAGTCCTTTCCTAAAGAGATTTGCCCTTGCTTAAACCATTTAAAGAAACAAGCAACCCAGCCCTGATTTCAGGCCAACTAAATGTGCACTGACAGAATCGATACCCTGCTCTTTAACATCTTCAACCTCATGATGCAGGCTACGACTCTTGTGCGTTTCTGCTTATCTGTGAGTAACAGTAAGGACAAGTCTGCGTCGGTGTGCTTTGTGTGACTTACCTCGGGCCTCGAGAGCACTTTCCTTTTTACTGGGAACCATATTAATTATTTTAAAAAGCAAGCAGAAATCCCATGGGTAGCGGCTGTGGTGTGTCACAAGACATTTCAACTAGCTGCATACATTTATGTTCATCACCACATCACAATTATATCATGGAAACCTGAGTTTTATGATTTAGGTTACTCATTTTAGGGAATGTATTCTGATGATTTTTAAATTACTTTTTTTTATCTAACTTACCATTAAATATACCTTATCAATATATATATATATATATATATATATATATATATATATATATATATATATATATATATATATATATATATATATATATATATATATATATATATATTATTATTATTATTATTATTATTTCTATCAAATCAACATCATGAAATGCATTAAGCATTACATTAAACCATGGTTTACTATATGGGGCTTAATGTGAGAACTGCAGTGGTGAGTTGATAAAAAAAAAACTAAAAGCCTAATTAATAAATCATACAAATGTTTAACACTAAAATTAGAAATATTTCATTTGTTTACCTACTTGTCAATGTGACCATTAAGCGACATCGACTGTACACGTGTTCAGTATTCACTTCATGGAGGTATTTTTTAGATAAACATTTAATATCAAAGGGGGTTTAGTATTTGTAATCTGATTATGAGCTTTATAAAATGTAATAATTACAAGTAGGCTACTTGATTTTTGTAATCTGATTACGTAATCCAATTTAGCCTACATGTTACTACCTACCTCTAGCTAAACTTTACGTTGAATTTGTGCCAACAGCTTTACCTAGAATCATCATTCAGATTTTTTACATACATTTTAAGTGGTGATATTGAGAAATAAATCCACCATTTACCCAGAACTGTAAATGAAGTTAAGTGATTAAAAGAGGATAATAATCCTGACATATGATTGTATTTTATAAGATTTAGAGTCCTAGATGCCGGGGAATGCGTTGCATGAGAAAACCAAGCAACCCAGCCTGAGGGCTCTGGTGGTCATTGGGTGGTCCTCACTGCTTCCTGTCCTTAAATGTTATCACTGGTGAGTCAGGTGACTGTGGGGACTGAATGTCTCTCAGGCTTATTTTGGTCAAGTGTATATGCGTCTTGTACAAATGTGTTGGCAGCGATGTCTTGAGGCTGTGTGTGTTTGTTTTTAGGCTTTTTTAATGGCTGTGATTAGATGCTCACCCTCTTAACATGCTTAAACACCAAAGCTGAGGGCGCCTTACAAGACAAACAACCAGCGAGGCAGGAAAGAGAGAGAGAGGAAAATATGGGTTTAAGGAAAGGTAAACCTGGTGAGTAACAGTGTGGTAAATCGTTGTGTTAACAGGCAGGAAGGAAAACAGATTGCTGAAAGGAAAGAAAATAAGGGAGAGCATGATGTTTATCAAGATAATCGCGAAACACAGCCAAATAATTTTTTATGAATAAAAGAATGAACTATTTTCAAGGCATGCCAAGGAAACCACTCCCAATTACTGTTCTTCATCTGGGTGATTTTCTCCATTCTGACTTTCTGAGAATGTTGAAAACATTTTTTGCTGCTTAATATTTTTGTGAAAACCATGATACTTTACAATTCATAAGGTTGTTGAAAAATAAAAAAGTTAATATTTAGCAAGGGTGCAAAGTGGTTATCAAAGTGACAGTAGAAACATTACAAAATATTTCATTTCAAAGGAGTTCATTAAACTACTCTCCATTTGCTGAAAAATCAGCAAAACATTGATATTTGATAATAATAAGAAGAATTACTAATAACTGAGCACCAATAATAATTAGGCTGAAGGATTTGAAGGATCATTTGACACTGAAGACTGGAGTAATGATGCTAAAAATGATTCTTTCATCACAGTAATAAATTACATTTTGAAATATATATTGAAATAGAAAAGAAAATAAAAAATAAAAAAAAAACAAATTACGAGGACTAGATCCACACATCTCAACTAATCTACAGTCTACATTCAAGAGAAAAGCCACTCTCCCATGATGCCATATTTGAATGTCTTACAAGGCATTTCATATCCCGTTGCAGTTACGTTTGTTAGTATTACTATTAGTCATAAAATGCATTGCAGTATTTGCTTTGGTTTAATCAAAAGTGCCATGGACAAAATTCACATATCCACATAATGCTGCAGAGGAAGCCCAGGGTCTCTAAAGACTCAATGAACGGATGGATGAACAGGTGGGAAGGTGTCTCATTTGAAAGTGGGAGGAGGGGGTTTATCAGATCCAGCACATGTGACAGTGTTGAAGGTCAAAGCTGTTTAGACTCATATTTCATCATTAGTGCAGCTATATCATTGTAATGAATGATGAAATATACTTTTTTATGTGCTGTTTAAATTAACTTTTACATGACTTCAACAACTTATAAAAATGCAAATGGAAAATTATAGTGTGATTCTTCTGAAACAATCATAATAATAATTTTCTCAATTAACCTTTAAAATGTATATGTAGCTAATCAAAACTATGTGCAATAATCAAATGCTCTTGCAATGCAAATGGACACCTGGTAAACAAGTGAAAATTTCAGAAAAATAAAATCTTTATCTCTACTCCATTACACAGCCAGAAGAATATTGTGTGATCTAGTTTACAGAGAATAATATTGTGGCTTACT
This sequence comes from Carassius gibelio, assembly GCF_023724105.1. Lineage (NCBI taxonomy): Eukaryota > Metazoa > Chordata > Actinopteri > Cypriniformes > Cyprinidae > Carassius > Carassius gibelio. The sequence goes on from NC_068396.1 coordinate 8,944,977, forward strand.
GCTTTGGTGACGTACACCAACAATGTTCAACATCTTACACCCTTGAGACTCCACTGCAGAAGATGTGATCACGATGGCAGACACATCTAGATAAAGTTTACACCCTGAGGAGAAAAAAGCAGGCTGACGTGACCCCATCTTAACAGGGAAAAGCTGATAGAGATGGCGGGAATGCCTCCTGTGGCTGCTTCAGTGCTTCTTCTGAACACTTTTGAAACCCCATGATGACTCACATTTGCAGACTGCTAATGTTAGAGTGCTGAATAAATATTCCAGGTTAGCCTCCCCATCAACAGACCCAGGGAAGTATATATGACAGTCTGTGTTTCACAGTGATTATTAACAAATAAAAGCCATTCAAGATCAACATCACTTAAACGAAGTGTTTTTTTTATCTCTTTTATTTATTTGTAAATTTAGCATTTACTAATTATTTTTGAAATAGACATATTTGTATGGTTGAGACACTGAGAGGTCCTGCAGACATTGTAGATGAACTCAATGCATTTAAAAAAAATCAACAATTCCATACATCATCCTACTCAACGGATCAGTGATTATCTCAAAATAGTTTTTACCTAATCAAAACTCTGCTGGATATCAATTTGATCATTTTCATCAGATTTTTAAAAAGCGAGAAATGATGAGAACACACAGCATGCCCTGAGGAATTTAAAAACTTTAATTAACAGCTCAGTAACTTTGCTCTTACTTGCAAGATTTTAATGGTCCCTCAGTGCTTTGTTTTAATGATAATATTGTCTCATCTTTAAATTATCTTCACATAAAGTTTGGAGTTGAAGATTTTATCTTATAGTCACAAAGGAAGTGTTTATTTAATCGGAAATACAATATTGAAAATATTACTGAAATTATTGTTTTTTTCTCTTTAAATATATTTAAAAATTTAACTCCTGTGATGGTGAAGACAACTAACTCCAGTCTTACGTGTCACGTGATCCTTTGGAAATCATGCTGATACTCAAGAAACCATTTTTATTATCATAAGTGTTGAAAACTGATGACCTGCTTAATATTTTTGTAGAAACAATTTCTAGATTCTATGATGAACAGAAAATTAAAAATGAATGCATTTATTTTAAATAGATGTTTTTGTAACATTACATTTACATTTAGTCATTTAGCAGACGCTTTTATCCAAAGTGACTTACAAATGATGACAATTGAAGCAATCATTAATATTGACAAATATCAATGCCTGTCCTTCTTCATAAAAATGCACCTTTGAGTATCAATATAAAGTTCTAAAAGAAAAAAATATCAAATACTTTACAGAGGGGGGTGGGGAGTCAGCGATTATCTCGACTGCAGCTCTAACTACACAAGACAGAACAGTTTAATCAGTCAAAATGGGGAGAATACGCTCTGAGAGCTCTTTGAAGCGAAATATTGAGTTGGCATTGTCACAGATCAATCTTTCGAGAACAGTGCAGCCACTTCAGCACTCACATCACCATCATCCTCAATCAGCATCATCTGGCTCTGAGTACATTGATTTGCTGGATTTCCAGATGCAGTGCTGATGTATAGTGAGTTTGGCAGCCTGACAATTAGTTTTGACAGACTTCACAGCTCTGTGGTGTTTATGGTGAGGGAATATGGACTCAATCACACTTTCTCTCACTCTCTTTCATTGCCTAGACAGACTGAAAGAATACATTAAGTCTTTAGGGTTTCAAGACAATCTGTTAATGCATGACGTCTGTATATTGAATTAACCGAATGCATTGCAGTAGCCAATCAAACTTTCTGCTCCCTTTGGATATACTGTTGATTTTAAATTGTCTGATTTGCATAATCTGAAAGCGCAGAAGCAATTTACAAGTTTCTGTCTCGCTCTAGTGTCATGACAACTGCATCTTTAAACCTTTAAACGGCATTGCAGCGTTTTCTCTTGCTGTAAACAGTAAAGTTCAATTAAATATATATATATATTTTATATTAAAATAACAAAGTAGAATTTTTATATATATATTTATAGAAAATACATTTCCAATCCTACAGCAAAGCCTATATTTATTTTTATTTATTTATTTTTATTCAACTGTGTTCCATATTCCCACTTGTTATAGTCAACAAATTAGGTTTTTCTTCATATGTGTTCAAATGTATTTTCTTGGAAAGAAAAGGTATATGGAGGTCTGAATATATATTTTTAACTGATTTTTTTAAAACATTATTTATATTATATTATATATATAATATATGATATAATATAATCTATTATAATAATATAATAATATAATCATATTATTAGAATATCATCAAAAAGCTGATTCACTAATTCCATTCATTAAGTGAAACTTGTATATTATATTCATTCATTAAACACAGACTGATATATTTCAAATGTTTATTTCTTTACATTTTGATGACTATAACTGACAACTAAGGAAAATCCCAAATTCAGTATCTCAGGCAATAGAATACTGTCAAAAGGTTAAATATTGAAGACACTTGGTGCCGCACTCTAATCAGTTAATTAACTCAAAACACCTGCAAAGGCCTTTAAATGGTCTCTCAGTCTAGTTCTGTAAGCCACACAATCATGGAGAAGACTGCTGACTTGACAGTTGTCCAAAAGACAACCATTGACACCTTACACAAGGAGGGCAGGACACAAAAGGTCATTGCAAAAGAGGCTGACTGTTCACAGAGCTCTGTGTCCAAGCACATTAATAGAGAGGTGAAAGGAAGGAAAAGATGTCGTAGAAAAAAAGTGTACAAGCAATAGGGATAACTGCAGCCTTGAGAGAATTGTGAAACAAAACCCATTCAAAAATGTGGGGGAGATTCACTGTGGACTGCAGCTGGGGTCAGTGCTTCAAGAACCACTACGCACAGACGTATGCAAGACATGGGTTTCAGCTGTCGCATGCCTTGTGTCAAGCCACTCTTGAACAACAGACAGCGTCAGAAGTGTCTCAAGACAAAAAAGACTGGACTGCTGCAGAGTGGTCGAAAGTTATGTTCTCTGATGAAAGTAAATTTAGCATTTCCTTTGGATATCAGGGTCCCAGAGTCTGGAGGAAGAGAGGAGAGGCACACAATCCACGCTGCTTGAGGTCCAGTGTAAAGTTTCGACAGTCAGTAATGGTTTGGGGTGCCATGGCATCTGCTGGTGTTGGTCCACTGTGTTTTCTGAGATCCAAGGTAAACGCAGCTGTATACCAGGAAATTTTAAAGCACTTCATGCTTCCTGCTGCTGACCAACTTTATGGAGATGCAGATTTCATTTTCCAACAGGACTTGGCACAGGCATACAGTGACAAAGCTACCAGTACCTGGTTTAAGGACCATGGTATGCCTGTTCTTAATTGGCCAGCAAACTCGTCTGACCTTAACCCCATAGAAAATCTGTGGGGTATTGTGAAGAAGAAGATGCGATATGCCAGACCCAAGAATGAAGAAGAGCTGAAGGCCACTATCAGAGTAACCTGGGCTCTCATAACACCTGAGCAGTGCCACAGACTGATCGACTCCATGCCATTTTTGCTTTAAAATATATTTAGTTAATATTTGATCTGATCAATCTGATCTAATATCTGATCACATCTAATAGTATTTAAGATTTTACTTCTTGTACCCCCAAAATGCACCAGTAATGTTCTAGCTTACAGTTTAGCTATAGAGTTAGTGGTTGCACTTTATTTTACAGTACGTGTACTAACATGTACTTATAATGTACTTACAGTGTATTTATCTAAGAAAGTTCTGGTAATACAAGGTAACTACATGGGGTAGGGTTAGATTTAGGGGTAGGTTCAGGGTTAGTACTTAGTTATTACATAGTTATTGTAATTACTATAAGAAGTACATAGTATGTACATTAGGAACAGGACTGTAAAATAAAGTGCTACCGAGTTAGTTATATAGTTATACACACACATTGTTAATCATAGGTTTTGTCAGTTATAACCTCAGAGTATGTGAATGCACAGATATGATATAATTAAATATACTATACTTTTTTTTAAAAATGCACTTACTGTATAATAAAAAATGTAATGCATACGGCAGTAAAAAAGTAAAATGCATATCTTTTCGGGAGAGTTCACTGATGCTCTTATCTATATGAATAGGAGCAAATTCCTGCATCATTGTTCCAACATCTTGTGTCGAACCTTCTCAAAAGAACGGAAACTGTTAAAGCAGCAAAGGGAGATCCAATTATATTATTATTATTATTTTTTTTTTTTTAATGTTTAACAGTATAGGAGTAGAGTTTTGGTGTACCGTAAAATATGCAACTACATGCTAAAATTACCCACATTCATATCTCTTGGGCAAAATGTCACTATTAATCTGCACAGGGACTGAGCCGATGAAGATGAACTCATGGATAATGTATGAAAGCGCCAGCTCAGGACTGCCAGCATGCAGAATTCACAGTCATTATTTTTAATATGTGTGTTCATGTTTTGAAATTTGATTGATGAAAAGGAGAAAACCAATTAAGAAGAAAACTATTTTGGTCACACCTGTTGCTAATGCAAAATTATAGGTTGAGAGTGAAAAAAAAAACAGATCACTTCTGCACTTTCAAGGTTGCATGTAGGCTTGATATCAGACCCTAAGGAAAGTATTTTGGTGTACTATTAAAAAATTTGCCACTGATGATTGAAAAGCGAGCTGTAAGCAGAGTAGAGTAGCGTTTGTTGTTTGTTTTTTCTCTGATAACAAATGCAGATTTGGTTTTATGTTTACGTTGCGCGATATGCAACAAAACACGTAAAATCACAGTATAAGTCACTAAAATAAGTAAATATGTCCCCACTGGATGCAACAATAACTGGCCAATCAGAGTACACATCGCTTTTCAGAATGATGAGCTTTGTAAAAATCAAAGCGTTACAGAGAGGTGGGGCATAGAGGAGCAACATTAATGTACATTATGTGGAAAATAATGTGTTTTTTAACCTTAAACCACATAAACACATTTCATTACACCAAATACACAACATGATGTTCTTTTCAGCAACGTCATATGACCCCTTTAAGGAAAGTGTTGGTGGGTAGCCTGAACAGCTAAGAGGTGGATGAAGCACAAAAGACAGGAACAGAATGAACATTTCTAGAAGTCTTTTATAGGCATTTACCACGATGCAAGATGTTCCTGTGCTAAATACAGTGACAGCACCATGGGTTTATTTCTATGTGATTGTTATCTGCTATCCACATTCAGGCCATCAGAATCAATCAAATTACCTGATTGTTCCCAGACTGCACTACAACTCACTAAAGAGATCCTGGCTGCTTTTAAGAAAGAGAAGAAAGGGAGAGATTGAGAGAAGGACAAGAAGGACAGAATAAGATTTAGTAGTTTGTAAGTTCTCTTGACAAATTCTAAGTAATGTGCTCTTTTACACATAATGCTTTTATGCTATTGATTGTTGAATCTGCATTCAACAGCACATACTTTGCAATGCCAAGACAAAGGAACCTACTGTATACACAAGACACCTCACACACTTGACTTTATTGCAGAAAACATTCATATTTCATATTCATGGAATAAAATAAGTACCTGCACAAACGTGTAAAACAAACAACAACAACATAAAACAGAGTAGTGAGGTATACATAACAGTAAATGTAATAACAGCAACATTTAATTTTGTCAGCTAATGACTGAAACATTTAAAACAATTAAATTTTTACATCTCAGTCTATTTTTTATTTCAAAAATATGTCTGCCTCCGTCATACCTGTCTTTTTTTTTTTAGTTACTGTAGCCCCTTATGCAACTGCTGCCATAACATTTCCAAGTCAATAAAAAATAGAATGTTTTCACCAGAGGGCATTTCTCCTCACGGAATATTAAAGAGCAAATCCATTTTTTTAGGACATTGTGACGCATAATACAGCGTAGTGCAGGAAAAAAGCTAGAGTCTCAGATTTGTTTTAAAATTATACCAAAAATATTATCCAAACCAAAAAAAATAATAAAATTGTGACCTTGAAATAAAAAAACACAGTTAAAACTGTAATATTGTAAAATATTACTGCAATTTAAAATAACTGATTTCCATTTAAATATATTTTAAAATGTATTAATTGCTGTAATTGTAAAGCTACATTTTCTGAATCATTACTTTGTCACATTCGATCGATTTAATGCATCCTTGCTGAATAAAATGATCAACTTCTTGAAAAAATCTGACCTCAAACTTTTGAATGGTAGTGTCATTTAGAGTTTCTGGTCTGACTTCAGTAAGATAACACTTAGAAGAGGGTGATGACTTGAGATGCAGATGGTTTCCACATTTAGAAGAAGAGGTGCGAAGAAATACATTTCCAAGTGTTTCTTCACCAAGGACAATAGGTGTGAGTGCGTATATGTGTCTGGGTTTCACTCAAATGAACATTTTAATTAAACCACTCTGCCAGACATAGAAGCAGCATTTAATGATGTTAAACTTGGTTTATCTTAAGACACTGCTCTAGGCAAAACTCAGCAACACGACTGTACACATTCTGCATTGAACCACTTTATATCCCTTAACAATATAGATTGCTATGAAGGACCCTAATAAGTTCCAGTGGCAAGATATTTATTACATATTATTAGCACATTTACAGCAGATCTAAACAGTTACATCTACTCCACCTGCAATATGAAACGTTTAATCACTTTGCCATTAAACAATTTCAACAAAAGTACAGAGTTAAGAAGAAACTCAATCCTCACACATCCTCAGTCCTTTATAGGGGTCTTGTGACAATGGAAAAAACACATTATTTTGTGTATTTGGTCTTATTAAATGTTTATGCAGTTAAAGATAATAGAAAATACATAATTTGAAACATACTGTACATTATTGTTGCTCCTCAATGCCCTGCCTTTCTGAAACGTGTTGATTTTTACAAATCTCATAATTTGGAACTGCGCAGTGTGCTGATTGGCCAGCTATCCAGTGTGTTGTGGTCAAGCATGTGATGGAAATGTTACGCCCATTACCATATTTGGAAATACACAGTGTCTCCATGACATGGCAGCAACAACAATACAACAGCAAGAATAAAAGTTAAATTTTATTTAGAATAAATGTTAATAAAAGAACCTTCTTTCTTTGCGTATACATTTCGGTGGTGTTACATTTCGGTGGTGCAAATCTTCCAACACAGCCTCGGCATGGTTGAGTCTTTTAGAAATAATATCTCTTTGGGTTTGATATCTTTGCGACTTTACGGACCTTATCTCTTGAAATAACATGAAATAACGTCATATGACCCCTATAAAGTTATTTTTCAAAACATGAAGAGATAGATCATTCAAAAATGAAAATTCAATCATCATTTACTCACACTCGTGACTTTCCAAACCTGTATGATTTTTCTTTATGGGACACAAAAAAGATATTCTGAAAAGGTCTTAATAGTTTTTTTGTCTATTCAATCGTTGTAAGTCAAATGTTGTTTGGACCCCACTGACTTTCATTATATGAACAAAATGTCATCCTTTGTGTCTCACAGATGAAAATATGTTATGCAGGTTCGACATAAGAGTAAGTAAATTATTACTAAAAATCCAGTTTTCTAGAAGAAATGTCCATGGCAGTGCATCAGATCTGCTATGTATCCAGTGTAATTGTCTCAGTCATTCTTAAGTGGTACGGCAAGCTCATTGACTCACATGTGCGAGATTGAGTCCACCACATCGACATATTAAGGTTCCCAATGTCCCCCTTGCAAGAGTTGGTTGAGTCATTGGCGTCACCTGCTTGAGACTTATCTTGATTCTGCAGGTTGAATATTTTTGGGAGAGAAGCCAGAGCCAGCGCCGAGGCCGGGGACGGGCCACAGAGGCGCAAACGCAAAGCCTTGGCTGAGCGGTGGAGGTCACCAATGAAGCAGTAGCAAAAAGGGTTGAGAGAAGAGTTGGTGAGGCCCAACCATTGTGCAAAGGGTCTGGTCTGAAGGAGCCAATCTGGTGGATGGCGCAACTCACGGTCCAGCCAAATATCAGTCACATACATTGGCAACCATGACAGAGCGAACAGCAGCACCAAAGCTGCCACCATACGTGCGATCTGCCTGCGTCCCTGCAGCCTTGTTTCATGAAGTGCCTGGGAACGGGGGTCTAACTCAGTGAACCGACTCTCAGAACCAGTGCTACGCAGCCGACGACATGTGAGGAAGGCTAAAGTGAGATTAAACCCGACAGGTAGACAGTAGAGGGCGCTGAACAGCAGGACATTGTACGCCTGTCGCAAGCGCGGCTGAGGCCATACCTCTCCACAGACGGGCAACATGATGGCTAGCCCTTCGATCAAAGCTACTTCATCACGCCTAGTAACTATTGCAACTGGCATGCAGATCACTGAGGAGACGAGCCACACGATTGTGACAGAGGCGAGGATGCGTCGACGAGTGAAGTAGGCTCGGGACAGTAGTGGCGAGTGAACTGCATAGTACCGACTGATGCTGATGACCGTGATGCTCAGGACACTGGCGGAAACAGACACTGCTTGCGTGAAGGGCACCGCCCGGCACAAAAAGTTGCCGTACACCCATGGCGTATAAATGCGGTGGCCCAGGGTGACAGGCATGCACACGCAAACCACTGCCAGGTCGCACACCGCTAAGTTTATCAGCAGGCAACGTGTGGCGCTAGCACCAGACAGTCGCATGCTTCCGTGCTGGCCCAGTAGGACTCTGAGGGACATGACATTGCCAAAAAAGCCCACTAGGAAGGAAATAGAGTACAGGACAGTCAAGATAATGGTGCCAGGCTCTTGGATGGTGAGAAACAACTGCCATTCTAAAGCTGCATTATCCTGGAAGAAGAAGGTGCTGTTGAAGAAGCTGGCTGGAGCCAACCTGCTCTTGTTTTGAGGTTCACGCTGAAGGTCCAATGCCCTGGGAAGGTCGTAGAGCAGGGTTGGTGGCTGAGGTGGGGTCAGATTCATAGTGGTTTTCCTGTGATGTTGAGTGGGTGAACTATCACTGAACTACATCATTACTAAACTACATAACTAAAACTAACTAAAACATTACTTTTCAGGTGCCAAAGTTTCCATTTATCCATAAAAAAGATTGAAGACAATGAAGGAAAACAGAAGATCTCAAATCCATGTTCCTTTCCTTCGTCGTTTTAAATACTCAAAACAAATCTCTTCCTCACTCACTACCAAATACAGTATTCACTTTTATTTTCACAAACAATACAGATGACATCAAAAGAATGTCTTCTTTATCTAATATGTGTACCTCCTCTTCTCTCTTTTTTTTTCTTCCTTCAAACCATAAGGTAATCTGTATCACGTATGACCTGAAAAAATACACACACACATAAATATACATAGCTACATCTATTCACATACCCCTGAAAAGAAAGGAGAAAAGCCACAAATGCTCACAAGTAAAAGCTTTCAAAATCCTTTCATTTATTTATACTTTCAGTGTGTATAAGCGCAGCTGAGATTCTCACATTAAACTGTGCTAATTTAATGCTGTTAGCAATTTAAATTAAGACTGATAGGTTTTTACTTTGAAAATTAAAACAATAAACAATACCTTATTGTTCACCAATTCACCTATCAAACAGATATGCAGTTATGTTGATGTAGTCATGAATGGTGCAATGCAATGTAATTAAATACAGAGTACAATACAGTGATTCATTCAAACTAATTTTTTTATTTTACTTTTTTTGTATATAAAATATAATATTGTATAATATGTAACTAAATCTTAGTGAACATTTATTTAAAAGCGTTTATAATTCATAAATAGCTTAGTAAAACACTAAACCTTTGATAAAAAATCTTAATACTATTAATAAAAATAATTTTACATAAAATATATTTTAAAACTACGACACATTTAACAGTCTACACAGTACACAAGCTAAAATACGTACAGTTGAATTTGAAATGGGTACTTACTTAGATCAAACACTGTATCTTCCAGTGGGTCGAAAGTTAAAATATATCCTCCAGGTAAGGATCAACGAGCCTTTTCCAGCAGACTTCCATTAAATCCAGCTCTGTGAAGCGTCAGTTACCTGTTCACGACCTCTGGTAAAGGAGATGAGTTATCATCGTTTGAGGTTGAAGCTTTGTCTTTAACCGTCTTCAACCGCTGCTCACAAGCGCCTCCTCGCGGTAACAAGTCACTGATACTGCATTCCTCCTGTAACCTCCTGTACTTTCAGATGTAAAGCGATTAGATTACAAGTACCATTAAATAAACACCAGTAATCTGAACATTCCCATCCAATTTCAGTTCTTCCCTACTGTAAAAATCCAGCATTTAAAATTATTTAACATTAGCATTTTAAAATAGTCCTATTCTTTCCCCACACTATAATAAACCATTGTCATAAAAAAGTCACGTTATATATGTTAATTGTCCAAGGATGCTTGCTTAATGTCTCTGCAATATCACTGAGGAAAAACCTAGCTCAAATGTAGGCCTACTAGATCCGCACCTTGCACCGCGCTGTTCATGGTTAATTACATCCCACTCTCTTAATCTGCACGATAGTGTTACTTTCTCCTGTCAGCACATTTCATATTAGTCCTCTGAATTCATTACGCTTCAGTGTTTCCATGTTCTACCACACCATCTGTGCAGAATTTCCGCGCCGTCTGTGCCTACTGTAACTCCTCTGGGGCATTATTCGTCTAACCCCTGTCATACAGATGCAATTACAATTTACAACCTTATCTTACAGCCAGTTGCGCTGGAACATAACTTCATTTAAATAAGCAAGACTCAAATAAAGTAAAAAAAATTCTAAACAAATCTGGTCTCTTACAAACCCTTTCATATCAAAATGGTAAACATCAAGACACCCTCAAGTGATAGGCTACTGTAGGTCACGAAGGCATAAAAAAGTACTCTGCGTTTAGCGCCAAAAAATCCGATGGCGCAATTCAAAAAAGTAACCCTCGATTCACCCACGGTTTCTTCAAGAAGTTGGCGACATTTATTTGTTTGAGAATTAAATTGTTTCAGAAAGTGACATAGCCAGGTGAGGATAACAGATCACAAAATAATTATAAAATGGTAAAACGAAAATATTTTACTTCTGAAAGAATCTTAGTTAGGGTTTTTCTTTCTTTCTGTGATAAAATAGAGGTTGTCAATGTCATACACACATTATTCTTTCAGTGTGTTTTACTGTTGTGTATCTGAGTGTTGATAGTTCAGAAACTATTTTATGTGAACTTTATACAGTAGCCTACTTAATCGAGAGTACTTAATACATCAAAGACAACGACTTGTTTTCATTAGCAAAAAACTATACACGGCCTGTTTTATGACATCTTTTTGGGAGCTTTAAAGCCTTTAAAACTCCTCATTAGGAAGGCCTACAGTATATGAAAAAGAAAAGCCTGGAAATTCTGCTTTATTAATTCTTGGAACCAGATATTTGAATTATTAAAACATTTGAAGGTTTGCATTAACTATCCCTTTAAAACCAATTCAATGTCTATGCTAGCAATATCGTTTTGCTTATGATACAATAGCTTATATAATTTTGTATGCAGCAACCCGAACAACACACAAGTTTAGACTACTTTTCTAGAAGACATTTAAACATACAGCTGTTTATTAGCAGGCCAACTGCTACCATTTTTTTCTTTTTTTGTAGACTATACATAGTCTATTTTTAAATGTACGTCCAGATTACATGCAGGTTTCAAACAAACAAGTGTACAAATTCTGTTCAGAACTTTGGCATTCGTTCATAGACTATTTCTTTCCATTTTATGTATCAAGAATCAAGGACCTTTTTTTTTTTTTTTTTTTTATAGATAATACCTTGATAAATGCATACCTTGACCAAGTGATTTTTTCTTTTTCTTCAGGCACTGATGCTCAACACCCTGCACCAGATAAGTTTATTTTAATATATTATTAAAACATTGAATTCAGGCTCAGAAAATCATTTTTTTTTCCTGACATGTACAACATCTTAATCACAAATGAAAAACAAAAACAAAACAAAAAACATGGAAAAAAATCCATAAGAATTGTTATCAAAACATCAATTTATGACGAATCATTCATATTCACATTTAGAAAGGAGTAGGCTCATTTGTTATGATCTATACAATAGAAAGCTAACAAGAATATGCTAGAAAAAAAAGTGTACTTTACAGAAAGGTTACCTTATGAAAATGTTAAGAAAGGCAGAATATTTCTTTCTCATATTTCCTTCAGTCATGCAACTGCATTATATTGTACAGAATCATAGATCCGAACATTTGGATTGTCTCTATATGATGGTTAGTGGTTGAATACTGTAAAAAGACTCACATATTTCAGAGCAATTTTACATTATGTCTATTGAGTGTTAAGGTGCATGGTTATCCATTTGTGTTGCTTGCAAAATAATCCAATTTCTCTGTAATATTCAGTGTGTGTGTGAAACATCTAGTGTTGCATGGACACTTTTTGTGCATGAGTGTTTTTTTTAGGATTGTAACTTTAGTGGATGCCTGTCACTACATAGTCAAAGCATGTCTGTGCATGATCTTTGAAGTTTAGGGATACAAGCCCTTTTCTGCTGGCATCCAAACACAGCATCCACTTTTGTTACACAAAAAGATAATTCAAACAACACGCAACCTCAACTGACTGAGGGTGTCACAAAGTCATAAAAGATACAGCATTATAGCATTTTCCAGTTTGAAATGACATTTCTACCTGCTAATGTAATTAATGATATTTATTAAAAGCAAATGAACACCCACGTTCAAGAATCAAGGTGCAATGTATTGAAAGTGGCATTAGATACCACATCTAATGCATGATAACATTAGCGGTTGACTGGCGCCATGACAACGTCTAACACTGTTATGTCAGCCTTATGACACTGGATGCAAGTAAATTAAACCAATAATACCACACTTGGTAAAGACAGCTAGGTTATCTTACACTACATCCATACAAGTCTTACTTAGTGACTGCATGACAAGGAGGAAATTCCCTTAGTTTAATTGTCCCCGTCGCTTTTTTCTTTCATCACAATTAGTTCTTTTGACCTTTCTCCTGCGCAAAGTGGTCGAAACCACAAATGACCTGTCAGTCGTGTCCATATTGCAGATCCATCAACACCACAGAGAAGTGTTTCCCCATTAATGTTAAACAGAAATAAGGAAAAGGCTGACCGTGGTGAAAATCGATTCCAATTCACTACAAAAACACAAAAATCTCCTGCTAAATAACGACAAGCCCGAACAGAAAAAAGATTTATATGTGGGGCTGTGGGGAGGCATTTCTCTTTTTGTCCAGGTGTCCCTTCTTCACCTTTTTCACTTTTAAGCTAATTTTTCCTCCGTTAGAAATATTCACATTTACAGTGTGCACATACACACGAGCACCCACAAGTGTATTCACAAATTCAAGTGATGTCTACAAAACATGTACTATTATTTCATCACAGAGTTCATTGACCATTTTTTTTCTTACAGGTATTCATCACTGCAGCTCTAAGCCACAGCAAATTTTGCACTGCACTGTTACACAGAAGATTAGTGCACCGAGTTTGTAGTGTTGATCCTTTAGACGTTTTTTTTAAAGTACAAAAACACTTACTATTTACAAAGAGCAAAGCTCGTGAGTTGTGCTGTTTTAAAACACGCTCACTAATGCACAAGGCATACACGCCACGCACACAAACACACCCATAGTGTGATGTGAAACAGTTTCCCTTCTAGAATAAGATACTGAATGTGCATAATGGCTCAAAGGCTTGATGGCTGTCAATTCACACTGTGGTACACCATAGATTACACGGAACTGTAAATACAAAGAGTGGCCTTTTATGACAGGAACGTTTGTTTAACCACAGAGTCGCAAGTATGTGATTCAGTTAACTCATGAACATTTGTAAATGAGTGAACATCTCTGTTAACATCAAATGCAATGATGAATACCTTGGACTGTGGCTGTGGTAGTAGAATGCTGCCATATTGTCAGGAACTGCAGAGAAAACGCAAAAGCTGCATCTTTAAAACCTCGTTAAACTATATGTAATCTTGCAAAAAGTTTAAAAATAGAATTCCGTCATAAAATCGAATGTCATAGTGACATTTCTTTCACAGCAAGGCAAGAGATTTCAAAATTAGTGGAATAAACCATTATCTTGTGATAATGTGGTCCTGCAGTCCTTGCCAATATGGCTGCCCTGAGAGAATCTCTTTAAGGGTATTATGGGATCTACTGTGCTAACGACTGAGGAGTCCTCCAGAAGAGGGCAGTGTAGTTGCTGTGATGAATAGGGGAGTAAAAAAATGGCAGTTTTAATAAAATAGGTAAGCATGGACGACTGCTTCCCATCAAATAAAGATGTTAGGGCGAATTTTTTCAATGGGCTGAACATCGATGTAGAGACAAACTTCGTACTGGTGGACCTGACAGGTAGACGCCTATTCGGAATGCATTTGAGGATAGTTAATGGATGGCCGAGTGGGGTCGGTGGATAGCTGAATTTGGTCGGCTGTTTGGAGCTGAGCGGCTGGTTAGGTCTGGTCGCATGTTGGGCTCCAGACCGTTCTGGGATTCTGATGGCCTGGATTGGTCTGGGCGGCTGGTTGCCAGGTATTTGGCCCTCATGCTTGAGGTGTACTGCAAAACAGGGAGAAAAAACAAGGAAAAGGGGAAGGAAGAAACAATCACATCATTTTGAAGAGTTATTTTCACAATACGATAGAAAAACGTTTTTCCTAATGTGGCATGATTATTTAGTCAAGGTGAGGAAAAGTTACAGCGTCTAAATGGCATTAGGACAGAATATAGCTGTAGCTCTTACAAACATGAAGCACATTTAAATATGAACCTCATTCTGTCGTTCTCACTAACTCACTCACATGCGTAACAGACAAACTGACAGTCATTTGGACAGCCTGATGGGTTTTTTAAAGCCAAGAGTTACTGTGATGAAGCATATTATCATTATAAGATACTTTCTCCTCACGGTCGGTTTTTAAGTGCAAGTTCAAAAAAAAGAGTGCAATTAATGTGAAAATGACAGAAAGGAAGAAAAGTTAACAACATGACAAATAGGAGGGAACAAAATAACAGTAGATGAAAATGGCACATATAGATAATGTAGCTATATGTGGGATCATATTAACAGCTGTTTAGGGGTGGGGTTATAATGTGAGACACTTTACCAAACAGACATGCATGACAGATGTTTTTCAGTTGGGTGAGAAAGAGACAAAATGCATGCATATTTTGAATCATAAAATCCAGAGAAGGAGAGACTATTCCATAATATATCGGCAATTCCAATTCCAGCAAGAACAGGCACCAAAAAGCAGCAACCCGGACTATGACATTATTGAGAATCAGATTACATCCTTTCAAAGAAACATGGTTTCTTGGCTGGTCTCTCCAGTCTGGAGTTTGAATACGCATGCGTCACGTCCAGGGCCCGTAAATACAAAACTCAAAAGGAAAAAACACCTTGAAAGTAAGGCAGAGTGAGGGCGCTTAGAAGAGGTCTGAGTGTTCTCGTTTCTGAACTCAAACTAGTGGGAGAATGAAAGATGCCCTCGCATGCCAAGTCTGAGTAAAAGAGTTTCCCTGACCCTTAAAAAAAATAAAAAATACAGTGCTCCCTTATTCACAGTGCATGAACCAGGAAAAGCATTCTCTGGTCTTGTCATCGACTATACATGCAATCATGCAAACTCCAGGATTCTGTAGCATTGCAAAAACCACTTCCACTCAGTGAAGCGCTTTGGCTTAAAAATAAGAGAAATAAATGACATCAATACATTTTAAAGAAATAGTTTACCCAAAATGCATATACTGTACTCTACCACAATTTACTCAAAATCCATACAAATGATCTTCTATAGAACACAAAAGGTGAAATTTAGCAAAATGTTCATGCTGCCCTTTTCATACAATGCATATGAATGGAAATGGACGCTGTTAAGGACCAAAAAACGACAAAGGCCATAAATATACCCTAAAAGTAGTCTACAATAACATTGCATTATATTACAAATCTTATGAAGTTGTACAATAGCTTTGAGCGAAGAGACCGAAGTTTAAGTCGTTATTAGCAGAAAATCTTCCTTTATATATTAAACTATTTTAGATGTATTCGTTTTTGATACATGTAGATTCTGAACATTTGAAAGGGTTTCAATGCTCATTTTCCACAGCACCAGTACACTGGTACCAACTGCGCTTTCTCCTTACTCTGACATCAAGGTGACAGAGTGTATTTTTATTAAGTATATAGTAATCACAATTTTTACACGGTAGCAGCTCACGATCCAGCGTTTTTACAATCTCAGAATCGCTCCGTTCACAGTAAATGCAGCAAACTCCATCTTTGCAAGTTGTGTGAGTATAACATGTATTTGGAATTGCAATATGTTGCTAATTATTTTCAGATTTCCAACATTTTTGTGGACAGAAAATTAAAGAATTGCACATTCACGTTTGTAATAATAATATCCCACGGTATTGAAAATGTATTGTTTTTAAGGTATAGCGTAAATTAAAGTGAAATGATCTCTTACAATTTTATTTAACTATCTTCCTCACATAAAGCTATCGCTAGGCTTCACTTGTTGTATAAACAGCTTTTAGGGTGCCTTTTTGCCATGTTTGGATCACGTCCATTTCTTGTATGGAAAAGAGAACCTTTTATTTCATGTTCCAAAAAAAAAAAGAAAAGAAAAAGCAAATGATGACAAATTTGGCTGGAACTATTTTGCCATGCTGTTTGTGAGGACTTATAATTAGCGTCGCATACAGGCTGCCAAAATGACCTTCAAGACTCTTTGTGTGTGTTTGTTTTGAGTTAACAATGTTCATCTATATGATAAAACTACTCAAGTTTTACAGTTGGTAATTACATACTCGTCAGTAAGAGACAAGCATAAATACTATCACACTAACATCCTGTTTTCTGGATTATCTAAAGAACTATGAATCACTTATGTCAAGCATGGGGCAGGGTTTCAAGAAGATCCATTCCTTTTACTAAAAGAGTTACTGAATGTGTGACACTGCGCTAAATAACGACTGTTCACCTACAATCATGTGTGTTTGTGTAAATGTGCTTGTGCACTTACTGACGGCGGGGGGGATTCTCTGCCAATGAGTGGCGTGTTCTCGCACCGAGGGGTCTGAAAGTTAGCATTCTGGCTCCTGCGTCACAAACGAGATACCAGTTACTCTGACTCCCTCTTGAAGGGAGGGATTTCCACACCGCGATGCACTAAACTTTACAAATCTGACAGAAAGCTTTGAACTGCAGGGTAGGAGTAATACGCAAAGCCACTGAGTGATACCACTATGCACTATATATGTTAATCATGATAGATATCGCTTGGGTTGCGTAAAACATTACCTATCATATAATAAAACCCATTGCACAAGCTGAATTATCTACTTGTACTTCCTATGCCATATTGTATTTGTTTCTATATGCCGTTCGGGGCTCTAAATATAATAATTTTAATCAAGAAGTAAAACCCATGCAGTATAAGCAACTGATCTGAAGCCCATGCAGTAATCTAGGCTACCGAGCCTATGCTACAGGACCTGTAATACCAATACGGTCCTTTAAATCCAGCCCATGCATTAGGATGAGGTTAGCGATGCTACACTCACATGTACTCAGTGACTGGTGCGTTGCTGACAGTGTGTGCCGCAGCGGGGAGACTAGCCTCGCTGCCGTAGGTGCTGCTGCCACAGCTGTACAGGCTAGGCATGTGTACGCGGTACAGGTTATCGTGCGGCGCTCGCGGGCCGAGTGTGGCCGAAGTCTCATCGCCATCCTCCTCCTCAGACCTTCGGACAAATTAGCACAGGTGAAACACGTGCCCCTGGGTCAGAGGGGAGGGGAAAAGGTCTCTCCTCTCATTGGACTTAGTGAAGATCTCTTTAAAAGCAATTTTCCACGCCAGTCCTAAAATGACTTTAAAGCATACTGATGGATAATAGATTCATGCATTTGTTTTTTCCCAGAATTATCTGGGTCATCCCTTTCAAAGTGAATGTTCATGACTTTATGTACTGTAAAAAATATATTATAGAAATAAAAAAAAATCTTCATCTAGAATCATTGCATGCTTTATATGAAATACATGCATACAGCATGCATTCAACACCACATTTACATCGAGTAGAAAAAATAAGTCTTTCAATAACTTTTAAAAATGCCAAATGCCAAAAATTTGTTGAAGACATGCATATTTTTTTTAATAATGCATAATACTGTATTAATAACTAATGATTAATGAATATTGTATTAATTAATGAATTTGAAATGAAAATATCATACACTACTAGTTTAAGTCCAGGATGAGTTAACACTTATTCTTTGAAAGAAATTAATACTTTTATTAAGCAAAAACACATTAAATTGATCAAAAGTGGCTGTAAAGACATTTATAGTGTTACAAAATATTTCTATTTCAAATAAATAATTTTAACGTTCTCATTCATTAAGATTGAAAATTCAGCTTTGCCATCACAGGAGCAAAATATGTTAAAATAGAAATAATTAAAATTGTAATAATTGTAAAATTTTTGCTATTTTTTTTTAAATCAAATATGAATGATAGTGTATATTATATTTCATATAATATTCACATCAAAATAAATATAAAATTAAAATAATTTAAAATCACTATTGATTTGATCTCTCCACAATGTTTACTGGGAAATCGAATGTACCGTACATAAAGCTCTTGTTGTCCTTAACTCTTGATTTTAAAAGTTAATTTTCATATTAATGACTTCTAATGGCATATTGAATACTGTGGTTTAATGGATTAGGAAATAGTTTATCTGCTAGCTGTTGGAAAAACCAAGCACATTACTCATATTCCAAACTAAGCCATCTGGGCATTATTAGAACAAGCGTAAAACTGGCAGTCAGGATGCTGAAACAACAACAACAACAACAACAACAAATTGTCTTGTGGTCAATTTGAAATGGGGTAACATCTCCATTTCATTTATCATGTATATGCTTCAATAAATGTGCATATTCAGTGAAAAAATATATAAATAAATAAAATTAAAAGTAAAAACAATCCTGCAACCATGGATGCTAGTCAGAAACAAATCAAGTAAACTCAAGAATCTCACAAAAATGACTGTAAATTTCCATTACATGTCCAATGGATTGTCCTCAACAACCATTGAACGTTTTCTCAGTGATTTGAGTCATGCATTAAATCAACAACAACCACTATGAATCCGATTAGAAAAGTAAAAGTGGAGGGAGGGGGGGGGCGCATATAAGAAAGGGAATAAAAAAAAGAAATAGTGGATCTCTGAAAGTGTAGATTTGGATGCCACTTTGATCAAGATATCTTTCATATGTGTAACTCTCAACAGAGCTTCTCTGGACCAACTTGCCCAGTGTGTAATCACATCACAAACATGTTTCGATAATGATTATACTCTTCACAAATGCACAAAAGGTTTTCTTGCAGTTTCAAGATAGTCCAAAGGGAGGCAGCATCTTCCATAGAAATGTCAGTCTGCCTTAGCACAGAATTTAGAATAGGGTCTCTTTGTTCTTTCCCTTTGCACAAGCGTAATTGCAGACATATGCTGTACCACGAGTCGAATAACAAATTCCTCCATTGCCATAATTCAAAATACTCCTCTAAAACTGTACTACTATTTTGCTTTTATACGTAACTATATTTAGATTATCCATAGAGCACTACAAAACAAGTGTGTCTCTCACACATACTACAGAGCAGTGGGTTTTCCAAATCTATGACACTAAGAGGAATGAACGACAAGACAACAGAAGCTACACACAGTCATGAGAAGATGATTAATATGTGAAAACAGAAGGAGCAGATGTGAAAATAAAAGCATTAAACATACACGTGACTGGCAGTCAATTCTCTGTCCATGAACTGAAGGCCTTGCCTGTCTACTGGAGCTGCGTTTAATTTACCTTGCCCTCCTCAACCCATCCCCCGTTTTTTGGTGCATTTTGACCCTTGCCCTCTCACCTCTTGCTTTGCCAAGTGTGAGGCACACTGCAAACGATGGAGCTAAACATTAGCGCAGTGACGAATGAGAAAAGGACCAGATAAATGAGACCCTCCACTCCATCGTAACACAATCCGGTCAGAGCCTGCACATAGTCCTGTGAGAAAAAAAAAAAGATGAAAAGTAATATAAAAAGTCTTGCGTTCAACACTCGAAATGAAGTGGCATAAATGCATTTGCACAGGTAGTACAAGCATAATCGTGGGAAGTTATATATGAGTGTTCCTTCAACTTCAAACACTTTTATGCCCCTTTTTGTAATACAAAAGTTTGTGGTCAGTAAGATTTTAAATTTTTTGAAGGAAATCTCATGAGCTAAGGCCCCATTTACACTAGTGCATTTTCGTTTTAAAACGGCGTTTTAGATTTAAAACGATATGCATTTACACTGGTGTTTCAGCTGCATTTCTGAAATGATCTCCGTCTACACTACATAACTGAAAACGCATGTCACGTGACCATTCATGCATACTGGAAATGCACGTAAAAAGGATGTAAAAAGGATGTCGGTTGCTAGTCACTGGCAGGTTCAACAATGAGCATGATTACTGTTCATGATACGGTTACATGGTCATCAAGGATACGCAGAGATAACGTGGGCAGCCACGCCATCATTTTCGGAATTCTCAGTTTTGGTCTGTTTATACTGAAAAGCAACCCTGGAGTTTTCCAACTAAAACAGGGTCAGCAGAATTGAAAAAAGTCTCCGTTTTCGCACTTGGAAAACGCCGGAGTAGTGTAAACGATAGGCGTAACCGTAGCAAAAGTTATGCGTTTTAAAACGAAAACGCACTAGTGTAAACATGGCCTAAGGCTGTGTTTATTTGATAAAAATACATTAATACTGTGAAATGTTATTACAATTGATTCAACTTTATTTTATATAAATTCAACTACATTATTCTTAAAAATGCATCGTTGATACCTTTGTTTCAAGATTCTTTGATGAACAGAAAAATCAAAAGAACAGCATTTATTTGAAATTTTATTTGTAACATTAAAAAGTTCTTTACAGTCACTACTAAACAATTTAATGTGTACTTGCGGATAAACTAAAATTTTTATAAATAAAATAAATTTCCACAATCGTACTTACCCCATACTTTTTAATCGGTACTCACGTGTTGAGCTTGTTAACAAAATTTTATTTATTACTTGTTACTAGTTATTCCTTTCAAAAGAAATATTATTATTTTACTTACCATTTTCTGGCAACAGTAATTAGTTACACTACTGTACACTACTAGTTACAATTTTACAACATTTCCTTCACACCCCACAGAAATTGTAATTGCTTATCTTACCAAAACATTCTTATGAAATATTTTCTGACAATATATTTCTGCCTCATTAGACCAAATTTTGACACTGGATCGAAGTCAGAAGTTATTACAAACACTCAATAATTGTCATGGGTAGCTTGAAGCTAATTGAGGCTATACTTTCTCTATTCCCCATATACAATTATATTTCATGATGTATTTTATCAAAAGAAATAGCAGAAGTTTGTATAAGATTTTTGTTTTCTAAAAGATTTTTAATTATAGTAATATAATTTTTATATCAGGATCAGAGGGATGTGGTTGGGAAAGCCATGTAATGCAAGAGTAAAGTAATGCCGCAACTTATAGATTGGTGTTCAGATCATATTTTCTTCTCACAAAATCAATGTAATGGCAACATTTTCATCCACTGAATGTACGCTTTTCCATATTTCAAGCTTGCCTGCTGCACTGGTGACTTCATGTATTCAATAAATTATAAAAATAAATCAAGGAATTATTGTATTGTTGGACTTCACATCAGTTGAGGTTAAGGCATCAAAAGTATCTAAGTAACTAGCTCTTTTATGGATGGTAACTGTAATATTATTACTGAAATCTTATTAGTGATTAGTTACACTACTAGTTATTGCGCAATTATTGTAGTAATTGTAATATAATGCGCAGTAATTGTAATATAATAATATTACCAAACACTGAAAGTAGTGTGTGTCTTAAATACATTTAACTATGAATTTCACCATTTATTAAATTTTTTTTTTGCTATTTTTCAAGTGCATTTTCCATATGGATTTTATTGTTTTACAATTATCCCACACCCAGACTTTCATTTTAAAAATTAATTTAAAATTAAACAGATTTTCCCACATTTGTGGTGTGATTTCCACCACACTGATCAATTCTAATAAAGTTTTTGTAAAACACAGATATCGGGGGGTAAGGTGGATCAGAGGCAACATATTTTACCATGGCTTTTAATAATAATAATAATAATGCATTTATTTTATGTAGCAGCTTTAAAAGTGTTGCATCATTGTGTAATTACACATAGTTTACTTGTCAGTTTTAAGGCATTGAAAGTGAATTAATCAAAAAATTTTTTATATTTTTCACATTAGCACACGCACCATGTGCAGGCTCCGACAGTCGACCAGGGCAGTGAGGTGGTGGAGACTGACTTCAGTGGAGTTTAACACCCCCTGCATCTCCTCCAGGTTAGTCTGATAACCAGCCCATAGAGAGACAAAAGAACATAAACAAATTAACATTCCTATACCGAGCACAGAATACGTACTGAGTTTTTTGTACAGTACTGAGTACAGTACATCCGCAATCTCACACCTTAGTCTTGGGGAATTCTCGAATAGCTGAGCGCAAGAGCTCGGAAACATCATCCTGCATTTCCACAAGAGCTTTATGGCTTCCGGAGAGTTTCTGCAAATCAGAGGACCGATTTATAATTCATGAAAGAGAACAAGAAAGACAATGAGGAAGAGAGCAGAGGAAGAGTAATTATGTACCTGCTGAAATGGGTTGGTCTGTCCCATGCTGCACTTCAGATAATACTGCAGGATATCTAACATACATAACACAGATAATAACCAACACACATGAATTCCAATAAATAGGTTCATTATTTTACTCCTCAAATGTGAGACATCAAATATTGATAGGTTTCCCAAACACTGCCCTCGCCTTGCGTCAATCGATACACAGATATTCTTGATCAGAAATTGAAATATTGTTGAAATCACGCTGCAAAGAAAACAGCCGATGCAAACTAACAAAACCAAGCAGTAAATCTGTTGGAAGCACTGCGTGCATCTGCCTCTCGTGTCACTGTGACCCGCTAGTTCATTATTTACTAAGCCAGCTGGCTGAGATTACTGACAATGCCAACTAGCTTCATTTGTTAGGATATCAAGTTTATTTTCTGTGTGTAAGTGTGAGTATGAGTGTATGTGAGGGAGAGATGACTGTAAAGGTGCTGCATGAATCTGAACCCTATTACTATGTGTTCAAATGTTTGAAAAAGAGAAGAGAGAGAGAGAGTGAGTGAGAGAAGCAGCAGTGGAATGACCTCGGGCAGAGGTTTAATGATTAATTAACCTCACAATCTAAATCATCACACGCATAGTGGGTGCAGATGGATAAGATAAAAATAGACTTTAAAAAAATGTTTTAAATAAAACGTCACTGTAAAAAACCAATGAACCGTCCAATATGGCACAATTTTAGCTATAGTGAATTTCATTGAATATTGTGTTAACTAACTTTATTTTAGTAATTTTGTGTATTTATCATTTGCTACTATTACATGATATCATATAATAACGTGGATAACCATTCAAAAGGTTTGGACTCTATAAGACAGTTTGTTGTGTTTGAAATAATCTCTTTTACTCGACAAGAAAAGCAATATTTTTTTAATATTATTGCAAATTAAAAGAACTGCTTTGTATTTGAATACGTTTTAAAAAATATAATTTATTCCTGCGATGACAAAGCTGAATTTTGAATCTTTGATGAACAAAGTCATTCAAAAATGCTTTATAAACATCTTTATTGTCATTCTGTATTCATTTCTTATTCAAAAAACCTTATTGACCCCAAACTTTTGAACAGAAGCGTCAGTAAAATTAATATGCAGGAGGAAGTAAATAAACAGATATAAGATTATTGACAAGATTTATTGGTCTGCAGACACACCTCCCATTACCTTCAGCAGTGAAGCACAAGTGTGTTTGCAAGTGTGAATGAGTGTAGGGACTGAGAGGGTCATGAATTGTATCTCCTGTGGGAACTAATTAGCAATTACATTCATGTCTGTCCAGGAAAGCCAAGGTCTGAGACCAAGATACAAAACCTGCTTTGTACATAAACACCCTTTAAGAAAGCCTCCTTTGCACAGCAATGCTCCAGGACATTTCAAGTGAATGAATGAGCGATTGTGAGCATAAACATTTTCAGTGGGGAGTATTGAGTTCAAGTCTTGGACAATGCATTTAATTAAAAAAAGAAAAAAGAAAAAGCAAATAACAAATGCATTTAATACCTCTAGTTAGTGCTTCTACTACTTCTGTTAACATAACTTATGTATCGTTTTTTTTTTTTTTGTGATCTGAGCCTTGTCACAAGCATCTAATGCCCAGTGAACCCTGCATAAACTGTGTGAAGGACAGACAAACTCAACTTGACTTAGGGACGGACACATACCTTGGTTGATAACGGCATTCTCACGTGACACTTTGGTGATGTAAGAGTCAGGGGAAACACAAAAATCACTGGCAGTCTAAGGAAGAGAACCACGCATGAAGCATTGATCACATACACAAACACACACAAACCCTCAAATATAGGCTTAAAAACAAACACATTTAAGCGACTGACATCACTTTTCCTTTATAAAAAATGTATATTACAGTTTCAAGTGTTTGGGGTCAGTACTATTTTAAAGGAATTATCATTATTTAGATAGTGACAGGAAATGTTCACATTGATATAAAAAAAAATCTAGATCTAATAAATTATTTTGAACTTTCTAATCCTGAAAATGATGCATTGCGGTTTCCACAAAAATATTACATTTCAGAACTACATTCAGCATCAAATCAGCATATTAGAATAATTTCTAATGTAATGACGCCAAAATTCAGCTTTGCATCACAGTAAAAATTACATTTTGCAATATATTCAAATATAAAGCAGCTTATTTGACATTGTAATAATATTACCATTTTCATTTATAATCCGCTGATTAAATAAATGCAGCATTGGTGAACATACACTTTTTAGTAACACCCCCCCCACACACACACACACACTTTGAACAGTGGTGTATAAACTTAATATATACTTTCTCTACTCTTTTTAGACAGCCATAGACACAAACAGAAATATATTGGCATAAAATTTATTTAAAAAAGTGAATTAAAAAGGTGTTTCTACCAATATACTCACCACAGCAACAGAGAACTCAAGCCCAAGTGAAGCCCAGCTGATCACCAGCGTCAGCACACCTAGCAAACAAACACTGAAGGACAGAAAGACATTATTCATTACCACAGAAAATACAGGAGAAAAAAAGTTTACATGTGCTTACATTGGGAAAAATTTTGACACTTGTGCTTATTTTAATTCTTCTCTACAAAAATGGCCGTCATTTGAGTCTTTTGATGGTGAGAATAGGAGAATGAGTGTCTAGTTATTCCTATAAGAAAAGCCTAAATGTTTCTGCATTGTTGATGGATATTTTGTAGTTGGTTTCTTTTTAACTTGTTTAGGCTCATGGTGAGTAACATCTCTGCAATTTTAATAAACTCCCACTTACCAAATGTGCTTCTAGACACACATGCACCCTAAAACACTAATATAAACAAACATGTACACAACACATGGCAGAAAATGTGTCTAATTGCAGCAGAAGGAGTGAAAAAGTGAGTCACAGTGAATCAAGAGGAGATCTTCACCCTCCTTTCTAGACTAAATAGATTTCGTTTTGCCTGAATCCTTCTCTCCTCTGCCAACTCTACTCTGATTCGTGCTCTCTCTCTCACCATTTCTAAAGGCTTTCAGAGAATGAATCTCAATTTTGCATAGTTACAGGCTAAAAATAGGCATTTTCACACAACGATTTCCAACCTGGAAATTTCCAAACTGAAACTATAAACTCAGGCAGTGCAGTTTAATCTGAGGCACCTCCTTCAGTCCACCAGGAAAACAAGAAAGTCCCTTATGATGTTCCCTGAAATATCACATGATCCTGCATATTAACATTCTGACTTTCATTATTTATTTTCCTTACACTTCGATATTTCTTTGTTGTAAGAGTCAAAGTACGGGTGAAATTCCAAATTCCAGGTGGCTCACTCACTGTGATTATCCCCATATTGTCATGTCACATCTCAAACCATCCTGCTGAATTCAGTAACACCCATACATGTGATTAAAAGTTGATTTTATAACACTTTTGTTCTAGTGCTATTTATATCATTTATATACTAATATAGTATTTATGAATGCTTTAAATTAGCCGTTTCATTTTTATATTTTATTTTAACTTAACTTTTAGTAATTTTATTTTTATTGCAGTTTTTATTTTTAGATATTTCTAATTAGCATTTGTTTTAAATCAGGTTTACTTTTGTAATTTTAGTAAGTTCAAGTTTTACATCTAGTATTTTATTGTAGCTTTTTTAGTTAATGAAAATGAAAGTTTTAATCATTTTAGGTAACAATAACAACCGTTTCACAGATAGCAAATCAGCACATAAATACATATATATTGCATAGTACTGAATAAAATAGTGTAAATTTGGATAGAAATAAAAATTTTGGCGGCAAAAAAAAAAAAATGTATATGTTGTTTCTTAAAGGTATAGAAAAGGTTCTTTAGGAACCATTTTGCGATTGATTACATGGGTGGCTATTTTGTGTGTTATTAACTAAAAACATGTGTTAAACATCTCTACACTTACCTGATCAAGATGCTTCTTGAGTTGCGTATGAGACCAACCAAAACGAGCAGGCAGATTATTACATCAAAGAGCAGCAGACCCAGATAACCCAACCACCTACAAAACACACATACACATGATCTCTTCCAGATGGCTGGAAATGTCTTTATAACTCCATCCAAAAGTAGTAACAAGCCTGGACTTTATTATTGAGAAACTCTATTGTGTATGTCCATAAACTCTAATTTACTTCTTTGGACATTTACTTATTCCTATGTGAAAAACAAATCATGCTAGACTACTTCTGTGTAAAAAAAAACAACAACAGGATTTTAGAAACCAGTACTATCTGGGTAATACCTCTGAAACCAGTTTAGCCATCACAGAGTATGATGACTAGACTGGACTTCTTAATTACCTGTACCAGTCATACTGCTCAGTGACGGATGCCAGGTGATCCAGAGAGAGATCCGTACTGCTCCAGAAAGGCACCTCCACCATCAGATTGATCAGCTCGTCCAGCTGACCCTGTAGTTTCTGGACGATGGACAGGTAGTCTGTATGCTTGGAGTACACAGTCTCCAGCTGCACCAAACCCTCCTGCAGGGTTTCATTCAGACGGCTGGTGCTCTCTGATACCTAAAACACATAAACAAGCACATATTTTAGGCTCAATAAAGCAGATTTTTTTTTTTTCTGCCCCCTGAATCAAACTGGCGGGTTATAATGTAGGTATCATTAGCTAGGATGCTTTGAAAGGCTATGCATTCAGCTGTTTGTGTCAGAGTGAAATACATTTTGATCTTAATTGCTATTCAGCTGAAAATTATTTTTCGGTTTCAGTCAAAATGGTCTTGGAAGGCCGGAATTGTTGTGACATTTCAATGCTGTACATTTACATGCTCACAACAAGTGTTGATTGTTAAAGAAATTTGATTCATTAATTGATTATTAGATACATTAGATATGAGTTTCTCATTTTGGCTTTCACTGATTGAAAACTAGGACTTGATGACCTCTCAGGATTTTTAACAGTTGCTAATGGATATTTTCATATATTTCATATTTACTTGCTACAAGAAGTCCTTGCCAGCCAACCAAAACAATTAAACCCTTAACCTTATGAATGCATTAACATTTAATAACCCTGTATTCTAGGGGCTTTAGCGATGGCCATGAGGTGCAAGTGGAGTATTTGGCAACAAAAGTAGAGTGTTTATTTGAGTTAAAGTGTTCAGCAAAGGGCAATGAACTCTAGCCGCAGCAGTGGTACATTTTTGGCACCACAGTACTTTAGTATTGGTATGCCGTGCAACCCTCTTAGTCAGGGCTGTAAAATAGCTGGCAATGGTGGTAAAGTGCCTGAAAAAAGTAGTTAAGTGTTTAGGACTGAGTGACATTAAGTATGTTTTTAACACCTGGATAAGGCAAAATTTCCCCAGCTCAGAAGAAACAAAAGCATCAATGACTCACCAGTTTGTCGATGCCTGCCACTGTTTGGTTAGCATGGCGCAAAGAGTATGTCAGTCGTGTCATGCCATCGCAGGTTTCGCCGTTTCCATAGAAACCGACTGCAATGCCAGCACTGCGGGAAAGTGATCAAAAGAGGAATTAGCTCTTGTGAATGTGGCAGACTCTTTTATATAGGCTGTGAATCAACACTCTCACACAACCAATGTCTTTATTCTGAAACGCTAAGAGTCCAAAAACACAAAAATGTCCAGGCTAGCAGAGCAGAACTTGAAACGACAGTGATGTTTTTACTTTTACAAAGACAATTAAACTAATCTACATATATATATATATATATATATATATATATATATATATATATATATATATATATATATATATATATATATATATATATATATATATATATACGTAGTATATATGGTAGTTGTGTGGACAAAAATGCCTTGTTGATGTCAGAGGTCAGAGGAGAATGGGCAGATTAGTTAGAGATGATAGAAAGGCAACAGTAACTCAAATAACCACTCGTTACAACTAAGGTATGCAGAATAACATCTCTGAACACACAACATGTCGAACCCTGAAGTAGACGGGCTACAGCAGCAGAAGACCACACCGAATTCAGCTCCTATTCAGCTAGGAAGGGGAAACGGAGGCTACAATTCACAAAGGCTCACCAAAATTGGACAACAGAAGATTGGAAAAAACATTGCCTGGTCTGAGGAGTCTCGATTTCTGCTGTGATATTCAGATGGTAGGGTCAGAATTTGGCATAAATTGGCTGCCTTGTCTCAATGGTTCAGGCTGCTGGTGGTGGTGTAATGGTGTGGGGAATATTTTCTTGGCACACTTTGGGCCCCTTAGTTCCAACTGAGCATCGTTTAAATGCCACACCCTGAGTATTGTTGCTGACCATATCCATCCCTTTATGACTACAGTGTACCCATCCTCTGATGGCTACTTCCGGCAGGATAATGCACCATGTCACAAAGCTCAAATCATCTCAGACTGGTTTCTTGAACATGACAATGAGTTCACTTTACTCAAATGACCTTCACAGTCACCAGATCTCAATCCAGTAGAGCAGCTTTGGGATGTAGTTGAACGGGAGATTCACATCATGGATGTGCAGCAGACAAAACTGCAGGAATTTCTTGAGTTTATCATGTCAGTATGGACCAAAATCTCGGAGGAATGTTTCCTAAACCTTGATGAATCTATTCCACAAAGAACTAAGGCAGCTCTGAATGCAAAAGGGGGCCAATCTGGTACTATATATATATATATATATATATATATATATATATATATATATATATATATATATATATATATATAGTTTTTTATTTTTATCAAAGAAATGGTAAGCAAAAGAGACTAATTTCAAAAACATAAAGAAAACATCCAGTCCATTTAAACACTACGACATTACAACACTACGACAATGAAGCATTTATAGTAGTACTGTCAAACGATTAATCGTGATTAATCACTTCCAAAATAAAAGTTTCTTTTTTTTTCATAATACATGTAAGGTGTATATTTATTATGTATATATAAACATAATTTTAGGCATGTAAATGTACATATTTATATTATTTAAATATATTTAATATATAAACAACATAATTTTCTTAAATGTATACATGCATGTACTATTAATATACTATTAATCGCAATTAATTCCATCCAAAATAAAAGTTTTTGTTTACATAATATGTTTGTATACTGTGTATATTATATATATATATATATATATATATATATATATATATATATATATATATATATATATATATATATATATTTATATATATATATAATATACACAGTATACAAACATATATTATGTAAACAAAGACTTTTATTTTGGATGGAATTAATGACGATTAATTGTTTGACATCACTTCTTTATTTCAGGTATATTAATCTCAAGGCGGTTTTAT
Source organism: Carassius gibelio (assembly GCF_023724105.1). Taxonomy (NCBI): domain Eukaryota; kingdom Metazoa; phylum Chordata; class Actinopteri; order Cypriniformes; family Cyprinidae; genus Carassius; species Carassius gibelio. The sequence continues at coordinate 8,975,169 of NC_068396.1, forward strand.
TGTGTATGCGTGAGAGTTTTATCTGATGCCACATTTTCCTGCATGTGTTACTCTTTTTCTCTGTCCCTCAAATACAAGAGGATTTAGACAGGACAGCTCTCATAAGCTTAAGAGTGTGTGAGACAGAGATATCGAGAGAGAGGTCAAGCTGTTATTCTTTGTTGAGGTCAGGAGTCACGTGGCTCACCAAGGCTTTCCCACTATAATCCAGAAACTCTCACGCTAACAGCACTGACCACAATCATTGGCTTGCATGTTTGTCTGTTAGATCGTGTGAGTGGGCACATATGCTAACAGATCTGTTTGGAGAATAATAGTAACTGTATTCAAAACTGGTTGGTTTAAGATGGTAATGTGATCATACTGAACCATTAAAGCACACTTAAAAAAACAGAGCACCTTAATTACAAAAGGTACTTCCATGATCATTTGTAAAAGTAATTTTTTTTCAAGTACCTTAGTACATACAATGGTACATTAATTTCAGTACAGAATATTCTGGTTTTGCTCCATTGATTTTGATTAAACGTGCAGGTCTAAGTTGAGAAATGTTGTTGGCTTCAACCGATGACATATATGGGTTACTCAAACATAAATGTGAGTCGGGACAAACAACCTCAGACTCTCCAACCTTAACAAGATTAACTGAGGTTAATGTCGTTGTACTGGAAAATAAGCCATTACTTTTTATGAGTCCTGACTTCTAGAATCGATTCTGGCTTGATAGGTCAGTTATTGAGCCAAAACATTATCAAAGTACTCACAATTAAACGGTGGACACAAATAAAATATATAAACAGACACAATCTTTGTGAGAATATGGCAGTGCTAGATAAGAGATATTGAATAATTATGGCTATAGCACTCATATATACGCAGTGCCCACACACACACACACACACACACTGGCAGAGAGACCTGCAGTGCATTATTCATCTCGCAGCTTCAGTGTTCAAAATCGGATTCTGTTGCTATGGCAACATCGCCAAGGCACCGAGGGGGCAGTGCCGGGAGAGGGGCGGGGGGGGGGATGCTTGATGTGAGGGGGACAGAGGGAAAAAGAGAGAATGTAAAACAGAAAGGAATGAAATATTTTTATCCGCGGCGAGTTTCTTCAGCCCAGGACAAAATCATATGCGCACATATGCTGCAAAAAAACAAACAAAACAAAAAAGAAAACCTAGATCCGTTGCTTTCTCTATTTACTCCCAGTAAACGTGTAATCATTAGTGTCAAAAACATCTTTGAAACAAAATACATGTATCTGTGAAGCAATATTACATAAGATTTGTTATAAGGAAATTTTAGCTTGGAGTATAAACTAACTAAATGTATCATTTTATTTCTTATTTTCTAATAGACACTTGCGGTGTAAAGAATATCAAGAATGTCTATGCTATAAAAAAACAATCAAATACTAATTTAAAAAAAGTTTCAGAATGAATGAATGGTTTAATTAATTAATTTTTAAATTGGAGAACAACTGAGATAAATATATATAAATATTTCTTCTGACCTGTATCATGATTCAAACTGGGTGAACTACTGACTCTGGTCTCTTAAGTATTACGTTAAATGTTCTTTTAGTATTTTTTTGTACTTTTAATTTTTATATAATTAAGTAAATAATAACATTTAGAAGAATATCAGTAACTAAACTGTTTCAGGAAATACAATTATACATTTAGTTAATTTTATGCTTCACAAAAAAAAAAGCATTACATTTTCTGAAAATAAACATGTTATATCACTTCATGGATACATTTATTTTGTTTCAGAAATGAGTATTTTGAACAGTTCTGAATGGGAACACATACATTGAGCTACTAAAGGCACAAAAAATCAGGGAGATCAGGGTTTTAGGAGAGCACTCTGGTGTTTTAGGTCACTCAATGGAGCATGTGCACATGTGTGCATTAGTCCATGTGTGCACTATTTGATGTGCTTAATGATGCATGAGACACAATATGTTTCATCTGAGCCATCATATCAGCATGACATCTCTCATCTCTGCCATGGGCCCATCACTGATCCGCAACTCGCTCTCTTTCCCCAGTTAAGCTTTATCTGCATCTGCCTCGATCAATCAAGTCATCATTGTCCTTTTCTCTGGTTCTTTCTGCATCCATCTCTCAAAGGGAAATAATCTCTTCTTTGTTTGTCAATCACAGCACTGAATGGCAAAGCATGAAGTCAGATACAGGACAGATGAGAGAAAGGAGGAGGAAGGGAAGGAGGAGAGGAGGAGATCGTCTGATGACCCTTGTGGGGTGACAAATGGGAGGAGAGACCAGAAAATAATCTGAACAGAAGACAAAGAAGCAACCTAAAAGTAATTAGAACAATAATCAACACAGGTTCATAAAAACAAAACGGTCTAACATTTGTATGCAAAATGATGGCTTATTATTTACACACATTAATGTAACTTTGTATACTTAAGAAGAGTTTTCCCCTTCAGCAGTTAAATGTCAATGTATTTACAATGATTATTAACAAAGGCATTAATAATCATTATTGATGAACATTATTTTTGTTGTTATTATTATTATTAATCACATTCACATGAACAAACATGCCTGTGAATTTTTATTAACATAAATGAAGCAGCAAGAACACAACAAGCAGTTCTTTTTAGATCATCTTTTACTGATGACGTGTAAACAACTAAAACACAAAAAAATTAAAATAAATAAATCACAGTAGTGTTGTGCGGCTTTTATTTCAAGATTAAATCACTTTATTATTGCATCATGAGCACTGAAAAGAGCAGCTGGTATTATTAAACAGAGTCATTGCAGGTCAATGGGGTATACGTCGAACATCACCTGACAAAACTGATGTCCATATCTATGCACTTTTAAGGTAATCAGTTAACCTAACCTGACTAGAAATTGTATTGTTGGTGTTTTATTTAAATTAAAAAATGTAATAAACTTTTTGTTATCAATCTGCATACGTGACGTGCATCAGTTTGGCTCATCTTTGATTAAAACAGCTCCCTATTTAACAAAGCACATACAAAAGAGCTGAACTGTAAGCAATGCGTCCTCTTTTAAAGAACATGGAATATGCGCATTACCCTCATTCAGTCTGCATTATTCTAACCTTTTTTAACTTTATTAAACTATTTAACCTCTGTGTCCTGGGCTCAGCGTGGACTGGCTGCCAGCCTGAACTGACCTCTCACCTCTCAGTATATTTAAAGAGATCTGATGATTAGAGTCGTTTTCACAAAAGACCAAATGTATACAACAAGACAGACTGCAGCTAGCTTAGACAAACAGAACACTGATTGATTTAGCAAAAGTGAGAAGAAAGCAGATGGAAGCTTGTTAACCCGACAATCAAATGTAACAGCATGTGGATTGTGAAAAGTTTTCACAGGATATATCCTGAACAATGAAAGGGTTAACAAAGCAAAGCCTGTGTGCTTGAGAATTAGACTGGGATTATACCTAAAAACACAGATGAGGTACCATCCGTTTCACACTGCGCAAGGAGAAACACACACCTACTATTTCACATGAATCACAGCCAGCGGTGCTCATCAGCGTGGGTTAGGCGTTTAATAAGCTGCCATATGTGTTACATGATTTATGTGTCATACAGCAATTACTTAAGACCTCTTTAGTTATTTATTTATTTATTTTTTGCTTTTGGTAACAAATACATATCTTTTTGGACTGAAGGTTACTGTTTGAATTTACCATTCTCTAGTAAGTGATTACTATCTTGGCAGATATTTAATGCGATGGATCAACTAAAAAAATCCTTTTATCATCATTTACTCACCTTCGTGTCATTCAAAACCTATATGAAAATCTTACTTCTGTGGAACATAAAAGATATTGTGAATAATGCCTTTTTATACATATAAATGATGTCAGAACGTTGCTGATATTTTTCAAAATATCTTCTTTTATGAAAGAATGTCACAGGTTTGGAACAACACAAGGCAGAGTAAATGATCATTTTAATTTTGTAGTGAATTACTCCTTTATGTCTCCTCCATTTGTACACTTTATCAGCTGTTAGGACTCTAATTCTGACGGCACCCATTCACTACATATGATCCATTGGTGAGCAAGTGATGCAATGCTACTGTACATTTCACCAAATCTATTCTGATGAAGAAATAAACCCATCTACATCTGGACAGCCAGAAGGTGAAATGTTCATTTTTGGGTGAACTATTACTTCACAATTATTCAACAACAAGCTTCCATTTCAGTTTTCTGCCTATGTTGGCAGTTCTCTAGGTTTAGGAGCACAGCCAAAATGTTCCCAACTGGATGGATTTCATTGACAGATTTATTTGTGTGGAAGACTAATTGTGCCACCCAATTAACTGGAACTTATGATGTGTAATGCCACATGATGTGTGCGTGGAGGCAGTGATGAGTGTTTCATGTTTAACTGTGTAAGAGTGCAAACCACGGACCTGCACACGAGCGTGGCGATGATCACGCACCAAGCGGTGCAGCAGCAGTCGGCGCTGGGCGAGTCCTGGTTCTTCCTTCGACGGCAGCACAGCCAAAAGGAATAGAAGAGGAGGAAGAGGAGGTCGAGCGCCAAGCACACCAAAGCTACTGCACCTAGCAACAACACAGACTGCAAAGAGAGAGAGAAAAGGAGTCGTTGAGTCTTCATTGTTTTAGTGTAGCAGTAAATTAACCGTGAACAATTAAGAACACAATGAGGCCATTGAATGCTGGTTCCTCCGATCAAAATCTTTTGTTATTGTACAGTATCGCATGTTTTCTTTAACTGTAATCTGGAGTAACGTTCTGTTTAAGACTATTATAAGCAGATATTCTGAATGGGAAAGGGGAGTTTTTTTTAGAAGTCCTGCATGTTTAATCCAGATCTACATCCACATGCTCTTCCACTGAACCAGAAGAAGTGTCATGAACGATCTAGATTTTTCTCCATATGCAGCAAATGTAGGTCAGGCTATACATGGGAGACTTCTTTTGGTCTTATAAACACTCACACACACACGGTGCCAAGAACTAGGATATGAATATGATACTAAATCAACATCCCTTGTTTGTTCTGGAACAACGCTCCCATCAAAAATCACAGGAATCCATAATCTACCCCTAGAAAAGTAAACGATCTTCTGAATGTTCATCCGGTACTAACAAGCTGTTTGAGAAGCATGCCCTATTTTAATCAATCACATTAAAAAATATGGTTTTGGTAGTTCACATTTGTCTTTTTCTTTAACATACAAAGATAAGCAATAGTTAGCTTCCATATCTTTTCATTTAATGGGATATATCAGGGATGTCCTTTGTTTACTCAAGCAGCACATTATTTTTGCAATACACTTTTTATATATATAATAATATATATATATATATATATATATATATATATATATATATATATATATATATATATATATATATATATATATATATATCAACTACATTTTTACTAGCCTATATTCCGCAATGTGTTTTCTGAAGACAATTTGAGAGATGCTTGCCAAGCAGAATTGCAAAGCATTCTAGGTTGTTGCCAGGGCAAGGGTCGCTAATAGCTGGAATACACTACACGACCTTGGCCCAGATTTACAGTCTGGACAAGCTGACGCTTGTTGCTGAAAATATGAGCCAGTCTACAGATTCGAATTGACAGATTTGAAAGAAAATCATGCAGTGTATGATGATAACAGTAAATCTGTCCAGATTTGAAAAGTTGTGTAGTTTATCATAAGTACTTCTAAAAACAGCACATGTCGCCTATTAGTGGATTGTGTTTTTTTGACGTTTAATCTAATTTTATGACTTATCTTATCATCAATTTAGATCATATAACAAGAATTAAGGGCAAATTTAGCAAGCACCTATAAATACCAAAAGCATTTATTTTAAACCAGTGGTTCACTAGCAAACTAGTGCAAACAAAAATGGTTTAAAATGTGATTTATTATTATCCATGTATCATAACATTCTCGTTTAATAAATACTAAAACAACATACAATTAAGATCCCCCTCAAATACATTTTATTAAAGAACATATGGCTGCTGAAACCTTGGGAATCACAAAATGAATTGTCGAGGACCTTGGAGTCAAAATGTTGATAACCTCTATTCTACAAACTAGTGTTGTCAAAAGACCTGGTACTTTGGTAATAGTACCATTTGGTAATATTCATTTTTTTTGGTAAAAAAAATCTAAATGTGACGGTACCAGGTTTCTTTAAGCACCAGTGGTACCGAGACCCGGTCAACCCGGTTCTTGACGCATACAGCGCTATGATTTCCGCGAAGCAGAAAATGCGGACGGAATCAAAAAATCCAGTCATGAAAATTAAACGGAATTTTTTTAAATATGGACAGGAATTTGTCAAAGTTAGCATAAATTAATCAAATCAAATCTCCATATGGACCAGTTTCTGTAAAAGTTGGTTGAAATCTGAATCCTGCATGTTCTGCACGTCTCTGTGTGAATTAATGAATGGCAGGGACGTGTGGGTTTGTTTACTACATAGACTGAAGCGCGTGACGCTAGCACTTTCACTGGTACCGGTACCGAATACTGAAATTTTGGTACCGTGACAGCACTACTACAAACCGTACTGAAAGACAATTCAGGGCATGCAAGGAAACACAGCATCATCAAACTGCTGATAATCACATGCTCAGACTAGAATCACTCAAGAAATAGAGTAAGATCACTAATTTGTCCTCAAATACCCAGATTGACCCAGTTTGATATACATTCGCCCCTGTACAAACTCTCGTCATGGCAGAATTACCAACAGCAGCGACACGTAGTGAAGTCATTCTCACCCTTAAAGTTAAACTTCTATCTTGAGTGGGCTGAGATGTTGTGATATGGCTTAAAACTAGTGTGACATGAGATTTTCAATTCATTATCCATCCCTGGTCGTCTATGAGATCTGTGAGTGGGTTGAGGTCAGCTTCTGTCTGTTGATGTGTCAAAGCTCATTTGAGTCACTCACCAATGACAGCATCCGTAAAGAGATTAGAGAGGATTCATTATCAGCTGTCACGCACACACACGCGCGTTCCAAATCTACATGAGGATATGCCATAGGCTTCTATTGTTTTTATATAAAACTAAACCAAGTTTACAAAGCTGAGATTTCCTGGACATGTGATGAAGTTTAGGTATAGCTGATTTAATTGTGATCACAAAAGGAGACATGCAGCATAAAGACCAAAGAGAAGAGACGAGACAAAAAAATCCAGGAGAGGATGGGAATGGGGGAGGGAGTCTGCAACTCTCAAATGTAATTATCTTATTACCAGCCTTCAGAGACACAGGGAGGGAGAGACTGGATTTAAGATTGTATTGGGCTGACTCTATAGTAATAAAGAGCAGGATGGCAGGAAGTTGGCATTATCGAATTACAGGAATGCCTTCAAACCAAACCCAGATTGTTTATGAATGTGTGTGCGCAAATCAAATACGTTTTTAAAGTCAAATTTTCTGTAATTATTTTTGAGCAGTAGAACTGGTAAATATAAAACACTAACTGATTTGTGTCAAAAAATTGGTAAAATATAGTATAAACAAATAAGATGACCACTACTAAAGATCTACAGGATCTAAAACAGTTTTTTATATAAATGGGATCTTCATCCAAAAAGAAAAACCTAAAGAATTTCACTTATGTGCATGTAAATTACTGTAAAATATTTACTTGAATTTTACGTATATTTTGTATGAATTATTAACTGTGTATAAAAAATTATTCTATTATTTACATCAACATAGACACTACATAAAACAAAGAGCTATTTTGAGTAGCAGCAGTTATAAGAAAATACATATAAAAGCCAGATCAAAGCCATATTATTTCATTAATGTGCATGTAAATCTTCGTGTAGATCTTTAGGATCTGGTCAATAACAACAGATTTTTACTGAGCAATATGTTATAGCACACACCACTTTTTGACAAAACCACACTTAATTCACTATATTAACCCCATCTGTTCTGAGAATAATAATAGTTTAGCTAAAACAGTAATCAGTCACTTAAGCACAATGACATTTTCCTCTCAGCTCAGTGTTCTGGTCTAAATCGTTTCATCGCTACTACTCGTGACTTCCTGCCAGCTGGGCCCCTTTCCTGCCCAATATCCTTTTAATTGTTTCAACATTCCCTTCTGAGAAAAAAAAAACACCTTAGTGATTTTTCCACACATCAAACGAGAACGGCAACACAGCTGTAGAGGCTGTCTTCAGCAAACGGAAATCTTCTCAAATTATTGCAGATTTAGAAAGAATCATAAATTCCTCTCATTCTGGCCGCAGAACAGACAACATATTTTTGCCAAGGTCTTTAGTACAGTAATGCTGAGAAAACAGAAGCCTGATACCAACCAAAACAGATGTGCAGCATCTGCTAATCCCATTTCCACAAAGGGACTTCTGGGTTTTTAGTACAGAAATAATGGTAAAAGAGGAAAACTTGCATCTTTAGTTTAGCTACTTCAATTCTTAATAGGAATCTACAGAACAACATCTACAACAATCACAGTGTTATGAATCATTGTAGTGATTTGGTTCATTTGGACACTTGGTTTCAACAAAGCAATTCAAAAAGATTTAGAGTTACTCAAAGTTCATACAAAAACAACATTCTGTCATACACACACAAAAATATGTAATTTTTTTTTTTTTTTTTTTTTACCAGCAACAATTCCTTGGTTGATATAATGATTAAGATAAAATTAAATAAAAAATGTTTTTTTTTTTTAGTTTCAGAGCATTCACATAAATACTGAGATGTTTGAATATCAAATACATACATAATGTACAAAAATAATTTATGCTTTTCTTTTTTCAATACATGACAAAAAAAAAAGAATTCACACACCAAACGCCTAGTGTTTCCAACTCGTGCCTTAAAATGTAAATCATTTAAGCACTGAAGATAGTCAATGGTGGACTGAATCATGCGCTTTGTTTTATTCTTTTTGTGTCACTTTTTAAGTGCACTTCTCACTTTAATCGTCAGTAAAATACTTCTTTTCAATGGATCTTGAACTCTGAATTTGTTTGGTGTATAGATTCCCTTTTTTGTCCTTTATGTTCTGTTAACTGAATCTATGCATGAATAAATACTTTTTATGTACAAATTGGCACAGGACTTTCTTTTTTTCTTTTTTTTATGAAGTACTATGAAAGCCAGGACCTGTACTGGTTTGGACCCCATTGATTTTCATTGAATGGACAAAAATATTTTGGGGCGAATTATCTCTCCAACAGTATTCCCAGAAGTCCCTGTGTGGCTATGCTATACTGTTGTTATGAAACAGACTGAAATATTTAGTTAAATACTACTTTGTATATCCATGTTCTCAATTAAGTTATACATACTGTAAAAAGTTGTCTTATGTGTTGTACTAACATGTGTCACCCACTTATTTATCTCTTAAAACAAAGCTCTCAAGTGAATTACAGGCATGTTGTGCATTAATTGACTATTAAAAAGAACTGATTCCAAAGAACAGTTCATTAGTAAATCACACAATTACTATTATCTGCTCAAAAGAAAGACACAATGATTCACAGTGTGGCTGTGGATGAGGTCCATGTGGCATTAAAGCACAGAGAAAAGAGGAGGACAAAGTGCTGACATGTTTTGGCAACTATACTGGTGGGCCAGATCCAGACAAACTATTGTGCTGAGTGCCCTTAGATCCAAGTGAACTCTCCACTGCACAGATGTTTTCAATCCAAAAGTGCATATGAATGTCTTCTTATAGGTGCCAGGATGTAAGCACAGTTTTAAGGGTGGTTGAAGGGAGGCATTGGGGGATGAATAATGCTGACATGGCACTGGCTATGTGTGTTCACATGGGTGCATGATGTGTGCCATTTTGACCCAATTAAAAGGAAGTAGTGCTGGACTGCTGCATCTGTTGAAAAATCTGTTTACAAAGGTGTCGTTTTAAAGACAGACACTCTATATTCCAGCTAAAACTATTACTGATTGATATAGCATTTCTAAATTACACATATATTGTATATATATATATATGTGTGTGTGTGTGTGTGTGTGTGTGTGTGTGTGTGGGTGTGTGTGTGTAATTATTTATAATTCCAAAACAAACCCAAAAAATCCATGACCCCATATTAATAACTATGAAAGACATGTAGAATATTTGTACTTAAATTTGTAACTATTTATGCATTGACAATAATACTTGTATTCATCAAGCATTAAATTGATCAAAAATTTCAGTATAGACTTTTACATTGTCCATAAAAAAATCGAATAAATCCTGGAACAAATTATCACAATTTCAACAATAAAAAAATAAATTAGCAGAACAACTTTTTTCAACATTGATAATTAAAAATGTTTTTTGAGCAGTAAATCAACATATAATAATATATAATCATTTAAAAAATATTGAGGCATTGAAGATTGGAGTAATTTTTCATGGTTTCAGCTTTGCCATTACAAAATTCAAGATTTTTATTCATAACATACACAATTATATAGAGCGTATATAACCAGCAGTGAAATGTGAGTCAGGTCCGCTCCATGGACAATGCAATTATTAAAGAATACAACACAGATGAAAATATACATAAATATAGCTATGAAAGAGATATATACACACACACACAGTATATATTTTTTAAATATGTACATGTACATATTTATGTTCATATAATTTATATAAATATATTTATTAAATAAAAATTACATAAACATTTTTCTTAAATATATACGTGCATGTCTTTATTTACATATACTTAAATATACAGTACACACACATACATTATGGAAACAAAAAAACTTTAATGGCAAAGTTTAAAAAACTTTAATGGGATTAATCGCGATAAGTTGTTTGACAGCTCTATTTAAAATATATATTCATCTATGTATCAACTACCACAGTGGATATTTACAAGCATTTAAAACCATTGTACTGGCAGATTAGAGTCGGTGTGAACGAGTGCAGATCCCCATATGTCCCAGCATGCATGCATGAGAGTGTGAGAATGAGAGCGAGGGGGTACTGGCATAAAGACGATGTGTCTATTTGACAAAAGGATGCCTGCAAAGCACTCTGGGATACATTAGGGATTAAACCCCATTTTCACAGAAGCCCACAGAAAGGGGTGCATTCATCTTTTATCAAGAAGAGAATAACAACACCCAGCCCCCTCTTCTTCCTCAGTCTCTTCCCTTCTGCTCTGCCAGACCAGACAGACCCAAGGGCTTGTCATGACCTCATCTCATACTGATTTACCCCCACATACCCTGTGGCTTTCCCGTGACCTCAGATCCAACAGGCTAACCAACTAGGCCAAGCTCATCTCCAAGCTTCCCAGATAAACAAGGCCTTGCTGAGTCTGACACACAAGCACACCAGTTTTGCTGAGTTGAATGCAATGGCTTAAAATATGTCTTGACCTTGGAAAATTATTCTCAGCAAAAAATGAAAGCCAAGAGTTTTTGCATTCATATTCAACTGAATCTGCTGTGATTAATGAGCCGATGTCTCTAAAGGGACTTCCCGAATTGATGATCCATTGCAGTATTGAATTACATTCATCTGATCTCTCCACACCACAATGTTGGAATCTTGGAGATCAATTTCTATTACCACAGCCTTGAGTTTCTTTTCATCATGTATTTCTTTTTTGGAAACAAGTGACTATTGTTTTACCATACAGCGCTGGAGAGCTTTGGATGTGGTCAGTGACAGCTATAGCTAGTGAGAAAAGGCAACCATGGCTGCAATTTCACACAGCTGGATGCAATTTCCTACTGATCCTCTGGAGACTGGTTGCTTTGACAAAAAGCCTTATTTTATGAAGTGGACAGTAAACAGCCCTTCTTGACATATGACGTCTGAAAGAAGTCCAACTCTTAAAACAGTGAACACAAAAAAAAAAAGAAGTAATGTGGCAGGCTGGCAGCACCATGGTATCATGGTACATGCTGTCAGATGGTAATACTGTGGTAGTCAATCAATTTGGCTGGGCAATGTACAAACCGATTCCAAAAAAGTTGGGACTAAGTACAAATTGTGAGTAAAAAAGGAATGGAATAATTTACAAATCTCATAAACTTATTTTTTATTCACAAAAGAATATAGATAACATATCAAATGTTGAAAGTGACACATTTTGAAATGTCATGCCAAATATTGGCTCATTTTGGATTTCATGAGAGCTACACATTCCAAAAAAGTTGGGACAGGTAGCAATAAGAGGCCGGAAAAGTTAAATGTACTCATAAGGAACAGCTGGAGGGCCAATTAGCAACTTATTAGGTCAATTTTCAACATGATTGGGTATAAAAAGAGCCTCTCAGAGTGGCAGTGTCTCTCAGAAGTCAAGATGGGCAGAGGATCACCAATTCCCCCAATGCTGCGGCAAAAAATAGTGGAGCAATATCAGAAATGACTTTTTCAGAGAAAAATTGCAAAGAGTTTGAAGTTATCATCATCTACAGTGCATCATATCATCCAAAGATTCAGAGAATCTGGAACAATCTCTGTGTGTAAGGGTCAAGGCTGTAAATCCATACTGGATGCCGATGATCTTCGGGCCCTTAGACGGCATTGCATCACATACAGGAATGCTACTGTAATGGAAATCCCATCATGTGCTCAGGAATACTTCCAGAAAACATTGTCAGTGAACACAATCCACTGTGCCATTCGCCGGTGGATAAAACTCTATAGGTCAAAAAAGAAGCCATATCAAAACATGATCCAGAAGCGCAGGCATTTTCTCTGGGCCAAGGTTCATTTAAAATGGACTGTGGCAAAGTGGAAAACTGTTCTGTGGTCAGCAAATTAAAATTTGAAGTTCTTTTTACAAAACTGGGATGCCATGTCATCTGGATTAAAGAGGCCTGTATTAGACAAGAATGGGGCAACATTCTTATTCCTAAACTTGAGCAAATTGTCTCCTCAATCCCCAGATATTTGCAGACTGTTATAAAAAAGCGATGCCACACAGTGGTAAACATGGCCTTGTCCCAACTTTTTTGAGATGTGTTGATGCCATGAAATTTAAAATCAACTTATTTTTCTCTTAAAATGATACATTTTCTCAGTTCAAACATTTAATATGTCATTTATGTTGTATTCTGAATAAAATATTGAAATTTGAAACTTCCACATCATTGAATTCTGTTTTTATTCACAATTTGTACAGTGTCCCAGCTTTTTTGGAATCGGGTTTGTATATAATATTCACAAATTATTTAAACATAATTTTGTTAAAGCCTGCATGAAATGAAAATTCTTGAAATTGATTCAATTATTGAAATGTGTGTTTATAAACTTATTGCTAAAACTTTATGGTTGCAATTTATTTTTACTTTTTTCTATACAAAGTGTCATAAATCCGATCTTCTGGTGAAACGACAGACTTCTCTCTGGTGATGTAAGTTTCATTACAATTTTTTAAATCTAAAATTAAGCGACTTCACAATGATTTTAATTTTCTTTTTTTCAACCATTAAAGGGATAGCTCACATAAGTGTCATTCAGTGTCATTTGTTTTCGTTCAGAGAAATGCATAAAGAACATAGACAACGTATCCACGTGGCGCAGCCGACAAATGTTGTTTACGTTTAGAGGATACTCTCTGAAATGGTGCCAGGGTGATGCAGAGGAGACAAATTGTTGAATAAAGCCATTATTTTTGTTTTCTTTGCCCTATTTTACTTTGCCCTATTTTACCTATTAAAACTATTTTAACGTCCTTGCTACGTTCCTGAACCTTGACCATGGTAGTATGCGGTCTATGCATTCATCAAAATATCTTAATTTGTGTTCCGAAGATGAACGATGGTTTTACAGGTTTGGAAGGACTTTGGTGAGTAATTATTGACAGAACTTTCATTTTTGGGAGAAATATATATATAAATTAAATTTGAATATACATTTTGAATCTACCTAGCCAACAATTGCTGTTTGGTTTAAATTACGGTTACAAATATCTGATAATAATCATATTAAAAGTAAAAACCTAAATTAAAATAAAAAAATCTAAATTTTAAGGCATTTTAGAGCATTCACATAAATATAGAGAAATTTATCAAAAGATTTAAAACAAAACATTGCTACATCGCCCAACCGAATACTGAATAATTTCCATGTTAATATGCTACAGAACTTATTATACAATGGTGTATGTATTAACTAAGAAACATGGTAATACCATTTTGATAGAGTGATGTAATGCTGACACCATGCACAACTCGACTGCACAAAGCAGTTCATCTTAGAGGACGGTAAAACATCTACAGTAATCTGATGTTTACACCAAGAACCATACTGACAGACAGGTTGCTTTACCATTTTTTGGCAGCATTCCTTTAATGATGCTGGAACTGAGATACAACAGCAATTCTGGATGCCTCTGCATCATACATATGACCAAATGTCGCAATATGTATGTAGAAATGCAATGTATATGGCAAAAGCACATAATGTCTCCTACAGGGTGTTGATATGCATCTCTGTGGGTGGGCAAATACACAAACTCTGACTCTCTCCATGGCTCCTAAGGATAACATCGTTTCTGGACAGTAACTGCTCACTGATTGGACAGTTTGTTCTCACGTGCAACATGAGGAGCTGGGCAAGATGGTGAAGTCATTAAAACTAATCATGAATAAATACCACTCTTAGGGGTAAAAAATAAAATAAAATAATAATCCCTCCCAAGCTTGACCAACATGGATTTCGGGTTATTACTAATCAAGCTACTTTTAAACTGCCAAATACTGCCTGCCTGCATAATCATTGACTGTTCTAGGACATTTCACTGATGCATTATCATCAGTTGCACACATTGTGTGCTTGTTAATCATAATTATCACCACTTAGCTGTTCGTATATGGAATATGTGACACTCTGAATGCCAACTAGTAGCTCAGAACCTTAACTAGTCACACTGCAGTAAAAGCCCTGAGAGGGTGACGTCATGCTTTGAGAACATGCTTTGATCTCGCCGCTCCGCGCGCACGCATCGATCTCGATGGTGCCTCGTATTTCCTAATCATGCAGCACTTGAACTCGACCTACCTTTTGATATTCCGAGTCCTCCGGGCGGAAATCGCTGCTGGTCCGCTGAAACTGTAGGTTGAAGTGCGGGAGGCGATGGAAAAGGTTAACCCACCACGGCGGAGAATAATTGACCACTGCAGCCATAGTGTTCACGCGGATCTGGGACTGGAAAAGACACGATGAAGCATTTAGAAGCCAATTTCAGACTTGAGCTGCTTCATCACGTCGCATTGCATCAAATGCCTTTAATAAAGTGTCTCTTTACACGCTGCTTCCAGTGAAGCAGGGGTTAAAATCTGCACCAAAGACCCTCAAGCTAACAAATGGACAGAATTTCGTCGCCAACACACATATTTAGCTATATCTGCTCTTCTTACTCAGATCTTATGTATGTTCTTAATTCAAATAATGAATCAGTAAAATGCATTGTTTATATGCTAGCACTGAAACTGCAATCCGTCCATGCAGGCTTTTGTTATCAAGAACCCATCCTTACCCGTTATCAGCCTAAACCATAGTTCCAGCAGAAACCTGCGGGGATCTCAACAGAAAAATAGCTCCTGTCCTTCGATGTATTGGGTGAGAACCGACAGCAGCAGCGGGTTTCTCTGTGCTCGTGCTCAGCTTGTCCAGCGCACTGAGCGCAGCCCTTGCGTCACTGCCGTCTGCATGTTACCCAGCTATTCACTGGAGCTGAAGGAAGCGCTTTGATCTCCACTGCCGCTGTTGTTTTAAGGTGGTCTCGCACCGCTTTCTTCAAGGAGACACGTGAAATTAGCGCTTGGGCATTTCTGTAGCGTTAAAATTGAGGTGCATAATAGACGCAATGATGGCAAGCATTACGAGGATGAACTAGTGATTTGTGAGCAGCCAACAGTAAGAAAGTGGCGTGATTGTCAATCATCCACGGCCATGTATTTCGATACACAAATGGATTCATATGTTTACTGATCTCTAGTGGCCAAACGACGTAACTTTAAATCACATCACTTTGGCCATACTGTATTTCTCATTATTCTTCAAAATTTTCTGCAGTTTTCCTGATTTTTAATTGTATATCTGAAATATACTACATATAATAATTTTGTACATATAGTAATTTTGCATAATAACTTGATCTGATTGATGCTCCTTCTTGCATTATCAATTGTCAGCAAGATGCTTGACCTCCAGAAAATTTTCATGAGGTCAAACAAAATATTTAATGAACTATTTCTGTGATTATATATATATATATATATATATATATATATATATATATATATATATATATATATATATATATATATATATATTATCGAAGACTGTTAACCCTATTAATAGCCAACATTCAGTCACCAAATGGAGTTATATTCCGTTTTGTAAAAACAATAATATAGGCATATATATATATGTGTGTGTGTGTGTGTGTGTATATAACTGACAAGGTCATAACCTCTTAACATGGACCAAAACATGTTTTCTTTCATAGTTGAAGGCTTTAAAATCCATGTGCATGTTTATAATTAATATTTTCATTAATTTGATCAGGTAGAAATTGTGCAGAAAGAAAAAACATTATCCTAAACCATTATCCAGTAGCCTACATCACAATGGACAGGAGAAGTCATGTACATTAATTGGTTAAAAAGATTAAATTAATAACTAGGTATCCATTTTTAGATAGGATGTTAGACTAAATTATGAAAATGTATTGTCATACTTTAGCATAAAGGACAAAAGACCAAAGAAAACAAGCTTTTAAAATAAGTTTTAACAAGACAGTAAAATTGGAAAAACAGCATCATATTTTCAGTGCTGTTACTGGTTCAATACAAATACACCTATATTAACATTTAACACATTGACAACATTTAAGTGAAACAGTATTTACTGTCATTTTTTTTCTCCAATCTGAACAAAGTTGTCTTATACAGCATACATCAACCACATTTGTGGAGATTCACAATACCTTTTGTATCAAGGTGTACCTTAAATGCACACTTACAGCTGCAGAAGGTAACTTTTGTAAAAATGTATTTTTTACATATTTATTAAACCTGTCATTATGTCCTGACAGTAGAATATGAGAAAGATAATCTGTGAAAAAATCAAGCTCCTCTGGCTCCTCCCAGTGGTCCTATTGCCATTTGCAGAAATACACCGCTCCCTGTAAGAAACAACCAATCAGAGCTGCGGTCCGTAACTTTGTTTGTGCTCAAAATTTACAAAATGTATATAATAAGCGAGTACACCATGAATCCATTTTCCAAACTGTGTTTGTAGCCTGTCCTGAATCACTAGGGTGCACCTATAATAAGTGTTTATATTCAGACTATTTTAGATTGCTTCGGGGGTACCGCGGCGGAGTACCTTTGTGATTCTTCATGGACATAAACAGAGAGCTCCGGCTATAATGTTCTTCCGCAAGACGCAAGCAGTTTATTAACCGCTAGAGCGTCAAAAGTTACCTACTGCAGCTTTAAACGGCTTAAATATATTTTATGCGATATCCTGCTTAAGTGTAATATGTATATTGATCTACAGTGAAAGGAAATGAAGAATATTAAATCCCTGATCCTCGTTAAAAATAATAATTCAACAAAAGGCACTTTTGGAATGAAAAGACACAGCTGAAGGCTTAGTTCCTAGAAGTCACAGAATAATAAAGTGTGGCAAAACCACGTTTGCATGTTCATCATCCATGATCCATGTTCTTCTCTGTACAGTCATTATTGCCTATATATAGTTAATTATTTTTTGCTTCAGTTCTGTTTTAGGTTGCTCCGGTAATAGTTTGTGATCCAAGAAATGCGAGAAAAAACAGCCCCTAATAGTACATAAAGAAGCTAAATCAAGTCATTAGCACTGAATGGGCTTAAGCATTTTTCTCTTTTTCTCAGCGGCTTTGAAGGAGACACAATGATGTCATCAGAGTCATCTGAATCGACGGTGTTTGAAATTTTATTGGATTGTTGCTGTTGGTGGATCTTCAGGTCTGCTTAAAACCAACAAAATCATAGATTTTATTACACAAAACAGATGAATGATTATACTTTATGCATAAATGAGATTATTCAAATATATACTGGTGGTCAATTGATCAATTTAATCCATCCTTCCCAAATAAAATGTATAATTTCTTTAAAAAAAAAAAAAAAAAGTAGTGACGTAGTATAATAGGAATGAGTTACAGATATCCTGTATTCTAACCTGGTATTGAGCTCTTGTCATGCAGCTCTTTTCTTGTCATCTTATCATTATTAGCAGGATGTAGTTCCTCTGCAGTCTCCTCACCATTATTCTGAGTTACACCTGCAAGCGTATTACATTTAACATATTACAATAAACATTCAATACAAGACAAGTCAGAAGTGCTTTAAAAGGGAAGTCAGAACAAGACATAATAAAGATAACCAAGTATGAATCTTTGTTTAAAAATGAAAAAAGGTTTTGGTTCATTAAAAGGTTTTAAATGTGAGAACCAACAAAGTCTTATTGATCCTAGATTAACAAGCAGGGATATTAGCAGCATGAGTTCAAATCGATCTCTTCAGCAAGAACATAGCACATTATTTCAGATGAATAATCACCTGAGGTTTGTATTTTGTTAGCAGATACTGCCTGTGAGCAGCCTCTGGGCAGCAGTGGAGGAGTGCAGAGATGCAGCTTTTTCTGATGTAGGGAAGATGCAGACTGTGTCACTGCAGACGCTCTGCAATGTCAAGTCAACATACGGCTGTAAGGAGACCACCTGGCCATGCATGCAACCATTTTCATTCAGAACAACTGTTGTGACGGCAGACTTGCATTCTCTAATCAGAACAATCACCTGTGCAAGGTTTAGTTTTTGACTATAAATCATAGTATAAATATTGAAGTGTGCAACAATAATGAATTGTCTAGTGTGTATTGTAGTAATTTAGTGTTTACACAATTTATATCACCTGTCTGTTGTCAGCATGCTGCGTTTGAGATGAGCCCTAAAGACGGACTGCAGCAGAGTCACTTCCTCTTCCTGTACAGCCTGAGCATTCATATCTGATTGGATCTGAAACACAAAGTCAAGGAAATTTTGACCACATAAATCACTATGGTTTCGTGACAAGTACCTTAATAATTCGATGTAACATCATACAGTATTAAAAAAAATAATAATAATAAATAAATACACTACCGTACAAGTTTTTGAAAAAAATTCTAATTCTCAAAATCAATTTATTTAATACAATTTAATTGTGCAATATTAGTAAAATTTAAAATATCAGTTTTCTACTTGAATATATTTTAAAATGTTATTTATTCCTGTGATGCAAAGTTGAATCAGCATCATTACTACAATCTTCAGTGTCACATGATCATTCAGAAATCAATCTAACATGCTGATTTGGTTCTTAAGAAATATTTCTCATTATTCTCATCAGTGTTGAAAACAGCTGTACAGTACTAACTTAAGCAGAGCAACAACATGTAATGCATAAACAAACTATATAATAAAACATCCCAACAAAAGGCCATAAACAGTTACCATGGCAACAGGAATAGTTTTTGGGTCTGCTTGACTCTGTCCATCTAACTGCCTCTGCCTGGTTAGATGTCCTCTGAGACAGGACTGTAAAAGAACTAGATCCTAAGAGAAGGAGTAGAAGAATAAGGAGGATATGAATAATCTACAGTCACTGTGGGTGTACAGTATGTCAACGTCTTGAACCAACCTGTAGTCGATGTGAGCGCCAGTGCGTCTGGATGATCTTAGCTGCTCTGTTCTTCTCTATCGGTACGGCTGCTGATGACAAAAATGGTTCTGTGAGTGTTAATGGCAAAGAACCGTCCCGTACCTGTGAGATGAGAAACACGGATTTCATATGCATGAGTTGCCATCTGCACTTGAGTGAACTTTGTGTGAGCATTCTTAAAAAAACACTTCAGATGTATTACCTGACATGAATCTTGTAGTAATCTGAGTTTTCTTTCCTCCTCTAGTTTCTCTTTTAAACCGTTGATTTCTATGGTCAGTGCTCCCATCTCTTGCCTGTAAATAAAAAAATATATATCTAAAGTGAATTTATTGACTTTTTTATATATAGTTATATAAATTTCCATTGTTCATATTTATCACGATTCATCAATGCATGTTATTCTAAAAAGACTGAAGAAAGTCAGTTTTCATAATCTTTAATCAAAATGTAATTCTTTTCTGTTCCTTTGTATCATCACATAAGAGTTCAGTCATGTCAGAACTCATGTAAGCATCTTCAGAAATGAGCAAAAACATCACCACACTAGTTTTAATTCATGATTGCTTTGTTATTTTTATATTACAAACCTGTGTGTTTGCATCAGGCCCTCATGATTTCTGATTAGTTCCTTCAGCACGTTTTCGACCTCTTTCAGACTCTTATCCTTCTCAGCTGACAACTGCTTTAGCTCCTCGCTAATAAGGAATACAAAATATCAGAATTGCTCTTAAATATTTGAGAAATATTTTATTTCAGAAAACAAAATATGATAAACATTTCTGAACTTATTTCAAATAAATACTGTTTTTTTTTATCTTTCTATTCATTAAAGAATCTTTAAAAAAAAATCACAGTCTCCACAAAAATATTAAGTAGCACAAATTACTTATAATTTGTATTTTTTTTACATGGGTTATAATATAAAACATTTCTTGAGCACCAAATCAGCATATCAGAATGGTTTCTGAAGAATATGAAATTGTGATATTTTAATTATACTCACTCTCTCTGGGTTAGCTTTTCCTGTAGTTCCTTTTTCTCTTCTCCAAGCTTCTTAACTGCTTCCCTCAAATGCACATCACTCTCTTTAATAACAGATGGCTCCATCTCTGTGTTGACAGAATCACTCTGACTGGAAGTTTCTGACCTAGTGCCTTTATTGTCTGGGCTCTTCTGTGAGTCTGATGCTTTAGCGATCTGAAGATTCTTCATCTGCTCAACTCTCTGAAAAACAAGTAAACTACATTAACATGTGCATTCTACATGTTTAATGTAACACATTTAATGTAACACATATACACATATGCATGTATGTGTGTGTTAACATATTGTATACATACATATATAATACCTTTTCAAGCTCCAGGATTCGGCGCACAAGTCTCTGTTTACTCCAATCCATATAACCTGTAAACATAAAAATACTGACTGAATTTAGCACTGTGTAAGGAAGTACTAAATGCTTTTTCTATCTTACGCTGGTTAAGCAGCTGTCTGTAATAAATGACATTTGGTAATATAGTGTTTCCAGTTCTACTGTAAATTTAAGTTTAGATGTGCTTTTGTAAATTAAAGTACCCTTGGCTCGGCAAGCAGGGCTGTCCATCATGTTCATCTCTTCCAGTGTCAAATCTTTTTTGAGCTCCTGGTTCTCGTTCTCCAGGTGTTGAACAGTGTTTGTGAGTTTCAGAACCGTTGCACTAAGGGTCTTGTTCTGCCGCCTGATGTTTTTGCTCTCTGCCTTATTACTGAACAGAGTAAACGAGAGTGAGAAAAAGACTAAGTTTAAAGGGACAATCAAATGACAAGTAAAATTAAAAATGTTTGCACCTTCTTTCAGTTGACTCCAAAAGTGCTTGCAATCTTTGAACCTAAGAATGAAAAATATATTTGTATTATAATTAAATTTGTATTAATAAAAACATACAGATGTGATATATATATATATATATATATTCATGTTGCTCAGTGGTAGAGCATTGCGTAAAAAATGCAAAAGGTTGTGGGTTCAATTCCCAGGGAACACACATACTGGTAAAAAATGTATAGCCTGGATGCACTGTAAGTCGCTTTGGATAAAAGCGTCTGCTAAATGCATAAATTTTTAATGCATAATATATACATTATATATATATAAATAATATACATCATTATATTATTTATATATAATGATGTAAAATACCTCTTCAAAGTAGGTTTCCACAGTAATCTTCATTTCCTGCATGTCGGTAGTTTTGAGGTCACTCTGAAGCTGACTGTAAAGGCAAATTCATTCTTCAAAACACAATTCATCATTTTAGATACAACATACACTGGGGTCCATAAGTATCTAGTATTAATAAAAAATAATAATAATAAAATGGGAAAAACTATTCAAATTCATAATTTTCACACAAGACCTTCATTAGAATAAGTTATGATTTTACAGCCAGTACAAAGAAGTATACAAATTTGCTCATTTTATTAATGACCTAGAATTAGACTCCACCTGCTATAATGAAGTTTATTCATGCTGTATTTATTCACCATAACATGATTAATTTTATGACAGTATAATACAAATGAATTTGGCATCAGACCTTAAGGCATTTTCTTTTTCTTTGCACTGCTTCTCCAATCGTAGAATCCTCTGTTTCAGTCTATTAATGATCTGGTGTGTTCAAAAAGAGAGAAACCCATTTTTCATATTATATCATTCATCAAATTAAGAATCATTGATCTGATGAATTGTGATTGTGACATGTTTATAATGCCATACTCACCGATCTAGGATCAGTCTTTCTGTCCACTAAAACCCTCGCATACTCTGGGTCCTATATTATCAACAAAATAATTATTTCACAATAAACATTTTGTTTACGCTTTATTTTAAGGTGTCCTTGTTGCAGTGGAATTATACATTTAAGTATTGAGTAATATTAGTTAACTACTGTACATGTACGTATTATATGTTTAGGGTTAGAATTAGGTTTACTTGCATGTAACTATGCATAATTATTAGTAACTCTAACAGTAGGTACAGTACATGTAACGTGTAACAAGGACACCTTAAAATAAGGTGTTAACATTGTTGTAACACTGTAAATAATGTTTTTTGATTTCATGACAATCAAGTTTGTTATTCAAGAAATCCTTTTATTTTTCATTTATATAATGTATAAACACATAATGGCTGCTTGTTACGCTACAGTTCAATTCAATTCTACATTCACACTAAACTACTCATTTCCGCAATAAGGTGACGTAATCATGCTTATCCTCTATTCCAGCTCATCTCTGCTGCTGAGGCTTGTTCATCACCTTCACTGGATCCAGCAGCTGTTCGATTTGTCGGTCTTTCTTAGTGCTTTCTTCTTCAAGACGCCGCAGCTTGGCTTTCATCTTGTCCGATTCAGCCTTTTGGGACTGGACAGTCTGAGAACATGGAGAGCAAACACACGGGTGCATGAAATTTCAGTGTGCATACCTCTGCTTCACATATGTGCAAGTACTAGAGTACATCCATCATAACAGACAAAATTTGCAATACCATTATTAGTACTAATACCATTTCTAGTGTTATGCAATACTAACAAATCTTAAGAACCATTTCCTCTTCTTGAATTGCGGGTAATATTAGCCCAAATCACAATTCCTAAAAATCAAGCAAAAATAACAGACCATCCAGGAACATTTGGCAAGCTATTTTTAACAAATAATGATTTGGGCACAGTAATCCGAACCACTAATCTCTGATATACATATAGGACAGATAATATGACAGCTGAGATAAAGCCCAGTTCTTTGAAAACATGCTGGCTGATGTAATCCAAATTCTAAAAACATATCCTCAAAAGCACTCATGCATCAGCAAGCGAGTGTGCAAGAGGTGAACTTCACCTTTTTTAGATCAATTATTTCATCATACATTTCCTCCTTATCTTTGTAGTCCGGGGTCCCTGGAACATAACCTGACAAAGAGTTGTACAAATAATTACATGGCGACAAATTTGAAAATAATAATAATAATAGTGAAGCTGAATATTCAGGTTTATGACTATAGATACTTTTATCTCAACGTTGGATGCAGGGCGGGAATATTTTGGCTTTTTCATTCCTAAGGCCTCCTTCAAGTATTGGGAAGTGACAATGAAATCCGCACCTTTAGGAGACTTGGACAGTGTCCCTGAAGTATACAAATTTTTACTTTTTGATCAAGTTGTTTCATTTTTACAATTATGCTAGGTCTTTAACTGGCTATAAAGTATGCACTGAGAGGATAGAAAACATGTACAGGTAGCTGACTGTATACAGCAGATTCTTTTTTCAGCAAGGTTTTGATCATGTTGATAATTTAGAGTCCTTAGAAATTCATTTTTCAAATATGAAACAGTGAGCTTTATAGATTACATAGCTAAATAAATTTAATTTGCATGTCTTTAAAATGCATATAGCTATGCATGATCCTGAGCCAGTGTTTCTTTTGTTACGATTCGGTATTAAAAAATGTCAAAAGGTTTACGACCTTCGAATGTGATTTCTGTGATAGTAAGCTATTTTGTCTGGATAACCAGTAAGTAATTTTTATATATCCTTAAAATGAGATACATTTTTCTGAGAGGCATAACAGCAATTGAATCTTGTCCAGATTTGCCCTTTGTTTGGGTCTTATAATGGAAACCTATCTACATCTTTTTCAGTAGAAGATGCATAATTTCAAATGGTAAAATGCATAACACAGTGTACAGCTTTAGCCTCATTATTAAAAAAAAAGGGGGACAGACCATTCCCATCATTCTGTAAGTGCAGCCAGATGTCCTTTGGTGTACCAGCAGGAGAGGTTTTATAGTTTAGGAGCTGTGTCCCTTTCACTGTCCTCCACGATGCTACGGGAGATCTCTTCAGATGCAAGTTTGCACTGTTCAGGTATGGTGACCCTTCATTTAAAGAAAATATCTATTAATTTAAAAGCATTTTTGTAGTGTTTATAGTTGCTTTAGAACTCCATAATTAAATGAGCAAATACAGCAATTTTCACAGTTTTTATGCTGTGTTGATACACAAGTTACGAAATCAGATTACTTATTTAAGTAACTAGTAAAATAACACATTATAAAAAAAATATCTCAGTTACTTTTTCAAATACTTTTTCCATTTTTTGACTGACAGCTCTTCTGTCCCTATATGAAGAAAAATCAGGAACAAGCGCAGATGCATAGTGTGTACTGTGCAAACATGATGATAACTTGTAGTTATAGAATAAATGTAAACATGCATTAAGTTATATCACCTGCACAAAAAAGTGAACTATGAACAAAATGAACAAAACATTGAAATGTAAACCTGCAATAGTTAAATACGCAAAAAATAAAGTAGATAATCAAATACGCAAAAGTAAAGTACTACATTACTTTCCATAAAAAGTGACTAAGTAATGCAATTAGTTACTTGTTAGGGAGTAAAACACCATTGTAACATTGCATTACTTATAAAAGTAACTTTCCCAAACACTGGATACAGTAATGCACCGAATAAGATGGTAGCTTTTGTGTGGAAGGCATGGAAATGCAATAAATCTTAAACTTAATTCTTAATATTAAACTTACTAGGAGAAGGAGGTGGTCTGCCTGAAACTTTCTTTTTTCTTGATTTCTAAAATGAAATCTAACAATCAGACACATATAGTACCTTTTGACACAAACATTCAAAGATTGAAGAATGAAAGATTTAGTAAAAGTAAGGAAACAGACTGGCCTAATTTCTCATTTAAAAATGTCCATCTTACCTTTTCAGTGTCAGACACATAGCTGCTACAGACACTGTCCTCTGCCTAGAAAACAAAGAAATAATATATACATTTATCATGGTATTTTTGTTAATATTACAGTCCAGAACATCTATGAAACTGTACTTACCAGATCCTCTTCAGTGACAAGTTCTCCAGCTACTACAGACATTGTAGATTTTGTGATGGCCTGTTTTTATTTTATCATCACCTTTTACAGACAATAGGACCATAATACCTTCTCGTGGAGGTACGACCTGTAATGTCCGAGTAGGCTATTATGATGCAGCAGGAAATCTTATTTTTCTCATGTCAACGAGTCAATGAGTCTCAATCACTCCTAATATAAAACAGAATAAAAGAGCACTGGCATGGGTAACGTTAGGGGCTCTTAAGAAGAAGTTCTCAAGATGCAGCTGTTTCCTGATGTCGCCTTTAAGAAAAGCAGCAGATCCTACGTCGATATGGTGTGTAAACGCTTCGAAGTAAAGGCAATAATATTGCTCAGCGTCGTTTCGCGTCTCTCTTCGCTGTACGGCTGTAATGTGCATTATCTTCGTTTAGCAACCAAAATGTTTAACATGACAATAGTCAGCAAATGAAACGTACTCATGTGCGTCAGCTCTGCGCAAAGCTTGCGCACACCGTGACTGAGCCCTCGCCTGTTTGAAGTACAGCTCAATTCATTCAAATTAAGTAGTTTCTTAAAATACCACTTGTTTATTTCAGTCTTTTCTATTTTCGATAGGTAGGTGTTTTATGTGTCACTTATGTCAAAATGTAACCTTCTTGAACCTACTCCAAAAAAAATTACATTTTATACATTAAACGAGCCTTTTTGTGTGCCATAAATGCATCTGTCTTACTACAAATATAATAGATAGGTTGACAGACAGACAGATAGAGAGATATACAGATAGATAGATAGATAGATAGATAGATAGATAGATAGATAGATAGATAGATAGATAGATAGATAGATAGATAGATAGATAGATAGATAGATAGATAGATAGATAGATAGATAGATAGATAGATAGATAGATAGATAGATAGATAGAAAAGTACGCTTTCTAGTATGGCTAAAGGGTTAATCTCCTAGACAATAAACTATCTGACAAACAAATGTATCAAATTAAATAAAGTGGGAGGGGGGAAAAGGACATTCAGATGCTTCAGAAAGAGGAAAGAGTGAACAGCTGGAAAAAAGCAGTGACCTTCCATTGGTCATTTAGTACTGCCGCATTACATTACCCACATGATGGAGATTGACTTCTCATAGATGGATTTGGTGTGGGATTACTTGAGTGTATTAAAACAAAGCCACCTGTTACAATCTCTCCAATAATTTATCACAAACTATGATTATTTATTCAAATATGAGGCCATTCTGTCAATGAGTTTGTAGCGGTGGTGTATGAATGTGTGACCTGAGTCACCCTCTCTGCTTGAATCAAGCAGCTCTATTGCAAAGCTTTTAAAGTCCCTAAAGCAAATACCCTAAATCTTTCGCCATGCCACTCTCATTATTATAACCCAGTTACGTAAGCTTTAATTCCAGCTTGCCTTCCAAGAGGCTGTGCTGGTTTTTTAAAGAGGTCCTATCCTCTTAAGGTGATTAATGGTAATATGTGTGTGTCGAGGGATGCAAAGAGAAGGGGAGAGAAAGAGCAACGTGAGAGAGAGAGAGAGAGAGAGAGAGAGAGAGAGATGAGACTGAGATCTTATCTGCTGGTGTTATACAGCCACAGTCAGACGTTAATCGTGAAAAGGGCAGTTGAGGTGCAAGCCCAGGTCTGTTTGGGATACTGAAGATAGCTTCATACACATCGGCAATCTTGTAAGTAATGAGAAATCTTAAAATCACTTCACTCAAGAAAAACAATAATTTATGTTTTTGTGTGAGCTGTGCATTTCATGAGTAATTTAACATATGCATTCATGTTTTTTCGTGCAATAGTCTACTAAAAATAAAGTACATAAAAGTTTTTTTATATTATATTACTTTTTAGATGTTATGCTTCATTGGAGGCTTTTTTAAGTGCAAAGATATCTAAATATATATTTATAATTCAAGGGGTACTGGTTTCAGTGCTGTGATTCAAGCTAGCTTTTTGTATTATAAAAGAGCATTAAATCAGTGTTGAATGTGATTTGTCGTAGATATAGCTATATCTGTGTCATAATAGCAATTTCTCATATCCTTTCTCAATTTCGCAGTTTCACAGACCTGTGCATATCAGATTTCAATCAAAACTTGAGGATCACCTGAAATCACCCATTGCCCCAGTGACAAGGTAACAAATCCTATTCTCACAAAGAGCTTACAGACCCTAATTAGCTACACACCCAGACATGAGAGACGGACAGCATAGATGTATTTACATTTAAGATACCTATGTAGAGTAAACACTGAGTCATTTAGAAATATAACAAATAGAAATAAATTATGTTAAAAG
This sequence comes from Carassius gibelio, assembly GCF_023724105.1. Taxonomy (NCBI): domain Eukaryota; kingdom Metazoa; phylum Chordata; class Actinopteri; order Cypriniformes; family Cyprinidae; genus Carassius; species Carassius gibelio. Next base: position 9,003,151 of record NC_068396.1, read on the forward strand.
ATGCCAAATGGCAAAATCACAGCTCTTGCCTTACATGTTTCTATCAGTAAGCATTATGCACAATAAATATAAATCTCTCATTGTTATTTATACCCAAAAAAAATAGCCATGGTTGCTCATTTCTAGCACTGATGTGAAACAGGTCACTTTGTTCTACAAAAGATTAAAACGCTTCAGTTAAACCATATTGGGGATGATTCTAAATCCATCACAATGTTCCCTGTATGTTTTTTAGTGATTTGCATGAGCATTATATAATGCAAAATGGATATTGAATTTTCAGTTAATCATCAACAGTTATTTCAAATGCAAAATCATTCTCTCATGTCCAGAGTAAAAGTATATAAATAAAAATATAGACCATAGCAAATAACACTTTTTTTTTTCCTGTGGGATCTGACTCACAGTATTCACATACGGGGTTGGTATGATGTTTTGAAAGAAGCCTCTTATGCTCACTAGAGATGCATTATTTTATACACTGTGAAAACATTAATATTGTGACAGTACATTTTATGTTTATTAAAATGTATAATAATTAATTTATACCTATAATGTATTCCTCTGATGGAAACGTTGATTCTTCAGCATCATTACTCAGAGTCTTCAGTGTAACATGATGCTTCAGAAATCATTCTAATGCTGATTTGCTGCTCAAGAAACCTGTCTTATTATTCTAAATGTTGAAAACAATTGGGCTGCTTAATAGTTTTTGTGAAAACTGTAATGCAGTTTTTAAGAATTATTTGATAAATGAGTCTGGGTGTAGAAAAATGAACCTCAAAATATTCTGCCATTTAAGTTTTCCATAGCGCTTTTCAACAATTTGACCCTCCTGAAAGTCACTTCATAATCTGACCACTGTTAATTAAACCTATGCATTTGTTGTCAGGTGCGAAAATGCATCTAGGTCAGCAAAACGCTGTGGTGGATGGGCTATCGTTGAAGGAACTGGGCGACAGTGTGCTGGTGGAGACAGAGCTTCGAAGGAAAGGACTGCCATTTCTCAAACACGTGGAGTACCGTATTGTTAGCAAGGTAAACTCAGTTTGTACTTATATATGCCATTCTGTATTCCCTATACAAACTTATCTACTTCATTTCTTTTATATAGTGTTTCCAGATCCCGGTTCAGCGCAGGTACAGTGATTTTGAGGTGTTCCATGGTCTGCTGCTGCAAAAGTTCATCTACAGGATGGTCCCGCCTCTGCCCCCCAAACGCATCCTTAAAGGAGGTGAGGAGAACTCTCTGCTAATGAGTTTGTTTCTTAAATCTACACTCTTGTGTAACTAAAACTCAGTTTTTTCTCTCTCTCCTGCTCATGTTCAGTTTTGAACTCAATGTCAGACCGAGAGTTCAATGATAGCCGCCGCCGTGGTCTACAAAGGTTTATGACCCTGGTGATTAGACATCCAGTCCTGGCAGGAGATGAGCTGGTCAACATCTTTCTGTCAGCAAGCAGCGCGGTAAGCCCTCAAACCAGCAGATGGCAGCTGAATAAATCAGGCGCATAGACAGTATAAAAACATCAGGCATTAATTACATTTCATCCTTTTTGCGTGTTGCAGGAGGTTCAAAATATGTTGCGTGATGCATATAAAAAGACAGGTGATGAGTTTCTGACCTCGCAAATGGCCTTGCATGGCAAGGTGGGTAAAAGCTGACATGAAATTAAAATACCATGTAAATATCATGATGTTGGGATATATATCAAAGAACCACTTGTACCAGTGTATCACCATGAACTGACACACAAAATGAATACTGCATGTCGTTTTTAAGGTGTACCTACCCGAGGAAATACATACCGAGGCTGCCGCTAATCGAGAGGTCATTGCAAACATCCACAGCAGTTTCAATAAACTCAGAGATGTAGCGGAGCGCATGGCTCAGCGGTCACGGGAGAACTCAACAGATCTGCTCATGTTTGGCAAAGACTTGAGGTGAACAGATCATACTGAACTGAAAATATGGTTAAAAATAAGATAATATTCAGAATTATTGAATGAAAATGAGAAAATGAATTGCTTTTCATGTTTTGCTTTATTGTATTTCAAACAATGGTTATGTTATTTCAAGGAACAAAAATGTTTTTAATGGTTTTGCTTTAAGTTGATAATAATAGCACTGGTAGGCTATGTTTTATTGAAAATATGACAGTTATTACCTGACTCTTTAACAGTGAACTGGGCTCGGACACATCAGACCTGCCAATGAGTCCTACAATGAGCAAAGCATGGAAAACACAGAGGAAGTCACTTGTAGAGCTGTCAGGAGAATTTGGTCTTCTCGCCGACAAAGCTGCACACCAGGTTTTAAAACACGATCTTTATTGAGCCATAGTCTAATCACAAACATCAAACTTTACTGAAGCATATAAACAAAAAGCTTCAAAGCAACTCAATGTTATCATGACACGCACAAGATTAAGACTCAAGTTGAAAAGTAATTAAACGCAGTATTTCAACCCACACCAGGGCAGCAGAGAGGAGGACGAGGTGGTGGAGAAACTGAACCTTCTCCTTGAACAGCTGCAGTCATACAAAGGGAGTACTGTCTAGACAAAACTTTTTATATCAATTTTACCACAGAATTGTTTCAGTGGATGTTAATGGGGCATTAGCAGATGGTATAAGATGGGAGTTTGGTCATAGATTACTCTGCATGTATGACTGAACCTATTTCTGAGCACTGTCATTTTACACTTTATAAATGAAACTGTAATGACATTAAGGAGCTAATAATTTTGGATGTATGTGTGTATAGGATTTGTGTGATCGTCATGACAGTGGTGTGTTACTAGAGCATCAGAGAGCGTTTGAAAAGCGCAGCGGGCCTGTGGCTACACACTTAAAGAGCCAGAACAGCATCGAGCAACCAGAGTCTCGGCTCTCACAGGTAAAACATATACTGTAGCAAACACACCAACATGCAAACTACACTTAACCAAACTAAAATATACAAGTAGACATACTGCCATGGTGCACTGCCCACAAGAGAAACATTTGTACAGTAATCTAGTAGGGTTCAAACATTCACAGCCAAGAAATATTTAAATGTATTAAATACAGTACATATCTTCTTTAGAAATAAAAAAAATATATGTTTTAGGGTATGTTTACAGTATATGACAACAATGCACTAATATATTTATTTTATTTTACTTTTTTGCAAAAAAGAATAAACTTGACAGGTAAACTCAATATTGTTCTGTGTCATCCTACAGCAGGAGAACACAATTATCACCATGGAGATGAGGAGCTATTTCTCCCTTTTGTGTCTGCATCAAGAAACCCAGCTGGTCTTCACCTATCTGCCTCTTGTGACTTCAATACTGGGGACGTTTGTCCACTCACAAATACAAGGACACAAAGAGGTGTGTTTCTTATAACTCTATTACCGTATTTTTCGGACTATAAGTCGCACCTGAGTATAAGTCGCATCAGTCCAAAAATGATGAGGAAAAAAACATATATAAGTCGCACTGGACTATAAGTCGCATTTATTTAGAACCAAGAGAAAACATTACCGTCTACAGCCACGAGAGGGCGCTCTATGTCTTCAGTGTAGACTACAGGAGCACTGAACAGCACATGGCGCCCTCTCGTGGCTGTAGACAGTAATGTTTTATCTTGGTTCTTTTCTCTCGGTTCATGTCAAATTAATTTTGATAAATAAGTTGCACCTGACTGTAAGTCGCAGGACCAGCCAAACTATGAAAAAAAGTGCGACAATACGGTACTTCAGATCCTTTTATCAATTCAACACTATTTAATTTATGTGAGCTGTGTATTTAGGGCCTGAGCACCGATGGTGCAATAGCCAATTGGAATAGCTCAGTTTCATCTTTTTCCGCTCGAAAACTCTTGTTCACCAGAAGTGATGAAAATATACATCTGATACTGGTTTCAGAAGTGGGTGTGCCAAAATGGCTCAATAGCACCATCTATAAACGAAATGCCCCCCGAGCTATGTTTCACATACAGTACATGTACGAATTCGGTAGACACATGTAATAAGGTCCTCGATAAGAGTCCTGGCCTGAATACATCTAAAGGCCCATAGTCAGTTATAATCATAGCACCAGCCGCTGGGAACATGAAAAGTTTGTTTTACACTAACCTAAATATGCAATGTCCAATCTGCACCAAACTTCACATGTTTGATAAAAGTCCTGGCCTGAAGAGATCTAGATGGCAATATTCAGCTATAGTCATAGTGCCACCAGCTGGCAGCAGGCAGTTTGGCACATATAAATCTTTGGCATATAAGCAAATGCCACTTTAAAAGCATATTTCCCACCGTTTGCTGTTTTCCTTTAGTCACCAGGTGGTGGTGAGCCGGGGTGCAAGGGCCCTTTCAAGCTGCCTGCAGCTATAATTATCTTTACTTATTTTTCATTTTTCAGATGGGTGATGTGTGGGGTGACCTTCATCCTAAACTGAAGGACCTTTTTGAAAGTGCTAGTGAAGCTTCCATTCGCTCTTCATCTCAAACACACACCTCCAGAGGACAGAAGACCTGTGCCGTCATTGGCCCCACATAAACCAGGACAGCAAATATAAGGGGAATTCCCAGCCTTTTCTCAAAAAACCAAGAATTCAGTGTATGTCTTCAAGCCATGTGTTTTCCTTCTCTTGACTGTTTGACACCTTTCTTCATGACCTAACTAAATACAGAGAACATAGTGACCCCAAAACATGTTTGAATACATTAAACAACTAAACAATTCATTAGATACAAAATCTAAGTGTATGCAAACAAATTATGAATTCAAAATTAACTACATTTTTGTAAAAAATTTTTGCACATACTTTTTTTTATCTGGATTATTTTACTCTAGTTAACTAAGAAAGCATACTATTTTCATTTATTTGAAATAAAAATATATTTGTTTTTAATTTCAGCTGAGAACCAAGGCAATTGAGTTTATTATTGAGTTTAACTTGATGTATACTATACATACATATTTAAAATGACAAAAACATAACCATATTATTAAAACTAATTCGAAATATAAAAACTATTATAGTATCTCAATACTAAAATAACACTTCTTTTAACCAACTGGTCCATGCAATATTCAACAACCGGAAAAATGACAGGCAACTTATTTTGTGGGCTTGTTGTATCTTTATTTCAATTAAATAAATAAACTTGGTTTGATATATATATATATATATATATATATATATATATATATATATATATATATATATATATATATATATATATATATATATATATATATATATATATATATATATATATATATATATATATATATATATATATATATATATAAGACCAACATAATTTTTGTCTTTTTCATTTATTTTTCATTTGTTTTCTTATTCTTTTAATATGTTTTGATGCAGTATGTGATTATATATTCAAATAAATAATCCCATATCTTCCAAAATCTGTCAGTTTATGCATCTCTCTTCAGTTTTTTTTTTTTTTTTTTCTTTTTTTTTTTTTGGCAGGAGCTTACATAATATTCAAAGATTATTCTAAAAATATAAGGCCACAGTTTGAGTATGGATGGAAAGGTTAATCAGAAATCATCCATTTTAAGAAATTCAACGAAAGACCAAGATTATTTTGGAAAAATATTTTTCAAGCAAAACTAGCTTTAATTTAATGTTAAGAAAGCACCGGACCTTGAAAACTATCCACAGGCATCACACATGCACAAGAAAAGACCAATGGGTTTTATACAAATAGCAGTGTATAATTCTAGATGTCAGGTATGATACAACACCAGCAACAGATCTGTACCTCATAAAATCTTAACATCACAGCATCCAGTATCTGACATGTTGGCATTATGTGGCATAAAAATTAAAGAAATGGTTCACTCAAAAATTTAACTTTTCTGAAAATGTACTCTCAATCTGGCCATCCAAGATCTAGATGTGTTTGTTTCTTCATCTGAATAAATTTGGAGAAATGTAGCATTACATCACTTGTGCACCAATGGATCTGCAGTGAATGAGTGCCATTAGAACGAGAGTCCAAATCCCAATAATCTGAATCAGGGGAGAAATATGCACAGAATAAACACCATTTACAAGTGAAAAAACATCCCAAACACTTCTGAATAAGTACGTCAGTGGATTTTGATGTGAAGAGGACAAGAGGGGATGGACTTTTTCATTGGAGGACGCTTTACCATATAGATCACAGACTTGTATTTTAGCCAAATGCAGTTTAAAGTTTATAAAATGCCTTATTTTTTATTTTATTATTTATTTAATTAATTTTTACAAACACATAGCTTTGGTTCAGAATACATTAACTGATGGACTGGAGTCGTGTGGATTACTTGAGGGTTATTGTGATGTTTTTATCAGCTGTTTGGACTCATTCTGACGGCACCCATTCACTGGAGAGGATCCATTGGTGAGCAAATGATGGAATGTTACATTTCTCCAAATCTTTCACAATGAATAAACAGACACATGTTGGATGGTCTGAGGGTGAGTAAATTCCAAATGCTTTATCAGTGGATTTTTTTTTTTTTTTTTTTTTCAATGATAAAAAAATTAATAAATGTACTTTGTTCAGGTAATTGCGCTGGACTATTGTCAATCAAAAAAAAAGGACAAATGAAACCTCAACCATCGACTGTGTAAGAATTTAATAAATAAATAATACAGCAGTAAGGTTAAGCTGAAATAATTGTTAATTTCTATCATTTCGACCAATAGTGTCAATCTGAAGTCATACAGTTGTGTTTGTGTGTACATTTTAGATGCAATTTCTATATTTTGAACCTTCTGTCCAAATACATCAAACTGTTTTATAGTCAAATTCTAGACAAATTAGTGCCTAATATTCAAAAAAGTGCCAACATAAATCAAATACAAACCTAGAGGGTCCGTTTTTGGTTTAGCCACACAAAAATAATTGTAATTAATTCCAAATTGAAACAGTTTTTAAACTAAATTATTTATTTTATATATAGAATAATTCAATCAAAGATGTGACCGCAAGGAGAAAACAGGGAAAAGGCAGTGTAATCTTCAAATATACAAGGTTAAAAAACACAAACATTCTTGTGAGTTTTTATAGAGAATGAAATGTACATTTTAATGGCCATATGTCAACTCATAATTTTATAGTCAACTAATGTGAGTGCTCTTCCTCTTGTAAAACCATGGATACAGTAGAACATGCACACATGTGGGAATAACAGAAGAGTTTAGGTTCACAGCTTTGCAAAAGGGACCATAAAGATCCTCATAAAGAGAATAACAAATATGGGTGATGGAGCAGTCAAAGGTAAAACAGTGCTTCCTATTTGAGCTTTACTGTCAATGCTGCAGTATGTCATAACCCCGCCCCCCGACTCATGCCATTGGTTGTGATTCTCCATCAAACCGAACAGAACAGTGTTTTGATCGCGCCAGAGATGGAATTATCATATGAATGCTTTATTTTTTCTCTGCATATTACGACTGGCTAGGAGAATAAAAAATTAAGATTTAAAATTAAAAAATTACATTTCTGCTTTAGAGAACTGCATCAAAATAAAATATCCTATATAAAGGACATTTCAGTGGGATTTTTTTCCCCTACACATTTAGGAATGAAACATCTGAGACTAATTCCCATTTCTGAATGGAAGCATTACCTCGTTGTGACTGAAATAATGGCATACAAATACACACAAAAGTAAAACAAAATGAGTAATCACAATTTAACATAAAGTGTGCATGTGATTATCATTAACAGATCATTCAATACCCCGTTTGGAATATTAACTGAACATATGATACCTAAGGCAAAATCAACAGCTCATTTAAGAGCCGTCATGTGAGCAAATTTGAAGATGAAGCTTATTTAGGTGGTTTACACTGGCCTGTTGATACCACTGTAAAGATTCCTGATGGCACTGAAGGTAACCATAAGAGCAAAGGCAGGAAGCTGAACTAAATGTGGTGGATATCAGCAAACAGTCAACAAAAGTGATTCATTGGACAACATTTGGTTCATTTTGAGATTATCATTATCAGTCCATAATTACAGCCACTTAACAAAACTTTCATTATTGGTTTTCCCCTGCGTCTGGTCAAAAAATCTAACAAAAGCCTCGTTTAAGAATAACAAGCATTTTCTATTTTCAATTTGATGTGTATTTTGAGTAAATGTATTGTATTATGATTCAAGGAATAGTTCACCCCAAAATTTGCTGAAGAGCTACTCCAGACCATCCAAAATGTAGATGAGTTTGTTTATTTATTGGAACAGATTTGATAAAATGTTGCATTCTATCACTTTCTCAACAATGGATCCTCTGCAGTGAATGGGTGCCGTCAGAATGAGTTTTTGAACAGCTGAAGTTAAGAAACAAATCCATCAAGGCGCTTTAACCTTAAACTGTTGCTTCTGGCTAAAATACCAGTCTATAATCCATGATAACGATTCCTCCAGTGATGTCCGCTGAAAAGCAATGGCTTATAGTTAGAAACATCTTAATGATGGGTTTGTTTACAGTTTTGGATTACTGCACTGATCACTTGTGGATTATTGTTATGTTTTTATCAGCTGTTAGGACTGTCATTCTGATGGCACCCATTCACTGCAGATGATTTATTGGTGAGCATGTAATAGAATGCTACATTTCACCAAAATCTGTTCCAATGAAGAAACAAACTCATCTACATTGATACTTGGATGACCTGGGTATGGTGGACTAAATTCTCATTTTGGGGTGAACTATTCCTTTAAGTGACTCATATATATCAGTATATATACATATATTTACGTATATATAAAACCATTACATCAGTCATTCTGCTCTCTAGATATCGCCAAAGGTAAGCCACTGTAAACTGTTTATCAGTGGGCAACTGCACAATATGTCCTACTGTTTTAAAGTTAGAACAAATGTGTATTTTTGTCTTGTTTATGCACATGACCAAAACAGGTAATAGTCATCTGATGCACAGAGATCCAAGATAAAGAAATTACTTGTTTCACACTGTAAGATTCTAGAACATCCTGTGCTCTTCTCTCTACATGTGACCATACAGGATGTGACCATTGCCGCATGGTCATAAGACATGGAACTTAACAGTTGCATGAACTGCATGAAAACTATGCAGAAAGACTAGAAACAGACTGATATATCAATCAAGCTAATTAATTGTCCGATATTTGGTCATTTTGAGGCTACTGGCACTAGCTACCACCAACGGCTTTGTCAAAAGACATTTTTTGTTTTAAAATTATAACTTATACAGTGGAGTCCATAAGTCTGAGGCTACACTGAAAATCTACACCTCTCCATTGTAATTTATAACTAGAAATAAATAGAATGCTATAGAAGAAGATTTTTAAAAAAGTAGAGTTATCTAAAATGAACATGAAGCATCTCATATTCTCGTGAAATATTAAATACTATTTCTGCTTCACAGTTTCATGTTCAATTCAAGGTTTCTTGTTCTTACTTTGTAGAAATTTACTAGCAATTTCTGAATGAAAATTGTTTCTACACCATTTTTGTTGTTTACTAATCAAATAAGCCAATTTGGTTATATTATGACATTCTAATATTCTGGTTAATATTCAATTCAACCTTTAATCAAAGCTGCACACCAGGTTTTAAAACACGATCTTTATTGAGCCATAGTCTAATCACAAACATCAAACTTTACTGAAGCATATAAACAAAAAGCTTCAAAGCAACTCAATGTTATCATGACACGCACAAGATTAAGACTCAAGTTGAAAAGTAATTAAACGCAGTATTTCAACCCACACCAGGGCAGCAGAGAGGAGGACGAGGTGGTGGAGAAACTGAACCTTCTCCTTGAACAGCTGCAGTCATACAAAGGGAGTACTGTCTAGACAAAACTTTTTATATCAATTTTACCACAGAATTGTTTCAGTGGATGTTAATGGGGCATTAGCAGATGGTATAAGATGGGAGTTTGGTCATAGATTACTCTGCATGTATGACTGAACCTATTTCTGAGCACTGTCATTTTACACTTTATAAATGAAACTGTAATGACATTAAGGAGCTAATAATTTTGGATGTATGTGTGTATAGGATTTGTGTGATCGTCATGACAGTGGTGTGTTACTAGAGCATCAGAGAGCGTTTGAAAAGCGCAGCGGGCCTGTGGCTACACACTTAAAGAGCCAGAACAGCATCGAGCAACCAGAGTCTCGGCTCTCACAGGTAAAACATATACTGTAGCAAACACACCAACATGCAAACTACACTTAACCAAACTAAAATATACAAGTAGACATACTGCCATGGTGCACTGCCCACAAGAGAAACATTTGTACAGTAATCTAGTAGGGTTCAAACATTCACAGCCAAGAAATATTTAAATGTATTAAATACAGTACATATCTTCTTTAGAAATAAAAAAAAAATATGTTTTAGGGTATGTTTACAGTATATGACAACAATGCACTAATATATTTATTTTATTTTACTTTTTTGCAAAAAAGAATAAACTTGACAGGTAAACTCAATATTGTTCTGTGTCATCCTACAGCAGGAGAACACAATTATCACCATGGAGATGAGGAGCTATTTCTCCCTTTTGTGTCTGCATCAAGAAACCCAGCTGGTCTTCACCTATCTGCCTCTTGTGACTTCAATACTGGGGACGTTTGTCCACTCACAAATACAAGGACACAAAGAGGTGTGTTTCTTATAACTCTATTACCGTATTTTTCGGACTATAAGTCGCACCTGAGTATAAGTCGCATCAGTCCAAAAATGATGAGGAAAAAAACATATATAAGTCGCACTGGACTATAAGTCGCATTTATTTAGAACCAAGAGAAAACATTACCGTCTACAGCCACGAGAGGGCGCTCTATGTCTTCAGTGTAGACTACAGGAGCACTGAACAGCACATGGCGCCCTCTCGTGGCTGTAGACAGTAATGTTTTATCTTGGTTCTTTTCTCTCGGTTCATGTCAAATTAATTTTGATAAATAAGTTGCACCTGACTGTAAGTCGCAGGACCAGCCAAACTATGAAAAAAAGTGCGACAATACGGTACTTCAGATCCTTTTATCAATTCAACACTATTTAATTTATGTGAGCTGTGTATTTAGGGCCTGAGCACCGATGGTGCAATAGCCAATTGGAATAGCTCAGTTTCATCTTTTTCCGCTCGAAAACTCTTGTTCACCAGAAGTGATGAAAATATACATCTGATACTGGTTTCAGAAGTGGGTGTGCCAAAATGGCTCAATAGCACCATCTATAAACGAAGTGCCCCCCGAGCTATGTTTCACATACAGTACATGTACGAATTCGGTAGACACATGTAATAAGGTCCTCGATAAGAGTCCTGGCCTGAATACATCTAAAGGCCCATAGTCAGTTATAATCATAGCACCAGCCGCTGGGAACATGAAAAGTTTGTTTTACACTAACCTAAATATGCAATGTCCAATCTGCACCAAACTTCACATGTTTGATAAAAGTCCTGGCCTGAAGAGATCTAGATGGCAATATTCAGCTATAGTCATAGTGCCACCAGCTGGCAGCAGGCAGTTTGGCACATATAAATCTTTGGCATATAAGCAAATGCCACTTTAAAAGCATATTTCCCACCGTTTGCTGTTTTCCTTTAGTCACCAGGTGGTGGTGAGCCGGGGTGCAAGGGCCCTTTCAAGCTGCCTGCAGCTATAATAATCTTTACTTATTTTTCATATTTCAGATGGGTGATGTGTGGGGTGACCTTCATCCTAAACTGAAGGACCTTTTTGAAAGTGCTAGTGAAGCTTCCATTCGCTCTTCATCTCAAACACACACCTCCAGAGGACAGAAGACCAGTGCCGTCATTGGCCCCACATAACCAGGACAGCAAATATGAGGGAAATTCCCAGCCTTTTCTCAAAAAACCAAGAATTCAGTGTATGTCTTCAAGCCATGTGTTTTCCTTCTCTTGACTGTTTGACACCTTTCTTCATGACCTAACTAAATACAGAGAACATAGTGACCCCAAAACATGTTTGAATACATTAAACAACTAAACAATTCATTAGATACAAAATATAAGTGTATGCAAACAAATTATGAATTCAAAATTAACTACATTTTTGTTAAAAAATTTTGCACATACTTTTTTTTATCTGGATTATTTTACTCTAGTTAACTAAGAAAGCATACTATTTTCATTTATTTGAAATAAAAATATATATTTTTTAATTTCAGCTGAGAACCAAGGCAGTTGAGTTTATTATTGAGTTTAACTTGATGTATACTATACATACATATTTAAAATGACAAAAACATAACCATATTATTAAAACTAATTCGAAATATAAAAACTATTATAGTATCTCAATACTAAAATAACACTTCTTTTAACCAACTGGTCCATGCAATATTCAACAACCGGAAAAATGACAGGCAACTTATTTTGTGGGCTTGTTGTATCTTTATTTCAATTAAATAAATAAACTTGGTTTGATATATATATATATATATATAAGACCAACATAATTTGTGTCTTTTTCATTTATTTTTCATTTGTTTTCTTATTCTTTTAATATGTTTTGATGCAGTATGTGATTATATATTCAAATAAATAATCCCATATCTTCCAAAATCTGTCAGTTTATGCATCTCTCTTCAGTTTTTTTTTTCTTTTTTTCAAAAATGATGAGGAAAAAAATATATATAAGTCGCACTGGACTATAAGTCGCATTTATTTAGAACCAAGAGAAAACATTACCGTCTACATCCGCGAGAGGGCGCTCTATGTCTTCAGTGTAGACTACAGGAGCACTGAACAGCACATGGCGCCCTCTCGTGGCTGTAGACAGTAATGCTTTATCTTGGTTCTTTTCTCTCGGTTCGTCAAATTAATTTTGATAAATAAGTTGCACCTGACTGTAAGTCGCAGGACCAGCCAAACTATGAAAAAAAGTGCGACAATACGGTACTTCAGATCCTTTTCTCAATTCAACACTATTTAATTTATGTGAGCTGTGTATTTAGGGCCTGAGCACCGATGGTGCAATAGCCAATTGGAATAGCTCAGTTTCTTCTTTTTCCGCTCGAAAACTCTTGTTCACCAGAAGTGATGAAAATATACATCTGATACTGGTTTCAGAAGTGGGTGTGCCAAAATGGCTCAATAGCACCATCTATAAACGAAATGCCCCCCGAGCTATGTTTCACATACAGTACATGTACGAATTCGGTAGACACATGTAATAAGGTCCTCGATAAGAGTCCTGGCCTGAATACATCTAAAGGCCCATAGTCAGTTATAATCATAGCACCAGCCGCTGGGAACATGAAAAGTTTGTTTTACACTAACCTAAATATGCAATGTCCAATCTGCACCAAACTTCACATGTTTGATAAAAGTCCTGGCCTGAAGAGATCTAGATGGCAATATTCAGCTATAGTCATAGTGCCACCAGCTGGCAGCAGGCAGTTTGGCACATATAAATCTTTGGCATATAAGCAAATGCCACTTTAAAAGCATATTTCCCACCGTTTGCTGTTTTCCTTTAGTCACCAGGTGGTGGTGAGCCGGGGTGCAAGGGCCCTTTCAAGCTGCCTGCAGCTATAATAATCTTTACTTATTTTTCATATTTCAGATGGGTGATGTGTGGGGTGACCTTCATCCTAAACTGAAGGACCTTTTTGAAAGTGCTAGTGAAGCTTCCATTCGCTCTTCATCTCAAACACACACCTCCAGAGGACAGAAGACCAGTGCCGTCATTGGCCCCACATAACCAGGACAGCAAATATGAGGGAAATTCCCAGCCTTTTCTCAAAAAACCAAGAATTCAGTGTATGTCTTCAAGCCATGTGTTTTCCTTCTCTTGACTGTTTGACACCTTTCTTCATGACCTAACTAAATACAGAGAACATAGTGACCCCAAAACATGTTTGAATACATTAAACAACTAAACAATTCATTAGATACAAAATATAAGTGTATGCAAACAAATTATGAATTCAAAATTAACTACATTTTTGTTAAAAATTTTTGCACATACTTTTTTTTATCTGGATTATTTTACTCTAGTTAACTAAGAAAGCATACTATTTTCATTTATTTGAAATAAAAATATATTTGTTTTTAATTTCAGCTGAGAACCAAGGCAATTGAGTTTATTATTGAGTTTAACTTGATGTATACTATACATACATATTTAAAATGACAAAAACATAACCATATTATTAAAACTAATTCGAAATATAAAAACTATTATAGTATCTCAATACTAAAATAACACTTCTTTTAACCAACTGGTCCATGCAATATTCAACAACCGGAAAAATGACAGGCAACTTATTTTGTGGGCTTGTTGTATCTTTATTTCAATTAAATAAATAAACTTGGTTTGATATATATATATATATAAGACCAACATAATTTTTGTCTTTTTCATTTATTTTTCATTTGTTTTCTTATTCTTTTAATATGTTTTGATGCAGTATGTGATTATATATTCAAATAAATAATCCCATATCTTCCAAAATCTGTCAGTTTATGCATCTCTCTTCAGTTTTTTTTTTTTTTTTCTTTTTTTTTTTTTGGCAGGAGCTTACATAATATTCAAAGATTATTCTAAAAATATAAGGCCACAGTTTGAGTATGGATGGAAAGGTTTATCAGAAATCATCCATTTGAAGAAATTCAACGAAAGACCAAGATTATTTTGGAAAAATATTTTTCAAGCAAAACTAGCTTTAATTTAATGTTAAGAAAGCACCGGACCTTGAAAACTATCCACAGGCATCACACATGCACAAGAAAAGACCAATGGGTTTTATACAAATAGCAGTGTATAATTCTAGATGTCAGGTATGATACAACACCAGCAACAGATCTGTACCTCATTAAATCTTAACATCACAGCATCCAGTATCTGACATGTTGGCATTATGTGGCATAAAAATTAAAGAAATGGTTCACTCAAAAATTAAACTTTTCTGAAAATGTACTCTCAATCTGGCCATCCAAGATCTAGATGTGTTTGTTTCTTCATCTGAATAAATTTGGAGAAATGTAGCATTACATCACTTGTGCACTAATGGATCTGCAGTGAATGAGTGCCATTAGAACGAGAGTCCAAATCCCAATAATCTGAATCAGGGGAGAAATATGCACAGAATAAACACCATTTACAAGTGAAAAAACATCCCAAACACTTCTGAATAAGTACGTCAGTGGATTTTGATGTGAAGAGGACAAGAGGGGATGGAATTTTTCATTGGAGGACGCTTTACCATATAGATCACAGACTTGTATTTTAGCCAAATGCAGTTTAAAGTTTATAAAATGCCTTATTTTTTATTTTATTATTTATTTAATTAATTTTTACAAACACTTTGGTTCAGAATACATTAACTGATGGACTGGAGTCGTGTGGATTACTTGAGGGTTATTGTGATGTTTTTATCAGCTGTTTGGACTCATTCTGACGGCACCCATTCACTGGAGAGGATCCATTGGTGAGCAAATGATGGAATGTTACATTTGTCCAAATCTTTCACAATGAATAAACAGACACATGTTGGATGGTCTGAGGGTGAGTAAATTCCAAATGCTTTATCAGTGGATTTTTTTTTTTTTTTTTTTTCAATGATAAAAAAAATAATAAATGTACTTTGTTCAGGTAATTGCGCTGGACTATTGTCAATCAAAAAAAAAGGACAAATGAAACCTCAACCATCGACTGTGTAAGAATTTAATAAATAAATAATACAGCAGTAAGGTTAAGCTGAAATAATTGTTAATTTCTATCATTTCGACCAATAGTGTCAATCTGAAGTCATACAGTTGTGTTTGTGTGTACATTTTAGATGCAATTTCTATATTTTGAACCTTTTGTCCAAATACATCAAACTGTTTTATAGTCAAATTCTAGACAAATTAGTGCCTAATATTCACAAAGTGCCAACATAGATCAAATACAAACCTAGAGGGTCCATTTTTGGTTTAGCCACACAAAAATAATTGTAATTAATTCCAAATTGAAACAGTTTTTAAACTAAATTATTTATTTTATATATAGAATAATTCAATCAAAGATGTGACCGCAAGGAGAAAACAGGGAAAAGGCAGTGTAATCTTCAAATATACAAGGTTAAAAAACACAAACATTCTTGTGAGTTTTTATAGAGAATGAAATGTACATTTTAATGGCCATATGTCAACTCATAATTTTATAGTCAACTAATGTGAGTGCTCTTCCTCTTGTAAAACCATGGATACAGTAGAACATGCACACATGTGGGAATAACAGAAGAGTTTAGGTTCACAGCTTTGCAAAAGGGACCATAAAGATCCTCATAAAGAGAATAACAAATATGGGTGATGGAGCAGTCAAAGGTAAAACAGTGCTTCCTATTTGAGCTTTACTGTCAATGCTGCAGTATGTCATAACCCCGCCCCCCGACTCATGCCATTGGTTGTGATTCTCCATCAAACCGAACAGAACAGTGTTTTGATCGCGCCAGAGATGGAATTATCATATGAATGCTTTATTTTGTCTCTGCATATTACGACTGGCTAGGAGAATAAAAAATTAAGATTTAAAATTAAAAAATTACATTTCTGCTTTAGAGAACTGCATCAAAATAAAATATCCTATATAAAGGACATTTCAGTGGGATTTTTTCCCCCTACACATTTAGGAATGAAACATCTGAGACTAATTCCCATTTCTGAATGGAAGCATTACCTCGTTGTGACTGAAATAATGGCATACAAATACACACAAAAGTAAAACAAAATGAGTAATCACAATTTAACATAAAGTGTGCATGTGATTATCATTAACAGATCATTCAATACCCCGTTTGGAATATTAACTGAACATATGATACCTAAGGCAAAATCAACAGCTCATTTAAGAGCCGTCATGTGAGCAAATTTGAAGATGAAGCTTATTTAGGTGGTTTACACTGGCCTGTTGATACCACTGTAAAGATTCCTGATGGCACTGAAGGTAACCATAAGAGCAAAGGCAGGAAGTTGAACTAAATGTGGTGGATATCAGCAAACAGTCAACAAAAGTGATTCATTGGACAACATTTGGTTCATTTTGAGATTATCATTATCAGTCCATAATTACAGCCACTTAACAAAACTTTCATTATTGGTTTTCTCCTGCATCTGGTCAAAAATCTAACAAAAGCCTCGTTTAAGAATAACAAGCATTTTCTATTTTCAATTTGATGTGTATTTTTAGTAAATATATTGTATTATGATTCAAGGAATAGTTCACCCCAAAATTTGCTGAAGAGCTACTCCAGACCATCCAAAATGTAGATGAGTTTGTTTATTTATTGGAACAGATTTGATAAACTGTTGCATTCTATCACTTTCTCAACAATGGATCCTCTGCAGTGAATGGGTGCCGTCAGAATGAATTTTTGAACAGCTGAAGTTAAGAAACAAATCCATCAAGGCGCTTTAACCTTAAACTGTTGCTTCTGGCTAAAATACCAGTCTATAATCCATGATAACGATTCCTCCAGTGATGTCCGCTGAAAAGCAATGGTTTTGAGTTAGAAACATCTTAATGATGGGTTTGTTTACAGTTTTGGATTACTGCACTGATCACTTGTGGATTATTGTGATGTTTTTATCAGCTGTTAGGACTGTCATTCTGATGGCACCCATTCACTGCAGATGATTTATTGGTGAGCATGTAATAGAATGCTACATTTCACCAAAATCTGTTCCAATGAAGAAACAAACTCATCTACATTGATACTTGGATGACCTGGATATGGTGGACTAAATTCTCATTTTGGGGTGAACTATTCCTTTAAGTGACTCATATATATCAGTATATATACATATATTTACGTATATATAAAAGCATTACATCAATCATTCTGCTCTCTAGATATCGCCAAAGGTAAGCCACTGTAAACTGTTTATCAGTGGGCAACTGCACAATATGTCCTACTGTTTTAAAGTTAGAACAAATGTGTATTTTTGTCTTGTTTATGCACATGACCAAAACAGGTAATAGTCATCTGATGCACAGAGATCCAAAGATAAAGAAATGACTTGTTTCACACTGTAAGATTCTAGAACATCCTGTGCTCTTCTCTCTACATATTAAAGGATGTGACCATTGCCGCATGGTCATAAGACATGAACTTAACAGTTGCATGAACTGCATGAAAACTATGCAGAAAGACTAGAAACAGACTGATATATCAATCAAGCTAATTAATTGTCCGATAATTGGTCATTTTGAGGCTACTGGCACTAGCTACCACCAACGGCTTTGTCAAAAGACATTTTTTGTTTTAAAATTATAACTTATACAGTGGAGTCCATAAGTCTGAGGCTACACTGAAAATCTACACCTCTCCATTGTAATTTATAACTAGAAATGAATAGAATGCTATAGAAGAAGATTTTTTAAAAAGTAGAGTTATCTAAAATGAACATGAAGCATCTCATATTCTCGTGAAATATTAAATACTATTTCTGCTTCACAGTTTCATGTTCAATTCAAGGTTTCTTGTTCTTACTTTGTAGTAATGTACTAGCAATTTCTGAATGAAAATTGTTTCTACACCATTTTTGTTGTTGTTGTTGTTGTTGTTTACTAATCAAATAAGCCAATTTGGTTACATTATGACATTCTAATATTCTGGTTAATATTCAATTCAACCTTTAATCAAATATGCTGTTATGCTGATCATATCGTTTATATTTAAAAAATTGTACGGAATTAGAAATATAAAAAACAGAAGCATTTTGCTTAGCGTTGTCAGATCATTGGACCCCGCTGTACAGTATATGTGGGCTATAGTTTTTATCAGCAATTGACCATCAGCCATCAACCCATTACAGCTGACCACTAGAAACGATAATGATGAATAGATCATTTGTACTCCTTTCTTTATGTTCATTTATCTCATCCCACTGTACAAAACCAAGTCTGTCCAGCCAAACAATCTAACATACAAACAAAGGCAGTGCTAGGAGGCTAGCATTAAACGAGAAAAGTGAGGGTTTATATTGTGCTTCAAAAGAAATACACATTTCATATTCAGTACAGATGAAAAATAATAACAATAAAAACATTATATATGCATTCAAGTGGTATTTCTATGGCTTTTTGTACAATTCAACCTTTAGTGAAAATATACATCTACACATAATTCAAGTACAAATGTACAAAATTCTTTAAACTCACACCCCTTTTCTTTAATTATGATACAGTTTAATACAGTTCATAAATACAGTTGAACATTCATACGTTTAGCATTCTGATTGGCAGCTGATGGGAAGTGGGAGTGGTTTTAAGTCAAGATGGCTCCTCCTCCTCACTGTTGGCATTACTAAAACAAACCTGGAAATGATGAAAAGCACAGTAACAATATATCAGATGTGGTGAAGATTACATACCCTAACATAGCAAACATTAGAGTTTCTAAATGTGTGGACACATTAGTGAATATATAAGTATAAAAAGTAGTATTTTATGTTTAAATAATTTACCAAAACATACCTTCAAGAAAAAAAATAAAAAAAGTGTTGCTTAAGTATTTTTTATGAAATTCAGGAAGACATCATAAAGTAGTGTACATGTGATTTTTCACATTATGTGTCATTCTTAGCAACTTTTAAAATAATTTTATTATGAATTCAGTAACAGATCACCCAAATGAACCAAGAATAAATAGTCTTTTTTTTTACTTTTTAAAATTGATATTTTAAATTGGAGGTGAAATTATTGGTACCCAATGGCAGCTTTTTTGTGCAAACTTACACAGTTAAATTATGAACTGGAATCATAAGTGATAATCCACAAAAATTCAAACATCACACTGACTAGTCCTCGGCTTTGAGGTTTGTATTACTCTGGTTAGGGTTAGGCAGAATAAACCTAAATTAAAGGCTTAGTTTGTAATAGTGTTGTAGAGGTTTGTTCCCATCACCACACACACACACACACAAACACACTCACACAGAGAGAAAGTGTTTTTGTTTTATATCCTGTTTTGGTTGTAATACTGTATGTAACATTAAGGAAGCAAAATAGACAATAGAATCAAAAGATGAAGGTAGGAAGGTCTATTTGGAAAGAGCCAGAAAATACCTCAAGCCCCACCCCCTCTGACCGCAGCGGGCGGCACGCTAGCACTTGCCTCTCGGCGGAATAAACGGTAGAAGAATCCTCGCTTGGGTGCTGGATTTGGCTTGTTCACATCCAGATCAGAACACAGTGCTCCATCCATCTCGAACACATTAATCTCTTTAAAGCACTCCATCTCAATCATCTGAAATACAAACACACGCACACATAATACACAACTGAACAGTGCACAATCCGTCTCTATTTCACACCATGACTACCATTTAGACTGATCAAAAGTTTCATCTATCACGTCTAGAGAAAAAAGGTAGTCATAAGAAGTCACTCTGTTATTGATTTATTGGAGTGGTCTCTCATTTAACAGATGTTCCTCCTAAAAATACTTAAAAGTTGACATATTGACATAATAAGAGCAGAGAGCTATAAAATTAAATCGATCTAAAGTCAGCATATTAGAATGATTTCTGAAGGATCACACTTAAGACGGGAGTAATGATGCTGAAAAATCTGCATTGCATCACATTAATAAATTACTATTTAAAATATATGGATGTGGAAAACTGTTGTTTTTAATAGCAAAAAATATTTCATAATATTACTGCATTAACTAAATGTAGCCTTTGTTGGGCAAAATATTTATTTTAAAGTTTTTCACAAATGTTGCCAACCCAAAGGGTATTATGAACATTATTAACCCTTAGTGACCAGAGTGTAGTACCTCATTTTGCCATGGGATGGAGACACTTCCTGTTACAAACTTGTGGTAGAAGTCATCGTCTGTAGGATCCAGGTTTACGCCTTTGACTGTAGAAAACTGCTCTATGTCCAGAACATCCTTGCAATACACAGCACGTGGCTATATATATATAAAATAAAATAAAAACTTGAATATGAACAACATTGGAACATCTTACATGTTTAGTCCAATAAGAGTCTTTTTAATCAAGCAGATAAAAACGTATAAATGGACATGAATAACTCACATCAGGACAGAACGGCGGGTCTAGCATGTTGGCCTCTAATCGCTTGAAGTTGATGTTTCGGAAAATAGGATGCAGTTTGACTTCAGCCGCTCCACAACCTTGACTCCCCAAACGCTCCTTTGGATCTTTACGTAACAACTGTGGAGCCCAGGAAAAGAGAGGGAAAGAAGTGAGGCTGACACAGAAGAGGAGATATCCCAGTGGAAGTAAAAGTGACCCTGAGGTCGCAGTCTTCCATGACAGCATGAGAGAGGCCTAAACAAAACACACTCCTCCACAACTAACTTGAACTATTCCCATATAGAAAAGAATACATACAGCCAACATTCAACATTTCAGCTTCATTCTGAGTGTCTATGATAACGGAAAGGACAAAAACACATGACAAGTTTTTAGATCTTTATAGCTTGCTGAAAAAAAAAAACTTTCAAAAAAAGGTTTAAAATGAATTACTCTAAAAAGTATTGTTTTCATGAACTACTGTAAAACTAAGACCATTTAAAAAAAATCCCACTGAAATAAAGCTGAAATAAAACAAATAATAGATGGACAAAGGCCACTTTGGCAAATAAGTGAATTAAAATAAGTTTTACTTATGAAATCAAATAAATGAAAGCTAAATAGCATTTTTTTTTAATATATAAAAAAAAACTAAAGTGAAAACTGAAATGTGCGTGTGTGTGTATATATATAATATATTTATTATATAATATATAATTATTATATAATACTACAGTAGCAGTGATGTGGAGTATAATTTAAGTAAAATATAATTTTCCTTGCATCATACATGTGTATGTACACCTTCTAGTCTTTACTTAAAAAAAGTTTGTAAATATAACTTTCAAGGTATTTACAAATATCGTAAATTCTTTAATAAATGTTGCTCATTTCCAATGTTGCTTTGATTTACTGATCATAGATTTATGTCAAAAAATAGTAATATATTTTAACATAACTACTTAATTTTTTTCGTGATAAATAATAATATAATAATAATAAAATAAAAAACAAACGAATCCCTGCCAAAATTGAGTTAATTTTACTGTAGAAATTTAAGCTAAGTTAGTTAATAGAGATAATAGAGATGTACTACATTTATGAGTTAAATTTTTATGCATCTTTGAATAAATTAATATATTAAGATAAAAAAAATTAGCATTTTGTCTCTGACACAATTACCAATTTAATTGGCCATAATTCTTTATTTGATGCCACCAACTTGAAAATGAGAAGTTTCCCACTGGTTTAAATACCACTTCTGCATCGTTCAAGTGTTTTCAACTCATAAATATGACCATTCTGACATTATTTTAAAGTCACAACAGCACAAAAACCCCTGAAGAGCATTAGGTCTGCACCTGTCGGCAGATGTCTTTAGCTTCTTCAGAGAACTTCTCAGTGTATTCCTCCTGGTCCTCACACACACGGCGGTCCACCTCTTCTCGCTTCACACGCTCTTTGCGGCGACGAAAAGGAGACTGACCTTGAATCATTTCATATATCAGGCAGCCCAAACCCCACCAGTCGGGACTGAAGGTGTAGCTCTCGTTCTGAATGACCTCCGGTGCTAAAAACACATAGAGACAAGCATGAAGTCAAACACTCCAGGACAAGTACTGCTTAAGAGATACGGAATGCATTTGGCTCTTACCCATGTATCCCACCGTGCCAACGCGCCCTCGTATCGTCTCACCCTCTGGAATTTGGACGGCCAGTCCCAGATCAGAAATACGGATGTGCCCTGGAGAACAGCATCTCATTAAAACCTGCAGTATTATCATTCCTAACATGCCCATACATGACATACTTAAGTAAAAGTAAAGTAAAAAGAATGTTCCCCTTAAGAGGTTAATGATCTGAATAAGGTGTTTACGTTTGATTTTGTTTGTGCAAAACTCGCTGCCACAATGCAAGGGTGTTCTGGGTGAACGCCAAGGTTTTTCTGTGTGGTTGCTAGGTAGTTGCTATGTTGTTCCCTACTAGCAAAAGTCAAGAGTCCACCCCCAAGTGTAGATATACGTAAATAAGGTAAACAGATGCGAAAATAGGCCATAAAACACAGTAGTGAATAACAACGGCTTACCACGGTCATCAAGAAGAATATTCTCAGGCTTCAAGTCTCTGCAAAAACAGGGAATACATTCATTTTACACAGCTGCAATCTAATGACCTTTTTTTTTTGACAAGGAATATGAATTAACTATATGTACTTACTATATAGTTAGGGTTTGGTTTAGGGTTACTTGCATGTAATTTTGCATAATTTATTGCTATTATAATAGTAAGTACACATAACGTGTAACAAGGACACCTTATAATAAAGTGTTACCAAGTCTTCTTGAATGAATTTATTTGAACAAAAACACAGCAAAACAGAATATTCTTAAATATTACAGTTACAAGATTTCTAGTTATATATATATATATATATATATATATATATATATATATATATATATATATATATATATATATATATATATATATATATATATATATATATATATATATATATATATTAAGACGTAATTTATTCCAGTGATTGAAAAGCTGAATTTTTTAGCATCATTGCTCCCGTTTTCAGTGTCACATGATCCTTCAGAAATCATTCTAATATGCTGATCTGGTGCTCAAGATACATTCTTCTTATTATTAATGCTGATAGGTTTTTGCAAAATATAATTTTTATGGAAACCATGATACATAATACAACCACGTTTACTTGAAACAGGAATCTTTTGTAACATTATGAATGTCTTTTTGATCAATTTAACGTGTCCTTGCTGACTAAGTGTTAATTTCTTAAAAAAAAAGTAAATCCCAAATTAGAACAGTATTGTAACACATGGTGCGGATCTTGATAATGTTGAGCCAGTAATTTGAGAGAAGATGATATAATAGTCCTGCTCTATTACTAGCACTGCTGTGACCAGGTAATTCCATACGAACTGAAAGTGCCTGTTTTGAATTATAGGCGTAGACAGAATGCAAAAAAATCTACATTTGTTTATATTCATTTTACATAGAATACGATGCCTGCCAATATAGACGGAAAGCCAAGCCTTACAATCAAAAAATATACTTAAAAATGTAAATATATTCAAATCACGCAGCCAAACATTGCTATGCCTTCCACTGCTCACTCTCTTCAAAAAAAAGCGCATGCAAAACAAAGAAAAAAGTCCTGAGTTAATATTAAACAGAATCTGTAGACCTTTTATCATTCAAATCCTGGACAATTTGCAGATTTCTGCGAAATGCATTTAAACATTGTAAAATGTGAGTGTGTTGAGATTAATAAACACACCTGTAGATGATCCTCTCTCGATGAAGGTCCTCTAAGCCACAGCAGATCTCTGCTGCATAAAAGATGGCACGCTGTTCATCAAAGCCAGAGTTTCCCATGTTATAGATATGAAACTTCAGGTCTCCACCATTCATTATAGTCAACACCAAACATAGAGCGTCCTTAGTCTCATATGCATATGCCAAACTAACCTAGGAAGGGAAAAGAGTGACAAAGAGGTGCATTGTTATCTATTCATGAAGGAAGGATACATGAAACTTAGTGGTGCATGTCAAACAGTCAAATGTAGTTCATGAGAATTGTTTTTTCATGTGTGAACACTTTCAGTTTCAAATCATCCGGATGAATGGCACCTGTAATATACAGAAACACATTTCAAAACTTCACAGGGTTACGCCTGGAGAAACAGACTAAACGATACGATCCAAAATGGACACACAGGAAATGTACTGTATATGATTTTAGCCATTACAGCATCTCCTCCATTCCTGTTTTCATTTATAGTTTTGTTTCACTAGCATAGAGAGTAATAGAGTAACCACACATCTCACCTCAACAATCTAAAGCATCGTTCATTTCTATAGAACAGCGCAGGACTAAGTTTCAGAGCCAGTATGAAGTGTTCTGAAACGTGAAGTTGAGGTTATGATGGCAATGTTTGACATTTAGCAAACCACAAAAGCTACATCATACATTATGCAGTGTATTATAATTTTACCCCAGCATGTCCTGTGACCTGCTGAGTGACGCGTGAGGAGTACCACTGCAGAAGCCGAAAACCGCTGTGTTAAGGAGGGGTTCTTACCCTTCAGCGGTTACACCCAACTTTGTGGGTGGTTAGGTTTCAGAAGTAGACAGATGTGGGAAAGGGCTGTGAACTCAAACAAGAAGCTGATGTTACTGTGGAAACCTGCAGCTACACAAGAGCGTGATGACTATCAAAGGACCCTTCACATCATTATGTGAAACATAACGCCAATGGGAGCCAATATATATAGACATTCATAGTTTTATTCTGAAATGATGCATTAAATTGATCACATTCAATTGTGCTTACTATTTTAGAAAGCTTTTTTACTGTTTATCAAAAACAGCCTAAAAGAGCATAATACATATATACCCACAAACCTATGAGGGGCCGTACAAGCCATAATTCATTCTGGCACTCTCACACACATACATTCTCCATTCACATACATATATTCTTGCTTTCACACACGTACATTCTCCATTCACATACATATATTCTTGCTTTCACACACATACATTCTCCATTCACATACATATATTCTTGCTTTCACACACATACATTCTCCATTCACATACATATATTCTTGCTTTCACACACTTACATTCCCCTTACACATACATATATTCTTGCTTTCACACACATACATTCTCCATTCACATACATATATTCTTGCTTTCACACACATACATTCTCCATTCACATACATAAATTCTTGCTTTCACACACTTACATTCTACTTACACATACATATATTCTTGCTTTCACACACTTACATTCTCCTTACATATACATATATTCTTGCTTTCACACACTTACATTCTCCTTACATATACATATATTCTTGCTTTCACACACTTACATTCTCCTTACACATACATATATTCTTGCTTTCACACACTTACATTCTCCTTACATATACATATATTCTTGCTTTCACACACTTACATTCTCCTTACATATACATATATTCTTGCTTTCACACACTTACATTCTCATTACATATACATATATTCTTGCTTTCACACACTTACATTCTCCTTACACATACATATATTCTTGCTTTCAAAAACTTACATTCTCCTTACACATACATACATTTCTACTCTCTTTCACACACTTACATTCTCCTTACACATACATACATTTCTACTCTCTCTCACGCACATACATTCTCCTTACACATACATTTACTTGTATCTTTTTTTGGAATCCATTACTTCCTGTTTAAGCAGGAAGTCATTCTCAGACCTGGAAATACATGTGCAAGACCTGATCAGCTCTTCCTCACAATTTTACAGTTATGCTATTCAAAGTCATCCTTTTTTCTTTTCAAGTACATATTTAAAGTTTTTAACTTGAGCATATCATTATGCAACCTATGTGTTTTACAGATCTGTGTACAAGTGTTAAGACACTGATTTTGATTGTATTAACAGGGCTTAATGCTAAATAAGTTTTCTACTGGTCCGGTTCGGCCAGTGGTTTACTTTTTTTTACTTGCCCTGGCAAAATTTTCACAGGACTTGCCACAATCAATCAATCAATCAATCAATAAGACTTATTTTTTTCATTGTTGACTGTAACATTGTATTGTAATAAATAATAACCATTTTGCACAAATAGGTACAATAGTTCAAAGATAAAACTAAAATAAACCATTCTTTTTCAGGCCTAACTATTCCAGTTAAGGATGCACTGATCAGGATTTTATTTATTCTACAATCAAATGAGCCGATTCCCATTCTCATTGCCAATTTATTTAGTTCTTATTCTTTTTCTCTTTTTTTTTTTTTTTGGTTTTTACATTTATTAAATGTTTATTTTGTTACTGGCCAAACTAACCTTGAGCAAACAAACAAACAATATATGCAACATGAAGCAAGTGCACAAAACAAAAACATCAGATGGGCTGAATTAATATTGTATTATTACTATTTATTGTAATTAGTTTTATTTCCTTAATTATATGTGTGTGTGTCTGCACTATGTTTGTACTTTCTGTACTGGAAGCTCCTGACGAAATTTCTTCTGTGTGTAAACATTTGGCTATAAAGCGCTTTCCGATTCCGATGAAACTGCTAATTCAATCTCTGACAGCAGGTGGCGCTTATAGAACACTAGTCTAGCACTGAGTTATCGCTGCACGCAGAGCTGTGCAATTGAATAAATAAGTAAATAAAAATCTAAAAATAAATAAACCGCAATGAGTCTTGGGTTATTTAAATAATATAAAGATATCGCTGTCCCTATCTTGCTGCCTCCCACTTAATTCACTTCCTAAATTAAATGAAAAAAAGAAAAAAAAATATCCTTGGACGCTTATAATACGTCTATATGGCAACGTGACTGAGGCTAAGCTCGCGTCCTCAATCACAACTCGTTAAAATGACGAGGCCATGCAACGATGATAATATTTATTTATGTATGTTTTAAAACCCAGATAGCTTACTGAAATACTTCTGCGGCTGACTCATCTACCTCAGCCATCCTGATCAAGACCTGTCACTTTGAGTCTGATGATCGCACCTAACCTGCCTTCCGTTTCCACTACACGCCTTCCGTTTCAGCTAAACGCCTTCCGTTTCCACTATACTCTCTCTCGCACATACATACATCCTTCTCTTACAAACATACATTCTATATATGTGTGTATATGTATGTGAAAGGAGAATGTATGTGTGTGAGAGTAGAAATATATGTATGTCTGTATGTGTAAGGAGAATGTTTAAGTGTGAAAGCAAAAATATATGTATTTGTAAGGAGAATATGTGTGTGTGTGTGAAAGCAAAAATATATGCATATGAAAGGAGAATGTATGTGTGTGTAAGAGTAGAAATGTATGCATGTGTAAGAAGAATGTAAGTGTGTAAAAGCAAGAATATATGTATGTGAAAGGAGAATGTAAGTGTGTGAGAGTGCCAGAATGAATTAAGTCTTGTACGGCCCCTCATACAAACCAAACACCCACCCACCCACACACCCACCCACACACACACACACACACACACACAATCATACAGATAACCAGTTATCTATTTAGTTAGTAACTGTAGGGTGAAGACAAAGTCTGAAAAGAGCACAAGCTGTGTCCCATCAAACATAGCTCATATTAGTCACAGCATTATGTCACTTTATACTGTTAAAGTTTACTTGTCATCCCAACTTTTAAACATGAGTCTGTTTATAACTGAATGAACAGTAGAGTGTGTGTGCATATGTGTTTGTGTGGGGTTTAAGGTTTAGAGCACTTGACTCCGCTCTCTAATGCTGCTGTTTGGTCAGCATTGCTAGGCAACAGAGATGTTCTCATTTGTGGAGTAGCTCATGAAGAGCAATCGCTCCTGCCTGTAGCATGAATGTGCACAGAGACACACACACACATGCATGCTCTTGCACACAGACACACACACACACACACGCACACACACACACACACACACACACACAAACACACTTTCTTTTAAATTTAGATGCATGCTACATGCCTAAAAGACATTTGCACACAGCTGCAATGGGTGTGTATGTGACAGTGTGTGTCTGTGTGAGCTTGTGTGTTAGTGTGTGGGTGGGTGGACAGAGGCTCAGGTGCTCTACAGCTGTAGTGGAATGAATCAGAGGCCGACTTTACACTGCAGGCACTGTTTTAGAGGTTCTAGAATGTGTACTGTGTTACCAAATTCCAAAAGATAATTTAAAAAAGGCTGGAATAATGGCTGCTAAAAATGTAGCTTTGCCACCACAGGAATAAATTAAGATTCTAATGTCACAACACAGTAAATTTATAACTATTTTTTACATTCTTATAATTTTACTGTGTTTTTAATCAAATATTACAGCGGTTATCTTTAATAAAAAAAAGAAAAAAAAACTTTTTTAGGTTTAGAATATTTAAATGTTCCAAAAGATAAAGTGCTGAGGCAATAAACCATCCATTCTCTTCAAGAAGTTTTTACATGGAGAAAGTGAATGGGGAAAATATTCCAATAACCCAGTTGCAATCTATTGAAAGGGTAAATGAGAACCATACAATGCAGTATCCCACGATTCCTCTATTTTTGTTTGAAACGTTAAAAAACTTGTAATAGAACATTCCTTACAAGTGGTACTAGTGAAGACAATAAGAGGAACATATGAACAAACCAGGGATGTGTTTTGTGTTGTGACCATTTCAAGGTTGTTATATGACTGCTTGGTGATATATGCTTTGTTTGAATATTTGTTTACCATGTAAATAGCTAAAATTCCTTTTTTACATTGCAAATAAATTATTTTTATGGTTGATATTTGGGATAACAGCAAAATTGCTGCATCCCTCTGTGATTTAGCTAGTCAGGAGGTACTGAAAATGATTCAGTTCATAGCTATTCGTTATGAACTATTACTCCAGACGAGATTTGTCCCATGAAAAGTACATTAATATTTGCCTGAAATATGTGGAATATTTTCCCTCTGTTGAGAACCTCACAGAAACTGAATCACAGTGGATTTAAATGTTTGTGGCACAAATAACACAGACAAGACCAGCATGCAACTGACACGACAGGTTAAGATAAAAGTAAAAATGAGGAATAAAAAGAAAGTAGTACTTACTACAAAACTACTGTTAACTTTTTCTAAAATGCGTTTTTCATTTAATGCCATTGCTTCACCTTTTCTTTTCTTCACCCGTTTCTTCTCCAGCTTTTTACAGGCGTACATCTTACCAGTGGCACGAACCTGGCAGGCACAAACCTAGTGGAAAGAATCAGGCAGCAATTAGTGCACCTAATTATTTATGTCATTTCTCTAAAGTGAAGCAAAAAATAACTGTGCACTTTCCTGCTGTGTGACGATTAAAAAGGTCATAAAAACTGCACTCACAATCATTACAAAATAACAGACTTGTTAAGAATAGTTTATGATGATTTTGAAATATACAACACGTTTTTCAATAAATATTCCAATATTTCATGTCAGATCCCAACAGTAATGAAATTACCCACCTCACCAAATCCGCCCTTGCCCAATACCCTGTAGTGTCTAAAAGTGTTTTTGGTAACTGGTTGCCTGCAAATAAAATAAAAGTCAATTCAATGCACAAAAAAATATAATATAATTTTCCATTGCAAAAAGGATGATTTCATTACAACTAACATTCTGTGTATGTAATTCATGTTAAAACTTAGAGACGGTATATAACAGTATATAATCTGTCATAAAAGTGAAATCCCTCATAAAATCAGAAAGGTTGATAGAGATGCTTCTCACCTCTCCAACCACTTCCACTGAAGAAAACGGGAAAAGTACATTGTCTCCTGATATGCCGAGAATGGCTCTCCACTTAAATATTCACGAACTATCCTGAAAAGAAGAGAAGGAATGCTTGAGGAATGTGTAGAGGCCATAAAAATGCCATGGTGCATGAATATGACAATAATACATAAAAAAACAAAAAAACAAATTGGCTCTGTTACCATCTTTGTTCCATAACACTGCCATAATACTCGGTTTGCTAAATGGAGTTGCTTGTATGCCATGAAAAATGTCATTACATTTGTAGCATCTCTACTTGTTGGTTGCAACTCTTCAAAACTTAAATGTCGGCATGTGATCATCAGTGATTATCTCCTCTAATGTAACACGCTATCACACTCAGATACATAAACATACACTTTAAAAAAAATAATGCCCATAGAGATTTAACAGGAAGGGTTAAAGTACTCCGCCTCACCCCCTCTCCAACAGAAAGGAAGCCTAAACTAAACAGAACTAAAAGACTGAATGACGCAAATCACAAACACACAAAACACTGTTTAGATTCAAAGTCACGTGTTTACTTTATTCAGACAAACAGTATTACTACAGCTAACGGTTCATTCTAGAACAGTAGGTATTCACACTAATACCAGTAAATAACACAAACTGAGATCCATAAATGTATCACCACCAACCATAAACTAAATAACAAGCATGTGTAACACATGGACAAGCCTACTGCATTATCTTCAAGTAATAGTTCAACCAAAAAAATATTGAATCACTCTCATGAGGGTAAATTGTTCAAAAAAATAAAATAATGTTTACAGTCTTTGGAATGCATTAATTAATGTCCATGTGTGAACTGGAGATCTCAAGTACCAAAATGACCAATAAATAAATAAATAGAAAATCCATGAAAGCACCATTTTGCACCATTTTAAAAAAAGGATGCATTAAATTGAAAAGGCTGACAGTATAGGCATTGATAATGTTACAAAATATTATGCTGTTCTTTTGAATTTTCTATTCATCAAAGACTCCTGATAAAAAAAAGTTGTGGTTTATACAAAAAAAATTGGCAGCACAACTGTTTTCGATAATGATAAGAAAGCACTCTTAAGCACCAAATCAACATATTAGAATGTTTGTAAAGGATAATGATAGAAGACTGGAGTAATGATGCTGTAAATTGAAAATAACTTCATAAAATATAGTATAAATTACACATTGTTTTACCAATATTACCATTTTACTGTATTTAAGATCAATTAAATGCAGCCTTGGTAGAGTTGGTGAGTACTTCTTCTTTCAGTATTACTTACTACTAACTTCTTTCAAATTATCAATCGGTAGTGTAATATTGAATCAATACCTGGGAAAGTGTCTTAGAGATTATTATTCTACCGAAAGTTGTTGCATAGATGTTGCTTTACAGCAAAACTGCTGTTACTTACAGTAGATGGCTGGCAAATGAACTGGTTTGATTCAAAATAACAGTGTTATTACCTGGTGCACTCCTGGAACAGCTCTTTACAGGGACTCTGTTCCAGTTTCTGCCTGCATTCCCCAACCACATCCTGAGCCATCTCTGGTAGATGAGCTGCCGACTACAGTATGGGAAGGAGGGAGAGGAAACAGGAAGAGCGGTTGATAGGGTGCAATTTAAAAAGAGAGAGAGAGAGAGAAGTTCAAGTTCAATCATTAATTCAGCAATTCTTTCAAAGTACACATGCATGTAGGAGTGTGCGAGAACAATATTTACCCCATTATTAAAATATGTGTCTAAAATATTTAAACCAACGTCTCTCCTCTTCTCATCAGGAGCCACCTGATACATTGCCTAAACAACCACACACACACACAAATAATGCTGAAATTAGAGATGAAATCACAGATTCAAATCATTATTCAAATGATTCAAAAGAACTGTTCACTAAAAGGGTCTTTGGGGAACCCTTTTGTAACCTTTATTTTTATGAGTGTTGTTAGGGTGCACAAAATGTGTATTCCATTAGAGTGAAGGTAAGAGAACAATTGCATTTTTGACATGGAGATGGTAAAAGAGTAAAAAGAGAAGTTAAAGAGAGGTGCAGACTATATGTATATTTGTGCAGAGGTTTCATACCACAGCATCCTGGAACTCTATGCACCGCCGTAATTTGGGCTGCGTGTCACAGAACTGCCGAAATAACTGACGACCAATTGGTTGCTTCTCACAAAGGCTAGTGTAATCCCTCTCTGAGAGTGATAAACAAGAGAGACAGAAAGAGGGTTAAACCTATCATTGTCATATGAGGAGTTTCCTTTAAAGGGTCACATTATTAAATATTAAATTGTCCTTTTGAAATGAAAGAGTTCATTGTGTTATGAAAATACAGTGAAACTTTCACAAATCAAATGCAATAAGGCCATTTATTGAAGCTATGTTAAAGAATTAGTTCAAGTTCAAGTTCAAATACTTCTACAGCAGTCTTGGTTCCGGTATTTCCCCATTTATTTTCCCCATAGGGGAATAAAATGATTATATAAAAATATGGCATGCAGTTGCATCAAACAATGGCATTAACATCATTCATTGTAAATTGTCATAATCGTAATTAACAATAGCAATACAAATTTCAAGGGAATAATTGTCAATTATGATTTCTGTCATAATCGTGCAGCCCTACGTACAAGACTGTGTACTTTACAGCTTAAACAAAAAAGCAATATGTGCATGTTGTCAAAATTTTACATACACTTTGCAGTATCTGCAAAATGTTAATATAAAAATAAATCCAAAATGCATGTTATTTGCATTTGCAAAATGCACTATTACAAAAGGCTCTAATTGTCCTTGATGCTCCAGAAGGAAAAACAATGCATTAAAACCCAGGGGTGTAAAGTTTGAACACAATTAAGATATCATATTTTTTCACTTAGTACTACCATTTAGAGTCTACAGAAGACACTTACATGTTTCCCAGAAAACAAAATGAGTTCACGTTACCCTGATTTTAAAGCATCGTGTTTCCTTCTGGAGCATCAGTGAGCATTTGAACCTTATGTTATATTGTGTGAGTCCCTCAGTTATCCTTAGTGTGAAAAGATGGATCTCAAAATCATACAGTCACTGTTGGAAAGGGTTCAAATGTGCAAAAGTTGCTGGAAAACCAAAGAATTTGTGGCAAGTGAAGTATTTTTCTAAAGAACAGAGGGCAGTTGAACTGTTTAGGACAAACGAGGTACTCATAAACAACTTTCACAAAAAAAAAACAAATAAATAAATAAAAATACAGCTGTGAACCATCCAGGTAACAACACAGTATTAAGAATCAAGTGTATGTACACTTTGCAGATACTGCGAAGTATATGTAAAATTTTGTTATTTATATATATATAGGGGTTGAACAATGAAACTGAAACACTGGCCAAAATAGCGTCGGAGGTTTCATGGCTATATTTGTGCAGCCTGATGACCAATATTCAATGATTGCACATTCTGAATTAGCAGGGCAATAGCACAGCTGTACATAAAAAAACTGCAATGCATACAACATAATGAGAGACACATAAGAGTTCAAATGTGGACAAATTATTGGTGCGCTGGTGTATCTGTGACCAGAACAGCAAGTCTTTTTGGTGTACCGAGAGCCACAGTATCAGAGTGATGTCAGCATACCACCATGAAGGATGAACCACATCCAACAGGAGTAGCTGTTGATGAAAGAGGAAGCTGTTTGAATAGAAGTCCAGGTGCTAGCCTGGACTATATCCAGAAATCATGAAATCACAGCTGGTCAACTCATTGCAGAATTAAATGTGCACCTCAGTTTTCCTGTTTCCACCAAAACTATTAATCTAGCTCTGTCAATATACATGGTCGGGCTGCTATAGGCAAACCTTTGGTCACTTGTGCCGATGCCAAATACCGGTTTCAATGGTGCCAGCAGTGGAAATCTTGGGTTGTGGACAATGTGAAACATGTATTGTTCTCTGATGAGTCCATCTTCACTGTCTTTCCCACATCTGGGAGAGTTATGATGTGGAGAAGTCCCAAAGAAGCTTACCACCCGGACTGTTGCATGCCCAGAGTGAGCCATGGAGGTGGATCAGTGATGGTTTGAGCTACAATATCATGGCATTCCCCAGGCCCAATACTAGGCTAGATTGGCGCGTCACTGCCAAGGAGTACTGGACCATTTTGGAGGACCATGTGCACCCAATGGTTCAAGCCGTGTATCAAGATGATAATGCACCAATACACACAGCAAGAGTGGTGACAGAGTGGTTTGATGAACATGAAAGTGAAGTTGAACATCTCCCATGGCCTACACAGTCACCAGATCTGAATATTACTGAGCCAGTTTGGGGTGTTTTGGAAGAGCGTGTCAGGAAACGTTTTCCTCCACCAGCATCACGTACAGACCTGGCCACTGTTCTGCAAAAGAGGAATGACTTAAAATCCCTCTGGCTACTGTGCAGGACTTGTATCTATCATTCCGAAGACCAACTGATTCTATATTGGCTGCGAAAGGAGGCTCTACTAAATCATCCTAATAAACTGTTGTGGTCTAAAACAAGGTGTTTCATTGTCCAACCCCTGAAAGTGGGTAAGCTCTAAAGTGTTCTTTTGTCATGATTTGCTTGTCACGATTCTCTCACTCACCGTATTTCTGCGCATAATCATGGATAATGTCACTTTTCAATAGAAATTTCATTGTTAAATACGATTATTAAAAAAGTAGTTATAAAGTAGTAGAAATAATGTGGACTTATACAGTAGCTTTAACAAAAGCTTATACGATCGTTTAACTACCTCATAGCTCAGAGTAAGTCTGTCTTTAAAGGTTTACAATTTTTCATTAAAAATTGATTCCCCTATGAAAAAAAAATCCTGAATGTTGCATTCTATTTAACAGATTGTGTCAAAATGAAAGGAGAGGAATGGACTAAAATCCCTTATTTTAAAAAGGATATATCATTATCCGTTTAATATTAGATACTTTTAATGCAATGTGATAATAATTTCTCAACATATCTAATAGGTCACACAGCAAAACATGAAATGTGTGCTTTTATTTAGAAATAAAGTCACCAGACACAAAACTGTACCATATTCATGGAATTTATCAGAGAGTGCAAAGCCTTCTATTTATGAGGTGCAAAGCCTTCAACTAACATTTTTGTGGACCTTAGGGGAAAAAATAAAATGCTTTAAATGTGATATGACCCCTTTAATCAAATATTTCCTTCATACACACAGAAAGTGCATAACTCAGCATACAACCACGGCACTAAATCACAGCGATGGTGAGCAGAGCTCAAGCTGAGGAACCCTTTGGGTCTGGTGCATTCTGGGCCAAGAGGAAACGGACTCAGCCGGGACTTCCTCACTGAGCAAAGGTCTACAGCTGTCTGACGCAAACACACACACACCTGCCCACACACCAGAATACATTTAACTGACAGCAACATTCTAAACAATATAAAGCCTTTAATAAGAAATCCACTAGCAAGTATGCTTTGTTTAGTGAACCACAAAATAAACCAACCCTTTTAAGAACCAAATTAAAATATATATTTTTAAATGTACTCCTTTTGGGGTACACAAGGTTCAACAAGTAAAAAAAAAAAAAAAAAGTTTAATATTATAAATCTGATAAAAAAAAAAGAGAAAGGTAAACAATTTTTGTTCAAGCTCTTGTTCTGTCCAGGCTGGACTATAGCAATGCTCTCATGACAGTTCTATAAAACCTTTACAATTAATCCAGAACGTGGCAGCAAGATTAATTTTTAATGAGTCAGAAAGAATGCACGTCACACCTCTGTTTATCAATTTGCACTGACACCAATAGCTGCTCACATAAAATTCAAGGCATTGATTTTTGCCTACAAAACTACCACTGGCTCTGCACTCCTTTACCTAAATTCATTAGTTCAGACTTATGTGCCCTCTAGAAGTTTGCATTCTGCAAGTGATCATCACTTGATTGTGCCATCACAAAGAAGCACAAACTCACTTTTACAGACTTTTAAATGAAATGTTCCCTCCAACGCCCAACTCAATCTGATCTTTATTTGACCCTCTAACTCTAGCACTCACGATTCTAATTCTATTCTTAAAAAAAACACTTCTCCCTTTTAGACTTACACTCTTCATTTACTGCTACATCAAATCACACTAATGAGATATACTTGCAAACTTTCATTTAAGCCACAAAAAAAAAAAAAACCTGTGGTTGGAAGTGTTTTGCTTCCTGTGGTTGAAAGGACTGTTTGTCTGTATACAAATACAAACTAACTGGTATTTTATTAATACCTCAGTTGAGCGCAATTAATTATAATAAAAATAAAAACAAACATGAAAAGCGTTAAAAAAATGAACACAATTAATCATGCCTCTTCACCCGTATCTAAATTCTGTCTGGAGGGATTTTCCTACCCTCAAAGCAATTCAAGCGTGAAGCGCCATGTCTGAATGCCGATTTTCTGAATGCTCTCTTTCATACATCCATCTTACCAATAGTGCGTCTAAGTTCCTCGCAGAGGCTGATATGAGGCAGTTTGAGCATCTCCTTCCATTTCTTGCTCCGTCCGTTCCGTTTCCCTCCTCCTCCTATGACAGACAAGGTGAGAAACTGTTAAGATGAACTCAATGCAAATTACAATTAAAATGAACACTATGACTCTTTACTATCATTTGTCAGTCAGTATCTGTGGTTAAAATAAATATATACATAGAAAATAAATATAATAATAATTTTGGCATTGACTTATTCCACACGAGTGAACCGTGTACATCCAGGTGCACATACTTTGCTTTATTCACAATCAGTAATATTCATTCATATAATTCAAATGTTTTTTGTTTTTTTAAAATGTAATAACCCCCTGTCACAAAGGCCAGAAACGCAAGTTTTCCAGAAATCCTTTCTCTCATAATGTTTCCTGAGTTCTGAATCAATCAAATAAACAAACAAACATTGCTCCATACATCTGGTAATCAATGCTATTAATCCCAAAAGAGCATTGCCTTTAGAGAGACGCATGACAGCTGGCAAAGTTTGAACCTGTACGATCATTTGAAATAATCAGACCTTGTTTTCACATAATTGTTTAATGCAAAACATGCAAGCAGCTTTCAAGAGTGTAATCAAAAGCTTGCCGTCTTGAGGCCAAAAGCATTCCTGGGAAAACAGTTTTCCTCAAAACAGAGGAATGAGAAGAGTTTATCCTTCAGGATTTACTGTAATTTCAGCAACATTACAGACAGCCTTACAAGTCATGCTCTTGAAAAAACACACAGACTGAGAACTGCTGGCCTCTGAAATTACCCTTGGGCGGTCAAATACTTTTGGGGTAAGAAGTAGGTGATTAATCTACATCTTATTGTTTGTATCATTTCCTTATGAAACCCATAGCAATATGTTTTGCAAACCTGTCTGAGAGAGAGCAGTTTTTGCTCTATGTATACATGCATACA
The DNA here is from genome assembly GCF_023724105.1 of Carassius gibelio. NCBI lineage: Eukaryota > Metazoa > Chordata > Actinopteri > Cypriniformes > Cyprinidae > Carassius > Carassius gibelio. Next base: position 9,040,987 of record NC_068396.1, read on the forward strand.
CATGCCTTGGCTGTTTTATCTCATCTAACCTCCAGTTACTTTTTAACGTAATTAACTACCTTTACTTCCATTACATTTACATTTATGCATTTAGCAGACGCTTTTAGCAGATATTTATTATCAGTATGTTACATTACAAATAGTTAATTTGCTAATTTAGTGGCATTGTGATCACCATCTAATATAAACAGCAGTCTCTAGTAATTAAGATCTAAGATGTAAATTGACAGTGACTGCACAGATGCACATAGTACAACATGTTCATTCTTGCATTTGATTATACATTGACAACACATCCCTCACTCAATACTAATGCAATAATATGCACACACACACACACACACACACACACACACAAACACACACAACCGCTGAGCTGTTTGACCAGTCATACCCTCACACATGATACACTTCGTGCAATCTACACTAGAAGTACAGAAATTAGCAACCGCTGAAGTGAAACAAAAGAAGAGACTATAATAAACGCCCTTTCATGCCACAAGTCAAAGGACTGTCTATGCAAGGATATAAGCAATTTTTGGAACAGTTCATGTAAAGGTACACAAATATATTTTCTATTTTTCCATAATGGACAAGATAAACAGGAGAAAAAGCAAGATGACTGGCTGAAAACAAGAAAAATAGATCAACACTTTCACTGCAAATCAATTTGCCTACAGACACGCAATAACTCCAACTATTTCCTCATTATTCAACACAAACAGAAACACAACAATTATGCCGTTTCAACATTCCCCTAAAATGTATTTGGGAAGTCAACATAAAACACTTTTGGAAAGTTGGCATGTCCTGCTGTACTCTGTCTTAAAATATTTTAAACAGCATCTTGCTTTTAATAAAAATACAAAAAATACTGTGCTTACAGGATTTATGAGCTCATAATAATTGCAAGATTATGGCAATGAGGAGTTTAAAAAGAGTGGAAAAAAACTTAAGAGAACTAATGACCTGTTGCTTTCCTTTGTGCATTCGTATGAATCATAACCTAATGTATAATGTTTAGAAAATAAAAATAACATCTAATCTAAAAATATAAATAAAATCTACAAATTAAATAATACAAATGAAAAATATATAAAATGTATAAAATAAAATCTAACTAAAATCTATAATCTATCTAAAATCTATAAATTAATCTGATTTTAAAGATGTATAAAATATATAAAATAAAATATCAAAAATAGAAAAAAAAATGTAGTAAATAAATAATAGAAATTTAATGCCAAATACTTAAATCATTTGATGAAAGATAGATCACAGAAAATGCTGAATACTGAAATCGATGGATGAAATCTTTTCATTTGTCAACTTTATTAATGTAATAATTTTAGACGACCTCAGATATGCATTTTTTGGCCCTATCATAAAGAACAGCCTTATTTTTGCAAGCGAAGGCCTATCTGAGATAACTGTACACAACCTGATAAATTCTCTACCAAACAAAGAAGGGAAGAATATCCAATCAACTAACACACTTAAAGGAAACTACTACTGGCACAACTGTGAACAAAAAAATGCCTTTTAAAGAAGCAGTGGTTCTCAGTCATTTTAACTCCTATGTAGGCTAAAATATTTCTTTGAGTTCTTCTGCTGTAACGATGATAATACTGTTTGTTTTCCCGGAAACTAGGAGTGCCGATTGGTTAAAACAATTAAGCATAATTTAATGTTATTCCAGAAGTTTCAAGAACTGTATGTTCTGCAAAAACCACAACAACACCAGTTATTCTGTCGGAAAATAAACATGACATCTAATGTCAGTTTACACGTTCATTTTAAAGACTTTTAGCATTTAAAGTGGTTAAGTTAGTCAGATTGTTTTAATCTTTGCTGAGGCCCTCGTTGTCCCAGGTTGAAAGCTGGTATATTGAAGATTCTCAATTATTAAAAGTAATAGTAAACTTAAAATTGGCATGAAATAAAAATGCCTGCTATTTTGTTTGAAAGCATGTTATAGATCTTATTGTATGCGATTACTTTGAGCATGTACATTTCTCAAAATCACATCAACAACTGATGCATAGAACCAAGTCCTCCCAACATTTTCTATTTTTTGATAATCTGTTATACAATACACTCAGATATAAGCCACAATATGGAAGAAAAGATCTATGGCTACTTCGGTTTCATGTCAATATTAAAGCTTCCGCTAAGAAAAATAGTCCTAGTTTTATCTTTTTTTGGGGGGGCTAGCTGAGCCACTTCATAATTTCATCACATTAAGAATGACGTATTGATCTATTGGTCATACGGCTTTTCATGATACAAATTTGCGAAAAATCTTCACATTTGCATCTATATGAATGGAATTCTACTGAATTAAAATTGTGATTGCCCCTTTATTGTGGTTAAGGCTAGAGGGGATACAGCTACGGCCACTTGGGCTTACTGGGCATGCGCATATTAATATTACATAATTTTTGTCATGCTGAATAACAATAATTAGGGGAGTGCTGGGCACAAAGTAACTGGGGTGTTAGTTGTAACACACATGCTTTAACCTCCTGAGACCTTGCATCCTCATATAAGGACATTATATTTTAGTGAATTTCTCTGAGACTGTACATGTCACAGTTTAATTCTGGATGTCCTGTACAGAGCACATTCAGGGCTTTTCAGAGAAACCAAATGTTTGAATGTTGCACTATGACCACTCCCTCTCCATGGTCATCTAATATGTCTGATATTAATTTAGTGACACTCTTATGCAAATATGATCATATTTTGTAATTATCATTTAAATCTGATTATTTTTTTAAATGAGTGTATAAATGCATAAATCATCGTTTGGGGTTTCAAATCAAAATATGACTTTCTGTAACAAAACAGGACGTTGATTTCATACATGTCCTCATATGAGGACACCGGGACTAAAAGCATGTTTATTATCATCATAGTTGAGAATTATATTTATACAAAGTTTGGTAAAAAATAAATAAAAAAATAAAATAAATAATGAAAACTAAAAATGTATTGGTGATTAAAAAAAAAAGTTTTTGCCTATACAAAAAAAAAATCATAAAATGTTTTGGCATGTATAAAGAGGTTAAATATAGCCACACATGCTATTTTACCATAGTAAAATGTAATTACTCATTTATATGGGCTGTCCCAAGGTTGGGATCAATAATCAGATTATTTTAAATTCTTAAAAAATGACATTATTTTATTTGAATTTTTATTTTGTTTTATTAGAAGTTTACCTTGTTTATTTATTTATTTTTTCATTCGATCAGATAAAATTTTAACCTGTCATATGGTCATGTTACAACGTGCCCCTCAGATGTTACAATGCACCCCACAGTATGAATTGAAATTGTATGCCTACTTTTAAAATCCTGTCAAATCATTCGAGGGAATTCGTATTACTGTGAGTGTGAGCGTTTTTCCTAAACTTTTGATTCGCCAAACTTGCGTCGATCCGGAGTAATGGGCAACGGTAAAATATCCTGTTAGACAGTTTATTTAAAAATAAAACACATTTGAGCGCTCATGCCGCGCTTGCCCAATCAGAATCGAGTGGTTTGGTCATACCTAATTTATCAGAGATAAAATAGCGGTCCAGCAAGAAGCAACCCGAGCTCACAATTATCATAGTGCACTCCTTTGTGCGCAGAAAGAGGGGCAACCTTGCGGCCTACAACTGCAGTTCAACCTCCCTCCCAGGTGAAGAGACGGGGATGGGTGTACACTGCGGTCTCTGCGTTATGAATCCAGGGGAAAATACACAGTAACCTCCATTAGGGGTCTGACAGAGGAGACTGAGCATAATCAGTGCGTAATAGCATACTGAATGAGATGCTATTTATCAGAGAGCACTTTTGAAAGCACATTCAACAATGTATACAGATGTGGCGAAGATACTCAGATCCAGTGAGACGCTGAATTCAGCCTCGTCCGTGTTAAAGTTAATACGGGATAAATTAAGACGCGTCCGGCGATAATTGCTTGCGCCATTGCGCGTCTCTTACCTTCCCTCGCCTTCAGCAGCACGGTGTTGGCCACGATATTCTCAATCTCCATTGTCAGAAAAAAGATCCCATACAGTCCCGATACATTTCACTTAGGAGGAAAAAGACAAGGACGCGCGCGCTGTTGGTGGCGGTGAGGATGAGGGTGATGATCGGTGGTGAGGATGGTTGTGATCGGCGTGAATTTGGCGTTGGCACATTGCAGGTTAATTGTATTTCTCCATATCTCGCTGTTGAACCCCCCACCTTTTCGCTCGCCGTGGACATGTACTCTCTCTCCCCCTTGTTAGCATTCAGTGCTCAGCAGTCCTTCCTGTCTCGAGCAGCATTTGCTTACTCCGTAAGCTCTGGAGGAGGAGGGATCATCTTACAACCAGAATGAGTGTAACCCAGCAGCAGTCTCTCTCTCTCTAGCTCAGAGTCATCAGGGCATTTACATTACTGCCAAAGACAAAAGACATACATCATGCATGCATATATATATATATATATATATATATATATATATATATATATATATATATATATATATATATATATATATATATATATATATATAGTATTATTATTATTATTATTATACAAAAAAATTATAAATACTCAACACCACTGCACATTTCTAATTCACTATTCATGCATAAAGTTCACCTTATCAATACAATATAGAAATACTTTTTTGCAGTTGTTTTTTGTTTTTTTTTACCTAGAATCAATAATGCAACAATGTAAAAATATAAAATATGAATTCTTACATATTTAAATGTAGGTGATAGATAGATAGATAGATGCAGGGTATTTTTATTAGGTGTATAAATATGTAAATTAATCTGTATTATATTTAAATATATTATTTAAAATACATGTTATTATATAATACTTATTTTTCACTAAGGTTGCAAATGTCTAATTCCCGATTCATGCATAAAGTGCACCTTATCAATACAATATAGATGTGTTTGTTACCTGGAATAAATACTGCAACAATGGGGAAAAAATCTAATACAGATTCTTGTTTATTTAAATGTTTGTAGTGAAATTGAATGGCTGGATTTTTACTGATGTTAGAATATTTAAAATGATCAAACAGCATGAAAGAGTTCTGTTATACAATTACTGTAGTTACTATAACATATGTATCACATAATATAATAGAATTAGTTAATAGCTTAACATGTTATACATTTTTTATTAAGTGTTATGTATGTATAAAATATATTTTAAAACAACAATAACTGCATTTGCATCCGTGGTTCTTTAAAAAAGGGACGAGGTCCACTAGGGGGCCTCAGCAAACGATGCATACAGTACAGTATAAACTTTAAATTTCTTTTTAATATCTCCTGAGCAACTGTTGTTTTTGTTGAAGAACATACAGTTCTTGAAACTTCTGGGATTATAACATTAATGATGGTTAATTATTTTAGGTGACACGCTTAGTAAAAAGTTTACAAACAAGCAGCATTTTCATTAGAAGTGCTTGAGGAAATAATTTATGTGACTAATTTATTCTAGTTTAAGAGATTTTAATCAAATAAAAGGTTTCTTTAGGGGAAAAAACAACAAAAATACACAGTTCAGTTCAAAACAGTTTTTAGTGAAATTGCATAACTGGATTTAGATTTTTACTTGAATATTAAAATGATCAAATAAAGAAAAAATTATTCTTGACAAAAAAAATGACTAACAAATACACAGAATATCAGCATAAGATACAAATTCATTATGCAATACATCTTCCACGGGGCTTATAAAGTGCTGCTATAGTAGTTTGTGCTAATAATTTTATAGTTTGGGGAAATAGATCAGAATTGTGAACTACTTCATACACAAGGATGTGTCTTATCTCCTTTATTATTTATTTTATATACAAATTCATGCACTAGCACTTTTCAAAACAGGCATCTTATTAAATATGCGGATGACACAGCTCTTGTGAGTCTGCTACAGGATGGAGAGGTAGATAATGGGCCAGTTTTAGATTATTTTTTAGAATGGTGCAATAAGTCAAACTTAATTTTAAATACCACTAAGACCAAAGAAATGTCCATAGATTTTAGAAAGTCACCACAAACAATCGATACTTTTATCAATGGGGAGATCATTCAGGTCGTTACAAACTATAAATATCTTGGCATTGTACTGGACAACAAACTTAAATGGGACTCTTGGACTGATCTTTTGCACACTAAGACACAGCAAAGAATGTATTTCCTAAAGAAATTGGTTGTTTTTAATGTCAATAACAAAATGCTTCAGATGTTTTATACTGCTTTTATTGAAAGTGTTTTAACGTGCTGTATCATTTGTTGGTTCGGAAATGCGACACAAGCACAGAAAAACATAATTAGAAAAACAGTCACTACTGCTAGCAAGCTACTTGGGATAACATTACCAAGCATCGAACACATCTACAAGGACAGAATGTTGAAAAAAGCCAATAACATTGTATGCGATCACACACACCCATTAGCATTTTAATTTATTACCATCTAGGCATCGTTTCTGCCCACCTCTTATGACCAAGAACAGATCAAAATTTTCTTTTGTACCAAAAACCATTAAGGCGTTAAATCAATTAAAATAAGCTATCTGTCCAGCTGGCAGGGTTAGACCCAATGGTATTTTTATTTGTATGTATGTATTTTAGTGTTTTGTAATGCATCGTATTGTTTTTGTTATATGTTGTCATGTAGTGCCTTGAGACTGCGCCGCAAACCCAATTGCCCCACGGGGACAATAAAGTTCTTCTACTACTTATAATGAGTAACATATATCATCAAGATGGACTCCATGTGCATGGGCTTTTTGATGGAGATGATCTCTGGTGTGCTCAGTATATGGTGTATAGGGCTTTTGGGTTGAGATTTATAATATCTGCAGAGATTTGCTGACTCATAGAGGTGATTGTGGATGACCTTAATGCAGAACTGTGAGGTGACCACAAGGCCTTGGATTTCCACTGCCCTTGGGGTTATTACAGCCTGCTTCACTTTACACAAGGACACACACATTAGATACAACCTCTGTCTAGACTGCACACTCAGCTGTCTGATATTCCAATTAACTAGCTGAGACACTATCCCTAAATAAGCATATGCACAAAAATACTAGGCCTTATGCTAACCTGTTTCATTAAGTGTAAACTATAAGCCATAGGTTTTAGCACAAGTGTGTGTGATCCACAATACTGGTAGTTATTATAAAAAATTAAAAACAAGGACAAAAAGTAAGATTCCTGACACATCTGCCAACCTTAATGTAATTATTAAATGCTAATGATAATTTTATTACTAAAATGATTGCCTAAAGTTAATTTCACATCAGGATGCTGTTTGTTTCACAATTGGGTCTCATGGTTCGGTGACTCTTATTTTGAAATCACAGCTCTGGCTTTGTGATATGGGTGTGGTATTATAAACTGTCTCCTGCTCTACAGTGGCAGATAAATCGTGATTTATTGAATGTTCAAATTATATTTTAAAAAGGAAAGAACGTGATATTACAGTCACATGCACCACACAAGATCATGTTTGCTTTAAAAAGTTGCCCTGTAGAGATGCCAGGGTCTCGAGTTTTTTTTTTTTTTTTTTCTGAAGTGATACCTGATTAATACTGCTGCAACTGACAATTTTAGAAATTTATCTTTTCACAATTTTAAAGCATAAGTAAAAAACAAAATATGAATTCTAGATAAAATATTCTAGAAGATTATTTCATATCATATCATGTACTAAAATATGCATGTACTGTACTCATTTTAGACATAATAATTCTTTCGAATCTAATAGTCATGAAGCTATTATTATTATTATTATTATTAACATTTAAAAAGTTACCCCATATGCCTATGCCTTTTTGCCAATATAGCAAAGTAGCTGTAGTTATGGAACCTTTATTTTGCAAAATCGTATTATGACATAATTCACTTCCCCGGAAGTGACTCTCAATCTTTATTTGCAGAGCAGCGCTCGTCCCGTTATTCTGTGTAATTGTTTTTATCATTAATTTCTCTGTGTTTTTGGAAAAGACACATTACTGATTTCGGCGAAATAGGCAAAGCCCAGCGTGGCATTGCCTGCCAGTTTGTAGAAATGTCATAAATATGGTGTAAAAGGAAGAAGCGAGTTTTACATTCGGTGGGCGGTCTTTTTCTTCATCATTAATAATCACCGGGAGGAATTTCTCTGTTTTATCAAACGCAAGTATGTCAGGAAAACATTTCAACGTGCACGAAGTGGGCTGTTGCATCAAATACTTCATATTTGGATTTAATATTATATTTTGGGTGAGTTATGCATTTTTAACATTATGTGCGAGCTGTGAATGTAGGCTACAGTCTTGCATTTTGTCGTCTGGGTTAACATTAGGTGTCTGACACATTTTCCGTGCCTCAAAACCTAGTAAGCTGCCTACCTAGACAGCAATGTCGAACGTTTCAAACGTGTTTATGTTATGAAACCCTAATTTGTGTTGAGTTCACGGAGGCTCATTTAAAATATGCCATGATACTATATATATATATATATATATATATATATATATATGCGAATATTCCAAAGTTAGCTTATCATGCCAAGAAAATGCAGTTTGAACATTCCAAAAGGGTTTATGATGCCCATTAATGCATTTAGAACTTTCCAGATGCTCTTATAAATAATTTTCAGACGTTCCAAACACTCTTTATGCTGCTAAAATGGTCGAAAACAGAAATTCTGTAAAATAAATAAATAAATAAATCCTTTCCAAATGTTAAAGGGATATTCCACCCCAAAATGACAATTATGTCATTGATCTCTACCAACCTGTAAAAGCTTCATTCATCATTTTGGATGAAAACTGTGTAGGCTTGTGACTGTCCCATTGACTGCCAAGTAAATTGCACTGTCAAGGTCCAGAAAAGTATGAAAGACATCATCATCAGAATACATCTGCCATCAGTGGTTCAACCGTAACATTATGAAGCAACGAGAATACTTTTCATACACAAATAAAAAAAATAAAAATACTTTATTCAACAATTTGTCTCCTCTTTGAATATCCACTGGAAGCAGGCATCATACGCTCTTCTGTGCCAGCTGCGCTTTACGGATGCACTGCTTTTATTAAAATCAAAATGTAAATACATGTAGAAAACGTATCTTTGTGTCGCAGCCATAGAATGTAAAAAAACATGGACGTAGTGTCTGTGACGTCACCCCTAGTTTTCTGAAAAACGTTTTTGAAGCTTAAAAGTGGGCGGAGCAGGCTGTCACCATCTTGGAAATGCGTCATCGCACAAACACTCCCGGATAATCAAAAATGGGCAAAAAGGCTGGAGCTGGTTGCTGAAACCACGCCCACCTAGCTTGACGGCATTGTCAGCCGCGGCAATCCACCTGTCACTCAAGTGGCCACGCCCTCAATTATGCAGAACTTTAAGGTATAATATAATTTAAACTGATGAGTTTAGAGATGGGTAAGTGATTAAAGACAAAATGTTCATTTTTGGGTGGGGTAACGCTATAAAAAACAAGGTTTGAATGGTCCTAACATGCTTATGATGGCCAAAAATGCTGTTGACCTGTCTACGCAGGCAGCCAGTTTTGAAACACAACTTTACCACAAAATTATTTTTAAAGGTAATTTATAGTGGTTATGCTAATATGCATCATTTATCATTTATTGTGCTTATGCTAATATACACTTTTTAGCTGCTGGGGGTGGCGTTCCTGTCTGTGGCTCTGTGGGCCTGGAGTGAGAAGGTGAGTGAAGCCCATCATTTTACAAACATTTCATATATGAATCTATTTTAGTGAGATCTTGGTCTAATTAAACTGAAATCAAGGTATTAGGGGCCAAGCATTGAATGTGCTTAGGTGTCTGTTGTATCTGTTAGTTTACTTTATTTTTCTTCTAATTCTTCTTCTGCTTCTTCTTCTTCTTCCATTCTGGAAGTCAATTGCAACCCATAGATCCAATTGCTGTAAAGTTGTGAAATTTGGCACACAGTGGACAGTCTCTGTATTAACTATAGCAAATTTGGAGTCTCTATCTCAATTCTAATCTCAATGACCTGAGAGCACATGAGTAGCTTCAGCATTTTGACCACCTACTGGTCAAAATATTTATATATAAAATAATTTTTTTGGTTTCTAATTTCTAAAATGTTCGACCAAAATTCATAAGTTGGATTCAGAGCGTCATACCTAATCAAACGATAACCATTTTTTTCGATGAGCGTGGACTATTTCAAATTTTTTTTGTAAAATTTTACAAACAATTTAGCATGAACTTTATGAATCTTATAGAACTGATTGTGGGAAGATATTAAATTTGACACACACAAAAAGAGGTCAGACTCATCATTAACCACAGCAAAGTTGGAGTCCTTAGCTCAAACTCTCTAGTGCCACCAACAGGCCAAATTTGCACTCATCTTTTAATCATAGGGTCTTAAAGCAAAATTCCTTTTCATATGATTCCTTGGCACATATCAAGATGAATCCATAATAAAATGTAAATTTCTATGGGAAAATATTTTTTGCAAGACTTTTTCGAACTCGTTCTGTACGATTTGTCTGATTTTCAAACCGTTTTTGTAAAGCCCGCTAGCAAATTAGATAGTGTTGCAAAAATGGACATTATCTCCACAATTTTAATGGATACTGACCAAACTTGGTGTGTGCAAGACCTGAGTGCATATGAGTAATTTTGGCACAGCACCATCTACTAGTGAAAAGATATTTTAAAAACTCAAACACACCTCAACCAGCTTATCAGGGGGTTCAAGGCTACTTTATTATAAACAGGGGCCTGTTCCATGATGGTAGATTAACAAATTCAGAGTTAGAGGATTAGATCAAATGTAAAACAGCATTGCATTTTGGACTATAAATGAAATATAATTCTTCATTAAAGTTACAAAAGCTTTTTAATCAAGAGCAGTGAGAGATTTCTTTGTTGTTGCTCTTCGATTAATTTAAAGACTGTCAGTTTAAGAGAATGCACTGATATAGTGTTCGTATTAGTATTGAACAAGAGTGAATGATTTGTAGAGTTTTTTTTCATCGCTGTTGTTGTAATGTCTGGGAATCCAGAATGTGCTTCCATCAGCAGAAACATATGTTAGCTGAACCCTGTTTGTTTTACGTGTTATCTATAGTAAACCATATTACAGATGCTTTGTCAGATTTAAGTTGAACAGTGTCTCAGTGCTCTATACCCACTTGGTCTCAGTGCGTGACGAACCGTGTGTGGTCAACTGAACGGTTCGTTTTTTTCAGTGAACTGACCCATCCCTAGTGAATATAGATATAATTATAACCGACCTGCTCCCTTACTAGCGAACATGGCTGGGATTTTGCAGCAACTGCGTCTGTGGCCAGGGCTTTTCTCCTTTTTATACGTTCCATCTCTGCTCCTCCTTTGCGTTTACGCTCCATTTTTTGCGCGATTTTCTAAGATCAAGCCTGCCTCTGGATATAGCCAATTAGGCAGTGCTTCACTGATGTTTGGTCATGTGGTAGTGTCATTTTCACTCCGCGATCGCCTGATTCGTAGATTCATAAGTCCGTCAATTAATTTGCAGTTGCATACGAGCCCATCGCCTGATCGACTGCACAGCGATCTTAAATATATCTTAAACTGTGTTCCGTAGATAAATGGAGATCTTACTGGTTTGGAACAACATGAGGTAGAGTTATTAATTACATAATTTTGATTATTGGGTGAACTAACCCTTTAAGTCTTCAGGAGGGTAGCTCTCCAGAAGCAAGCTTGGAGTAACTAAAGACAGTTCCTTGGCTCTCTGTTTTATCTCTTTTGTGCTTGGCATCTTGATTGCAGCTTGCAGCTATATTTATATATTCTTAGTTTTGTTCCCATTTGTATTTCCATCAGGGGGTTCTCTCCAACATATCCTCCATCACAGATCTGGGCGGGTTTGATCCAGTGTGGCTGTTCCTCGTGGTGGGTGGAGTGATGTTCGTGCTCGGCTTCGCAGGATGCATCGGTGCTCTAAGGGAAAACTCCTTTCTACTTAAGTTTGTATGTTATGATTTATTTTTACCAGTGAGTTCAAGCAAACATTTTGAGCAATATTTACTTTTCACACCTGCCATCCACGATAAATATGTTATGCTCTGAATATTAAGTAAAGCATGAGTGTCCATAGAATGGTTCATGGACTCGCTCCAACTGATTTAACACACACATTTAAGTAATTTGCACATTGCAAAATGATACATTTGTGTATGTTACAAAAGTTTTTGGAACTTTAGCGAAGACGTAGTGTTGTAGGGATGACATTTTTTGTAGGCCAAAACTTGGAAATTAGATAAATTCTGAGTCAGTGGGTTTTTGGTTAAAGGCCTGAAATAAGATGTGTGGTTAAGACAAGCACAAGATATCTTCATAAAACATCATAAGTAATACCCACTTGGAAAAAACTGGCTATGGAAAAATCATATTGAGTTTTCTCAAGGGAATGAGGGTGATGCTACAAAATTTTGTCATCAGTGCTCTGTTCCAGTATTTGTAAGGCAGAAAAAGAAATGTGTTAAAGCTTTAGGTATCTTTAATGTTTCAGTCTTTGGTTCGGCATATGTGCCTTGAACTTGTTGTTGTGGCACACATCTTAACTGTATTATAAGAAGTGTTTTACACAATGCTGTTTCTGTGTCCTGTTTTGCAATGTACACAGTTAAAAGTAAAGGATCCAAAAGAGGATTTTCACAGTGATGACATAGAAGCCCAAAACGGTTCTGTGGGAAGATTCCTACAAGAACAATTCTTACAATAGCTGTTTTTATCTTTTTTTTTTTTTTTTTTCAAAAAAAGTATGCAAACGAATACAAGAAAGAAGGATAATTGCTGTTAAGTTAGCAAATGTTACAGTGATGCATAGACTGCCTGTTAGATTATTAAAGGCAATATTAAAAAAATGACAAATCACCATTATCAGACTATAACCCCTGAAATTATTTACAAAGCAAATTTGAATGGAGAGTCTGTATTGTACTGTATATAAAGTGGTTGAGCTGAATTTTTGCAAAAGTTTAATACTTGATCCCTAACCTGGATGTTTGAGAAATACTAATACAATACTGGTTTTCAAATAGTGTAAATAGAATGCTTATCTCAGCCGTGTGCAGACTTATGTGAATAGAGAGTGCAGGTGGTTAATCACGTTTTGAATGGCTGGATATGAGTAACTATGTAGGTAGGTGAGATTGACTGGATTGAATGTGGTTTGAAAGTGTGTGAACTTCCCCTCACACAGGTTCTGGTGGTCTTTGTTACTCCTTTCATATGAGAGAGGATGCCGTGAGAGCTTTGTGGGAATGTCAAGAATGGTGTTGCGAAAGTATTACAAGAGGCCCGTTTCCTCTGTAGGGTAACGGAGGCTTTCTTAAAACATCTGGAAACACCAGATGAACTGTGATGTCAGTCTGGAAGTATTCATTGCGGTCACAGTGACAAATCATTGCTCACTGTACTTGTATAAATAATTGTGTGTGCAGTTGGAGATGAATGTTGTGAAAATGTGAGTGTTTTGAGATGGGAAATGAGGAGAAGTGCGTCATCTCAAAAAAATGTGAATTTCTCTGTAAATGTTTCAAGGGATGTTGGCAGGGTTAGGGACCATAAATCATAAAAACACTTACTGTGGGAATCTAACACATTCTGGATTTATTGGAGAACTTTAAAGCTGATATTATCCATCATGAGTTGTGTAAACAGAACTCTGCTGTCCTCTTCCGCAGTTTTCCGTTTTTCTGGGAATCATATTTTTCCTGGAGTTGACCGCGGGAGTCTTGGCGTTTGTCTTCAAGGACTGGATTAAAGACCAGCTCAAGTTCTTCATCAACAACAATATTAGAGCATACAGAGATGACATTGACCTACAGAATCTCATTGATTTCACACAAGATTATGTAAGAACACACTGGCACACGCATAAAACCATACCAAGAAAAGTTTTTTTTCATAGAGGTAAAGTTACTTTTTTGTGGTAATTGCAATTTAATGTGCAAACATAAGTCTACATCAATAAGTATGGACTATCGAAATGTTCCCCTGTTTATTCTGCTGGTATAATAATAATAATACAAATAATATTTGTAATAATAATTATATATATATATATATATATATATATATATATATATATATATATATATATATATATATATGTATATATGTGTGTGTGTGTGTGTGTCTATATATATATATATATATATATATATATATATATATATATATATATATATATATATATATATATATATATATATATATATATATATATATATATATATATATATATATATATATATAATGTATAAATGCTGTTAAACAATTAAAAAGTTTTTTTAATATATGTATGCGTGCTGTGCATATTTATTATATATATTAATACACATGCATGCAAAAAAAAAATAACATATTTGTTTATAATATAAATTAAAATCAGTGGAAATGTAGACATGTAAATCTAAATATTTTCAAAATATATACTGTATGTGTGTGTATTTTATATGTACATAATAAATATACACAGATACACATATCATGCAAACAAAAACTTTTATTTTGGATGTGATTAATCGCGATGAATCGTTTGACAGCACTAATATATAATGTATGTATACACGTACACACACATGAATTAGCCATTCAATTATTTTTTCACATTTAGTATATATTAAATACAAATAAATGTAAAAAATATACTTGATATTGCCATTTTGTGAGTTAGCAGCAATATGTTCAAGTCTGTAATGGCTTTCAGCTATTGGTTTGTTCGCACATGGATATTCAATGCATGTATGTTTCTGCAGTGGGAGTGTTGTGGCGCTTTTGGGCCTGAAGACTGGAATCTGAACATTTACTTCAATTGTACTGACACTAATCTGAGCAGAGAGAAATGTGGGGTTCCCTTTTCCTGCTGCACCAAGGACCCTGCTGTGAGTAAACCCAGCATCTACGCTCTTAACACACACGCAGCACACACAGACGCTCGTCTTCCAGTCATCTTACTGCCTAGAATGTGTCATTGTCTCCTTCCAGAAAATGTGAGAGCATAAACAGGAAGTGATGTAGATCCGGCAGCCAGAGTGCACCCACATATAACACAACCATGCTCTATTTAATATAATGCTCAAAGCCTATGATTTAATGTGGAATGTTAAGTTATCCAGAAGAATAAATCCTGGCTTTCTTATTGTTTCTCTTCTCAAAGGAGGATGTGATAAACACACAGTGTGGATATGACATTCGAGAGAAAGATGTAAGTACGCAATATTCACCCAAAAAGTCATCCTTTTTTCACAAACGTTATTTGATTTAAAGATCCTGGCCATTCTTTTCCATATAAATGAAGTGACTGATAACAGGTGCTGTCAATGTCCAAAATGATACACAAACAAAAAGTTATCTGAAGCCGTTCGATAGCTTACTCTAATGTTTTGTACGTAGAATTGTTTAAGATTTTGCATCTTTGGCTAATGTGTGTTTTTATGTGTGAAGGACAACGAACAGAAGATGTTTATACACACAAAAGGATGTGTACCACAGTTTGAGAAATGGTTACAGGAGAATTTAACCGTAGTTGCCGGAATCTTCATAGGAATTGCACTTCTGCAGGTGAATAAACAACAGCGGTCGTTGAAATACACATGCACACTGAAGATTTCATGTATGCATGTCCCACTATAAACAGCAGTCATTTATAAATAAAAAACTGATGATAGATCATTTACAAAATGTACTCTCCTTTGACTGTATCTTCTAATCTCTGATAGAGCTTTGATACAGTTTACGCTCCCTGGCAATTTAATAAACAGGGTCCTCTGATACATTAAACCCTCGAATATTGATTTATAGTGATAGTGAATATTGATACTAGTGTTTTATTTCATGCACTGTTTTAATTGGTCTCCAGTGTCTTGTGAGTGCTCTTTCAATTCCAGCGGCTGTCCTTCAAATTTACAACCGAAACGCATTCTGCCAAGCGTAGTTATTTTATTAATTTCTAGACAGCTGTGTCCTCCTTAGGGCATACAATAGTTAAGAATTAAATATTGCATTAGATTTAATAATATCCCGGAAGCCACATGTAAACACACCGTGATGATTAATGATTAATTCAGTGTTGTTTTGTTTTGCCTGATATAAAAACCTTTTCCCTGCTTCTAGATATTTGGGATCTGCCTGGCACAGAATCTTCTGAGTGACATCGAGGCGGTCAGGGAGAGCTGGTAAGGAACATCCCTGATAAAAGAATCACACCCGTCATTAGATCTGCATTTTGAACAGAGACACAACACGAGACTTGCAATGAAACTGATTGATGTAGAAACACTGACTTGTTTCTCATTTAAAAAGCGGGTCATAGTATATTCAGCCTGTTCTCTTTGATGCAGTTTCAGTCCCAACCCATAAAAAGCGCACAGGATGAAATCGTGTTTTCTTAAGCTGTGAGTTTTTGATGGTAATGGGCAGGTAGAGAATGTCACGTCTTACTAACACCTCTGTTTGTCATCCTCCAGTTTGTTCACCTGAAGCACTCGAGCCGTTCTGCTGACGGATCCTCCATTTCTCTGTCAGTCAGCAGCAGGGTTGGCACATTGTCATCACAGTATCCTAGCAACCAGTGAGGGATTCCATTCACATACCTCCTTTATATTTCAATGTACAGCAACATCTTCTTGTTTTGCTTTGATTTTCTTTTAATCCTTCAATTACAAAATGTAACAGTGTTAGCACACAACTCAGTTGTCATCTTGAAGAAACACTTAAAGGAATAGTTCAGCCATAACTGAAAATTTGCTGAAAATGTACTCACCATCAGGCAATCCAACATGTAAATGAGTCTATTTGGAGAAATGTAGCATCACATGCTCCCCAATGGATCCTCTGCAGTGAATGGGTGCCGTCAGAATGAGAGTCCAAACAGCTAAAAAAAAAATCAAAATAATCCATAAGCAACACAACTCCAGTCCATCAGTTAACATCTTGTGAAGTGAAAAGCTACATGTTTGTAAGAAAAAACCTAAATTAAAGTGTTTTAACTAAATCATTGCTTCTGGACAAAATACCATTGTCCATATTAACACATCACAAGACATTAATTGATGGAGTCATGTGATGTTTTTATCAGCTGTTTGAACTCTTATTCTGACGGCACCTATTCACTAGCCTTTTCAGCAAATTTTAATTTTTGGGTAACTATTCAATTAAAGCCACTTGCATTCTGTCTGTAACATTTATACATAACATATGTTATGTTATGTAACATGATAGGTAAAAATGGATAGCCTGAATGCACTGTAAGTCGCTTTGGATAAAAGCGTCTGCTAAATGCATACATTTTATTTTAATTTAATAAACTTTTGGTTTATTTACAGTATATATCCTTCAGAGGAGCGTTTTTGACACTAAGGATTGCATTTTGCAAGTTAAAATTAATGCAGCTAAATCATATAATTGATCTGTTGGGTAGAAGAAGCAATGGTTCAGTTAATGAGTTGTTTCAACATAGGCAAATGCAAGCAGTGTTTATAGGCTATTATTAGTTCTGAATGAGTCTGTGCACTTTTTCTGCATTTTCTGCACTGTTTGTAGGGAGGGGAAATAAATCTGCATAATTACGCAGAATGGGCATTTAATTGATAAAATGTGTTTGCTAATGCTAAGAGTACTATAGTTCTATTGGTAGCTAATAGCATGATCAAATTAGGCTTTATTACTTAAGGGGGTTGTGTAGAATGTGTGGAAATCAGATTCTGTGCATACCCAGTTTTAGTGAGACAGTAGTAGCCTGCAGATTGTGTTCAATGAAGAGTTACGGTCTACTTCACACTACATGAGTGTTTGACTCACATTATGACTTTTAAATGTACATAATCCATTGAGACTTTATTTTGTTCACATTGTCAGATTGTGTGTGTGTATTACCTATTTAATGGATTTTATAAAACACAGTTGCTTTTGAAACTAAGGGAAAATGCTTTGCATGCTTATTTGGAATAACACTACATTTTCCCAGTGTGTTCAGCTATATGAAGACATTTTTGTGAATCGCTATGTTTATCTGTACTGGATTCAAATTATAGCCACTGTGTAAGTAATGGTGTCACCTAGAATGTTTTTAAAACATCGGCACTAAGATTTTGCCAGATTTAAGACTGGAAGAAAAAACTAGGTATATGGGTGAATTTCATGTCAAATAACATCCAAAAAATGTAAAAAAATTTGTTTTAATAAGCTTATTTTTCTTAACATTAATGCTGTGAGTGACATAATTTTAATGGCATTTAAACATGTTGTCCTTTCTAATTTTCAGTACTATAATGTTAAAAATATCTGCATTTTTATTATTATTTAATTAATTCATATGGGAGTATTTGTTGTATTCCTTTTAATTTCTAAGAATTGTAATAATAGTGGAAAAAAAATCCAGATTCCAGACGATGTCATTTTCAATACAGTTAGATGTGAATTGCAAAAAAAACTATTGGTAATGTTAGCGAAAAATCTTGATGGTACAGAATAGGCTCAATTTCATAGTTATTATCTTAGAATTGAGAGAAATTGGAGAATTTAAAGATTTTGATGAGAGCATCTGCCAAATGCATAAATATAAAAGGTATGGATTATAATTCTTACATGTTATGAGATTCACCCATATGCATGATATTGAATCATGAAATATTTCTGAAATCAGGGTGTCTTTACCAGAAAGATGATGAGAATGTTTTGCTCTGATTGTGAAATGAATCTGCAGCCTGTTAGATAGTGGTGTTGTGACTTTTGTAAAAACAGGGTTTGTGAGATTATTTGAAACACAAGCTAATGTATTGAATCCCTATGGTTGTGATTATGCCTTTTCACTTTACACTTTCCTGGTGTGTGTAACCTTAATATATCATAATATGTTTGTTTTTAGTTCATTAAAGTATTGGACAGTCTTGGTGAAAGGTAAAACACTAACTGGTTTTGCAGGATGTGCACGGTGAAACTAGAGAACAGGGACATTTTAGTATTAAAAATATCCAGGTCTAAACGAATCCATCCACATTGTTGACTGGAAGTGCCATATGATTAAATATTGTCATATTTTTCCAATTTCTCAAAAAACAAACAAACCCAGCAACACAATTTCATAATAAAAGCAAGTCTTAGTGTTAAATCTTGTAAAAGAAAAAATGTATCATACTGTATAATCATATTGTTTGTAATTTTTCTGAGCAAGATTATTACAACTTTATCCTTACAGTTATTGCACTAGCTGTGAACGGGCCATAAATGTTGTCTCAATAATGGCATACTTGAGAAAAAAAAAAGAAAAGGAGGTGGATTTGCATTTCTTATATTTGTCCAGAAATGTATTTTGTTTTAATTCTTATTTTCCCTGTTTCTGTGTCATTTCCTCATATTAATTCTACATGACCTTATTTAACAAATGTTATAAAAAATTTACATTGTTTACCAAGATGGTGGTATTGGAAACAATAAATTTGATATGTTTTTGTATGTGTGGTAAGTATGTGTGTCTATGTCTGTGACTCTTTTCTAGACACTACTTATTAACAATAAAGTGTTATTAATCGTCTCTAAAATTTAATTATCAGTCTACATAAGGCTCACATGCCATGCAGTTTTATATCTTTAATGAAGTTGATTGTTAAAAGACAATAAAAAACCTTATTATTCACCCACTTATAATATTAATTTACAATCTTTTAAAATGTGCTTGTGTTTAAAGTAGTAGAATTGAGCATATTATATTGTAGCTTTAGCTACATCTGAAGACTTCATATCCTGTGTTCCTCGTGCATTTAGACGTTAGATGGCGCTAGAGGATGTTAGGAAAGATGTCAAAGAAGCTGATGAAGCAGGATTTAATTGTGACGATTAAATAGAAATGAATATTAATTTACAGCTGTACAAAAACAGTGACAACATTGCAAACAACGATTCGTTTATAAAATACTTATTAGTGATTCTGTAACATGACAAAGCTTGCAGATTAACCTCTGTCTGGTCTTTTGGTTAAATAAACTGCATTAATTTCACAGTTAACACAAACATAGATCTTTACCTTAAGAGGTGTGATTAAACACTATAAGGCTATTTCTTGAAACCTACCAATTAACATTAAAGTATAAATATGAAACACTTTTTGACATTGGTAAGGTTTAACACACACTTAACTAAATTTCAGGGGTGTGTCCACCTTGAGACCTTGCTGGGAATGAAACTGCGATGCCTAAATCACCTTAAGTGCACTTGCTTATACAACCCTTGGTCTTCCTTTTGGAAGCAGCATTAGTAATCTGAGCAGATTAGGATCTGCTGTTTCTTCTTAATCCCACCATGATTAGGATGGGATAAGAACTCATCTCTTGGCCTCAGTATCACAGTAACTGCTCAGTGGCACTGATACTCTCTGTCTTTTTGTCCCATGGAGCAAAGGCATAGCAATAGGGGTCACTGTGTTTTGAACTGTCATTATGTCACTTTTCAGTGACACTTTTCTCACACTGACAGATAAGATTAATGGGAATAATTAAACAGTTTAAATATGTAAATCAGTATTCTACAGGACGACCAAACTTGTGTTCTGCAATGACTTCACAACTTTAAAGACAGAAAAGGACATTAGGGCTCTTGGAAAAGAAAAGAATATTGTTAAATACTGGTAAATATGTAATTGAAGGCAGAGGGCCATTTACACAGTACAACATCACACACAGGTATGACACCTCTTAGATTTAATAGAATGCATCTGACAAATAATAATGTTTGTTGGAAATGTCAAAAGGACAGACGTACTTTTATTCATTTTATCTGACTGGGAGTGTCCACTTATTTAGCCTTTATGGCACCAAATTTTTTATATTTTGAGCAAATGGCTTGGAACAACAATACAATTATCACCAAAATTGTGTCTATTGGGAGACAGAGAAATATTTCAGATGGAGAGTTCGCAAATATGTAAATGTTAAACTGTAACTTAGGGCTTTGGCAACTAATAGTTATTTTACCATTTATGATTAACAATATATATATATATATATATAGAGAGAGAGAGAGAGAGAGAGAGAGATTAAATAGTGCATTATTTCACAAGAAAACATGTTAAAATCAATGCCTACACACACACTAAAAATATTAAGAACACATTTTTAATAGGTTTTGAGAGTATATCTGAAAATAATATCGACAGAAGGCACCAATTTTGTTTATTTATTTTTTTAGCAGATAAATTAGCTGGACCTTCTTTCCTTACTTACTTACATCGAGTGACGCAGCCTACATGAAATGTTTTCAACACAGATTTTTAATTGAACTAAAATTTTTCGATTTGACCTAATCTAATTTCATGTGTGCTCTTGTGCAGATAAATATAGCTATCCACCTTTTTTTTGACGTACTTGAGCGCGGCCATTTGTGAATTCTATGAGTCTAGATTCCAGTCTCGTCCGTGTTCAGGTTTTATTAGATGTACAAAACAGTTTGTTTTGCTGCTTGATATTGAAAATTGGTGTTTTACCATGTTATTTTTATGTATAATCTTAATTATGAACACACTGGTTTGTAGTGCAGTTTTACCATTTACTGCACATTTTTATTCTATTATTTACCTTTAGCTGTTAATGATCTGGAAGGTTTACTTCCGTGTTTAAGAAAAAGGTGGTATAGGTAATGAATATTGGCCATGGTTACTAAAAAGACACTTTTGACATCAAATGGCGTTATAGTGATTATGGTTACAAGTATTAAGCAGATGTTTTTAGTTAAATGAGAATAATGAATGTTTTATGTTCATACCATGACATTTCCAGTCATACAATGTCTAAACTCATTGTAACTGTAATGTCTTTATAGTGCAGTGTGGTTCTCCAGAGGCATCAAGAACCGCAGGAGGAGGATCTTTCACCCTGCAGAACACAGTTAGCCTCAGGGCAGATGTGTTAGCACATTCGCATGATTTTCCACAGAAGTGCATGGACCAGTCTTCTGGCCCATTTCCTGGAAGATTGTGTGGTTGATTGGAGGTGGAATTAGTCAATAGTTAAGCTGAAATGTCCTCTATACAGTGCAGGGTCAGGTTCAGTTGCATCCAGTATGCTGCGCTCAAATGCTATTTAAAGCCGAGCGAAAGCTGTGGCCTTACAGGCCTAATCTTCTCTTCACAAAGATGCATTAATCTATGGCTTCAATCTATGGGGCTGGATGGCAGATTTAGGTCCTGCGAGAGTGGGATGGGTTACAGCTGCATCAGGACCCAATGGTATTTGTGTATCTCGTCCTTGTGTGTGGGTCTCGCTGATATGCATCGCTCTCTGGGAACAGGCCCTTGAGGAAAAACAGAGTTTATCTGAAAGGGAGGGATGGAGTGGGAGGGGAACAGTGTGGAGATTACATAATATTCACCATGGTTTAAGAGAGTGGCTAAAGGTAATCTTAACCCTTCTACACAGATGACCACTCAAGAGCTGAGATCATAGCTAGATTAGTGAGTTCTGGAACACATAGAGAAAGAATAGTGGTTGAGTTAACATACCTGATGTGATGATGAGATTAGAAAATATAGGGGTATGGGAAAATATGGTATTTTGTTATGCAAATATAATACTTTGGATTATAAAAGCTATCTTGTCTTTGCATTCTGAAATAATAGTTAATTGAATAATAATTAATACTATTTGCTTTAAGGCATCAAATCAAAGTATGAAGTGTCACAATAATAATATTATGATTATACAAATGGAACATAAGTAGATGGGATTAAGGGGTTAAATCATTTTGGGAAGTTTTTCGTGTTTTACAAAGAGTCTGCTTTTTTTAATGTCTTTTAAATGCATGCCGTTTCTTTTCAACACATATTGAGTGACAGCACAGGATAGATTTGCACTTTAATGCTTGTACTTTAAATAATTTAAAAATTAAACTAGTGAAGACTAAAAGTTCAGTAAAATTGTTTCAAACTTGTGAGACCAGTTACAGTATCCCATATACAAAAAAAATGTGCATAAAATCTTAAAATCATAATTTAAAACAAACACACAATGACACATAATGTGTTCTTTTCACCATTGCAGGTTATGTACTGTACCCAACTTGTCAAGGACAGAACAAATGCAGAAGGGATGGTGCAAGGAAGGAGAGATTGAGACGGGGGAGGGAGGAAAGATCAGACCTAGCCTTTAACCTGTGGCAGCAGAAGCAGCATTCTTGATCCATGACAGTGAAACAGCAAGTGCTTAGTGTCCATAAGTCTGTAGGATTCATCTGAAGGATTCACCATCCACGCTAAACTACCAGATGGGAAGGTAAATTGATTTATTCAGTAGTAGTATTCTGATATTTGTGTGCTCTCCTGTTTTTATGCTTTTATTCTTTCTTGATGAAGAGTTTTTCATGTAAATGTAAAAGATCTATAAACCTAGCTTAAGGAACAATGCATACATACAAAAAATACATAATGTGATTATTTTATATTAACATAAAATGATTGGATGATCGTTTACCCCATTACCATCTATAAATTTGTATTAAAATCAAGGTGACTGATGCAGATGGTGTTCATTTACTGTACAGGTGCATTTAACTGGTCACTGTTTTCTAAATGTTCCTACGATGCAGATGTGATCACTGGTAATAAATATACATTAGTGTGTGTGATACAGTATGTGCTGACATATAGTGTGAGATGGGGTAAAAGTAAAGGCTGTGTAAACCAGGATAACTGTGGCCTATAGATCCGATTAAATTCTTAGCTTGACAGATGGACTCATCAGAGGAAGCAGCCAGGAGTTTGAAAAATGTAAATATAAATGATAAATAAGTATAAAAAATATTCATAATATTAAATAAAGTCTATGCAATAAACTATATGAATAAAAATAAATATAAATACAAATAACATTAATGACTTGTAGGTCAAAGTGTTAATATTTTAAATTAAAATGTTAATTATATTAGATGAGCCATTTTGAAGCTAACAGCCAGTTCACAGTATGCACACATATGTCTTTCTATAGAATGGTGTTATTTGTAGGAAGAATTGCTTAATTATTTTAAATAATACATGTAACTACCAATAACTGGTTGTTTTTGTTATTTTGTCATTTTGATTTATATGAGTATTAAGCAATGCAAGACGTATAGATTATTGGTTTAATATCTCATGTTTTGTGTGAATGATTAATTGCTGTACTATTAGTTGCATGCATTGTGTGAGTATCAGGAGGTGTCACCCAGATTGTATACTGGTTAAGACGCATGAGCACATGTCCTCCTATAACCTATAGATGCCAGATCGGATCAAAAGTGGCTCTCTTGGTTGGTCAATTTTTGGAAGCGGTTTGTTATATTTAGATACTGGGTTCAATCATTGGCAATGTTAACTGTAACTCACTGTCATATTTAGACTGTTGTGGACTGGCAGTTATATGGGATGATATTCTATTGTAGGATTCACATGGTAGTCAGTAGGCCTTCAAAAAAGAAAAAGGTAACTGTATGTGTTGTCTGATATGATTAAGTGATTTAAAGTGATGGTGTAAGCATGTATCATGCTTATTTATGCACAATAAAATGTGCTAATATGGTAACATCTAAATTAATTCGTTTTTATCAAGACTAATAAGATTGAATTTGTTTTATTCAATGCAGGTATGGCTGAATCATTCTGACAATACACCAATTTAAGTGACTTTAGTGGGATAGTTGGCCCCAAAAATAAAAATTCTGTCATTGTTTACTCACCCTCCACTTCTTCCAAATCTCTATTCGTTTCTTTCTTCTGTTGAACACAAATAAAGATATTATGAAAATGCTGGTAGCCAAATAGCTAACAGTAGCCATTGACCCTTTTCAATACTATAAAAGTCATCTGCTCTAATAATGTAAATGTAAATGAGGTGGGAAGAGTTTAGTAACAGTCTAGTTGTCACACCAATTAGACTTACATCTCAATGGCTCTATTATACTGGAAAAGAGAACTTGTGATGTGTACCAAACAAAAAACCGCAGGATCTGTCATTACCCTTAACCTTTCTGTTACCAGTATGGGAACCTGTAGCTAAAATGGCTGAGAGTGTTCATTTTATTCTTTTTAATTTCTTTTTTTTTTTTTTTTTTTTTATCTAAAAATGTTTGCTTACCAGAATTCTTCTAAATACTTTTTTGTTATTTTTCATTTGGAATAAGAAAGATTTGGAATAACATGTCAAAATTTAAACAGAATTTGGAACTCTTTTGTGCTAACATTAAAGAGAAGTCAACAGTGTTGCTTTAAATCAACAATCAGCAGCCTTATGGGACAGATGTGGGATCAGTCTGAGAAACACTGTACTCCTTTGCCACTGCAAAGACATACTCTGGAAGTTAATAGGTTGCAGCGAGGAGACTGACAGCCAGCTACCTGATTGGCTGATGAAAGCATGTTATATTAATCCTACTTAAATGACGTAGGATAAATTTGAAATAAACTGAATATCCATGCCATTGTCAAACTACTGTTTTGATTCAAAATTATGAGGTAAATCAGAATTTTCAAAGGCAAATGTATTCTGATC
Organism: Carassius gibelio; assembly: GCF_023724105.1. NCBI lineage: Eukaryota > Metazoa > Chordata > Actinopteri > Cypriniformes > Cyprinidae > Carassius > Carassius gibelio. Next base: position 9,066,551 of record NC_068396.1, read on the forward strand.
CAGAGAAATCTAACCTTTTTTTTTTGTTGTGTTTCAGAGATTATTATGAGGAAGCCGTTAGATACTCTGGACCCTGCAAGGAATCGGGGAGTATATTGTTCCTGTCAGGTTTAAGTAGAGTGGGCGTGTGATCATGTCCGGCACTCCATAGTTTTCAGACCACCGGACCCCTGAGCTGCCCGTCAACCATGGATCCAGTGCTCCCCAGTGTTAAACTGGGGTCAGATCGTACCCCTCTGCAGCGGAACAGCAAGCGTCATCGGGTGCATCACGTAAGGAGGAAACTACGTCCTTCTCGGATTTTTGGTTTTATTCTGAGCATCTCTGCCCTCTCATTGTTCCTGTCTTGGAGTGCCTTTACTTTCACTTTGGGCCCATTCCCAAGATGGACGCCACTCACCTTTCTCACCAACCATGATGGACTTGCAGAGTCAGTGCCACACAGAACTGTCCTATCTTCAGTCTCTGAGCACAATGTTTCGGCAGATGTGCCCATCGCTATGGCCTCATCCAATGAGCACAAGGGAGACTATCCAGAGGATCTGTTCACACTGGAGGAGAGGAGGCAAGGTGCAGTCGTGCTGCATATGTTCGGCATGATGTACATGTTCATTGCCCTTGCTATCGTCTGCGACGAGTTTTTTGTCCCCGCTCTCACCGTAATCACAGAAAAACTGCAGATCTCGGATGACGTAGCGGGTGCCACCTTTATGGCCGCTGGAGGCTCTGCTCCCGAGCTCTTCACCTCTGTGATAGGTGTGTTCATCTCACACAGCAACGTGGGCATCGGGACCATCGTGGGTTCTGCTGTCTTCAACATCTTGTTCGTCATCGGGATGTGCGCTCTCTTTTCACGCGAGATCCTCAACCTCACCTGGTGGCCTCTGTTCAGAGATGTCACCTTTTATATCATTGGACTTATTATGCTTATCGTTTTCTTCCTGGATAACTACATTACCTATGTCGAGAGCATTGGACTGTTACTCTGTTACGCAAGCTATGTCACTTTCATGAAGTACAATGTGACTGTAGAGACTGTAATCAAGACTAAATTGCTCAGGAATCAAGTGGACGACATTGAAGCTCCTCCTAAGGTAAGTCAAAGTGTTCCAGGTGAATTAATCTGCTTCCCAGGTCAAAGGTTGCATTCTCCTTCATGTCTCCTTCCACTCCTGTTAGGAATCAGTATATCACAGTGGTTCTCAACCAGGGTGCCGGGACACAGGATGACTTTTATAACATAATTAATATGATATAATAAATATTATTAGCTATTTTGCTATTAAATACTATTAAATTATTTTTTATTAACTATTATTATTTGAAATGCTGAAAAAACAATGACATTTTCAGTTTCTGTTTATAATATTTTACAGATAGATAGATAGATAAGATAGATAGATTGAGAACCACTTGTGATTTTAAGATGAACCCAAGTGCTAATGAAATAACTAGTATTTAATAACACCTTAGTTCTTAAAATATGCCATTGTGCAAAAAAAAGTATTGTACCACTTATTAAATATATACTTGTACAGAGCCCCTAAAAGGTCATGGTGATGATAAAAAGAATGTGAATGGAGAAAAAATTATATTTCAATGCTTTGATGGCTTTTTCGGGGAAATGCTATAATCTGCAAAGCATTATATGCATGCATACATAATGGCATTCAAACATAAAAAACTTTTTTTATCTTCCAACAGTTCCAATTATTAAGCTCATTCTCACTGGTTTTTATGGTGCATTTTGGGAATTTCTGTGGATCTTGAGCACTTAAAGGTGTCGTATGATGCTTTTTAAAAGATCATTATTTTGTGTATTTGGTGTAACAGAATATGTTCAAAAAACACATTATTTTTCAAATACTGTACATTATTGTAGGTCCTCTATGCCCCACCTCTCTCAAACGTGACATTTTCTACAAAGTCCCTTCTTCTGAAAAGCACAGTCTGCTCTGATTGGCTAGCTGACCCAGTGCATTGTGATTGGCAGAATACCGCAAGCAATCTTCGGAAATGTAACGCCCCTTTTCATAATCGCAAGCGTCATCTTTCAAAATAAATGAAAACATACTTAATAACGTCCTTAGTTTTACCATCAGTTCAAGTCCAAAAGGGGAACAGAGTTACGTGACCGACACATTGATGAAGCTGGTTTGTGTTTGCAGTACACAAGCCACGGATGGTTAAGACAGCTGACTCCACTGTGTGACCATCTCTCTCTCTCTCTCTCTCTCTCTCTCTCTCTCACACACACACACACACACACACACACACACGCTTGCGCGATGCACAAAACTCTGCATTTGAACATTCAATAGCAAATACTTAAACTAATAACAAAACATAGTTACAGTAGCTGATTCAGAAACACAACATTGTTGTAGCCAAGTCAGAATTACTTCCTCTTCTGGGTTCACAAAACGATTGTCCCATAAAACGTGTTGCTGTTCTGTTGTAAGTAATCTTAAAGATTCCTAAATGCATCTACTTTCAGAAGGCCAAATAAATTGCTTCTGCTATTGCCTAGATACACACTGCATCTCTCTGACATGGCTGCTTCAACACAAACTACAGTTTCTGAAACCACGCCTTCTTTCTTTGTGTGAACATTCGGGCGGCATTACGCCAATATTTCCACATATTGATGTAGACATGTGGGGGCATGTTTGAATGAGACATTTTTTTTTGGGGGGGGGGGGGGGGGGGGCATGGCAGAGTCTTAACTTTGATAAAGAAAATCTCTTTGGGTTTGAAACTTTAGTCTTTGAAACTTTATAGATATTCTTCATGCACCAAGAGCTTGTAACACTCCAAAGAGAAAGGAAAAAGTTTGCATCACATGACCCATTTAACAGAAAAAGAAGCTGATTGCAACAGCAGTTGGAGCGGAACCCAACTGTTGGCTGAGAATCAATGTTCCCAATGAAAAGAACACAGACAGTTTTATCACCTCTCTGAGCCGGATTAGGCATTATATCAGGTGTCACCTTGACAGAGCAGACAACACTGCTCTGAGAGAGCACCATTAGCTGAGTAAGAACAGAACCACTGCTGTATAGACAGAGATGGACAGCAGAAAAAGTAGTAGAGATGAAGCAAGATGGAGTTAAGGAAGAAAGTTGTTAAAATCTTTTACTTTCCCCTTTTGCTGAAACCTGTGTTTTATCAGCCAGACATCTCAAGAGGCATAGATATCTATTTTTGTCTTTTCCTGGCACAATTAGCTTTGTTAATACTACTTCACAGAGTTGTGTTTAAATTTGTGAGTCTTAACCAGTATTTCCTCTATCTTTTTTACCCAGTAAAAATATTTCTCAACAAATTAGAATATGGTGACATGCCAATCAGCTAATCAACTCAAAACAACTGCAAAGGTTTCCTGAGCCTTCAAGATGGTCTCTCAGTTTGGTTCACTAGGCTACACAATCATGGGGAAGACTGCTGATCTGACGAGGAATGGACTGAAGCTGGGGTCAAGGCATCAAGAGCCACCACACACAGACGTGTCAATGGATTTGCTGAACAACAGACAACGTCAGAGTTGTCTTACCTGGCCTAAGGAAAAGATGAAGTAGACTGTTGCCCAGTGGTCCAAAGTCCTCTTTACAGTCGAGAGCAAGTTTTGCATTTCATTTGGAATTCAAGGTCCTAGAGTCTGGAGGAAAGGTGGAGAAGCTCATAGCCCAAGTTGCTTGAAGTCCAGTGTTAAGTTTCCACAGTCTGTGATGATTTGGGATGCAATGTCATCTGCTGGTGTTGATCCATTGTGTTTTTTGACAACCAAAGTCACTTCACCCGTTTACCAGGAAAGTTTGGAGCACTTCGTGCTTCCTTCTGCTGACCAGCTTTTTGAAGATGCTGATTTCATTTTCCAGCAGGATTTGGCACATGCCCACACTACCAAAAAGACCAAAAGTTGGTTAAATGACCATGGTGTTGGTGTGCTAGACTGGCCAGCAAACTCACCAGACCTGAACCTCATAGAGAATCTATGGGGTATTGTCAAGAGGAAAATGAGAAACAAGAGACCACAAAATGCAGATGAGCTGAAGGCCTCTGTCAAAGAAACCTGGGCTTCCAGACCACCTCAGCAGTGCCACAAACTGATCACCTCCATGCCACACTGAATTGAGGCAGAAATTAAAGCAAAAGAAGACCTTACTAAAGTACTGAGTACATGTACAGTAAATGAACACTTTCCAGATTGCCAACAATTCACTAAAAAAATTTTTTATTGGTCTTATGAAGTATTCTAATTTGTTGAGATCATCACAAAATCATCACAATTAAAAGAACCAAATACTTAAACTACTTCAGTCTGTGTGCATTGAATTTATTTAATACACAAGTTTCATAATTTTAGTTGAATTACTGAAATAAATGAACTTTTCCATGCCGTTCTAATTTATTGAGATGCACCTGAATAGTGAATAATATTGACCCATTGCTGCAGGTTATATTAATAATGTATTATTATATGCAATGCAGGTATTATGTATTATTGATCATTTAAGAGGCCCTAATGAGGCCAGTTAGAGCCATATAGAAAAAAAACATATTATAGAACAATTCACATTGGATTTTCACCCTTCTGGATTGGAATAAAAAATGGCTTTGGTTTAAGACTTCTAAAATTAAAATGAATTGTGGTAGAGCTGAAGCTCGGGTTAATCCAATAAGATGTGATCCTTTTAGTACCTCTAAGTATAGATGAGTGTCCTGTTCTTTTTAAACTGTGCTCAGATATGGAGTGTTGTGGGAAGCTCTTCAGGTTTTTGAATGACATTTATTTTTTGCAGGAAGACCCTAGTCACTTAGTATTTAATGTAGAAACATGGTGGATACCTGCATTTCTGCTTGTGGTTTGTGACTCCCAACCTGAAATCCTTTGTAATCCCAAATCAGCTGCTTAGAAGGGGTGACGCCAACCAAAGTAAGAAGACTCTTAGTGCTTAGGGGAGTGACCTGCCTTCTGAAGAAGACTTTTGAGAGAATATTGTACATTACAACAACCCTTTTCACTATCTGTCCTACATCACACAATTTCCTGGAAGGCATATTTTAATGAATTAATGAGTGATGAGTGATGCTGCTATGGATATATTAAATTATTTTCATAGAAAATTGACAGCAAATTTGGATATGACATTTAAATAAGCAGCCGTTCATCTGTAATATAATTACATAATTCCAGTCATATTTTTATTTTACAGTCCAATTATCACTATTAACTATTAACTTCTAGTTTGCCTTCATAAACTCTTAATATGCTGCTCTTTATGTAATAAGGTACTTGTTAAATTTAGGTATGGGGATTGGATCAAGAGATCTAAAATATGGTCATGCAGATTAAGACATTAATATGTACTTTATAAATCCTAATAAACAGCCGACATACTAGTAATATGCATGCTAGCTAATGAGAATTGGTCCTTAAAATAAAGTGTTACCATAATTCACCATAAAAACAGCTTTTCTGTTGTGGTCTTTATCTCAGTGTACATTTTTTTAAGTATAATTTGTAATTCTTTAAGTGTAAAACTAGTGAATAATAAAAAATAAAATGTTCACCTTTAATTTTATAAACTGAGGAAAATCTGAAGAAAATTCAGTGTGATTGCTAGAAGTATTTGGAAGATGAGCCAAAGTGTACTTAAAGTTGCAGTGAAACTAGCCACAGATATTTTCTTCTGTATTGTGACATCCCAGTGAAAAAAAAACAAAACAAACTCCCATCTATTAAAAGTTATTGAATTATCAAACCTATTTTGCATTTTGTAATACTGTATAATATTCTCAGTGCCTTAGTAAACTCTAAGGAAAACTCTTAGAGTTTGGCAAAGTATAGTGAGTAAACAGTAAACGCTACTTAGTAATCTCTGTAGTAAGGCAAATCTTTGCTGGTGTAATTCAAACCATATTTAACTCTATATGAAAAGTAAAGAAAGGAGAGTGTAAGAACCTGGCATCATGTGTTGTGTGAGTTAATTTGTGAATCCTTATGCCTCCGTCTCTAAAAGTGGTTACCTGTCAATTTTAGGCTCTTTAGCGTGCTGGCCTGCCTTCTCTGTTTAACTACTGGACTCTTGCTAAGAGACACCCTATAGGCAATTCAAGTTCCTAGATGACCCACATGAATAAACCTGCAATGAAGTCCACATGATTTATGACTTTTTTAAAACTGTCTGTCACAGTTTGCAAAACTGAAATTAATGTTCAACTGGATGTTTCAAACACAAAGATGATTCAGCATCTTGAGTATCTCTGTTACATCATACTGAATGATCTTCATTATTTAAGGCATAGAGCCAGGAGACCAACAAGAACTTTGCTCTGTCTTATGTGCTCTGATGCTTTTGTGATGTAACAGGTGGTCTATATATCTGATGTTATACTGAATTATATACAGTAGACTGATTGAGTTCCTGCTGCTACAAAAGTTTGTTATGTTTAATATATTAATTTGTAAATCTTAAGTGAAACGATTACGTTTTTAATGATTTAATTGAAAGTGGAAGAAAAGTATGAATATCCAAGCAGAAAATTGTGACTTTTGCATCACTGCTTAAAATGTAGAAGTTATATATACACGTTCTTTCCACTAGATAAAGTAGATAAAATAGATAAAACTGTAATGGTGGCATTGCATGGATCCAGCATTGCATGCCAATTGGTCCAACTGATTGTTAAACTGTTACTCTGCAAAGTTCATTAGCAGCTCTTTAGTAAGACTGCCCTTGATCCCCAGGACTTCCTTTTCAGCATTCATGTCTTGTGTAAAATACATGTCAAATCCGATTACTAATTTATATAATATTTTTGAATTATGTTTTGGATTTTCAGTACTGGAAAATATTTCTCTAGGTTTATTCCCCCCACAATCAAATTGTAGTCATGCATAAAGTTTTAAATTGAAGGATTCACAAGGTCAGTTGTTTATTTTCTAACATTTTCACATGGTGTCGACAGGTTAGAATTTAAGCACTGTGTGCACGCCTGGTGAAACATCTGTAAGAAATCTTTTTTTTTTTTAATGCAACACATATGGTAGCTCGCCAGACTCCAGACAACTGAAGGCCAAAACAAGGGCATTGCTAATCTTCCAGCTAATACTTTTCTGCTTTAGTTTTTGGTCTCAGATAGTGCTTAAAGATCTCTTCTGATAAATTAAATGATCAGTTCAATATTTCTTTCAACTTGTTTAAAAGTGTGTGCTCTTTTTGATTCAGGATTCAGTTTTGAGAGTCTGATGATTTTAAGGTCTTGTGTGTAGTTTTGACTGTTTGATGCACTGCTTAATGTTTAAAATGGTGTTCACATGATTGGCATGTAATGAATTTTATAATGTGAGAATATAGTTCCATCTGGTAGTAAAATATAACTTTAATTTGTAAATATTGCAGAATCTTTTGCAGGAAAACTCTATTTCAGTCTTATTTTATTACGTTTGTTTCAATGTTACTCCAATGCCATTTCTTTGTAATTATGAAATGTACTAGCAATTTCTGACTGGAAATTGTTTCTACACCATTTTTTCATCTTTATAATTTCTGTAACTATCAAGTTTTTCAACTGTAAGAGCATAGCGAAGTCCACACCACAACTATAACTATAACAATAATGACAGAGAAATGATATCGCTGGGATCAGATTCTGGGCAATTTTTTTCATCTTATGACTGATAAAACATCAACAGGAAATAAGAATCCATCCTACTTTAATTGGACAGTATTTAGAAGGTGGGTTAGAATAATGTTGCCATCCATTTGTCTGGAGGCTAATGTAGTTCAGTTTTAATTCTTAGTGCGAACAGCCTTATCTCAGACGTTTAAGATTGTTGTCCTAGCAGCAGGACGTCCGGTAATGTCAGATAGCTTCAGCGAGCTGGTCTCTGGTTGGCTGACCTCTGCTTTAAAGCTCGTTGAGCACACAGAGCTCAGCTGTATTTCCACAGGCAATGCTGGCTATAGGCCAGAGCTTATCTTCCACCTGCAGAAAGACCAAAGCTGGGAAGGGAGGAACGTGAACAGAGAGCGAATGGCAGAGCCCGCTAACCATGAAGGAAATGTGCTTAATCCTCTATGCTCTGGGCTGATTAGGTTTAATTAAGGCTGCTCGTGTGTCTCTGCTGGGCCAACTGATTTTCTCTTGAGGACACCGCTAGTGCTGCCATAACTTTTTCACCTTTAAAATAAAAGCATTTGCTAAATTACTAAATGTAAATGTATTATATTCATATGTGTGTGTGTGTGTGTGTCATAGTCAATTATGTATGTAGCTACAGTTGTGCTCGTAAATTTACTCACCCTTTGCAGAATGTGCAAAATGTTAATAATTTAAACAAATTAAGAGGGATCATGAAATTTGCATGTTACTTTTTTATTTAGTACTGTTCTGAATAAGCTATTTCACATAACAGATGTTTGCATATTCTCCACAAGACAAAATAATAACTGAATTTATAAAAATTTCCCTTAAAGGCATTTTCAACCTTAATACAATTGGTAATTTTCTGCATGATCCACGACTGTTTTTGTGATAGTTGTTCATGAGTGCCTTGGTTAGTCCTGAGTAGTTTAACCACATGCTGTTCTTCAGAAAAATCCACCGCCTCCTGTACATTCTTTGGTTTTACCAAAAGTGACTGTTTGATTTTGAGATCCATATTTTCACACTGAGGACAACTGAGGAACTGAGAGACAAAAGGTGGAAACATTTACTGATGCTCAAGAAGGCAACACAATGCTTTAAGAGCTGGGGGAAGTCAATTCTAAACAGGATGATGATGTGTATATTTTTCTCATATTGTTTAACAATCATATTTTTTCATTAAAGCCCATCTTTCAAGTTGAAGATCATTGTGAATGAACGTGTAGATAAATAGTTCAGCAACTGGACTTGCATGAAGAAATTAATCATAAATTGGCATTAAAACAGTTTTTAAAAAGAAATTGTGATTAAAATTACTTCCGTTGTGAAAAACGCTCTGATCAGAAGTGACGCAACGGCAGGTAAACATCGTCTCTTTGTAATGGAGTCAGACAGTGAAGAGGTTGCAGTTGGCATAAATGTCAACTCTTACGATGGGCCATTGCCGTATAATTTCGAGCCGCCTAGGCGAGAGAGTGGTCAGGGAGAGTTAAGGGGAAGGGTAAATGGACAGAGGAGAGAGATAGAGTTGTGGTGTGAGGAGAATCAGTTGAGAATTTGGGCAGGTGTCTTGGTGAGTGACCACAGGCGATAGCTAATTGTGGCTAACGTTGTCTCTATGTTTATCACATTGCAGTATCTTTAATAAATCATATTTAGCAATATTGCTGTCGACATTGTTGTTTTTCAAGCACCCATGTAGATTGTCACCATCTATGCCAGCAACATGTCTTAAATAATTAATTTAGATCCCAGATTTTAAATGAATGTTGTAGGATGTAGGCGGTCAGCTAGTCTGGATAGGGATAGAAATTCTGTGCATTTCCACACAACATAGTTTATCGTGACATTTTGTAGAAATTGCTAGCCGATGTTTAATCAATAACTGCTTTTAGATCTAGATGTCCATGTTCCGTTTCTGCAGATGTCAAGCGTTTGGGCCGTATATCTGAACAACATAACCGGACAGCTGGAATTCCGAACTTAGTCGGCTGTTATACTACTCACCTCTTAGTATTTCCGACGGAGATAATGTAAATGAGCTCACATGTACTGTGGAGTACCTGTATGAAAGCAGTTAGTCTTCCGGCTAGGACGGGAATATGCTGTTCATATAAATACAGTCATTGTAACAAGGATGTTTTATTGTCACGTGGAGGGATACTGGTTGTAAGGCATGAAGATACATGCATCTAATTGACAGCCTATACTGTACAGGGGGTGAGTCTTTTTACAGTTTATATTTACCCAAGTTTTAGGAAGTAAGTAGTCTACATGTCATTTCTTACAAGGTCTTACACCAACCACTAAAGCTACAAGGAGGGAAGGAGAGTGAGTTTATCTTAGCACATTTGTTTAACAGGTGCTTGTGTGGTAGATGTGAGGCTATGCCATCAGCAGTGGAGAGTGTGTGCTGTAGGGAGGTCGATGCCTATTGGTCCCTTGTCCAAAACCTAGATCCCCCAGAAGACATTACCTGCCTCACACTCCATCCAGGGTTTGAAGCATCCTGTCTGAATCCTTTTGTGCTGCAGATAGCATACATACATACTGCTGGGCGTACGGAATACTAGGCAGGAACATTAGGAAAGCCATACCTTCATGTGTTGTGTCAGCAATAAGGTTTGCAGAGGAGGGACAAACTCTGTGCTTCAGAAGCTACATAAATACTTACATGTTAGCAGAAAACAAAAGAAGTACCATTTACCCTGATCATCCAATTTGAAAAGTTTACACCCCCCGTCTCATTGTGTGGTCTTCTTGAGCATCAGTACATTTTCACCATTTGTAATAGTTATGCATGAGTCCCTTGTCCTCAGTGTTAAATAGATAGATTTCAAAATCATACAGCCAATGCTGAAAAGGGTTCAAATATGCAGAGGGTTCAAATATGTATATTTATACTATACTTATACATACACATATATGTACACACACACACACGTTTGTTTTTGTGAAAAGTGGGGACATCCCTTAGGCGTAATGATTTTTACTCCCTACACCAGCCCATACACCTAACCCTAACCCTCACAGGAAACTTTGTGCATTTTTACTTTCTCAAAAAAAAAACTCATTCTGTACGATTTATAAGCATTTAGAAAAATGGGGACATGGGTTATGTCCTCATTAGTCACCCTCTCCTTGTAATACCTGTTTCATACCCATGTCATTATACAGAGTTGTGTCCTGATATGTCACAAAAAAAACATGCCCCCCCCCCCACACACACAGTGTATATAATATCAGCCATTAATGATGGATTCAAATCAATTCACCTTTCTTCATAAATTTTAGTTTAGAATGATATGGTTGATTTACTGGTTATTTATTGGATATAGAATTAAACTCGGTACAGTTTTGTTTAAAATCTGGCATACAATGATCAGACAAAAGCAACTGTGCAGTTCTTGAAAACACATTTGATGTTTAATTGGGTCTTTTAAACACAACGATGATTCAGCATCTTCAGTCTCTCTGTTACATCATACTGAATGATCTTCATTAGTTAAGGCATCGAGCCAGGAGACCAACAGAAACTTTCTTCCGTCTTATGTGCTCTTATGCTTTTGTGATGTAACAGGCAGTCTATTTATCTGACGTTATACTGATTTATGTACAGTAGACTGATTGAGTTCCTGCTGAGATATTGAGGGCAGATTTTGTCATTTTCATCTTTTAGTTTCAATGGTTTCTTAGAAACTGTTATTGATGGTATTTTAGAGATGGGTCAAAATTCTATTATTGGCCTCCTATACAATAGTCAAGAAGTGCTATTTAGGTTCAGGCATAAGTCTTAGCTGTTTTTAGCGGTGCTGTGTAACAGCTTAACATGTTCTTGGTTACCTGTATGGTGGGGATAGATTGAACTGATTGAACTAAAGGTGGCCTTAAATGCCCTCTTATTGTTGTTACACTCCATTTATTTACTGCATACTGCATACTGCATTATTTAATTAAAAAATTTTTTTAAGCAATGAGGTTTTCCCATTCTATTTATTTATTTATTACAAATATGATCAGATTTAACAACTGACTCTTTCATATTATTTCCTGTATTTATAGTAATTAAAGGCAGTCAAATCTTTGTTAATGCAGACGTATAAACTTGGTAAATATTCAGCACTGTCCGTTGATCTACACAAACAAATACAAGCAAAGGCAAATTAAACTGAGTCAAAAGTGAGGACATGTTTAATGTTTAAAATGATTTCTGTTTCAACTTTCTATTTATTAAAGAATCCTGAAAAAAGTATCTTGGTTATGCAGCACAATTGTTTTCAAAATTGATAATAATAAGAGATTTTTTGAGCACCAAATCATCACATTAGAATGATTTCTGAAGTACCATGTGACACTGAGGACTGGTGAAATTTCATCTTAAATATATATATAAAACAGTTATTTAAAATTATAATACTGTATCAATGTAGTACTGTTTTGATCAAATAATTGCAGCCTTGGTCATTTCAAGACATAATCCAACTCCAAACTTATAGTGTGTGTTTACTGTACAGTATGTATGATTGTATATATACCACAATTAAACTTAATATGGTGAGCAGAAAACCATGGCTGTTAACATTTTCAATAAAATACTTTTAAAAAAAAAGTCCTGATAATGCTGGAGCTGCTGTTGCTGCTTTAGTGGTGATAAAACAATTATCTTACTTAGATTAAAACTTGACCACTAGGTAAAATTCATCATCACTGGAAATAAATGACTGATTTTTGCTCTGATATCAGGTGTGTTGTTTCTGTGTAAGCAAAAATATGTATATTTCCTGTATTTGAGTTTCTCTGAAAATGCCTTTAAGAAGTTGTTTTAAGGTGAATTTACTGAGTTCTGTTTCTCTCTTTTTTTTCAAGGTTATCCCTGATGATGAGAATAAACTCTCGGTAAGCAGCATCATCATCATCATCAACAAGAAGCATCATCATCATCAGGACCCTATCAGTGTAACATGCATAACAGTACATTTAGACATCTAAAGAAATTTCTTATTTTTATCCCTATAGGCTAAACCCCGCCTCCAGAGGGGAGGAAGCTCCGCCTCCCTCCACAACACCCTCATGAGAAACAGCATCTTCCAGCTAATGATTCATACTCTCGATCCTCTCAGCGAAGGTAATAGTGTGCAAATACATACACTCCAAAATTACAAATATACACAATTGACTTCCATCATAGATTCGTTAAGTTGTATTAATAAAATATGGCATATATTCTAGGGAGGTTCAAGGAGAAGGCATCAATTCTACACAAGATTGCAAGAAAAAAGGGACAAGATGAGGCAAATGGTGTTGGTATGTTTAATATTTTGTGTAAAATCATTCCTTACCCATTTTACTTCAATAATGAGACATATTTCTGAGTAAAATCAGCATAATCGCTGTAGGGTTGGAATTTTTAACCACTGAAGAGTGGTCTTTCCATTCCAACTCTGTTTGCGCAAGTATATGAAAAGTAAAGGGATTATATGCTGTTAGTGTTGTGGTTTATGTGGATTTCAGTGTTTAAATCACACCATTACATGTTATAATAATGAAATAATATTTCATTTCAGATTTCTGTTGTTTCATTTTCTAGTTGACAAGAATCTTCAGAACAGCACTAATGTGGAGGTTGAAGTCACTCCACCTATGAATGGCAGTGCTGGAGCTGAGGTGCTGTCGCAACACGGCTAGATCATCGTGATTTATTCAAATATAATGGAATCCTTAAAATTCTAATATTACAATATCACAGGCAACTGAATGCCATCATGTTTTTGTGGTTCTAATCTCAAAGGCTGCTGAGGAGGAGGAGGAAGATGAAGACCAGCCTCTGAGCTTGGCTTGGCCAGACACACCGAGGAAGCAAGCAACATACCTCTTCATCTTCCCCATCGTCTTTCCATTGTGGCTGTCGCTGCCAGATGTTCGCAGAGATGTACGTTTTATTTATTTTTTTTACTATTTTTTTTTACATCCATTTAATGCAAAATAAACAAATTTGATTTAGCTATAATGCAGCTCTAATGAAGACGTTAGCTTCATCAGCCAGTTAATATCACTTAGATAGATAATATAAAGTGTCTTCAGTGTGTTGAAACAAACGGACTGGTGTTTTTTAAATATTTCAATAGCAAGCTGTCCCTTCCTAAATTTCCTTTCTATCCTCTCTTGTTCCATAGACATCAAAAAAGTTATTTCCGATCACATTTTTGGGATCTATTTCTTGGATTGCTATTTTCTCTTACCTGATGGTCTGGTGGGCTCATCAGGTACCTCATCTTCACCAACAGAACACACTCAACCAGTTTCACACATCCTGGGCTTTTCTGTTATAATGCAGTTTTTTTTCACCAGTGGTTTTTATATTACTGTAAGTAATGCTATGGCATGCTGAATGTATGTCCAAAAAAGAAAATAACTGCGAGAGATAGAGGAGTGATCTCTCCTTATAACACTGCTCTAAATCTATATCTCAGAGACGTTCATTAAAAACCAGCCAAATCCCAAAGCCAATAAGCTATTCTTGTGTTTTCCATTAGAGGCAACTGTTCTGTAGCTCTTCTTCAGCTCCCTCTGTAGAAACTCATCTAAAATCATTGCATTGATTCGCTACCAGAACTAGAGACAACTAAATCGATTATGGTTACTTAACATAGTAAATCAGTACTATGAGTTTCTGGGAATAAGAAACGTTTGAAACTAGACAACTTTATAATAATTATCTGAGAAATACCAAAAATTTTTAATATTCCTATATGTCAATATGATAACTAAATGTTTTTTTGTTCATTTTTCTATTTCGTTCCCTTGATTTATAAATTTTGCACATAATTTACAATTTCATTCCCTCGATTTAAAAATATTGCACACTATTTACTATTTAATTCCCTCGATTTATACATTTTGCACACAATTTACTATTAAGTTCCCTCAATTTATAAATTGTGCACACAATTTACTTTTTCTTTCCCTCGATTTATAAATTATGCACACGATTTACTATTTCATTCCCTCGATTTATTAATTTTGCGCCAGTTTACTATTTAGTTCTCTCGATTAATAAATTGTGCGCATGAATTACTATTTTGTTCCCTCAGTTTATGAATTGTGCACACGATTTAGCAAATCGAGGGAACGAATTGGCAAATTGAGGGAATGAAATAGTAATCGTGATTCTTGTGCACATTTTAGTACATCGAGGGAATGTATTAGTTAATCGTGTGCACAATTTATTTATTTTTTCTTGAAAGTCATGTAAGGGGCTCCATTGAAATAATAATAAGAATATTAGAATTAAGAATTAACTAAAAATAAGATGTCATTAGGATTGTAACCTAACAATTTACTGGAAAAAAAAAAAGTAAAAAAAAAAAAAGTATAAAATGACAAAAGCTCCTAACAGATGTTGTGCTCTCTGGGATTTCAATTTTACACAAACTATAGATGTGATTTTGTGATCTTAGAAGGACAAATTATTTTACTGCCTGTTTTCCTGTTAAATTGCCCTTACAAAGATACCTGTAGTACTACTAGAGTAAAATCATAATAAATTAATGTAAGATATTAGAAAACAGCTGAGGAAATGCTAATTTAACACTGTTTTATCATAGTATTTTCATAAAAAGTTTCAAACACCAAGTGCAAATTTCTCCCACAGGTTGGTGAGACTATTGGAATCACAGAAGAGATCATGGGTTTGACTATTCTAGCGGCTGGTACCTCCATTCCTGATCTCATCACCAGTGTTATTGTTGCTCGGAAGGGTCTCGGCGACATGGCCGTCTCCAGCTCAGTCGGCTCCAACATATTTGACATCACTGTGGGGTGAGAGATCTTCATCAGTAACACAAGAAACATCATATGATAGACTCCCTAATGTAAAACTACTTTTTGAAATATCTCCCTGTGTCTGTTCACTGTCCCCAGCCTGCCTTTTCCATGGCTGCTCTTTTCATTCCTGAACGACCTGACTCCAGTGACCGTGAGCAGCAACGGCCTGTTCTGCGCCATCGTTCTGCTCTTCCTCATGCTCCTCTTCGTCATCATCTCCATCGCTGTGTGCAAGTGGAAGATGAGCAAGCTGCTGGGTTTCCTCATGTTCCTGCTCTACTTTGTGTTCCTGGTGGTCAGCGTAATGCTGGAGGACAAGATCATCATCTGCCCGGTCTCCATTTGATTTCTTTATCGCGCACGCCGTTGTTCATTTTCTGGGAACAAACCCTTATTTATTGGGCATCCGAATGATAACATGAGAACTTGACTGCAGCTGCACTGTGGCACTGCATATTTATATCCACTGAAGTCTGAGTAGCAGGGCTTTCCAAGCAGTAGTTTGTAATGGGAAAGTAGTGCAATATTCTGCATGCACTCTCAAAAGCAGTACATATAGACTTGATGTACTGTAGATTTAAGCCATTTCCAATACACTGTATGAAGAAGATGGACTTTAAGAGCAAAGAGACACAACTTCCAGAGAGGAAGTGGACATCTATGGGGAATGTCCACAGACTCAGGAAAGGACATTTGGTGAAAATATGCAATAATAAATCGATCACGATCCTGGTACTGTACTTTAAAGCTCACGATAGCATAAGCCTTGTGTTGCACAGTAACTTTAAAAGAAGGACGAAACAAAGCTTTATATTTGCTTGGCCTGAACGCTGGTTCCTTTCTGATTGTTACTTCAGCATTTTCATTTTATTGAATATACTTGTAGACAAAGTCAGAAATCTATTCTTAACAAAATATTTTAGGACTAAATGTAAGATTTATGTTGCTGAATTGCATATAAAACGTCCCACTGTCCATTTGGATGAAAAAGTTTTAACAATCTTATAAACTTCATGTAACACATATGAGGGTTTTTATAGGATAACTAGAACGACAACAACAAAAATGTTTTTGTTGAGTGCAGAAATCTAACCTGTTTCTTTTCATTCATGTATGATTGGCAAATGTGCATTACATTCATTGGATTATGTTAAAACTCTGTAGTTTTTATGTGCAATGTCAATACATAAATCTTAAATTTAGGTCCAATCTTTTTTTTTTTAAGTCTAGAACGGCAAATAATCAGTATCCAGCTCAACGATTTGGAGTGCTTGCTGTACTATTGAATATAATTAACCACATTAATTGTTATTTGCAAATGCAATATTTTATATGTTTATTCTCTGGGACTGATATTTAATTTTGTGTGATTCGTTTAGCAAAATCCAATAAATGAATGAATAGTCCAAGTCATTTGCGTTTATAGAGGAGAACCAGTTATCGCACTCTTTTCACAATCAATTAGCAAAAGCTGTAATTTCTTGAGATAAAGGGTGTCTTCATCATCATCATCATCATCATCATCTTCAGCACCATCATCATCTGTCTAGACTGCAGTGTTCATGAACTTTTACAGACTCCACTGTTATCAGAGCTGCCAGCTGGTGTTTATGTGAGTAGATGTGTTCGAGAGTTTAGTGCACTTTTCAGAACTCTTTACCAATCATTCATCCCTCCCTGTATCTCTCATTCCTGTCTTAAAGGAACACCCCACTTTTTTTTAATTAGGCTCATTTTCCAACTCCCCTAGAGTTAAACAGTTGAGTTTTACCATTTTCGAATCCATTCAATCGATCTCCGGGTCTGGTGGTAGCACTTTTAGCTTAGCTTAGCATAGATAATTGAATCTGATTAGACCGTTAGCATCTAGCTCAAAAATGACTGAAGAGTTTCTATATTATTCCTATTTTAAACTTTACTCTTCTGTAGTTACATCTTGTACTAAGAATGTATATATTTTTTTTTCTAGGCTGATATGGCTAGGAACTATACTCTCATTCTTGATAATAATCAAGGAACTTTGATGCTGTACAATGGGTGAAGCAGGCGCAGTGATATTACACAGCACCTGAAAATAGTCTCCTACACCTCTGCTATTGCTGCAACTACACAAACTAGCTGGGGACTATCTTCAGGCTATAATATCACTTTACTATACCGGTATATATAATATCATAGCACCTGCTGCACCTATGGTACGGCAACAAAGCTCCTTGATTATTATGCTGGAATAAGAGTATAGTTCCTAGCCATATTAGTCCATAAAAATGGCAAATATTCATTTTCCGTCATTCTTAGTATACAAAATAACTACAGAAGTGTCAAGTTTTAAATAGGAAAAATATCGAAACTCTTTGGTAATTTTTGGGAAAGATGCTAACGGTCTAATCAGATTCAATGATCTATGCTAATCTAAGCTAAAAGTGCTACCGCTAGACACAGAGATCAGCTGAATGGATTCGAAAAACTGTAAAACTCAACTGTTTAACTCTAGGGGAGTTTTTAGGGGGAAATTTGCCTCTTTTTTAAGCGGGGTGTTCCTTTAAATCATTTCAGATGATGGAATGAAATTTGGAAGTGAAAGTACTAAAGGAATGGAGCACCCAACAGCTTTTCAGTTGACTGGTACTCTTAGTTAAATACATATG
The DNA here is from genome assembly GCF_023724105.1 of Carassius gibelio. NCBI lineage: Eukaryota > Metazoa > Chordata > Actinopteri > Cypriniformes > Cyprinidae > Carassius > Carassius gibelio. The sequence continues at coordinate 9,084,676 of NC_068396.1, forward strand.
TATCTATCCATTCATAATATCTGTGTATTTACATGAGTGATGGGCAAAATAAAGTTATTTCTAAACTTACACTAAAGCAGTATTACTTCAAATTTTATGTAGGGGGGTGTGGTGGTGGGGGGGGGGTCTTCAAAATTTCAATTTTGAGCTTAAGTGCCTAAACTTTGTTTGTGATGTGAAAAACTGAGAAATTAATACTTTTGTCCTTAGATTTTTGTGATTACATGGTGAATTTTTATGCAATACAAAATTGTTGACGGTTTTGACCAATATGATCAATACAGTATGTGATGATTAATATTGCATAAGCATTGTTTAAATTTGAGAACTTTGAGATGATGATATAGTGTTTGATGTACTATAAATATTTGAATACAAAGCAAGTTTAAGCAAAGCCATAAAAACAATCATAATTGATGTAAAGTCATATAATGCTATGATAAATTGTAATTCCACCTCATACGCTCAGCTGAAATTTTGTCTAATTAACATTTGGATTGCTAATATTGTCTTGACTTGGTTTAGCACTTTTCCCCCACAAACCTTTGTTTTGAGATTAAACATTTATCACAGCAGATATTACATAATTTTATATAATAGTACAGTTTTTTTTTACAATCATTTTATCACCAGTTTGAGAACCTTGATGTAATTTCTTTGGGAATCAGAGTTGTCGAATACAAAACTTTACATATTGCATTCATATCTTTAAAGAAGTCTTGCATTTGCAGGAAGCATTGGTTCAAAAAACAAATTTATTATGAAATATCATATAGGAACATTAGTTAAGATCACACACACACAGTTTCACTGTGTAGTTTTAGTACAATCATTAAATTTTAAGTTTTTCTAAACACGATGCAGCTTTCATTATGGTACATTCATACATCTTCGTAATAGACAGACACTGACATCATTATATTTTTTTCATACAATATACAAAGAACATCATTGGGGGCCACTCTAAACCTCTCCTCCATGTCTTGACCAGGTTAAAGCCTGCCTCACCCAAATATATGAATAGTTTTTTCAGCTTCCAGCTCTTTTACCCTCTAAAAAGACACGTATTGTAGGAAAAACAAATACTGATAACAAACAATTTTGGGGATTTTTTTTTCTCCCAACAACAGGCATCTTGAAACTGATCATACCTGAACATACTCAGTTCAGTTGATTCGCTTTCATAATATAAACATTTAATATAATTCATCATTTTCCATAAAAATGATGCTTTAAGAGTAATGCAACAGTTATGTATTATTTTGAGCAGTTGTATCAGTTAATAGTTAGATAATTTTAATGAAATGAATAGACACTGAATTCAGATGTGATGCATGAGTTGCATTTTGAAATAGCAATACTTTGATGTTCAGCTGTGTCATTTTGAACCAGTGATTTTAATTCAGTTAACAAAATATCTTTTTTTTTTTATTGTATCCAAGCATTTAGAAAAAGTGTGAAGCAGTTTAAAAAAATTGCATTTTGATCATCGGTTGTGAATTATGTGTCAAGAGTATAGAACAGTAACATGTAAGTTCTGTTATTAGTGCAAAAATTATTCTAGAAAACTGTAAATAGAGATAAAACAGTCCTCTCTAATGGTTATTTTCATCTTGTGAAATAAATAGTTAAAAAGTTATATTCACTACTAAAAGGTGTGATTTAAACAGATAATGTTAACTCGAAAGGATAAACGAATGTAGGATGAGGATACTAAACTTAGCCATTCTATAAACCACCTCTGAGATCAGTTATGTAATACAATTCAATTCAGCTGTCAGTAGATGGCGATAATGAGAGGCTCATCTGCATAACTTCAGCAGAAACACGGAAGCGGAAGTAGCTTGAGAAGAATGATGGTGCACTAAACTGTCAGTTACATTTGTTTACATCAGTCTTTATTTTCGCTTTTTGGTGAAAGCCACGCACTGGCTTACAGTGGGGCATTTCAATCCCGTTCAGTACTCGAGCATAAAGAGGAGATTTTCCATCGTAACGGTGGAAATGAGGAGCTTTGTTTCCGGTGTTTTGTTTCTGCACTTCTTGCTGTTGATTATACCTCACATCAGCTGCTGGAATGACGGTAAAATATCTTTTATATCAACATTATAAAGAATTAAACGATCATAATCAAGTCAAGGATGTCAGAGAAGATAGACGGGTCGTCAGTCTGAGTAAAATAAGTGCGCATTAGATCTACTTCATACAGTATTTTCATTGAAGTTTTAGTCTAAATTTGCAGCTTTAGTGGATGTTGTGACCCACTGTGATAATATTTTACTAATATTGCTTTTACGTAATCCAGAATAAGTTTGGGGATGTGGCAGATATGATAACACGCACACACACACACACATATACATTAAATATGTAACGTTTTGTAATTTACATTTGGTGGTTTTATGTGACTTTGGGGCCAATATGACAATATAAATATGTGTTTTGATATTTTCTTTATAATAATATAAAAGGAGAATTGGTGCTTCTTTTTGTCATTCAAGTTGTGTGTGTTGCCAAAATGATAATATAAATATATTTTATTTAAATGACAATAAAATATGCAGTAAATAATCTGAACCAGTAGGAATATTAAATATTATTAAAATATATTTAAATAAACTATAAGATATCTTCGTACCGTAATGAAGTCATCCGATGCTTTTGTGTGATACCAAATGTTTTAGGGGTGTGGTCAGATACATTTTTATTTTCCTGTGACAGAGGCCGTGTTACTGCGTGATGTTCAGGTGCTCACGCTCAACAGAGGACGCTACACCACTGCACGGCGCTCCAGTCCTGTCCCACAGCTGCAGTGTGTCGGAGGATCCGCTGGCTGTGGATCATTCGTTCCTGAGGTGGTCCAGTGTTACAACAGAGGATCAGACGGCATAGACACACAGGTACGACTCCAGAACTGACTCTTGCATACTATATTTCTCTACACTCTTTATAGTATTACTCTCTCTTTTCTTATAGTGGGAATGCAAGGCCGACATGGACAACGCATACAGGTTTGGCCGCGTGGAGGTCTCCTGTGAAGGCTATAACAGTCCCAATGACGCGTATGTGCTGAGAGGCTCCTGTGGTCTGGAGTACACGCTGGAGCTCACGGCAGAAGGGAGGCAGCAGCACACACACGGCTCCAGGGGCTCGTCTGGCTTCTCAGACTTTGCCTCAAACTTCTTCCAAGGCTTTTCCAACAATAAGCAGCAGCAGCAGAGCGGAGGCCATTCTCAGCAGTCTAATGGCCAGTATCCCTACCAGAATGGCCCGTCTGGTGATGGAGTGGGTGGGCTTATAGTGGTAGCTTTCCTTTTGGTGGTGGCATATGCTGTATACAAGATGTTTCTGTGCAGTCCTACTCACGGCCACCAAGGTTACAGTGGAGATGGACCCCAGGGATACAGCGGGACATGGGATAACAGCCAGGGTACGGAGCCGCCTCCGCCTGGATTCAAACCGGATTATTACTCAGGTACTCAGTGAGCCAGTCAATCTATCTGTCTCTCATTTTCAATAGGATTATTATTATAGACTTAAAGTGATCAGTCACCCAGAAATGAAAGTTACTCACAAACATGTCAGTCCAAACCTGTATGACCTTCTGGTTTCTGGGGAACACAAATTACATTTGGAAAAGTATTGGTAACCAAACAGCTTCACCTCCCATTGACTTCCATTGTATGGTCAAAAATATAGTGCAAGTCAGTGGAAACCAAAACGGTTTGGTTCCCAACATTCTTCAAAATATCATCTTTTGCGTTCCACAGAATTAAGAAACTAATAAAGATTTAGACAACATGAGGGTGACTGGTGGCATTGAAAGTCTAAGTGTAACCAAATATGCATGGTATTTGCATATTTATGTATGAGGACTGTGTAACATTTAATGTTTTGTGGGTTCCCTCAGCAGATCACTCCAACTCAAGGCCCGGGTATGGCTTTTCTGATGAATACACCAAACCTCAGAGTTCTTGGACCGGTTTCACTGGTGGAAACACTGGAGGACACACTGGTGGACGTGGTGGGGGTGGATTCTGGACTGGAATGGGCACAGGTGGAATTCTGGGGTATTTGTTTGGGAATCAGAGGTAAGCAAGCAACATATCCTCACATAATTCACTTAACAGCAAGCACCTGTATGTATCAAGTCTACATATTTTTTTATAACCTTTATTGAGTTTTTTGACAAGCCATACACTTCAATTTCAATGTGAGGTCCAAAAAGAAGAAAGTGGAAACAAAATAATGTAAAAGATGTCTAATATATATATATATATATATATATATATATATATATATATATATATATATATATATATATATATATAAAATCTCTATCTATATCCCTGATATGTAAAATACTATAAGTCCAGTCAAGACAAAAGATAACAGAGGCTAATTCGTGAAACATAATAAAGGAAAAAAGTTACAAAAATAAGATGCATTGCATAAGACCTGTAAGTGATCATCTTCTCAATTGCTACAGTACAGGCTTCCATATTTCCCAAAATAAATATAACTTGTCATTATTGATCATTCATAGTCTCCCTACTAAAGTATGCACAACTCCCTTAACCACACATCAAATAAATATTAGGGATGCACGATAATATCGGCACAATATCGGTATCGGCCGATAAAAGCTTAAAATGACCATTATCGGTATCGGCCGATATGAATATTTCTGCCGATGAGCCAAACCGATATTCTCCAAGTGAAATAATTGACCTGTTTTTCAGATGTGAATGTCTGTCTACATTTGTAAAATAATAAATTTATGGTAAAATCAGTACAGAAGAGATACATGGATTTCTCTTCAGTAAAATTAAAGTTTAAATATATCAGTATATATTTGTATATATATCGGTATCGGCATCGGCCAAAATTATTTTGAAAATATCGGCATATCGAATATCGGCCAAAATCCAATATCGTGCATCCCTAATAAATATACAGCATTGGTATAGTGACTTGTTTGCAAATGTTGTTGGTAATAACATAACATAACAGTTTTAGCCTTTTTTGTAAGAAATGATCTGCCAAGCTAACAGCATTAATATTATTCTAAATGTAGTCATTTGTAGCTCAGTCTTCACCTGACTTTTATGTTGATATTAGACGCCAGCCACCCATGGGCTCCGCTGGACCATCTTACACCACCACACCTTCTCCAGCACCAAAAACAAGCTCAGGAACACGCACCGCCTCAGGTAAACTATAGCAAATTTAGTTACAGATTCCAGATGTGCTTTTGTGTTTAAAGCACATTTCTCTCCTATAATGTCACTGTGCTGCATAATGCCATGAGTAAGCTATCAGAAGTCAATTAGATGTGTGTTTTGGAAATGAGATCTATTTCTGGTGTTTTCTGGTGCAGGTTTTGGAGGAACTAAAAGAAGATGATTGAGCAACCTCAGTTCTCAGATTGGACATGATCAACAGACATATTACGACTTTTTATTCATACTACTGTTCATTTATTGCCCAAGACTAAACTAGATAGCTTTAATTGATTGGATTGATTTATTGCTGTTCTCTCAAAACAACTTGCATTTTTTATTATTATTATGTGCTTCACTATGGGTTTAAAAAAACAACACACCCAAATACAACTGATCTTACTGTTTATTAAGAGTTTAAGGTTATTTAAAAACTGTGGATAAATATTCTGTAAATTTTTAAAGTCAACATTAAATAAAAAATGGACCCTATTGACTTTCTTAATGCAAGTTCTTAGCCCTATGATTTGCCCATAATATTACAAAGAAAAAATGTCTTCTAATAAAAAAAAAATATATATATAAAAATAAATATATATATATATATATATTTATTATTATTATTTATTTATTTTTTGTAATCCGATTCAGTTCCGACTCCATTCTGGTATAGACAATCTAATAAATTTACAATGAAAAAGTTATTGGAGAAATTTAATGCTGAAATATGAAAAAAACAAAAGGGTTGCAAATGCAATTTAAAGTGGACTTTTTTTTCTTGATAAAACCGTTCTAAACAAAAGCTTGTAAAATTATTATTATTATTTGTGTGTGTATGAGAGATTACTGGTCATACTGTGATAAAGTTCTTAGCCACTGGCTGTTGTGAAAACGTTCTCATTCTTTAAGGCATAATGTGTCTATTGGCTCACTCTATTACGTATTGCTTGCTTTTTGATATTAAAATTCAGATTTGTTAAAGCTCTTCTTGACTTTTCACCTGAACATGAACTCAACAAATGTGTCTACGGATTCAGATTATTGGCTCATCAAGTCTCATTCAAGTTTACTATATATATTCAATCTACATGTAGTGTATATATATATATATATATATATATATAAGGCACATCAGCATGTATAATTTTAGAATTATATAAAATAATTTAACTTTTCCTGTAATTACAAAATACACAGTATACTATGACATTGCAATGAATGCATACAAAGTGAAGAAACAAATTGTGTTGCATCTTGCAGTACCCTGAGACGATAAACAATCAAACTTCTACATTAACATATTAACTGCTCACAACTCATCCTTCTGCTCATAGTGGCAAATGCAGGATGATCTTTGGCTGTCCAGGTACGGCTTACATCCCAAGTGCATCACAGTATCGAAGAGCAAAGTCACTGCTGATTGACAGGCTGGGAAAACAAAAATGGGTATAAGGTTTGACCTCAGCGAAATGTACAAGAAATACAGTAGGATATGCTGTATATACACACACACACACATATATATACAGTAGGGCTCGAAAGTTTGGGCACCCCTTCCAGAATCTGTGAAAATATGAGTAATTTTCAAAGAATAAGAGAGATCATACTAAATGCATGTTATATTTTATTTAGTACTGTCCTGAGTAAGATATTGTACATAAAATATATTAACATTTAGTCCACAAGACAAAAAGATTGTTGAAATTATTAAAATAACCCCACTCAAAAGTTTAGGAACCCTTGGTTCTTAATACTGTGTTCTGTTACCTGATGATCCTCGACTGTCTTTCTGTTTTGTGATGATTGTGCATGTGTCCCTTGTTTGTTCTGATCAGTTAAACTGAGCAGCGTTCTTCAGAAAAATCTTTAAGGTCCTGCAGATTCTTCAGTTTTCCAGCATCTTTGCATATTTGAACCCTTTCCAGCAGTGACTTTATGATTTTAAGATACATCTTTTCACACTAAGGACAATTGAGGGACTCAAACACAACTATTTAAAAAGATTCAAACATTCACTGATGCTCCAGAAGGAAACAAGATTTTTTTATTTTCACAGATTCTGCAAGGGGTGCCCAAACTTTCGAGCCCCACTGTATATATATATATATATATGTATATATATATATATATATATATATATATATATATATATATATACACACACACACACACACACACACACATATATACTGTACACACTGTTAGCAAGACTGTCAAGTTGAAAAATACGCTGTTACTATTTAATAAATTTAATTGGGTCAACCTTTAATTTGTTTCAGCTTACCTTGCACACTTTGGGACAAACCCAGTGTCATTTGTAAGTAACTACAAATGGTCCCCAGACAGACCTGGAACTGCTCATCGCAGTCATTTTTCTCTCTTCCACAGGTATCATAGCACAGATCGTGCTCATTACAGCATCTGGTCATTGATGGGAGCCCAATATCAAACTGCACTCAAACACAACACAAGTCAGAGGCAGAGAGAATATTAAAAGAATAAGCAGTATTCAAAGTAGAGAAGCGATCAATGAATTATCCCAATACATATGAATGAAGACCACAATTCTGCAATATGAGTAATAGCTGTTCTCTCTTCACCTGGAATCCAAACAGAGGGGATCCGCATCCGTTGGGTGGAGATGGTTTGTAGTTGGGACGAGGAACTGGTGTGTATCCTATAAAGAGCCAAATCCCATGAACAACTGAACCAGATGATGAGGACAGAAGAAGTTCTTATGTTTAAACTGACCTACCGTCATTGCACTTAAAGACACAGTGTCCGTCTGAACCTCCAATCATGTCTAAAGCCACGTTAAGGTATTTGTCTATTTTGTGGAGTCCGTTCCGGATGGATTTTAGGGTCTTTTTCCAGTCTGGAGGCTTAATTTCTTCAGTATACTCCTCGGCTTTAATCACATGGATCAGTATCCCAGCAGAGAGCAGCAGTGTGACGCAGGTGACACGACAGGGCATAGTTCAACAAATCCCACTTTTGACAGGTTATTAACTGTAAAGTCTCTCGGTAAAGTAGTTGTGTTATTTACGTTTCCAAAAAGAGAATCCACATATTTAAATAGATATGTTATCGTAAAGTTGTTACCACTAATAAAAATAGTTAATAAGTACTATTAATCAAGTACACGTCGGCGAAAGCACCGGCTTCTTGTTGATAAACAGGCGAAGTTCTTCTTCTACTACCTTTCTATTGAATGACGTTTGGTTTGGTAAGTTACTCGAGGTGCATCTCCGCCACCTACTGGACATAAGGACATACATAAATCAAATAAAGGCCATGAAGAAAAACACTAGAACAATGATGGTTTAAAAATTCTTAAAATAATACATGGGTATAAAACAACAACATATAGATATATATATCATATATCTATATCTTTTTTTCATTGTTGAATCAAAATGGACCCTATTTACTTTCTTAATTCAAGTGCCTTGCCTTATTCTGCAATGATTCATAAATAATATTCCAAAGAAAACAAATTCTTGCAGGAAGAAAATGTCAACAGATTCAGCTCTAGCTCTATTCTGGTATAGACAATCTAATAAATTCCCAATTAATAAAATATTGCATAGTTTCTCAATGAAAAACAGAAATATTAAAGAAGCTATAGAAGGGTTGCAAATGGAATGGTCACCATTGGCATATAATGCAAGATATGACAAGTCAACAGATTTGAATCTAGGTATGTAAAAATATTATGATAATGCTGCCATGTAAATAATTTCTCCTTTTCTGGAATTTGGCTACAAATCTCAGGTGAAAACTGTAATTTTGAGCTCTTTCTACAAAATAGTGGATTACTCAGTAAATATACACCTGTGACATTTATTATTTTTGGCTTTCATCAATTTTACAAAATAACTGAGCTGGAATGTTTTCAAAATTTGGTTGATTTTGACACAGAATGACCCATATATTGAGTTATCATTAAATATATGTAACAATGATCAAAACAATCTTTACATTTTTAAATCAAAGAAAGTAAAATGTAACTAAATATCTAGAAATATTTAATTTAGTACGTTTTTAGTAAGTTGCAAAGATGTAGGTATAAAAACAGCTTGAGTGGCGTTGCAAAGACATGAATCCGTATCATCCTGCATCAGCTCTTTTTCAACAGAAAACTGATTACCTACTCTAGGTGTGCAGGAACCAGCCCTTCTTCTCCATAAGGTAAAGCTTTCGCTGGTCAAGCCATTGTTTTGTGCCTTAGGATGCACCAGTGTGTAGTCGAGGATAACTGCAGATAGGACAGCTGTCAGATAGCTTACAGCTATTTCGTTTTCATGCCATACTGACTTCAAGTAGTTCTTATGTGCCAGGATACTATGAGCTTCATTTAAAATTTGTAAAACAATATGATTCTCATCAGGAAAGCACTTATTTCTAAGACTGCAGGTAGCAACATTAATTCCTGCCAGGTTTGCTAGGCCCTTTACCAGACTGGAGACAAGAGCATCAGAAAGATAAATGGCAAAAATGTCAAAAACCTGCAAGCAGTCCATTAACAACACTTTTTACAAGATGATATGGCAAATAAGTTAGGTCTTCTTCTTCTGTTCCTGACTGGCTGCTTCTTTCAAATGGAGCTTCATCAAGTATATCCTCAAGCTCCATCTTCTGTTCTGAATCAAAGGTCTTTTTCTTTATTCCAGGTCTTGGTGTGAACAGCTCATTCTCAGGGGTTATATAATGCTTTGGAGTTTCACTTTTCAATCTTTTCAGCTCCTACAGCTCTTCAAAGCATTTAGAAACGATATCCTCAAGCTCCAGTTCCTCCTCTGAATCAAGGTCCTCCACTTTTATTCCAGAACTTGGTCCAAGCTCCTCATTCTCAGGCACTATATCAGGCTTACTTCCCCCAAATTCTGACTCTTCAGTAGATTGTGCACCTGATTTCTTCCCTAAAAGAACAACAGGAATTAGCAAACTTTTTTTTAATTCACAGTCTGCTTTAGAATGTGTACAGAATGGCACTGCAAGCTATAGTAGTGTGACTGTAGTTGACATGAATTATGAAAACTGAAATCATGGGGATTTTCCAGGAATATAGCAGACAGTGGCATAAAAAGATAGCTATGTTAGATTAATAATAAAAATAAATAAATACATAGAATATTGTAATTGTATCAAAACAATGTAAACTAAGAATATTGCAGTTGCATCGAAAAACTTTTTTTTTTTGCTTGTATAACCACAACAATTTAATGAAATAAAAACATTCCTGTTGTATCATAAAATAAAATAAAAAAAATATTGCTTGTGTCTATAAAATATTATTATTGTATCAAAATATTAAATAAAATGAAATAATTACATTAAATTAAATGAACTTTCATTGTTAGTATTTCATTATATTCTATTTGATTTATAGTATTAGTGTCTCTACAGGCACCTTAGTGACCTCTCAGAGTGTGAAAGAAGGTGAATACTGTACATACACATCAAGTGACTGAAAACAGCATGTACTACCTTTCCTGACTATCTCAGCGGCCCGCAGAGGATTTTCAGTGGCTTGATCCACGATATTCATTATCATATCAGTCACTGTTTTGCTAAGGATGTTCAGAGTCCTTCTCTCAGCTTTCGTCATGGTCCTGGGCCCAACAGAGTGCAAGTTTTCCTCCATGTGATTTTCATGTGGTGTGCGGGGCAGTTTCAAGAACAACTTCAGGTGGTTTTCTGCTGCCCGCTGACAGAAGTATTTAAGCACATCCATGTAGAATTCCCAGCGTGCAGGTATTTCGGTGAACATTTGATGCAAATGCTCCGAGCACAAGTAATCGTTGGGCAAAATTGAAGTCCATTATTTACATGTAGCAGACGCTTTTATCCAAAGCGACTTACAGTGCATTCAGGCTATACATTATTATGCATTATATTATTATTTTTCAGTATGCGTGTTGAACCCACAACCTTTTGTGCTGCTAACATAATGCTCTAATGCTGAGCCACAGTATATGGAGGAAAGTAATGGAATGTGTTCCTCAAGAAACTTATTTTTTTATGCGACTGAAGAAGAAAGAGATGAAAATCTTGGTTGACATGGGGGTGAGTAAATTATCAGGAAATTTCCATTCTGAAAGTGAACTACTTCTTTAAGATCAGCGTGATGCACTAGAATTGATCACAAGGGGGCACTTTAGAGCCACTGGTTTCAGAAAACTGGATGATCAAAATTATAGATGTAAGGTTGAGTTATTGTTTATTTGGGGTTAAGCACACTGTTCAATATACTCTAAATCTGTGAAATGTAAAATAAAATACAAATGATCATTTATTTAGAATGTGATTACCAAACATCTGCCCTTTTAATTGTGGTATCATCATTCCTGATTATCATAATGATGAGGCAAAAGCATAAAATTGGTCCAAAGTTGAACCAGTAACAGGATCTCTTTTTTTCACACACCTGCCTCGTAAAGTCCAGTGCCTGTTTGTTCAGTGAGAGATATTGGTGATTCCACACATAGACTAGAGATCCTTTCACGGTGTTGTGTTTCAGTCTGTCTGTGTGACTATTGAAAGTACCAGGCTTCCTAATTTACAAGAAGCATGAATGCACACATTCCTTAATGAACACTTTTTTCCTCACCTGTCATGCCAAGGTTGACTCTATGCTGTATATGAAATAATGAATTTAGTCAATGAAATGTTTGTTTAAAAAGATCTTTTGTGTGTTTAATATAATTTAAAATAATTTAAAATATTTTTTTTTCTTATTATAAAGTGTTTCTCCATTCTGTGTTAACATTGCTTTTATTACTGATGTCTCATTGACCACAAACATGCATATTATTATTCTTCAGGGACACACTGTATGATTAGACCACTTGCCTTGTTTTATCATGGCAAAGCTTGTGTAAGTGAGTAAGAGCGTGAATGTGTGAATGTTACTTTTGTCATGGTGTCCACTAAGGCAGGGTTACACATGCCATGCATTGCTGCCATTATTTGTGTTCGCCCTATATCTTGTTAGCTTTTTAGTCTTTTGCCTCTTTGGGCCACTGTAGAAACGAAGGACAACAATGTCCTGAAATGTCAGTAATGCTTAACATTTGTTATAATAAGGTTTTGGTTTCTAAAAAACTACTAAAGTAGTTTATGTGGAATATGTATTATACTGTTTAGCATTAATTTTTATTTTTTTATGATTTTCATGCTCGCACAGGATGCATTTATTAGAAAATACAAAATACAAAAATACAAATACTTTTTTTAAAGTATTATTCAAATTTAAATTACCTGTTTTCTGTTTTAACATTTTTTTAAATTTAATTTATTTCTGTGATGGAAAAGTGTCACATGATCTTTTAGAACTCTTGCTGCTCAAAAAACATTGCTTATTATTATCAGAATTGAAAACAGTTGAGAGCAGGGCTTGTGGGCTGGTTTTCCATTCTTCTAGCTGTTACCATAATTTAAAAGACACGTTCACCCCCTCAGACTGTAAATTTTCCTCCCATTGATTTAAAGGCCTGCATGTTCATTTTGTCAAGCTATGTCAAAACTCATGTAAACTGTGGACAAACTACGGATGCAAAAGTATTTGACAGTGTCAATCTCACAAACGGTAATTAATTCATTCCTCAAGCTCCTTTAGTAGGGCATTTTTATTTCTGTTCTCACGCCTGGTGCGTTCTTATGACCTAATTGTGAAGTCTCAGCATAGCAGTTCTGAAATCCAAAACCCCCCACGCTTTTATCATCATTCACACTGACTCAACTAATGCACAGTTTGCACACAGGGACATGAGATGAGCTGCCTGCTAAATTGTCCACCTGCAATCACACAAGTATTGTAATAATAGATCTGCTGTTTGTTGATAGTTACAGTTGAAAACACACTATTTATAATATATAGCATAGCTTAATTTGAGCTGGAACATAAACTACAGAAGAGCTTGATGCATTTACACGTACGTTGCTTGATGCATTCACACAAACACATACATTTAGTGCCATGTATTGCTGCTGATTTTTGTAGATAGAAATTGCCTACTGTCTTTGCATTGCAGCTGATGTCCCATAACCTTTGCTGACCTTTGGGGTAAGTGTAAGGCCAAAAGACCAGCAAAGCACAGCAGAGTGAGAGAGAAAGAGAGAAGGACATACCACGCTAATGCCTGTGCTTTGATTAATGGCACTCATGATTTGCCACCTGCTATTTTATATGGCCCTCTGTGAGTAACTGATCTCGAAGTGCTTGCATGCGTGGCGTCCGCATTTTAAATAGCTGCCTAAATTTAACAGCTTTGTGGAGGTCGTTAAAAATTCAGACACCGACAAGTTTGTAAGCAGCGTGCGTTCTGGTGTGAAAAGGGCTGCTCTGAACTGCTTAGTGTAGTCTGTTATATATACAGCTGTCATAGTGGATCCATCTTTTACCCTTTCGCACACGTGATGGTAATACACGAGATGTGCAGGCCCATTTACTCCATATGCAAATACTTTACATACTGTTAGCAGGTGTCCCAAATAGCCTCGTACCCGGCTCCTCCACAGCTCTGGAGGATAGATTAACCACTGGCAGGGAGGGGTATGTGCAGCCTGGCATCTTTCTCTACTACAAAAGATTAGATTTCTACCCCTTGCAAATACTTATAAAGTGAACTTTTTTTGTGCAAAACAAAATAAACAAAACCCCAAAGTTTTTGCAAAAATTAAACATTTTATTTAGTGTTAAACTTAAAGTTTATAACAATGTTCTTAATCAGTTAAACTGATAAACACTGTAAAATGCTTCATTTATGTATTTCCAGATATGAGTAATTGATCATTCTTTTCCATTTAAGTTCTATGTTTTTAGTAATTCAATAGTTTATATGAAATATGAATAAACAATATTTTACAGCACTTATTATCCACGGAAAATGGTAATTTCTACACATACGTTTTTACTATTTAAAATAAATAAAGTAACATATGTTATTGTATTATGAATGCAAATTATTTACAATTTAACAGTACAATATTTATAAATTAACATTGACATAAAAAGTTTGATAACTAATCCTTTAATTAATGTTAAAATGTTAAACCTTACTATAAATATGTATATATAAATGTATAGGGTTACTAACATTTTTCAATTTTTGTTTGACAAAATGTTAGCATTTCTAAATGTTGGCATACTATTTGTATGTCAGTTTGTAAATTATTTATGATGTAGCTAATTGTGACTTTTTATTTAGTCTTACCTTACTAATATTTCTCTGTGTTTGTACACCGATCTTTCACTATTTACTTTGAAGTGTTACCCAGGTCAAAATTTTACATTGCATTTTGAAAACTATGATTTATAGGCTAATGTGCTGATATAAGACTGGATGTAACCAAATTAGATTTATTGTAAATGTCTGTATAGCCTTCTTTCTTAATGGATGGCATGATTTCAGCCTGTCATTTCCCTCACACCTCTGCAGTTGTTCTTTTCTCTCTCTCTTTGTTGGCTTGTACTTCTCATGTCTCTTTCCCTGTGCCAACTTGCTTTCTGAACGGTTGGCAGCGGGCACTGGCTCTAATATGGTCATGCAGCTGTTGTGGCCCAGAGGCAGACATTGATAACATTCAGTTGACAACAAATGTTTCTATACTCGCGCTATGTGAGCTAGCTTCTAGGTGAGCGCCCACAATAGACCCACGGCTCTTCTGAGCACAGTGTTTTGCTTTAAGCTTTGTGGACTATGACATGATGTCTAATAATACCTGTATAGTGGGGAATGGGGTGTGATGTGTCATCACTTTGATCTAGGAAACTGCCTCAAAATTTGTCATGTGAATTAAGGACACTTCATATACAGCTGCCATTGATTAAGAGATGCACATGTAAAAAGAAAATATTGTAGAAGTATTTTTTAATTCTAAAAAATGTCTTTGAATATCAAAATAATTATTCTATACTAATGTTATTTGAAATTGAATTTATCAAGGCAAAATAAGCGTGATGAATTTATTTTGGTAAATGTTAGCTTTTTAATTGTTACGAGACATCCGTCCTTAAAATTATAACTGTGTCTGAAGCTTGGGGTAAACTGTGACAGTGGTTGAATTAATAGTCATAGTTCCTGAATTTGAATGAAAGCCTTAAAGGGTTACTCCACACCAAAATAAAGATTTTGTTTTTAATCACTTACCCCCATGTCGTTCCAAGTGGGTGTTCTCCAAAATGGTGCTACGGTGATGTGGATAGACACAGAGGAGACAAATTGTTGGATAAAATCATTATTTTTGTTTTCTTTGCATACAGAAAGTTTTCTTGTAACTTCATAACGTTATGGTTGAACCACTGATGGCAGGTGGACTATACTTTTACAGTCTAATTTACTTGGCAGTCTATGGGACAGTCACAAGCCTCCCAGTTTTTATCCACAATATCTTAAATTGTGTTCCGAAGATGAACAAAGCTTTGATGGGCTTGGAACTACATAGGGGTAAGTGATTAAGGACAAAATGTTCATTTTGGGGTGGAGTATCTTTAATATTAAAAAGATAAAGGGATGGACAGCATGGAAATGTATATTAAATATTACTTGTAGTTGCAGGTGGAATTCTCTGTCCTCAAGATTCTATTGATTATAATGCTTAGTTTGTTCATTCCATTAAAGTAAAATGGATATTATGTTATGGATATTTTTAAACAAACTTTGAACAAAGTTACATTTTGTAAGTAAAATATAGGATGTCACTTTTTATATTAATAGTAGCAGTTTTTTTTTATAGTAGCAGTATGTGAATAATAACTGAACATAAATAATAATAATTATTTATTCCCCAGTGACTAAACCTACCGCTTAACATGACATAGCTTACCTTTTAACGTTAAAATATTTCCAGACATCCTAAAATAGCATTATGCGTATTGGTTTTACGTCCTTAATTACTCCTTGCCTAGAGTACAGCCTGAAAAGTGTCAAGTTAATGTCAACTATATAGACATCATTTATAGCATTACGTCATTATCATTACTAGAACTATGATTAGCGGTAAGGGGATCATACCTGTGCGGTGAGACTATCTCTCTCTCTCTCTCTCTCTCTCTCTCTCTCTCTCCCTCCCTCTCTCGACATCTAGCGTCGTCGTCGCAGTGTCTCCCCTCACTCACACAAACCGTGCAGCGGTCCGGTGTCAGAGGCAACACCACTGATCTCCGTGCGGGACGCCGTTAAGAGCAGATGGAGATACTTCAAAAGCCCATCTCGAGCAGAGAGGACACCGGACCGTTAAAAAAGCCTCTGGAAGACACGAAAGAGCACTGCAAAAGTGACGATCACAGCGAAACGAATTATGTAGACCTGGGCAATCCATCGGACATGAAGTCAGACAGCACAAAGACAGTAAAAGTCACATTCACAGGCGAAGGGAACCAGCTGGCAATATTCAAATGTAAAGGCGATGCATCCATCTCCGGGATTAAGAGTCCTGGGGCGCGAGAGGAGACTGGAAATGCTGATAAAAGTTCATCGAAAGACTGTCACGCGGGGAAGTGCCATTCCGAGGGACTTTATGGAGAGCGCGCTCCGCTGATAGATGACTATGTGGACGCGGGAACGGATGCAAAATCCGAAGATGCAAAATCTTCCTCGTATGAAACGGAGGAGTTACAATACACCGACATGTATTTGAACAGTCGCTGCGAACCCGAGGACATCGCGAGCGCTGCGGACGTGGAGGCACACTATATAACGACGCACGAGATTCAGCTGACGGAGTTGGATCACGATGTGGATTTCGGGCTTGGACGCGGATCCTGCTGGGATTTCGAGGATGATAATCTGGTGTATTCATTTGTTGACTACGCATCATTTGACAGCGACGAGACGACTCACGGAAGAATCCAAAGCAAGTCCAAGAGCAATAAAGTTCCTCTCGCTTCACGCGCAGCGAAGCTTTCCGCCGCGGGGGCTCTGGTCAGCACCGAAAGTGAACTTTGTGAATCCGACAAATGTGCCAGCTCGGATGAGGGCGCCGGACAGCTTGGAAATTCACCCGGACATATTCACCTGTCAATCAAAACGTCTTCGCGCGCGGTCAACGATCCCGGCAGTCTGTTAGGACACAGGAATGTCCGCTTTCACACCAGACGTGCCGGTGAGCGGAGTCATTATTCGTTTAAAAGCGCTGACTCCAAAAGCGAGACCATGTTTGACCGCTACTTCATCCCTCCTCCGGGTCGCCAGCACCTCGCCAGCAAACTGAGGGGAAAAGACATTAACGAATATTCCAGTGGCGCTTCCAGTTCCGTCAGCGAACTGGATGATGCTGATAAAGAGGTGCGTAACCTCACCGCGCGCTCCTTCCGGAGTTTGGCTTGCCCTTACTTTGATGCCATCAATTTGAGCAGCTCGAGTGAGTCCTCGGTGTCAGAACACGGACTGAGTTTTAACAAATGGTCCGCGTTAGTCGACTTGAATTATGGCACTTTGACACGTGAGGCGCACAAGAACTCTACGCCTGTTATGGAGGGAAATAATAGCACAGAATCTACAAACATTAAAGACATGGTTCAAACTGATACAACTAGCCCACAGACTAAAATAGTGGCGCTGAAGAATAATTTGAACTCGCAGCAGGCGTCGAAGAAAAAAGAGTTACGAAGCAAACCGGGTGAAACTATAACACTTACTGAAACCTTGAACTTTAATTGTAACGTCGGTGCAGGGATACCTGCGCGCGAGAGACGTGCGAAACGCGCTCTGAATGCCACATTGTCAAGTGCCACAGCCGACGTTACCGGAACCATGCCAGCCAAGGAGGGGTGTGAAGTAGAAACTCCTAGCGGTAAGACCCCAGAAGATGCCCACAAGAAAGCCATCTTTGCCTCTAGTCTTTTGAAAAATGTTATTTCCAAGAAAATGCAGTTCGAGCAAGAGCTTAAAATGGAAAGAGGTGAAATAAGCGACACATATCCCGTTCCACAAGTGTGCCCTCATGCTAAGGATTGCAAAGAGACTGTGAAAAGCTTGGAAAGACAGATTTCAGAACACTCTCAAGAGGAGATTGATGATGCAACAGACCAGCCGCTAGAGAATCTGTGTTCCCATGCTGCTGAGTCACCCTGTGACCCAGAAATGACCTCTAAATTAGACTCAAGCGGACTACTAAAGACTCCTTTGACCCCCAGCCAAAAGAGTGCTTTTAAGACCTGGAAAGATGGAGAGCAGGAAGCAGAAGATGATGGAGAATCTCAGCACGCACTGGAGGAGGAGTCGCCACTGTCAGACACCTCAATTAGACCTGTGATGGAAAGCAGTGAAAGTGTTGAGGGCGAGGGTAGTAAGATGATTAAGATGTCTCACTTGTATGTCCCTAGCTCGCAGCTTATGCCTAAGGAAAAGGAAGCTGTCGGGCTTTCATTACATAATCTGAAAGGGACTGGAGAGCTTGCAGAGTCAGATGGGGGAGGGTGCAGAAAACTGAGCTCTGACCAGCTCCGTAGCCCTGCGGACACAAACCAAACCTCACCGTGTCAAAAAGCCCCCGAAATCAAAATACACCTGCGAAGTGTTAAAGAAAACAAAAACAATCAGTTCAATATCACCAATCTCTTAAGGCCCAATATCAATCATAACACCAACACTAAAAAGGCGATGAGAGAATCTAAAAGCCATTTATTGACCATATCAGAAAAAGTGCCACATTTTATGGTAAGGGATATTAGAGATAATAAATGTAAGTTCCAGACACCTATTCATCAGGTTCGAGATGTGCGCAAATTGGTAAAAAGCTCATATCGGTTTGTAGCGCTAGAAAATCCTTCCAGTTCATCAGGGATGACATCCACAGCATTACGAGAGGAGAGCAAACCTGTTAATAGGGGACCTGACAAGAAACCATTTCCTACACCAATGGTAATAAAATGCCAGTCTGTGAACACAAATAATGCTGCAAAACCCTCCGAGCCTGTTAATACGGGCGAGAATGTCGGTGAAATGGTGAGATTATCACCAAATCTCTCAGAGTGGGCTACTAAAAGTGAAACCTTGCGCACTGGACCCAGAGTGCCTTGTGCTAAGCAACCTGTGAATGAACAACCAGAGCTTAGCTTAAAAATCGACGCTAAAGCATCAAAACAAAAACCAGAAAAAGCAACAGAAGGCAGCGAGAAGAAGCCCGAGTCTAAGGTTTCGAATCAAATAGCTCTTGAAAAGTTGAAGGCAGCTGTGAAAACTATGGAGCAACTGTACTTTTTTGATAGGAACGAATGGAAGCGCAAAACGCAAGCTCCACGACCAATCACGGACAGTCACGTGCTGTCACTCATCACGCGAGAGGAGCAAGGAGTCACAATCAAAACGGACTTTGAGAATGAATATGGGAAAGCGGACACTAGCTCACAGTTGCACATTGAAAACTCAACCGCGACAACGTTTTCTGGTGTTGACAAGGATAAAGCATGTATGCCAACAGGTTCTCACGGCCAGGAAGACACGGCTAAGTTTGTAACCCAAAGGGCAGATTCTTTCAGTGACAAGTGTGTTTTTAGTCTGGGCAGTAGCCTCAAAGCACCTCCACATATAAATACAACAAATGACAGCACTCCGCAAATGTTTTCAAGCAGAAACTGCATCCTCTCCACACAATCTCACCAAGCTCCTTTGTCACTGAAAATCTGTCCTTCTAAATCGAAAAGTGAGGAAAAGCACCAGAAAGAGCACCAGCAGACAGATTCTGACAATTACCTAACAATCCCTGTCAAAGCTCACGCTTCCGAACTGAAACCCTCACAAGCATCACACCCAAAGCCTTCCCATCAGCCCTTGCAACGCTCGCCCATCGTAATGGAGTCTTGGTCTCCTGATAGTCAGACGGCCATGATATATCACCACGCCATGCACCTGCCGGCCGTACCTGCTGCTCAACCCCAGCTACTCTGCCTTACCCCCCCAGCGGACCTCCCACCACCTCACATCCAGCGCAAGCTCCTGCTGGACCCCTCCACAGGCCAGTACTACTTAGTGGACACCCCTGTGCCCATGCAGCCAGCCGCCCAACGCTTTTACCATCCTGAGACTGGTCAGTACTTGGACATTCCTTTATCACTCACCCCAGTGCCTGTGTCCGTTTCGCCGGTCGCCCTCGGACCTGCGGCAGCCTATCCCCCAACCTACTTGGTCTACCCCTCGACCCTGCTTCCACCCCATCCGCACCCGGTCCCCCAGTCCCAGTCTTCCACCTGCTCGGAGGGAGAAGACACGGTCGAGACGGGAGGCATGTATCTGATCCCCCAGGGCACCGCAGTTCCCAGCAGCACCACTAAACCTGTCATCAGTATTACATCCCAGCAAGGTGCTCGTATTGTTGCTCCTCCCTCCTTTGACGGCACAACCATGAGCTTTGTGGTGGAGCATCGATAACAGAAGGTAAGTGGCCACTGCATGGCTGTGTATGTGTGTGTGTGTGTGTGTGCATAGTCTAAAAAATGTATAAGTGTCTTCAGGTATAATTTATTACAATTATAATATAATTATCATTTATTACAAATATTGCTTTCCCTGAAGCTTTTTGAGCTTAATCAATATATAATGCAAGCAATTTGCTGCTGAAAATGAAGGCAAACAAAAATGTTTCAATTCTAAAATAAATAATTTGCTTTTAAAAATGACACTTGTGAAACTTCAGTGTAAAGATTTTTGGGACAATTATTATACACATAATTCAAAAAAAAAAAAAAGAGGCCAAACATCATTTGTTTGCAATTGCAATTTAGTA
The DNA here is from genome assembly GCF_023724105.1 of Carassius gibelio. Taxonomy (NCBI): domain Eukaryota; kingdom Metazoa; phylum Chordata; class Actinopteri; order Cypriniformes; family Cyprinidae; genus Carassius; species Carassius gibelio. The sequence continues at coordinate 9,105,627 of NC_068396.1, forward strand.
GCACTTCATTCATAAATGTTCAAGTGTGGTGTACTTTTATTGTTGTTGAATAAAATAGATTTGGGTCCATCTTTATATTAGCTGTCTTTAAATTCTATGTACTTACATAAAAAAAGTACAATGTACTTATTGTGTTCGTTTTGTAAAACACTTTTAGGGCATATTTGGTGGTATAGGTTTAAGGGTGGGTTATTATAAATGGATGCAATTACATGCAGGTATTTAAAAAATATAAGTACAATGAAGAAAACGTACTGTATGTACAGTGCATTGTATTAAATGATTAATTTAAATGTAAGTAAATAGTAGTTAAGGCAACCTAATATAAAGTGGGACCCAGATTGTATGAATCTCAACAACTTGTTTCTCTTCTTACAGTGAAGATTTTATAATGGTATGACAAATTAACAATATTTGGTATAGGCTATAAAACATCTGGAGAGGCAAAATAGAACAATTAAAGAATTAAAGCAGCTTGACAAAGAATAGTGTCAGCAAGCAGAATAAAGGCCACTGTGGCAAGTAAAACGCTTTCTAAGATGTTTAGGTAAGATGAGAAAGAAATCTACAGAGAAACCAACAATTAATGTCTCATACACACAAAATGTGAATGTAAAGTCTTTGCAAATGAAAATATGTAAGTATCATGTTTTTCTCATGATGCACATCAACAAAATCATAGAAATACCAAACAGTGGCAACTATTGCTGGCACTTGACAGTATGCATGTGTGAGTGTGAGCTGGAGCGTGTGTATGTGTGTGGAAAGGTCAGTTGGCGAGTAAAGTATTTGTTGTGCTGAGGCAGTAGGATGACAGCTGCTGGGGCCAGTCAGAGGACCAACAAGCTGCAGCAGGGTCAAACCTTTTTATAGAGAGAGACAGAGTGAGAGGGACATTCATATGTGAACTTTAGAAATTCTACAGTCTGCTGCAATACTGGATGCAGCGATGAAAGCAATATGGTCATTGTCTGCATATTTAATGTGTGTTATAAAAGACTTATTTTAATATTTTTATTAGAAATTTTAAATAAAGGTTTCCCATATATATGGTTTGGGATGACATTTTTATAAAATGAAAAAATCAAGGTTGGCCTAAATACAAATTGTAAAACTTTTTTTTTTACAAATTGTAATTTTAATATATTATTCAAAGTGAAAATATTTAATTGTCTATGATACATAAAATGTTAAGAAATTAGGAAAGAAAACCCATTTTTATTGATAAAAATGTTGAGATTTATATATAGATAAAAAGTGTAAAAAATATATATGGTTCTAAATGTATGAATTGCAAATTTATTACAATTGCAAATGTATTTCAACATTAATCAGACAAAATAAAATCACTGTTTTTTGTTTTTTTTTACTGAAAGTCCTCAGGGCCAAAAATATGCACAGTTAAAGAAACACCCAAATAAGTGAGTTAAATATCACTATTAGATTAATATAATTAAGCCTTGATATTTATTGTTCCTTTGATTGTTCTATTCTCTCTTTTTCCTTCTCAGGATGGTCCGTGTCTGTCTGTTGGAGTCAGTCCTCCCACTTCATAAAAAAAAATTCCCACATCTGTCTTCATCAATTCCTACCCGGTGTTGCCTCTTGATCTCTGACTTTTACAATGTTGAAAAGCTAAAGATGAAAGCAGCTTTACAAACTTTGTGCAACACATATGTAGCATGTAGACTTTTTGAGGCAACTATCTTTTTGGCCATCCAGCACTGCATAGTTAAGGGGAAATGTTTCTTGTTCAAGTTTTCATTTTGTTGTATAAAGTGCTTGTATTTTTACATTTTTATGGACTCCTTTATACCTGTAGGTAGCAAGTTCTGATTGAGTAAAGCATGGCTTGTGTGAAAGAGAGAGAAATAGAGAAAGAGATCGAGAAAGAGAAACATTTTGTGTGGTGCCCATGTTGTGTGTGTGAGAGAGAGAGACAGAGTAAATGTGTGTCTTTTTCCTCTCAATGTGATGAGAATTGTTATTATAGTGACGGACGGATCATTGGGGAGTTCAGTATAGTGTCAGTGTAATAATAATAATAATGCTTGAACTGAAAATACTTGTACTTTTTAAAAATTGTCTCAATCTTTATGTTGCCAATTACCTCAGTTTGCAGTGCAGGCATGTTGCTATCTCTGTTTTACCCATTCTTTTCCATCATCTGTCCTCCCTGTTCATTTTTTGTCTTTTTTGTTACATTGATCATATATTAAAGGTATATGGATCTGCAGGCCAATCTATGTACCAATTTTAGAAGGAATTCATTGTTATTTTTGTCAGTTTTAAAAATGCTTATCATAAATGTTCAAACTAATTCCGTAGTTATAACACTTAGTTATAATAATACATGATGAGTGTTGCTAACAGATAAAAATATGACATAGAAAAACAGATTAAACATAATTTATAATAATATATGGTATTAGATTATTTTATTAAATCAAAACACAAATTAAATCTAATTAGTAATAAATTATAACACTTATGATTATGATACATGAACTTGTTAGTTTTTCTGAATGTGAGTATATAAAAATATAACAACAAGTTCTGTAGTTTAATCAATTTAATTTAATGTTCAAAAAAAATCACAAATAGGCTACATTTTGTTCCATCATGAGCCTACTTACTCATCCGTGATTCATAAATACAGTACTTGGTGTGCTAAAGATTTTTCACAGTATTTTGAAAGAGTTTTGCCGAGTAATGTGGATACGAATAAAACATCCACTTGCATAAGTTGTATAAGAATAAATCAAGTAGCCTCCTTAACCTACATTAAAACACATTCAGTGGAACATGCACGTCATTGCACTATTAAAATCACTTATACGTCTAGTTCCAGTGATGTTAATAGTATACGAGTAACATTGGAGGAATCCATTGGCCCACTCAGCTGCCTTTTGTAAGGACTGTTAAAAAGATCACCCAGTCTCTGAATGTTCCATTATAAGTTGAGGATTGCATGTTGAAGCGGTTAAAAGGTGCTATATCATTATTTTGGTTGGTTTGCACTGTATGCAAAAAAACAAAAACAAATACATGACAGCCATATACAATGATAGACTGCTATTAAATATAGCCTATTGAAAATATTTTGTCAGGTAACTTAAAATTTCATAATATATAGTAACATCTAAATGGTTTTAATAAAGTGAATATATGTGTATATATAAAATTGATCTTTAAGGTAACAACAATGTAGAGTGTAGAAAGCAATATGAAACATGAAAAAAAAATGTATTCCATTTTAATGTGTATTAATGGCACAGATTTAAAAAGTAATAAAATGTCCCCAAGCTCATTTGTATATATATATTTGCAATAACCAACATTATTTTAACATTATAACATCAAAACGATCGATTTTTATTTTATGCCAAAAATCATTAGGATAGTAAAGACCATGGTCCATTAAGATATTTTGTAAATTCCCTACCGTAAATATATCAAAACTTAATTTTTGATTAGAAATACGCATCGCTAAGAACTTCATACATCAATGGAAATCTTATTTATTCAGCTTTCAGATAAAAAATAAAATAAAATAAAATAATACAGGGTCACATTTCTGATATTAGTGCTAAGAGAATTCTCTTCAGATTCTCTGTAGTACCTCACCTAGCCTTTCTCACAGCCTCGTGCAGCGCCGTTGACCTCAAAAGGCCTTAAATCTTCAAGAGAAAAGATAGTTGTTGTGGGGCCTGCTTGATTTACACGGCTGGCAGAGGGTCGTTTGACCTGATGCCAGCGTGCTAGGTACGTTTTCCGTGAGCTCCTGAAACTTCACCCGCCAGAGGCATTAGCTAGAGCTGACAGTTTGTGCGTTTGTTTACGCGGTCGCCATGGAGGCAGCGCCAGTGACAGACACGCGCGTTCAGCTGCTGTTCGCCGCGCGATTGGAATGTCCACGAGAGGACAGTTGGCGGTTTTCAGTTGCCAGCCGCCACCAAGCGGAACTCCAACTATTGCGTTTATACCAAGTAAGCTTTTGTTAAAAAAGAAAAAGAAAAAGAAAAAAGCCGCTTGTTATTTATGTTATTTACACACTTCTCCGCATTTAATTATAAATGAAGAGCAGATGAAAGCAGAATGGGAGTTTTTAGTTCATGTCTGTTACTGAGGGCATGTAAATCTAGGGTGGCTTTTTAAAATTATGTATTTTAACGTTTATTCATATCAGACTTTACAGTCTATGATATTACATTAATCTCTTATTGCTAATTACTTTACATAATGTTGACCAACAAAACACTTCCTCAAACAGCAGGTCAAAGGACAAGGCCAGCGTGGCATTTTTCTGTAGACTGTAGCTTATTATGAAAATATATTTGTTACACTCCTGCATCTTCGTCAAAGTTTGAGAAGATAGGTGGAATTCAATAAATTAAAAAGAAATGGAATAAAACCTTTTTCCAAGAGAAAATGCATCAATACAGGAAAAATTTTAACATTTCAGATTTAGGTGTACTATTTATTTTTACTTTGATATTTGTAAAAAAAATTCAATAAGCCATGGGCACATATGGGTTTCCATTAACTCTTCAAACCAATTTCCAACCAATATGAGATTCAACTCAATTTTTATAAAATGACTTATATGGCCAGTTTGATTATACTTAAAAACTGAGCTTAATAGATGGGTTATTATTATTATTTACAGTGTTCTTAGGACTATTAAACAAAAGAATCAACTTTCATTTCCAAAACCTCAAAAACATGTATTGTGTAAATTTTATTTGTTTTAATTTAGATTTATTCAAAACAATGTCTTACATAATTCATTATATAAATAGGCTATATTTTAAATTCAGACATGCTGACAAAGGTCTAACATAGTCTGCATTTATCATTATTTTAATAAAAACTCAGTAGATGCATTAAAATGATAATCACATTGTAATAGAAAAAGACTAAAAATAAAAGAAAATCCAAAAAAGACAAAAACTTTATTCATGGTTGATTATCTTCCCATGTACAAGACTGCCATAAATATTCTCAAGAATGTAAACATCTGGTGTAATCATGGAAACCAGACAGCATGAACTGCCAGTGGAGGGATGAAGTGTGTCAGAAAGCCCTCCGATTAAATAAATAACACAGTAGCACCTCAAATACACAGTCCTGTTTTAATGCTATAATGTTATCATTTATAAATATTTCACTTTTGTTTTTATGTGTCCAGTAATTCTGTCACATGACGAGAGTGCCATTGGTTATCCTGACAACATTTTTAGACATTCCTATTATTTATTAAAAAAAGATGAAAACATGAATTGAATTTGTGCTAATCATTTATAAATAGAGAAAACAGGGCTGGGCATATTGTATGGACTCTTATAGTACACTCTTAAAAATAAAGGTCTTTTATTGGCATTAATGGTTCCATCATGAACATTTAACATCTATGGAACCTCTTTATTGCAATTTATAGTGGAAAAATATTCTTTAAAAATAGCCTTTATTTCTAATAGTGCACAATCCTTTGCATCCCTGACTGACTCAAGGTTTCAGTACATACAGACACAAAATGTAATGGCATTTTTTGCATGAAAACCTTTTATGTTTGCTAGCCAAAGCATCCAGTGCAGTCCCAGCTTGTCTACCAGGCCTATTCAAAGACTTTCTTGCACATGTTGGAGTTCTCCTGGTGTAGAGGAAATTCTGAGCCTGGAACCAGCTGATCTCTGCTCCTCTTTGAGGAGAATGTCTGTCCTGAGGGCAGTTTCTCCTGCTTGGACACAGTCTCTCTAGAGCACGCCAGATGCAAAAACAGGTTAGTTTTGTTCATTTGACACATTTTTCAAAAGAATATAAACCATTTTCTAGCTCTAAGATCTGATTGGTTGACAGATACCTGAAGGGGAAAGTGGTTTTGTCCATCTGCATGCAGACGAGGAACGGGTACTCAGAGAACTGCACTGTGGTGATGAAGTCAAGGGAGGCCTCTGTCTCAAAACCTACTTCCACTCCAGCGCTTACGAAGTCTGTATCCACTGTCACATTACCAATGACGACCAACGCTCCCCTGCACACAATGTCAAGGATGAGCTTAGAAAGTATGCTAAAATATCTTGGTAAGCACTCAGTAAATTTTCAGTTATTTCTTCAGCACTGTTAGAATCATTTTTACCTGTTTTTTTTTTTACTTCAGTGTTCTAAAAGCTTTCAAGAACAGCAATGGATCTCTGTGCAGATTTTCTATTTTTATTAATTAATTTAGATTTAGAAGCATGAGTAAAAAAAAATAATAATAAAAAAAACAATTAGAAATTATTTAAAAAAAAAAAAAAAAAAAAAAAAAACCTGTCTGCTAAATGAAAAAAAAAAATACATAAAACTGACATTAATAATGAGCAAATAATAATTTTAAACAGAATTTGAGTTGCTTAGATTAAATATAAATTAGATTAAGTGTTATTACTAATTAAAACTACTCATTTGTAAGTCTCTTTGGATAAATGCATCTGTTTGATGATTACTGTATATGTAAATGCAAAACTATTGCTTTCCTTAACTGAAATAAACCTGAAATAAACTAAAATATTAGTTGGAAAAACTTAAACTTAAAAACTTAAATGAAAATGATAAATGTTTCACTGACAGCTAACAGAAAGAAATATGTGTGTTCAAATACTAAAATTACTACAACTAAAACTGACATAAATATGGGAGCTAAATATAATTTTTTTTAAAGACAAACGAAGACAAAAACAACAATATGAAGAAATGAAAATATAAAAAAATCTTAATAAACAATGGTATACAATATCAAAATGACACATTTTTTTTTTTGTCATTTTTGCTACAATTAGTCAACTCAGTTTTTAATATTAATTGAAATGTTCCACCCCAAGTTTCAATGTTTTTTCTTTGGATGCACTGACAACATTATAACTTGATTCTAAACTCTTTCTCAACTTTATTTTTTAGCTTTTTTTATTTCAAGATGTTTACACTCATTCCTCCTACAACACATGCTCCAGAGAATAACTTAAGATAGAGATTTATTGCCATAGTCTCTTTCTCAGGGGCTCTGCTGAGTCAGTTTTGGTGTTTAGGCTCACGTATCACATGAGACTGTCTGGCTCCATGCTTTCCAACACCACCTTAAATGATCTATTCAGCATGGCTGCCCGTGATGAGTGGGCTGAGTAGAGGCATGCTAATCTTGTGCACCCGAGAGAGCTGTGGTTATTTAGTTTCTAAACATATCCCACTTGTGTCTGACTATGTGTGCCTGTGTGCGTAACTATCTTTCTATCGGTTTTCCCCGCTTCTGTATGCCCATATGCACATGTGTTTATGTATTAGGTTGTCTGCCTGTCAATGAGTCTTTGTTTGTCTTCTTGTGTGTGTGTGTGTGTGTGTGTGTTTTCAGAGAAGGTGAAGCCTGCCGCCCTGATCCATACACCTGCCCCTGCCTATCCTGAGGGCTGGCAGATGTAGAAAACCAGATGCCACCCAGAAATACCCATCATCACACAAAGGACAGTAAACCCACAGTGCTAAACATAAGGTAAAAACATGTACATTTTCCCTTGTTACCAAGATTTCTAACATAAAATGTCTTCACTGCTTTGAATGTAAAGATCAGAAATCGGTCCCTGAGAGGATTCGGTTTCTCACAATCGATATCATAAACTAATTTTACCCTCACCACCTGATCTTTTACTCCTACCACAGCATCTTTCCATTGCCCTCATTTCCCGCCTGGCTCATTTCAGCCAAGTTGCCATTGCTTTCATCCACAAACTAATAGTAAGCAAGCAGGTGCAGCTGTGGCTAAAGATGTGGATTAGCATCGAATCTCTCTGAAGGATTAATGAGGTTATAATAAGATGCACCGGCATCGTATTTACTGTCATTTGGAAAACCTAGTGAAGAAAAACCTCTGGCAGTGGTTTCTAAATAAGCAATTTATGTGGTCGATTTGAACAAATCCTTCATTGCATCCAAAGCAACCAAGGGTGAAATGCCTTCCATTAGGACATCATGGGCTGTTGTTTAAATTGGATCGGATCTATATCTAAATGCACAACATAGTCCCCATATAAGGAGTTTTAAAAGATCTACCTGTTGTTGACGCTCGTCTTAGACTCTCTGTACCACAAGCTGAACTCCATCCCTCCAGTGATATCGATGGCCAGACCACCTTGGAACTCAGCACTGGCTCTTAGACCAGACTGTAGAGGAATCACCTTCAAAAAATGACAGAAAGCAAGATTTTTTAATACACACCGACTGAACCAAACATTTATTTTTGAACCTTGCCTTATACACAGAGGCACTGTCATGTTAAAATAGAAAAGGGTCCAAACTGTTGCTATAAAATTAGAAGCACACAATTCCCTAGAATATTATATGCTTAAACATTAAGATTTGTACTCATGGAAATGACTGAAGTAGTCAAACCTGTTCATTAGAACTTATACTTTTGCACATATAGTGTATTTCTAGTTTAGATTTTTAAATGGTAATATCTTGTTACAGTATACACTAGCATTTATGGTTTTGGAATAATTTAAATGTCTCTTATGCATCCCAAGGCTGCATGTTTTAATTTGAATTACAGTAAAAACAGTAATATTGTGAAATATTATTATTATAATTTAAAACAACCATTTTCTGTTATTTAGTCCCCTGAATTTCAAGCATTATTACTCCAGCGTCACATGATCCTTCAGAAATCATTCTGTTATGGTGATTTGATGCCCTACTTTAGAAAAATTTCCTATAATCAATGTTAAAAACATTCAATGAGTTGTGCTGCTTTAAAGAGTAGTTTTTTAGGTTTATTTGATGAATAGAAAGTTCAAGAGAACAGCATTTATTTTAAAATTATAGCCATGTTATTTCCTTGTAATAATAAAAATAGTGTTTTTAATAACATAAATAATATAAAGTGTACATTGAGGTGAATGCCATACCTGTGAGTGGTCTGTGAGCAGAATAAGGCCCTTCACCACACTGATTGGATCTCCAGACATGGAGAACATCTTGGACATCAGGTCACTGTAGCCCTTGAAGAAGGTTACTGGCCGGAGCTGCACATCGAACAGCAGAGCAGACATTCCAGCAAAAGACTCCAGTTCTTCTTCTCCTTCATCCGGCGTGGCTGCAATTAGAGACTCTAGACCCTGTGCTTCAATTGTCACCTGAAATACAGCATGACAGACGCAAAGAACAATCGATATCAGGACACACAGTGCTTGTTTATGGAATATGCTGTACAACACAGTGTTGTGGTGATGACGACAGTACCTGAAGGCCATGAAGGAGAGCACTGTTGCTCTGACCATAAATGTTCATGTTGCTTCTCCGCAATACGCCAGAGCCAGAGTACAGGATGTCCAAATTGTAGGTGCAAGTGACATCAGCAGTTCCTATTTAAAGATTGAAAATTCAGACACTGCTTCAAGTCACACTTTATTCTTCTATAAAAAAAATTGAGGTCTAAGAGCCAAAGTGGTTGCTTATTGCCCTAAGTCTCGAAGATATCGTGGTATACAGTACTGTTCAAATGTAGTTTTCTTCATCTTATTATTCAGTAAAAAAATAAAAATTACAGTAAATTAATGCTGTTCTTTTGGACTTTCCGAATCCTGTGGAAATAAAAGTAGCAATTTCTACAAAATACTGAACAGCTTAACACTGATAATCATAACTAGCTAATGTTTCTTGAACAGCAAATCAGCACATTAGAATAATTTATGAAGCATCGTGTGACACTTAAGACTGGAGTAATGTTGCTGAAAATCCAGCTTTATCATCACAGGCATAATTTACACTTGAAAATATATCAAAAGAGAACATATTGTAATAATATTTTACAATATTACTTTTTTACTGTAATTTTGATCAAAGACATGCAGCCTTGGTGAGCATAAAAGACTTTCAAAAATACTACACATCAGTCTACACATCTTACTGATCCCAAACATTTGAATGTATAGCATATATTATGTTATTATATTAGTGTATGTTAGAATATTAATATTTAGATATTAATGTAACTCAGCTATTTATTTATATAATATTGGCTGGTTTATCATACACCAGGTAAAATTACTTAGAAAAATATAAAACTATTTTTCCTCTTCTTTATTTTATATATAGTGTGAATCAATGAAGTGGAATGTCTCTCATAATATATATTTGCAAAACCTCTATGCAGACTTTGTATAAGGGAGCTTTATATAAAAATAATAGTGCCACAGATTTAAGCTTAAAGGCCAGGAGTGGACATGAGCTCACTTACGTGCCATGAAGCCTGAAAAAGCAGAGGATGACCCAGTCTTTGAGAATCTGTCATAGTTGTGGGAAACCATGTCCTTCATCACTTGTCGTACCAATTTACTGTAAACCAAACATATGACTTCTGTCACACAAGTGCCACACAGATAATCATTAAGGAGAAACATTTGTTTATTTAGAGTTTAGAGGATGTGATTAGTAAATGTGAGACCCACCAGGCTGGCATCTCAAATCGCAATATGTCCTGGACCTTAGACAGCATGTATTTGTTCATCTCGTGTGGCAGGTGTCCAATGGAGAGTAGAAGATTCTTCACTTCCATATAGGATGGACTACTGCTCATAATCAAATCAGCTGCCGCGGCACGAACGTTCTTCTCATAAATACGCTTGTTCTGATGGTATATGCGGTTCAGTGTCTTTTTCACCTGTGGAAAAACAGTGTTAAATATTTTGAAGAGTAGCTGAAGAATAGTTTTTTGTGTCCCTCTAGGTCATGAGGGATTGATAATTTACCTCTGGTGTGATCAGCTGAGGGTCATATCTCTGCAGTGCTGTAATGGCAATGGTGCTAAACGCTCCCACCTCAGACTCAGCATATTTGGCTAGAACAGGAACACCTTCCGGCAGAAGAGCGTTCTTCAATGCTAGGAGGTACATCTGAACTTCAGACTCCATCTGAGTGCTGTCAGGCCCTGCCAACAGGATCTCTTTCACCTTAAGCACTGTCTACACATCAAACAGAAGAAACATGGTCAGCTTGAATTACTAAAGTTAAAAGGAACTGTTCAGCCAAAAAATGAAAATTCTGTCATCATTTACTCTCCCTCAAGTTCAACAATGACAACTCTAGGGGGGTTTTGGCATGATAATATATGTACAATGATGATCATAATGTGCTGTGGTGGTCTTTGCGGAATAGATCTGCTATGCTACGCAGCAGAGCAACATCCACAACATGCTGCTGTGAGCATGTACTGCTGCTGCACATGTAACATATATGAAATAACCCCCATAAATAGCATACATGAATCACCCTGCAGCAGATCTATACAGGTGGAGCTGGGGGAAGGTGAGGGTTTCTAAACCATGTTGCAACTGTTACAGCAAGCACTAATTAAGTATATGAATGTTGAGCAGTGAGCTCATTGGCTGCTGATACGAAAAGAACCAAACAGCTGTGGCACGTGATAATGATGTCATTATGTCAGATTCAGTCTGACCTATTGGACTACTTCATACAGAGTTTCATGACGGAACTTCGAATTTGTTCCAAACTTGTTTGAGTTTGTTTGTTGTGTTAAATACAAAAGATGACATTTTACAGAATGTAGGTAACCAAACAGTTGATGTTCCCTGTTCCATATTTTTGTTGATATACTACTGAAGTCAGTGTGGACCATCAAGTGTTTGGATACCCAAATTTGTAAAAATATCATGAATGAAACACATGAACATTAGAATTTTTGGATGAACTCTTGTCCCTCTTTCTTTTGGATGAAATGTCTTTAATAATTTTTGGAAAAGTTTTGTTTGCAGTTTTGATATTAAATATATGAATAATTTGTGAACATTTATAAGTAAAGAAATAATAATCCAATGTGTAAGCACTCACCGGTAGTTCACACGCTCCTTTCAGACAGAGTTTCCTGACCAAAGCTCCCATGATAATCACAATTGACTCTTTGATTTCTGTACTACCAATCGTTCCTTGAGATAAATCCTAGGGGGGAACAAGCCACATAAATTAGAATAATGAATGAAAATTATGAAAATCTAAACACATTTTATGGTGAAATGTGTCATTTTTGCACCATAGTGTCACCAATACGTATGTATGTGTGCGTGTGTGTGTGTGTGTGTGTGTGTGTATATACACGCAAACACACACTGTATACAGTATATAATATAAACACACACACACACACACATATAAACACAAATATACCTGTATATGAAATACGATCTTACTACCACAGTAAATCTTTGTAAGATTAACATTCACAATGCTGAGGCTCTAAGTGCATGTGTGAACATGAAATTGCAGTTTTGCAGTTCTCTTACCAGCAGGGACTGCAGCATGGTCTCTGTAGGGTGAGAGGCAAAGCCACATGCATACAGAAAGCGCTCCTGCAGCACTAAACCTTCCTTCTTGGTGAAGTTCAAGAACTCTAGAATGGCTGCGAGAGAAGATGGAGTCTGAGCTGATGTTACTGCATCCACCAGCTGAGGCCTAGAAAGACAGAGAAACAGTGTAAACTGGAAAGCTTAAGGCTGTGTTTATTCATCAATACTATTGTTGAAAACACTGGTGCTTTTTTGTGGAAACTCTGATACCTGTCTTTCAGGATTCTTTGATGAATAGAATGTTTAAAAGAAAAGCAACACCAAGGTTAAAAACCTTATTTTGTGTTCTTTAAATGGGAAATCTGATTCATATTAGCGAGTCAGTGAAAAAACTGATTCTCAGTTTCTCTTTGCACAGAAGTCTTAAATATCATCAGTGAATTTTTTGTTAGCAGCCTGTAATGTAACTAGCTACTGTAGCTAATTAAAAAGACTAGCTTGACTCGAATAATGTATACAAATGAGAAATAGAAAAGCACAATGAAGAGTTTGGTCTTACAGTACAGTCTTACTGCAGTTGCGCAGGACAGTCAGGATCTCTGACTTGCTGGCTTTGCGCAGGCTGTGTAAAAGTGTGAGGAAGCTTCTTGGGGCTTCTGCTTTCGAGAGTGATCCTGGCTCCAGCTGAGATCTCACCGCTTTCCATGTGTCCATTAGCTTTTGTACACCAAAACAATACAATATACAGTTAGTAGAAATATAAACACATGCTTAAAAATATATTTTGCTAACTTTTTAAGGATGATAACATTTTTTGTTTTTGTTTAATACAACATGTATTGGTAATTATTTGTGAAATGTAATAACAAGTGAATGAAAACTGTAAGAACACTGTTCAAAGTAAATTCCACACCAATTTTTTTCAGTGTAAGCTGAGTACATGTTTTTAAGTGGAATAAGGGTTTCTCATCAGATCCTTAAACACAAACACAAAAGTTGGTAAAAGAAAAGCATAGTAACTCACATTGGGGCATCCCTTGCATTTGGTTTTAACTTTCTCCACCATGACTCCAATAGACATGAGTTTGTCATCCAGAGACTTCACCACACTTGCGACATCTTTACCCCCTACTTCTGCTGGGCCAACCTCAATCTTTTTAAGCGTCAACGACTGCCTGTTGGAAATGAGAAGATACTGTAATTTCATTCATTACTTGATTTGATTGAGTGATTTGTTTTCATATTTCTTTGGTACCTGGACAGGACTTTAGTTGCAGCTTTGTGACGAGCATTGATGGACAAAATGTGTGTTTCCTCAACATCAGCAGACTTGATGATGCCATTCTCCAGAGTGATGACGGTTTCAGAAGCAGACTTCTCACTGATGCCCAATACCTGAAAGGGAAGAGAGTGAAGGTCAGTAAAAAGTGCCAGCAATTGTGCATAAATGCATGAGGTAGGATGAGAAAATTAGTCTTTGTCTTACTGGGCTGTGTGTAGTGAATCCCATCTCTTGTGTTTTGCAAGTATCCAAGTGTTTTGTACGGATCACCTGATCTTTGGTAGCTTTGTACTCAACTAAACATTTACCTGAAGCATCAGCCTGCAGATTACAGACAGAGTATTTTAACTGAAAAAATTAAAGAATTTAAACACTTCAATAGAGAATTGTAATAGTCTTTACCTCTGACATCTTCCCAGACTTTAGCTGCATCATTAGCATACTGGCCACACCCCTCTTCAAGTTTTTGATGGTTGCAGGCTCCGCCTTATGGGCATAAAGGCTTCTGATCTAAGTAAAATCAAACAAAAAGTCAAATCACTTTGGAATACATATAAAAAAAAATTCTAAACTAAAATGGATATAATTTTTTTTTGATACATTATGAAATATTTATTACCTTGCCCGTCTTCCACACCACCATGAAGGGCCTCTGAAGTGCCTCAAGCCTGACTTTACCCAGAATGCTTTCTGCTGAGCTGCCGTGGAAGATGTTGTTTTTGCGGGAGCGCTTTCCAGCACTTTCAACTTGAACATTTGAAATCTGAATACAGGATAGGATAAGGTGATTTGCACAAAGGTTATCAGTTAAAAACTAATATTATATATATATATATATATATATATATATATATATATATATATATATATATATATATATATATAATAACTATCACATCACTTGAAATTAAATACATTTAAAATTATTTCTGATATCTTTTAAATTGAAGCACCAAAACAACTGAAAGTAAACTAACACTTAAAACTGACACTTATAGTATTTAAAAAAAAAGACAAAACACACATCAAAAGTACTACAACTTGAAAATAAAATACATAAGAATCAACTCAAAGCATTAAAAAGTTAACAAAATTAATCGGACTACTAATTACAGAACTGACCTTAAAAATACAAATACAAAATTCAGACAATTAGACAAATCTGATAAAATGTTTTTTCTTATTAAATGCAATTAGTTCAACTTATAAAAAGGCCTTTTTTGACAAGCAAGTAGAAATTAATTAATTAAATTTTTTTTAGATTTGTAATGATACAGTTACATAACACTACACTTAAAAATACATGTGACTTAAATGTTAGTCAACACATCAAAATGTATTCTTTTTACAGCGTGACAAAATAGAAAAAATAGAAAAAAAAATGTAGTCAAAAAATGTACTTTTTATTATATTCTCTTATATTTATTATATTATATGCCAGTACAGTTTTTTGAATGCACTTTTAAAATTTGAAGTACACTACAAGTGCATTCAATATAAGTGCACCTTCTTATACCCTATACCTGCAATCGAAGTAGCTGTTCATCCTGGATCTCTGGCTTCCTCCAGACGAGGCTGATGTCCACATCACTGCTAATCCTGAATCCAGTGTTCCCCCTAGTGGATCCCGTCGGCCTGTTCAGCCCGACCTCAGTACTGTAGCTATATCTGTAGAGTTTGTCATTATCCAGCCGAGGCCCAGCACTCACACCTGAAAAAACACAAACATTTCATGCTGTGATACACATTCTAGAGCTTCAGCCGACTTTCAGTCAGTGGCATGTAAGACACAGCCAGACAAGAGAGGAATGTGAAATTAGAGAGGCAGGAAGTGGATTGACCATCTCCTAAAAATCACACCGATTTAAATCCAGTAATGGAGCTGGTGGAAACACTTACTTTACCTGAAATCTGAATTGAATCCACTGTTTTATTCCAAAGAATTTACACCCACAAGAAATAATTTGTTCAAGAGAGAGAAAGCTAAAGAAAAAAGAAAGCACACTAGAGGAAGTCCATAGCCTTTCACTGAATACAGAAGGAAAAGGAATGAAGTCTTATCTGTAATTGTACTGTAGGTGGGTCTCAGATAACAGTGTACTATGAGCTATTAATCCTCCGTAGTCATTATATATGAATCATGTTCGTAACCTCAGTATATGACACAATTAAATGTATTTTGTCTTAATAGTTTTAAACGAGTTAGAATCATTCAAGGTAACATTTGTGCAAGTCAAGATGATGTTGAGATGTTAGGGGCAAAACACTGTACAAATTCAAAGCAATCGAAATTCACATTGCAATTTAATGCTCTGCTCCGACAAAGTTTGACAGAATTTGTGGTTTAAGGATTGTTGATTCATAAAGTGATTGATAAAAAGTATCTCTGCAAAACCTCTCCGCTAGCACAGTTCAGTCTTGTCCCGAAAACACTGACGTGTCACACTCAGATTGCATCACATCTACTGATACAGAAATTATGCCCTTCTAAAATAAATAAATGTTTTTTTAAAATATATATTTATATTTAAATATACGTAATAGAGAAAGAATAAAAATACCACACAAATATTTCAGAAATGATTGCCTACTGATACTTAATAAAGATACTGATGATTGTAATTGCATGAATAGATGAATGGGCACAGAATGAATGAAAGGTGTGACTAACCACATGATTATTAAATGCTCTCAAAATTACTATTCTAGACTCCAGTGAACTGTATAACCCCTTAAATCAATATGATGGTGAAAATATTTGTAATTTCAAATCTGAAAACTTGAGAACATTTACTAGTTTTAACCAAGCAAACAAACAAACATATAGGCTATTTTTAAACACTTAATTTTGTCTTCGAACTTAAAAAAATCACTTACCAAGGGATGAGGTGCTTAAAAAGGAGGTGACGCATAGTAGAAGTCCAGCAAGCCGCAGCATGGTTGGCTCGCTGTTCTGTGCACGTTAAAGGTCTGCGGGCCAGAGAAAGGATGGCTGCCTGATCATTCAGCTTTCTCTCTCTCTCTCTGTTTATCTAGATTTGAGGTTCAGACTCCAAACTCCACGCTCCGGTACTAAGTACGAGATAACGGCTAATGATTAACCGGCAGAGCTCGTCGAGATTTGGTGAATAAACGCTCCTCAGAGACGGGGTTTGGTTTTATAATGGGGTCGGCATGTCAGAATCCCGCCGGTAGGACGCTTCAATCAGCGCCCATTGACAGAACAACCAGGGAGTTTCTGTCATTCATAATGATCAGACGCGATTATCGCATCCTTCCTGACAGGATTAGCGATTTTTTTTTCACTCAATCACATTGTATTATATTAGCTTATATTATGTTATATTATATTGTATTTATGGTTTCACATTGAAAATTCAATGTGAAAAATTCAAAGTGACAATTCAGAGTAAACTAGACGTTTTCAGGTGAAACACCTGAAAAAAATTAAAATCAATACATATACACTCACTGGCCACTTTATTAGGTATACTTTGCTAGTACCTGGTTGGACCCACTTTTGCCTTCACAACTGCCTTAATTCTTAATGGAATAGATTCAATGAGGTGTTGGAAACATTCCTCAGAGATTTTGGTCCATATTGACATGATAGCATGCATCACACAGTTGCTGCAGATTTGTCGGCTCCCGTTCCAGCACATCCCAAAGCTGCTCTACTGGATTGAGATCTGGTGACTGTGAAGGTCATTTGAGTAAAGTGAACTCATTGTCATGTTCAAGAAACCAGTCTGAGATGATTTGAGCTTTGTGACATGGTGCATTATCCTGCTGGAAGTAGGCATCAGAGGATGGGTACACTGTAGTCATAAAGGGATGGATATGGTCAGGTGAGCTGTGGTGTTTAAATTATGCTCAGTTGGAACTAAGGGGCCCAAAGTGTGCCAAGAAAATATTCCCCACACCATTACACCACCACCAGCAGCCTGAACCATTGAGACAAGGCAGCCAATTTATGCCAAATTCTGACCCTACCATCTGAATGTCGCAGCAGAAATCAAGAATCATCAGATTCTTTTTTTGTCCACACAACTACCGGTCACTGGATATTTTCTCTTTTTCTGACCATTCTCTGTAAAACCTATAGATAGTTGTGTGTGAGAATCACAGGAGATCAGCAGTTTTTGAACCCATCTGACACCAACAACCAGTCCATGTTCAAAGTCACTTGAATCCCCTTTCTTCCCCATTCTGATGTTCGCTTTGAACTTCAGCAAGTCGTCTTCACCACATCTAGATGCCTAAATGCACTGAGTTGCTGCCATGTGATTGGCTGATTAGTTATTTGTGTTACCAAGCGATTGAACAGGTGTACTTAATAAAGTGGCCAGTGAGTGTACAGTATATCAGAGTTATTTTACCATTTCAATTTTTAAATTAAAAATTTTTCATTATTTTATTACTTTACAATTATTTAATTTAGTTAATTGTATTATATTTTTACTAATGGGATATATTTTAGTACATCAGGATAAACATGAAATGTGTTTATGAAATGTTGCCTTGAAAGTTTAAATTTTTATAGCCTATTTTATTTTATTTTTAGTTAAATGTAATAACTCTCTCTGTCTCTCGTTATGTGTAAATTTAAACAGCCAATCCTTTGAACAATTTCACTGAGACTTATGTTTGGACAACCAATAAGAAACTGGATAATGGATCAATCATGTGGATGATGTGGTCGATGATCTTTGATGTATGGCATGATTGCACGTGTGCGTAACCATTTATCCACAGTGATAAGAGAGTCATTTTCATTTTACTGTGGTACCTTTCACCTAGACTGCAGCTGTATTATCTCATCACATTAAAACATCACATCACAGTATCACACAATCACATATCCTTTTATGTCATGTACTATACAAAAGAAGAAAAATTCCTTATGGCCTATAAGCTAAGAGAGATAGTTTAGGATTTCTGTTCAGGTAAATACTGAGGCTCCTGAAGACAAGACAGAAAGAGCTTCTGATTGAATCAGCTGTGATTACAATGCTATGGTGTTGATGCTGCTTATCTTCAATTCTTTCCCAGAACAAAACCTCTGTCAGGAAGTGATCAGATTAGTACCGAGTATAATAGCTCATGGAGCAGTTCAACCAACTAACTGCCGAATATTCTGCACTTAAGGATGTTTTACACAAACATAGGTTAGATTCCACATTTGTACTGTGAATGTGAATGTTCTGGAATGAGTCATTTTATTTTAGCAAATGTAGGCCAATCTGTTTAATACCATGATAGAACTTCATGATTTTTTGTTTATATAAAAAATGTAATTATAAATAAATAAATGATATTAAAATATTCAATAAATAATAGTTAATTAAATTAAATATATAATATTAAATAATATATTGCAATATATTATGAAAATAAAAATAAAGAACTAGAAATAATACAGAATAATATACAATAGATTGCTGGCCTGTATTATATGTATATAAGACAGGAATCTGTTGAAAGATAGCATAGTGCTTCATCACCACCTTTTGGCCCTAGTTGTGAATCACAGTATGCTGGTTAGCTTATTCAAACACCATTGATCTAAGGTAGCATTTATCATTTAATAGCAATATTATTATAATACATAAGTAAGTGAGTGAGTGCGTGACATTCAGCCAAGTATGGTGACCCATACTCAGAATTCATGCTCTTGCATTTAACCCATCCAAAGTGAACACACACAAACCATGAACACACACCCGGAGCAGTGGGCAGCCATTTATGCTGCGGCACCCAGGGAGCAGTTGGGGGTTCAGTGCCTTGCTCAAGGGCACCTAAGTCATGGTATTGCCAGTCCGAGACTCGAACCAACAACCTTTGTGTTAGGAGTCAAACTCTCTAACCACTAGGCCATGATTTCCCATATATGTATTTTCTGTTACTTTACGTACAATTTTAAAAAAGTTTAAATGTTTGTTTTTGTTTAGTTTGTAAGTGCAGCTGTGTTGCTGCATCTTTGTCTGTTGGTTTTTTATTTCTACTGTTGCACCAGAGCTTCAGGTTTTACCTTGCCTATTATAACCATACTTGTAATCATTAACCTTCTAATGATAATTTTGATAACCTTTAGGTAACCTCTTAAGAACATAACGCATTTTCCTTTTAATTTCCATTATCAAACTAAGGGACCACTAAATCGTGTATTTCAACTGACATTGTGAGGTTGTTAAGTGCATTATAAAGTGACCCCTAGTGACATGTCAATAAGCACTGACTGCAATCCCTGAACTGTGTTTGTAATACTATAGTCTAGCCACATAAGAATGTTGTTATAACGTTATATTCATGTAAGTATTAAAATG
Organism: Carassius gibelio; assembly: GCF_023724105.1. Classification (NCBI taxonomy): domain Eukaryota; kingdom Metazoa; phylum Chordata; class Actinopteri; order Cypriniformes; family Cyprinidae; genus Carassius; species Carassius gibelio. The sequence continues at coordinate 9,125,564 of NC_068396.1, forward strand.
AATATTATTCAAATCTAATGCTGTCATAATTATCAAAGAGTAGCGGTATCTCATCTGAGTGGCTTTTTGTCATACAGTAAATTAATTAAATCCACTTGCATTAACCTGTTTTAGCCTGTAGATGGAGACAATCTTTTCCAATTAACAATTTCAATAAAGTCTGCTCACATTCAATATAAACTATCTACTAGTTTTTAGAGTTTGGAACTTAATTTTACCAGTATTGTTATTTTTATCATATTTAGTAGTTTTTCTTTTTGGAAACGTTTTATTTATGATTTCTGTATTTTATTTTATTTTATTTTTTTTATAAAAAGACCAGCACACACCACCCCATCTGCCCATCTGTTCTCCGTGAACATCGCTCTAAACTCAGGGCTGCAGAGAGGAAATGGAATAAATCAAGAAAGTCTCTCCTCTCTTCCTTCTCTGCAAATGTCTTAACAACTAAAACAATATACTACCACAACAAAATGAACAACTGTTGGGATGCTCTGACACTCTTCCAAACTTTCTCTTCTCTTCTTAATCCGCCTCCACCTCCTCCATCGACTCTTACAGCTGACAACTTTGCAGTTTTCTTCACAAATAAGACAAGAACCATCAGTGACCTATTCTCCACACTGCAGATTGAGGATAACTTCACAATGAGTAACACACAGAGCGTCCTGATATGTCACAAAAACATGCACACATGTGTGTGTGTGTGTGTCTGTGTGTGTGCTCTTGTTTTTGTCACATATCAGGACACAACTCTGTATAATGACATGGGTAACACAGTTATTACAAGGAGAGGGTGACTTATGAGGACAAAACCCATGTCCCCATTTTTCAAAACGCTTATAAATAATACAGAATGAGTTTTTTTGAGAAAGTAAAAATGCACAAAGTTTCCTGTGAGGGTTAGGGTTAGGTGTAGGGTTGGTGAAGGGCGATAGAATATACAGTTTGTACAGTATAAAAACCATTACGCCTATGGGATGTCCCCACTTTTCAAAAAACAAACATGTGTGTGTGTATGCGCGTGCGTGCAATATATACTATATAAAATATTATATTATTACGTTTTTGACCACTAGTTTTATTTAATTTGACCAGTTTTATTTATTTTTATTTATACTAAAACTGTTGTTGTTGTTGTTGTTGTCAGTGGAAAAAGTCAAGTCTATTTAATTCACTTATAGCCTACAAATAATACTTTCATTTTTTTAATTCAAATTATATTAACATTCTTTACACTCCATGAAGTTCTGAACTAACTGTCTTATCTTATGTGAGGTGTACTTTGAGAGGCAGGAATCTGTGTGTGTGTGTGTGTGCGTGCGTGTGTGTGTTCAAGTGTTGGTATTCCCACAGTTCATTGCGATCATATAAAGTCATGCGAGCACCACAAAGCTCATTCTGTGTCAGTATGTCTATGAGAGTGCTTCTCTTCGGACTATTTCTGCTGCTCACTTCAGGTACAGTAAAAATACAAAACCTAGACACTCATGACTGTTCATTATGATTAATCACTTCATGTCTTTGTTTGTAAACACCTAAAGCTTGAGGTGTGTAAAACATAGTTCACATCTTCATTGCTGTTCTGTGTGCTGTAAGAGATTTTTAAAAACAAACAGCTTTAACCTCTTCTATCACAGAGGAATATCTAGAACTAAAGTTTACTTCTGTTTCAGGGGCACAAGGAAAACCTGGCTCATCCCGAAAGGTATGGAGGAATTTTTTTGTTCACAGTGAATGATTAACTAGTGTTTTTACTTATAGAGGATACAATTATTGTTATGCAATGCCATAGTGGGTAAAATAAGTATTGAACGCATCACCATTTTTCTCAGTAAATGTATTTTTTAAAGATGCTATCGACTTGAAATTTTCACCAGATGCCGGTGACAACCCAAGTAATCCATCCATACAGATAACAATGCAAAACAAATAAGTTCATAAATTATGTTTAATAATACTGAAATGTATTTACTTTGTACAAAAGTCTTTGTTGGTAATGACAGCTTCAAGATGCCTCCTGTATGGAGAAACTAGTCACATGCATTGCTCAGGTGATATTTTGGCCCATTCTTCCACACAAACAGTCTTCAAATCTTGAAGGTTCTGTGGGCCACTTCTATGAACTCTGATCTTCAGTTCTTATTTTCTATTGGATTCAAATCACGTGATTGGCTGTGCTATTCTAGCAGCTTTATTTACATTCTCTGAAACCAAGTTTCTCTCTAACCAAGAGTTTCCTTGACTGTGTTTGGGATCATTGTCTTGCTGAAATGTCCAGCCTTGTTTCATCTTCATCATCATTAATCTGGTAGGTGTAGGGACTGAACCAGTAACATTAATTTCCACTGACAAGGGGCAGGATTGCTTTCTAATTACTTATAGATTACTGCTGGTTTCTTGGCTTTCCATGCCTTTTTGCTCCTCCTTTTCTTCAAGTGTTCAATACTTTTTTCTCGTCGTCAATCCATTTTATTAAACAGAACTTAATTTCTGAACTTATTTGCTTTCTTTGTATGTATGGATTACTTGGGTTGTTACTGACTTTAAGTCATAAGCATCTTTAGAAATATATTTACTGAGAACAATTGTGATGTGTTCAATACTTATTTTAAACACTGTTTGCTTTTGTGTGTGTGTTATGTAGCCCATGTGTGCTGATATGGCCGAGATCCATGCGTGTCCCATTAACCTCGCACCTGTATGTGGCAGCGATGGGAACAGCTATGACAACGAGTGCTTACTGTGTGTGGAAAGACTGTAGGTCACATAAACGTACACACTGACAACTGGAGTATACATGCATTACATTTTTTTATGAAATTATAGCATTTGTGTCTTTTTCAGGAAAACCAAATCTGACATTTTAATCACAAGAGATGGTGACTGCTGAGCTCCTGCACAAAATACATGATCATTAAGATCTGTGGCCAAAATAAAGCATCTGGAATGGAATATGTGTTTTGTTTTTTCAACACTATATGATTTAGATGCGCTGTTTTATTTAGTATCATTGTTATACCATTCATTTATTAAAGGGTTAGTTTATCCAAAAATCAAAATTATTCATTAATAACTAACCCTCATGTAGTTCCAAAACCGTGAGACCTCCGTTTATCTTTAAATATACATATATACATATATACATACATATATATATATATATATATATATATATATATGAATGAATAACATATTACACTCACTGGCCTCTTTATTAGGTACAATTGTTCAATTCCTTGGTAACACAAATTGTTAAACAGCTGATCACATGGCAGCATCTAGATGTGGTGAAGACGACTTGCTGAAGTTCAAACTGAGCATCAGAATGGAGAAGAAAGGGGATTCAAGTGACTTTGAACATGGACTGGTTGTTGGTGTCAGATGGGCTGATCTGAGTATTTCAAAAACTGCTGATCTTCCCATTTCTAGAGTTTACAGAGAATGGTCAGAAAAAGAGAAAATATCCAGTGAGCACCAGTTGTGTGTACGAAAATGCCTTGTTGATGTCAGGTTTCAACACATTGAACTCTGAAGCAGACAGGCTACAGCAGCAGAAGACCACACCGGGTGCTTCTCCTGTCAGCTAAAGACAGGAAACGGAAGCTACAATTTGCACAGGCTCACCAAAAAAGGACAATAGAAGATTGGAAAAACATTGCCTAGTCGGATGAGTCTTGATTTCTGCTGCAATATTCAGATGGAAGGGTCAGAATTTGGCATAAAAAAACATGAAAGCATGGTGGTGGTGTAATGGTGTCGGGGATATTTTCTTGGCACACTTTGGGCCCCTTAGTACCAATCGTTTAAACGCCACAGCTTACCTCAGACTGGATTATTGAACATGAAAATGAGTTTACTTTATTCAAATGAACTCCACAGTCACCAGATCTCAATCCAGTAGAGCAGCTTTGGGATGTAGTGGAATGGGAGATTCACATCACGGATGTGCTGCCGAAAAATCTGCAGGAACTGCGTGATGCTATCATGTCAATATGGACCAAAATCTCAGAGGAATGTTTCCAACACCTTGTTTAATCTATTCCATGAAGAATTAAGGCAGTTCTGAAGGCAAAAGGGATCCAAATAAAGTGGCCAGCAAGTGTATATTATATTATAATAAGACATATTGTAAATAGAACCCAATATTGCACTTTGGTGTCCAGGAGTTTTGTAACCAGTGTGAACTGTTCTCTTTCTTTTTTAGATAGTACTCTCTCTGGATTGTGCAATCCATTATCTCAAAAGATTTACTCATAACTACTCCTTAAATATAGCCCCTCTGGCCGAAAGTTCAGTGACTGCCTTGCGTCCAACAGAGACCAGCACAAGACAAAAAAAAAAAAACAGCCCTTCAAATGCATACATAAACATAAACATTAATATACTATACTATATATTTCTATTCATCAAAATTACAAAATATGTTGTACTAAATACTAAAAATATTGATTGGCACGAATGCTTTCAATGTGCACCAAATCAGCATATTAGAATGATTCCTGAAGGATCATGTGACACTGAAAATACACCTTTGAATAAATAACGTTTTCAAATATATTCAAATGAAAAAGAAAAAAACATTTATTGTAACTTTCAATAATATTTCACAATTACTTTTCAAGGCAGCTGATCATAAGAAACAACAAGAACCTCTAAATATTTACCAACATGAGTATCAATACTCTCATCAGCAGTGGCCCTTGCCTTTTCAGTTCTTTTGCATAGTCGTAAAGATAAAAACAGCCTCAAATAGTTCTTTATTTGTTTATTTATTTAGCTACAGCTATTCCCCCCAACCCCCACACCAAATAATATCTCAAAATATTTTCACTCAATATTCAGTGGGTCCCACTGGCTAAGTGTGAAACATTTTTCATTGCCAAATGAAACAAAACACTAAACCTCCACCAATCAAAATGATGTTCTATTAGAAAAACAACACTTCACATGAGTGTATAGTGATATTGTAAAACAATATTTTGTATTTAAATATTTATTTTTTTTCCATTGAAATTATCATTTACTCTCCCTTAATTGGTTTCCTCTGTTGAACAAAAAATCAGTTATTTTAAAGAATAATGGTAACCAAATATTTGATCAAATATTGGGTTACCAACATTCTTTAAAATAACTTATTTTTTGTTCAACAGAAGAAACTCGTACAGGTTCGTGACAACATAGGGGTGAGTAAATGGCGGAATTATAATTTTTTGGGTGAACTATTCCTTTAATAATACTCAGAGCCTGAGTATTTACCACAGGGCACTAATGTAAAGTCAGTCTACTTATTGAACTGTCTTCTCTTAAAAACTCTGTAAAGTGTTTTGTTTGAGTGTGCAGGTTTGAACTGGAGTACACAGTAGTCAGTTGTTCCCTGAAACATAATTTTTTAGAGGCTGCTTTGCATGGAAGCTTTACAAAAAATAATGTTCATTAAGGTCTGAAACAGACAATTAACAGGCATATAATGTAAAAAATTACAATTCACTTGTTCTTTCACTTAGTGTGCCCTTCAGAAGAATGTCTCTTTCATTCAGACGTAGTTTTTCCAACAGTATTTTCTTTGTTGTTCACGAGGTTGAACCGATTCAGAGTCAGATGTGCAGTTTAAAGATCTCTGAAAGGTTGCAGTGAGCTAACCGTTTTTTGTGAGCTCTAGAGTCTTCATGGCTTGCCGATATCCACTGTGATTTGGGTGTAGAGCAGGTCTATATCTATATCTACCACTTTGTAACTGAGTGACTTGATGCCATCCGTATTCATTGTCTGTCGTGTGTGAGCAATTCTCTTAAATCTATGAAACAGAGATGCAGCTTTAGCATTTCACTCAGTCTGTCTTGTATTACTGCGTGCATGTGTGTTTGTGAAAGAGAGATTACCTCTGTGGGTTTGGCTCATTTTTCTTGTCTCTTGAGTGACGAATCATTCTACATTTACCGATGTCTCCGCTCGGCCTTGATATTTTCATGCCTCGAAATACAAGCCTTCAAAAATAATGACCCTCAAACTCTTCCATTATCTAATTGACCTTAGAATTTGTAATAAATAGTAAGGAAATGGTATATTTTCCTCACCTGTTAAAGATGTCATCGTCTTCTCCTCCCCAGCCCCAGTAGTTATTGGGAAAGCCATTGATCTTTTGAAACTGCTCTTTACTCATTGCTGAAACACCTCCAAAATACTGTTTATATGGCAACCTGCATTTAAAGAAATAAACTATTTTTGAATGAAAAAATTGTCATACTGACAATCTTGATATTGTAGAATTGTTTGTGCAACAATCCCCTGGGAACTTCCTACTTACAAGTTTGAAGTTATAATTACGATATAGTGATAAAAAAAAAAAAAACTGGAGCAACTGGAAGATTTTCTTATGCTAATATAAAAAAAAAATTAAGAAAACAGATAGACATTTTGTGTTATCAATGCTTTATCTGCAAATTGAATCATGACTATGGAAGTGTAGTTTTTTTTCATATATAGTTTTTTAATGGGAAATGTTTTTACTATGCCATTCAAAAATTTGGGCTTAGTAATTTTTCTAATCTCTATATTCACCACTTCTGCATTTAGTTGATAAGAACACTGAATACTGTCAAAGATTACTACAATTTAAAATTCTATTTTAATATATTCTGAAATGTAATTTATTCCTGTGATGCAAAGCTGAATTTTCAGCATCATTACTCTTCAGGCTTCAGGGTCACATGATCCTTCAGAAATCTTTCTCATATGCTGATTTACCACCTAGTTGTAAGATTCTTATTTTGATGTTATGTTCATGTTCCTGTTTGCCTGGTTTCCTGTTGGCTTTGGTTTTTCCAGCTATTCTTGTTTTTTCTGTAGAGACCCATTATCTTCACTTGAGTCTTGTTTAGTTCCTCATTAACCTGTGTATTTATTGCCCTTAGTTTCCTCAGTTCATTGTCTGGTATGGTTTTTAAATTGATGGTGCTCTTTGCCTATTTTTGGTTTGTTAAATACATTAAAATATATATTCTGTCACATCAATAAAAAAAAAGTCTTATAATAATCAGTGCTGAAAACATTTGTGCTGCTTAATATTTTTGTGAAAACAGATTTTTAATGCTTTGAATAGTTCAGAAAGAACAGTATTTATTTGTCACTTTTGATCAGTTTAATGCATTCAAGTTGTCACAATCATGGTTCCTGACTCAAACTTTGTCCCTCACGTGATCTTTACATGTGCTCCTTTGTTCACATGTCATGTTTTCAATAGGTGTGTTCAGTGTGAAGCGGTGCTGCGCAGATCAGTGTAGCAAATCAAAATAGTGTGAGAGTGATTAGAGAGCAGATGGCTACACATGCTAGATGTTCAAATAGTCCTATTTATGTTAGGTCTTAGTTCTAATTGTTTTGTACAGTAGTTGGTTTACTTGTATTCAATAAAGCTGCACTCATCAGTGGACTAAAATTAGAAATAGCTGTATAATAATACTTAGTGGAAGAGCTGCATTCCTTACACATCGAAACTCATTGAATTATCCCAAGACCTAAACTAATATTGAATCCAATCCAAGAACTATTTAGCAAATTCGGAACGATTTGTTTCGAGACGATTAACAATTTGATTCTGCACTCATAAGTGCATTCTCAAAGTGCTTCCCCTAAATTCTGTAAATGCTTTGTCAAGGTGCTATTTTTACACAGCAGCCTTTTGTTACGATTGCACACAGGAAACGAGAGATCCAATTGCAGTATTTAATGGGGAATCCAAAAATCAATCCAAAAACAGGCAAAAAAAAAAAACATGACTCCATTAAATAGATAGAGACAGGCTGGTATATATGGACAGGTGCAAACGATGAAAGTGGAGACAGCTGAGTGCAATTAACAGTTGTGCAATTAACAGTGATGAATTGGACAAAGGCTTGTGGGAAATGTAGTGCATGCAGTGGGGTGACACTATGGGGAAGTGAGACCACTAGTGGACACCCAGGGAAACACAGGCCAGACACTGTGAAATCTTTAGAGAGTGAGGGCAATCACTGTAGTGATTTACAGTATCGGTTGTTTCCTGCTCTTTACCAGCTTCCCAACATGTAAGATTTTCTTGGGTTGTCTTTTTATTACAACACATCAGAGAGGGTTATAGGAAACTCTCATGCTCTGCATATAGGGTTTGAACAGTTGCACTGCGATCCAAATTTGATCCAAATTAACCTTAATCACTGAGCCATTTTTCTACTAACATTACAGAATATATAATATATGTAGCATTGAATTTGCTTCCTGTTCTTCAACTTTAGGTCATTTGTTTAGGTAAATATACCTTTTGGAGCAACATGAGCAGCTGTTTTGTTTAAGCTTGAACTGAGGTAGCACTAGAACTTTCAGATACTGGTGTCACTTAACAAATATTATGTTACATATCGTATTGTATGTAGTTGGTGCTTACTCTTACCTAAAACCAAACTTGTCCATGGACACAGAGAGGTGGCGCGGCTGGCTGGAGCACTTGTAGGTGTTGCGATCATCCATGGGGATGATGTCTACATCACTGAAGATGAAACAGTCATAATCATACTCCTTTAGTGCCTCTACGTAACCCACATTGAGCAGTTTCGCCCTGTTGAATGTCCCCTCTCCATCCTAAACAAACAGCACAAAGCACATTTGAAATAAACCTCATGACTCACACAGAAGAAAACATTTTTCTTTTTAGGAGAAATGTAAAGTTAGCATGTAAATAGATTCATTGTACACAGGTTTAATGCAAACGAGATTGCTTTGACAATGATAGGACCCTAATGATCACAGCTAAATCAGTCAATCAGCCATGCATGACTCACTTTTGTGTTATTAACACAGGGATACACACAAAACAAAATAGGCAAATAAGCATGGATTGCTTAATCTGCATTACAGTTTGCATGCTGATTTTCCTGTGAACAGGTGGAGGAAAGGGAATGGAAATGACAAGAAAACACAGAGAGGAGTTATGTATTGATGTATGTATAGATGACATGTTTATATATATATATATATATATATATATATATATATATATATATATATATATATATATATATATATATATATATATATATATATTTTAATAGATCAAAATAGAACTTTCTATTCCTCAAAGTATTTTTAATGGAATTGTATATGGATTCTCCAATGAGGACACTGAAGACTGGAGTCATGTCTGCTGAAATTTCAGCTTTGGCATCACAGGAATAAATTACATTTTGAAATATATTTAAATAAAAAAATATTAGTTATTTTACATGATAATAATATTCCACAATATTACCGTTTAATGTACTTTTGATTAAATATCTGCAGTTTTAAGACACTTATGTAAAAAACATAAAATCTTAATGACCCCAAACCTTTAAACGGGAATATATACTGTATTTAAATATTTTCAAATTATGTTATCCAGAATGTTTTGAGAATGTTCCAAAGTGTGTCTTGTCCTTCAGAATTCAAACAGTGGCATAGGTTTGTTTACATTTGAATAGTCACCTAAAAATATTGCAGACCTTCAAAAAAAGACCTTATAAATACATTTTCAGGTTTTGTTTTACATTAAAAACATATTTCTTCTCAGGCTGGCCTCAGACTTTTGAACTCCCCTCTACATCTAACAAAAACTGATGGACACTGAATTATGGTTTTGAATAAATCTGAACAAAAGTACATTTACTGAAGCTAGCAGCTCCTACAAGTAACAACTATTTCAAAACCCAGATTGATCATCTTCAACATAGCAGTAGTCTGTGAGGCAGATCAGACCCAATCCAGCGTAGAACATCCCAAGCTGTGTCATAAAAAGTACTTTCAACTACACAAAATTTTCCACACCCGAACAAACCATGTTAATTATCCTATGTCTGTGCATGTTCTCAGGTTGCATTTCTCTTTTTCTCTTTTGTTGTTATTGCAAAGCAAAGTTCAAAGCAGTACAATGTCAGACCAAGCATGTTGTCTAAGCAAAGCCAAGCCACCGTATTTCCATACTTCAAGGTGAAAGTCCACCCTGCAAAAGAATATATCTATCTATCTAGTTGGTACTGTAAGTTTTATTTAATGTTTTGAAAGAAGTCTCTTGTCCTCATCAAGGCTGCATTTATTTGATCAAAAATACAGTAAAAGCTATAATAGTGTGAAACATTAGTACAATAAAAAAAGTTGTAACATTTTTATATAATAGAAATGTATTCCTGTGATGGCAAAGCTGAATTTTCAGCAGACATAACTCAAGTCTTTACTGTCACGTAATTCTTCAAAAATCATTTCCTACTTATTTATCAATCTATCTATCCCTAGATCTGATGGAGGGTTGTGTGGTGAGATCTGGTGTGGATTTTAGCTCACTGGAATGAGCATGAATTGATATGTGTGCAAAGTGAGTGTCTCTGAGATCCGGATAGCTCTTTTCCACCCTGTGTAAGACACAGTACAAGTCCATAAATATTTTGTGAGTGCTGTACCTGTTGAATGACATAAATCCCATAATCGAGCTGTTGCCTCTTTAGGATAGGGTGAAGGTAGTGGAGCCAGTACTTCAGATGTTCACCTCTGTTTCTGAATGGGATGATTATTGCCACTTTTTGTAGAGCCACACAATCACTAGGTTTATACCTGCCACCCATCTCCAGCTGTGGATTTTCTTCACGCACCATATCCAAATTAACAGGCTCTGAAAAGTCAACTCGCATTGGACCCACTGAAAGGGGAATGGGGAGAAAGAGTGAGCATAAGTGGGTGTCAGAGGGTTTACAGATATGAAAGAGGAAGACTCCTCTTATGCAACAACTGTTTACTTCCTGTCTCAAACAAGACAAACGTCTTTTCCCCATTTTTTTCTCATTTTCTAAAGCTTTGTAATATAAGGACATGCATTACCTAACACTGGAAATTATTTCAAAGACAATAATGATGTCACATTACGACGAGATAAACACACAAAGAAAATGAATGCAAATAGTCTTTAATAAATCCACACAAGGGTAAATCCAGGACAGAACCAGCATGAGACACATGAAGGGACATAGACTGAAGACAGTGAACAGAACACAACTTAAGTAGGTTGACAAATGATGATAGTTAACTAGAAAAACCTGAACCAAATGACATAATGAACATGTGGAAAGAAAACACAGCAAACAGTCCAGGGGTGTGACACATAATAATAAAAAAGACCTTTTGTAACCTAAAGTTCATGGCTGTTAGTTTCTGTTCATCTATGCTAAATGTACAGCTAAAAAAGGCAGACATTTACCTTCAAAATTTAAAGTCATTCTCAACTGGAAAGGGGAACATAAATATGTATGACTCATCCTGTAGGCCTACTACACAGATTTCATCCAATTAGATTATTTATAGAATAAGGATGTCCCTCCCACTAAAACCACCTAAAACCTATACTAGCAAGTAGATAGCAAATCACAGGTGTGATGCAAGTATAGCCTTTAAAATATAAATCTCTTCTATCTGTCCAACACAAAGATCATTTTTTAATAGTAGGTAAGTCAACAAATGAAAGAAAAATCTACTTTTTTGAACATCAAGCAATTTAGGAGAGAGTTGGGGTGAGACCATGGTCTAAGATTTTGACTCAAAAGTCCAATTACACAATGTGTGTTTTCTCTGTTGGTTAAAAAAACAATTTCTATAGGATATGTCTTATCCTTTTTTTGAGTAAAATTTGTGAAACTAACACTAGTCTCTGGAAGTAAAGTTAACACACACACACACACAAAGTTTTCAAATTTCAGTTTAACTTACCCAAAAGTGGTGAGGTCTCAGGACATGGTTCTAGTGGTTCCTCATCTACGTCATCTTTAATGACATCTCCATAGAGCAGTTTGTTTACTTCTGCCTCTGTTCCATTGTCATGGATGCCAAGTGCTGCTGTTCTATGAGATTGAGAACTAAATATATCGGGGTCTAATTTAATTTTCCGGTAATTGGTAAATTTTATGGGCGATTCTGTTAAATAAAAAAACAGTGCAACGACGAGGTGAACCCCACAGAGGCACACGAGCACGACGCAGTATTTGGTGAAGAAATTGAGAAGCACCGACTCCTGCATTCTCACAAAACTACGGGAGAAAACTTCATTTACGAAGAACAAAACTCTGTAAGAAAAGAAACACCTCTGCCCCGTCGTTCATCAGATGACCAGGACAATCCTTTCCCTGAAAACCTTTTATGATGATTCTGATAGAGTCTGGTCTATGTAAATCACTGTTTTCTCGTCATTGGTGAGGAGTCTTGAGCGCAGGTCCACTGGAGTGACAGCAGTGGGCGTTTCTTACTCATTTGTAACAGGATTCGACCTAATATTATATATATATATCATAAGGCTGATAATGCAATAAAACCACAAACCGAAAACGTCTTAAAAAAAAAAAAAAGGTAAAAAAAAAGTGATATTTCAATTCTATTCTAAGTGGTTAATTTATAACTCACACACAACGTAGGATATCTGCATATAATTTGCCAAACATATAAGTCTTTACAAATCGCTCTTGTATTTGTAAATATAGAGGCCCGAGAAAGAATTTGAAAAATTGAGACACACTTTAAAATGTAGCCATTTTTATTGCATTAGCAAAACATTCGCAAACAGACTTTCTCAGAACTCAACTTTTCTTAGAAGTGCCTTCAAGTACACAGAGGTGCAGTAACATACACTGAAATATTCACTAACGTTTGACAACCTGAAAGTGTTAATATATATGTTAATAAGCTTGTTATTTTCCTATACAATTCAATGACACTCATATAGCTACTGTTCATATTATTTATAATAGTTAATATTTCTTCTGTTGGTTGACGTGAATCGTTACTGTTGTGTTGAGCTCTTCTCTTCTTATCAACAGCGCCCCCATGTGTTGGTCCGCGTGACCAGCAGCACTTCCCGATTCTCGCTCCCTCCAAGTAGAATGAATGACCTGCCCAACTCAGTCCTTCCGACTTCAAGAAACGGCAAAACACATCTCTCTCTCTATTCTTTTTCTATTGTATCTACTTGTTTTTTTTCTTCTTTTATTTGAAAAATTACACTCCAGCGTTATCGATTCGATTTCTAATCTTTTTACTTTTTTTCTTTTTATTTATTATATATTTAAAAAATGCTATATGTAGCCTAATGCCAGAGATGTATAAAGTACTAGAGAACCATACTTGAGTAAAAGTACAAGTGCTCTATCAAAAAAGTGACTTGAGTAGAAGTAGAAGTGCTCTTTAAGCACCACACTTAAGTAGAAGTACTAAAGTAATCAACATTTTTTGTACTTAAGTATTGCAAGTAGTCTATTTTAAAATTTACTACTCAAGTACTGAAAGTAAAAGTAGAAGTATTGTGTTATGTAGCTATTAAAGAAAATAGTCAAAAGTTTGAACATATTGTTTTTACTATTTCAAATGATTAATCTAAAGGACAATCACAATTCCTTTGACTGTAACTTCTTGTAAACAAAAAACGGTTACTAGGGTTAGTTAGCCCAATTTGCAAAATTATGTCATTGATAACTTACCCTCATGTTGTTTCAAACCCTTAAGACATCAGAGGGTCATTTAGAATTTTTTGAAGCATCGAAAATACATTTTGGTCAAAAAATAGCAAAAACTACGACTTTATTCAGCATTGTCTTCTCTTCCGTGTCTGTTGTAAGACAGTTAAAAACAAAGCAGTTTGTGATATCTGGTTCGCGAACGAATCATTCGATGTAACCGGATCTTTCTGAAACAGTCCACCAAATCGAACTGAATCGTTTTAAACAGTTCGCGTCTCCAATACCCATTAATCCACAGATGAATTAAGTTTAACTTGTTTAATGTGTCTGACACTCCCTCTGAGTTAAAACAAACCAATATCCCGGAGTAATTCATTGACTCAAACAGTACACTGACTGAACTGATGTGAAGAGAGAACTGAAGATGAACACCGAGCCGAGCCAGATAATGACTCGTTCACGAGTCAAGAACCGTTTCTGTCAGACGCGTCTGATTTGTGAACCGAGGAGCTGATGATACTGCGCATGTGTGATTTAGCGTGAAGCAAACCGACACACAGAGCGTCTGGAACCGAACTGATTCTTTTGGTGATTGATTCTGAACTGATTCTGTGTTAATGTTATGAGCCCATGTGCAGTCAACGCCAATGACGCCATTGCATCGAGCGCAAAAGAATCGGTGAACTGTTTTCTTCAACTGGTTTATTGAATCGAACTGTCAGAAAGAACTAACGTTACTGGTCATCCGAAAACCCATGCAACCGGTTCTTGACTCGTGAACGAGTCATTATCTGGCTCGGCTCGGTGTTCATCTCTCTCTTCACAGCAGTTCAGTCAGCACGCGCAGTCTCGCTTGATTCGCTCTATGATGTGCCAGCTTCATCAAACCTGCCATCTACAGTTCTGGCAGTGGTTTGTAATGGAATGATTCGTAACATTATTATAATTGTAACGAGTAACGATGCAGCACATAAAAAAAATATCGGAGTAAAAGTATTAAACTCAGCGAAAATATGTACCGAAGTAAAAGTGGAAGTAGGAGAAAAAAACAATACTCTAGTAAAGTACAGATACCGACTTTTAGTACTTAAGTACAGTAGTGAAGTAGTTCTACTTCGTTACTATACATCTCTGCCTAATGCATTATACTAACCAAGACTTGTACATATAGTTGCTCTTTTGTTGGTTTTGATTGCTTCTTTTGTCCTGATTTTTAAGATGCTTTGGATAAAAGCATCTACTAAATGACTAAATGTTATCTGCCCTACTTCTGCATCTAGTTTCATTACTATCCTAAGCAAATATTGATGTGTCGAAGACTATTGTCATTTATTTAGCTAGTTAGCCACAAATGGTTGATAAATGCCTGCACAGTGGTGATAGCTACCTTCAGCAAGTATGGAAACAGCAGGAAAACAAAGCCAAACACTGGACATTTTATGCAATTTATGTGAAAAGTCCCTGCCAAGACATATCCAAGAAAAATGCTGTGTTATGAAAGATAATAACAAATTTGATTGTGATTTCTCTGATAATTTCTGATCATGATTGTTTAGATCATTCTTAATTATATAAATCAGATTATTATTATTATTATAGTGAGCACCGTGTGTGAGTAACATGCAAACAGAGAAATGGCAAGACCTAAATCATCTGCTCTAGTTCAACAGCAAGTCTTATCTAAGTTTGGACTATTATTACACAGTAACAGTACAGTCAATAAAACAGAGAGAGCTACACTAGTGTGTGGCCTGGGTCAAAGGTCATCCAGTCATGTGACTAGATATCTATATCCTGATTCATGAAGTGAAAGCTTTACTTCATAACTTAGTACACTGGGACTAGAGTTTGTTATGAAGGAGAGCAACTTTATGGTCTAAATAATCTTTGCCTACAAGCGACTGAGGAGAAGAATATTGCTCCAGTATTCCACCAGCAGAACGGCAGTCTTCGGAAATCATGTGAGTTACTTCTGCTTTTGAAACACTTTTTAGAGTGACAGACAGAGAATATTTTACAGTATAATTGATATTCTGCATTCTATGCACATTTTTGTTTAAATGAAGCATTTTACATAAACTGTTTTTAGATACTGTTAATTCTGAGTCAAATCTTCACTAGTTTTACATTTAGATTTAAGATAACATTTTAACATATTTATGAAAAAATAAGCAAATATATATTTTAAACAAATTTTAAAAGTGGGTTAGTGTATGTTCTGTGAGACATTTATACTTCCAAAGACATTATATAGATATTGTTAAAATGTCAAATTGAATTGATTATTAATACTATTGAGAAGTAACATAAATAAATAAATAAAAAAATTATGATTATTAAAAATGACCTAGAATACAAAAAAAAAAAGTGGGGCCATTTTTCTGTTGATAAGGGGAAGTGTTTTTAGGTCACTGGTTCTTATCTGTGCAGATAAAATATGTTTTTAGGGCACAACGTCTTATATAATATCAATATAAATGATGATAATTACCCTAAAAATAATGCTTACTTTGATTAATAAGTGGGTCAGTTTGATCACATTTTTACAGAATTTAATTAATCACTGAAGCTGTTTTCATTTAGCTTCAGTTTTTAATTCATGCTGTGCTCTAACCCCTCACTCATTCGTTCTCATTTCCCTCTCTCTCCCTCTTTCTCTTAGGGAGGAATGTCAGAATGGAATGGCAGTGGACTTGTTCCTGCATTGCTCTCTTGTTCCTGCTGTGAGTGCTGCCTGCATTTGTCCAGACAAAACTCTCTTCCCTCAAGACAAACATGCAACCCTTTTTCTAGAACAGGAAGTGATGCTTCACTGTTAGATAAGAACTGACATGATTACATGAATTTAAGATTATATTTCTATACTTACTAGTTGGTGTCAGATGGTGTATCATCTTGTATATCACCTTGGGTTCCGTGGTGTATTAGGATCGTTAGACAGCTGTCATTTGTGCATACGTAATATAGTTGTATTCCTTTGTTTTTCAGGTCTGCATTGTGTTTCTGCTCTCATTTGTACAGCGCAGAGCGAAGGCTCAGCCCTTTGAGAATCGCTTTCCATATCTCAGGGGTCGATTTGGCATTGTGGTGTGAGTGATATTTGAACAAAATCTGTAGATCTAAGTTTAATATAGATGTTTTTACATGTCTAAGTGCCCTTTTAAGTTTTGAGTGTGTGTGTTTTTCTTTGCAGGCCATTGGATTTCATTTGCAGTCTAAGTAACCGATGGTCTTATGGTTTCGCATTCGGTGCTATTGCCCCCAGTGTGATTCAGCTTTTCTCTGAGTCCTACACACCATTCACTGTGCCTAACTGGGCTAAAGGTAGTTTAGATATAACAATGCATATGTCCTATGATAAGTTCTATTATCTAGTTTTGATCAAAGGAAAGTTACAGTCCATCTGCATGTGTGTCTCTTTCAGCCATTGTGTACCTGGTAGGGGCAATAGAAGTTGGTGTGGCCTACCTGCCATTCTTTGCTTGTCTTTCAACACCACACCGAATACTAGGAGGGGTTTTAGGTCTTCTTTACACACTCACGTGGTACACAGAAACACTCTAGTTTTCTGTTTGTTGTCGTAGCTTTAAAAACATTTGTGGGTTGTTGAAGTGACTGATAATTTTTTAACATTTCATGGCTTTTAGGCTCATTGTGAGACTGTATGACACGATAAGCTGTCCCTCTGGAAGGGTAGGTGAATATGATTAATAATTAACTTTATTTTATTAATGATTAACTTATTATCACATTATTATGCTCATGTTAAGATTAGGTGCAGTTCGATTTCTGTCAGTGTTCAAAATGTGCAATAGTGTCTTTGATGATATAATATAATACTCATAATTTGTAATTGTGAATGTGGATTTAAAGCACATTTCGCTGGTTGCAGATTTTAGGTCCTTATGAGAAATTGATCATCCTGTGGCCGTTCTTCCTGTGTCTGTTTTTCCTGCTGGGACGGTTTGTGTATATCATTGTGAAGGCAGTAAGAATCCACCTGCAGCTACTAACGGATGAGGTCAGATCATGAGTCTTGTTGTCATTTATGTTATTTTACAATAAGGTTATATTTGGTAGCATTAGTCAATGCAATAGTTAAAATAAAAACAATACTTTTACATCATTTTTTAATCTAGGTTAATATTAAATTCACGTTCATATGCAAGTACATTTTTAACATATTAAATTAACGTGCATAATGGAAAAACATTTAACAATAGTACGTGTATTTATAAAATGACACAAGAGTAATATTTCTCTGATATATAGAATGAGGAGGATCTAAACTCCCATCAGTTCATATATGTACAGACTCTACTGAAACACCCCCCTGAATGGTACACTTTCATTCAACATTGACATGCATTTATTAATGTATTCACACCAATCAGCCAATACTCATTCTGCTATTGCCCCTTAAGGCCAGAGGAAAAGAGTTGGTTTCGAAGGAAAGTGTATGACTGGGATCCTCACTTCAAATTCCCTAACAGGATGATTGGCACATCCATTATCTCTTTGATTGGCTTGTACACGGTCAGTCAGCACTCACTAATGTACACATTGTTTATTGAATTTTTTACGTAAAGCTAAAAAATGCCAATGTTATTGTCTGTTTTTAGTTGACCCTAGCGGACTACAGCTTGAGCGCCTACACTTTTGACAAGCTAGATGCTTTGATAGACTCACTTGGAGAGATTGCATCATCCTGTAATGAAACAAACAATGTGTTCAAGTCACTCATTCCCAGGATGAACGAGTTCAGCTTTGTTGCAAGAAGTAAGATATAAGATCCACCTCTTTTTCTTCTTGTCTTTTTGTTTTTGTCTTTGCTCATATATTACACTACCGTTTCTTGTTTCTCAGGGTCTTGGTTGGCAACAACTATTTTTTCCACTCTGACATCTGTTACTTACACTTTACACGTGCTAGTATGTTACAGGTATGGTTATTTAAGCATTCTTTATGTACAAAATTCAACAATTAAGCACTTTCAGTAATAACCCAAAGGTAGTATCATTAAAAACTTTACCAAACAATGAACTTGGATCCATGACTGCAGGAAACATTTAAAGAGGTTGTGGAAGGGACAGAAAACTTTTCTTCCAGAGAAGTTCCATAAACCAAGCCCCGCCGTTAGCGTGGTAAGTAAAGAGTTTTTGTAAAGGGTTTCTTTGTGTTTCCTCTACGACTGAGGACAACCATCAAAAAAGCATTTAAGAAAAGTTGTTGATCAAAATGCCAAATGCGTTTCTTTCTCAGGCTGCTATTACAAGATATTCAGGCTGGCAGATTGCCTTCACTATGTGGGGTATGCGAATTTCTCTAAAAAGTTTGATTTATTGTCAGTATCTTCGCTGACATCTGTCCTTGGTATGCTTTGCTTTGTCATAGCTAGAGTGACTCAAATATATGAAAGAATATGATGTTGAAGTGACATCAAATGTTTGTTGTATTGATTAAACTGATTTCAATTGTTATTTTTGTTTGTTTCTGCAGGGTTTCTGATAGTTCACTTTGTGCAGTTTCTTTTTGCCTTGCTGTTTGTGTATGCAGTCGTTCTACCAATCCAGAAGGGACACTTTCTCAGCTGGCTTTCTAGTGTAGGCATCATTCTGTGAGTTCCCTTAAAGACATCTCATGACAAATTTCATGTTTCATAAGCACAATCATCAGGCCGTATTTTTTAACTTGCATGACAACATATTTTATAGCTAACATAATTATTAGCATAAGCAGCATTTGAATAGCAATAAACTGTGTTTTATGTGTTTGCAGGCTGACAATACTCTTAGTGATAGCCTTGGTGGTAGTGCAGATTATTCTGGTCCAAGTGTTTTTCCTGCAGGACAAACTCTCACCTGACGACAAAGAAAAGCCCCTTGCTCTTAACAATAGGTAGGACAACTACAAATCACCTTTTTAGAGGAAAATCAAACATATGAAGCTGTAAATATGCACTGACCTTAAACAGCAATTTTGGGTGGGCCAGGTTTCTTAATGTTTTGAAAGAGGTCTCTTGTAATGTCACCATGTGTTGCAAATAGTCAATATATAATGCAGTAAAAACAATAATAATGTGAAATTTCATTTACATTTACATTTAAAGACATTTACATTTTTTTTCCAAATGCTAAAGTTTGAGATTTCTTTTTTGCCCTTTAGTGTAGATAAAAACTATTTTTATTTATTTATTTAATTATTTTTTAATAACCAACATTTTTCTTCTCCTTCCACAGAAAAGCATTCCACTGCTTTAACTACTTTTTCTTCTTCTATAATGTGGTTATGGGGTTGAGCAACTGCATTTTACGCCTTTTAAGCAGCTGCATTGTGGGTACATGGCTGGTGTCACGTATTGACCGGACCATCATGCAGCGGGGCTATGAGTCGATGGATCCAGGTAATAATGACATATGCAGTCCAGTTCAGTGAAAAAAAAAACTTTCATTTTCGTTTTATCACAAAGTAGATCAGAGGAACCTTAATAGAATTAGATTAAAATTAGAATAGAATACAATTATAATTTAATTTATTTATTATTATATTTGAGTATTTTGGTTAATTAATTATATTTTGTTTATTAAATATATTTGGGTGATTAAATATTTTTTGCCTTTACAAGCCTGTAGAATTTAAAATGAATTTTATTATTTTTTGTACAACGGTCATAATTTACTTTCTTTTGGGCAGGATATAGTACATGGATTGGGATGATATTTGCTGATCATTATCATAGCAACCCAGTTATGGTGTCTTTCTGCCATCTACTGCTTCGCAGAACACTGGACAAACGAGGACCTGCAGAGTCCTCCTATGCAACCTTTAGCAATAACACTGGTAAGAATTACTCCAGATGCATGACAGCACAAATGTCATCCCATGAAATGACTGTGCCTGTCTGCTGTTTGACAGGGGGTTCAGTAGGGGGCAGAGTCCGTGTGCGCTGGCTCCTGCTGTACACACTGCTGAGGAACCCTGCACTCATCCTGCTGAGAAAGAGGAAAAAAAACAACCAGAATGACAACCAAGACCCACTCCTCTTAGCCCGAGCCATCACCTCACAGACTCAACAAATAGCTGATCTGGTCAGCAACAAAACTCCAGAAACAGAACCAACACAGTCAGACATCTGAAACCGGTTCCTCAGTGTGAACACAGACTCCATGATTGCATGAGTTTTTTTTTGTGCCTGTGACTATTGCACTACTGATGAAATACATTTTTTTGGGATATAGACTTTGAAAAATATTTTCTTTCCTTTTTGATACAAAGGGCAGGAATGAGAAGCTACCTTCCTATAATACATAACTGTGCAGGATTTTATTAAGAACTGGACTGAGAAAATTACGTATACATTTGAGGTCTAATGCTTTTTGTGAACTTGTGCAACACATTTGAATGATTATGTGTTTGTTGGTCAAATAGTATTTTGTAATAAAGAATGTGAAAGCTTAGTTTGGGTGAATTAATTTATGGTTTATGTCAAAAAAAAAAAAAAGATAAGGTACTAAAATAGATTTATTTGTATATGTTGGTCTGATATACAATGCCTTTGTATATTAAAGTAAAAAAAAAGAAAAAAGGATTTCATCCCTTCCCAAAAATCTATAATGAACCAAACAGCATAATATCGAATGTTTATTATAATAACTTTAATAAAAAAAGAATAGTTGTAAATAGCTAATCAGACTGTCATCACCCTGAATTCTCATAGCATGAGTTTTATTTATCACTGTTTGCCTTCAGCACCTTAAGTGTTCGCAATATTAATTGATAGAGAATAATCTTCTACTCTTATCCTAAAGTATGGCTGACTGGCCCTATTGAAGCCTATTCAAAGACTTTGGAATTAATTTATTTATTTACTAAGTATACCAGTAGGCTAATTCACGTTCATGTTTTCATTTCGTTAATTTTTATTTTCTTTTATTTCTGTCTGACATTTGACCTCAGTCCTTTTTCCGATGACGTATGACGTCGTTGGAGTCATAGCGAATGCACGTGCATGTGCGCGCGATATTGCGGCTAAATTAGAGTGACAAAAAGACAATCAGGTGAGTTTTGTGTCAAGACTTCGATTAATTGTGTATATATTTTTATAATTTACGAATAAGAATCGTCCTTACAAGCAAAAAAAGAACTAGAGTAATTAAGTTAAATCAGTTAACGTTATGTCGTTTGTTTGATTAGTTAAGTTACGAAATTGCCTGATGAAATTTATTTAACGTTAACCTTCCAGTCTTCCCGCCTGTCTTCTTTCAAATGACTACTTAAACGTACATGTTTTCCATAAGTATATGGTTATTTTGACCGATACCAACGTTAACGTCTAAATTAAGAGTATAAAATATTGTGGGATGCAATTTGGGATTGAGAAAAATGGAGGATATCACGGTTAGCAAGCGTAAACTGAGAAACAAGTTTGTGTAAGATGGCCAGTCTTTCAAATAGTGTTCGTGGTAACTTGTTTTAGTGTATTTTGTGACCCAAGCCCACAAAATCAGCCAATAAAGGTAAATTCTGAAGGTATCTGAAAGCTGAATAAATATCTCTAAATATCTGATCTTTACTTTATTTCTAATGATTTTTGGCTTAAAAGAAAAATCGAGTATTTTTTACTCCTATGATCCTGTATTGTTGGCTAGCGTCACAAATACACCTGTGCTTCATATGTCAGGTTTGTTATATGTATATTTATGCTATTTCCATACATTCAAAAGGAGAAGAGTGAAGCACACCCTTGTTGTGAAAACACAATAACAACAAACTGATTTCATGTGTGCAATCATTTATTTAAGGTTCATTATAAAATTGGCTATTTTTAATATCAGGAAGTTTTACTATGGCTACTATATCTGACCTGTCTTCATTAGATTGACTTTGTGTTTGAGTGCAGGATGAGTGACGTGGAGTTGGTGAAGAAGATGCTGCGAGCTGTTCTTCAGAGCAGTAAGCACGGTGTGGCCATGGCCCGTCTGCAGGGAGATTACCGGACTCTGACAGGAGAGATGATCCCTTACCGGCAGTTTGGACACGGCAGTCTAGAGAGTTTTCTGCGCAGCCTTCCCGGTGTGGTGCGGCTCGAGCGCTCCAGTGCTGGAGAGGTGATGCTTTCAGTTAATCTGATGATACACCACATACCTTTATGTGTTTTGGTAGATAATATAGTGTAGGATTCTATCCATTTATAGCATAATATGTATACATATACAATACTGGTCAGAATTATTTGATTAAAAATACAGCAAAAACTTTAATATTTCAAATACTGCCGTTTAGAATAACTGTGTTCTGCTTAAAATTTATATATTAAAATGGAATTGACAGAAATCACAGATTTGCACAGCCCTGATAGAAAGCAGTTATTTTTAAGTAATATTTCACAGTATTACTGTTTTTACTGTATTTTTTTATGATGGACTTTATTTGTATGTTTGTAGGTCATGTGTTTTGCTGGTGTGTGTGAGGAAACGGCACACATCGCACAGCTGGTCGCCCGGCAGAAGAATGTTAAGAAGTCCGGCTGCTCTAAATTACTGAACTTTCAAATGAGAGCGAAGTCTTCATCTCTGTTTTCACATACGGGTAACAGGCACAAACAAAAATCCAGAGTGAAAGAGATACTATTTGACTGATATCACATCATTTTCATGGTTCGTTTGGGAGAAATGGATCTGCTAAATTGAAATGTAAATTATATTATTCTGCACTTAGTAAATTAACAGTGTACATTTTAAAATTAACTTGAGCGTAAATTGTGCGGGGTGCAAACCTGTTTTTAGACATTCTTGGTAGTGAAGAAAAAATTCTAATGGTTTTCTTTAGTTGTATTTTTGAAATATTTTTTAAACACACATCACCTTAATAACCACATTAATCTACATAGTGGATTAACTCTTTGACATCCTAGTTTTTGTCCACATCCCAATAGGGTCCTTATTAAATGTTATATTGCTGTTCATTTGCCCACCAAGCTTTTCTGTATATGTGTGCTGATACATCTATGCCAGTCAGTCTCAATTACGCACTATTGCTACGAGCCGTTTAGGATCCTGCACTCTGTTATGCAGCCCTTCGAGGTATGTGCTTGTTTATTGATATGGTTTAACTGTTTTGGTCTTCGCAGTCAAACCTCGCTTGTCTCTGCGGCAACCGGGCCACATGACTCATCCAGCTCGAAGCTCTGCATCCAAGTCTAGTTTTTACCCCAACCAGCGGCAGATTTACAGTACTGACCTCCCCTCCTCCCGGGTTCCTACTTGGCAACTGAACAAGAAGTCACCAGGGTGGGTGACGTGAGACAAACCATTCTCAATACACTCATCCCAACACTTACACTGTGTGTAATTTTTAGGTTTGAGGAAAAAACATTTGCAACCAGCAAAGTCAATACAGGGATAAAGACCAGTGGGACACCAGGTAAATCTCTGTTTTGCCCTGTTAAATATCTTTCAGCTTGTCTTCATGACAATTGCCAAATTGTATCAGATACAAACAGGATCCTGAAACATAAACTTAGTACTTAACCTAATGCTTAAACCTAGTTTTCTTTTTCTGCCTTGCAAGTGATGATAAAGAAATGAGGCTTTAAAGCTGGAAAGTCATGCACTGTGGTTTAGGTAGCCTATATCCTAACTTCGTCCTAAGGTTGGCCTTAAAAAGAAAAATCAGCACTCATTAGATTAGATTAGATTCAACTTTATTGTCATTATGCAGAGTACAAGTACAGAGCAAATGAAATGCAGTTAGCATCTAACCAGAAGTGCAAGAATATAGTGTTTTAAATACATAAAAGTGCAGAGTAAGTGAAGCTATGATGTACATAATGTACAGTGGAGTTGCTACTGTATATACAGTATTGAGCAGAGTATATAGAGAATATAAAGAGGAATGCAATGTAGGGATTGTATGCTATGTACATTATGAACAGAGCAATGTAGGATTATATACACCTTATGAAGAGCAGCAACATGAGAACAGTGGTAATAAATACAGTTGGATGAGTGTGCAAAAGTATTGTTAATGTATTCTATGCAAAATAACAGTAGTGCAATTATATTTTTATAGAAATGGTTTACTGTGCTTTGTACAGTAACAACTTTAGACAGTTTACAGTAATAGCTAGAACAGTGTGCAGTCTGTGGAAAATATGAGTAGTGAAAATACATGTATGTAAAGTACTTATGTACTCATCTCTGTTTTTGTTATTTGGTTACCTTGTGTGATGTTTGTTGTGTGTTGTTTCTTCAGCTCAGCAAAAGCCTGCAAACAGTGCTGATGTTGAGGTGGTTCAGGGTCGAGTTAAACAGCTTTTGGAGAAATACTGCAGTGGAGTATGGCTGTCAAAAATCCCTCAACTCTATAGGATTATGTTCCAGGAAGAGCTCCACATGCACAAAGAATTGGCGACATGGACACACATCTGCACTGTGAGAAAACTTAAATAAACAAACACAAGCTAAAATCAATCTATCTGCTCAAATTGTAATTAGATCTTGATCGGTGCTATTATCATTAACTAAAACTAGAAAAAAACATTTTTTAAAATAAACCTAGATAAATATTATATGAAAAACTTGAAAAATGTTGCTTTGTCAACTAATTAAAAGTCAGAGTTGAGAATTAAATTTACTAACTTGAAATGAATAAACTCAAGCAACAGCTTATTGCATGTTTATATTTTTACCTAACCTGTTGTCTACATGAAACAACTCATAAAAAAGTCAATGAATGAAAACAGACTGAATGTGTGAAAGACATGTGGCAACATTTATAGGATGCATTGAGGAGGAGCCCAGACTACACTCAGTGGCCAAGTCATGCTTATGGTCCATGATATTGATACAGATTCTGTGTAATGAACAATTCTTTGTGATTGTATATTTCATCAATATTTAGTTTCCAGGTTATCTACGAGATGGATTAAAATGCAGGTAAAGTCAAGAAAGATGAAACACAAACCCATGACAATGTGAATTCAGTGTTTTTTATTTTTATTGTCTGGAGCCCTGCTCAATTATGTTTAATGTCTTTATGGTGAGCTATGTTCACTATAACCCATAATTTTATGAAAAAGAAGCCATACAGGATGAAGAATTGATTACAGTTTACAATTTTAAGTGGACCGTGCCTTTTTGTAATAAAGTTGTTGACTGTTATATGGTACATGATTCTTTGTTTTCTTTTTCGATTCTCTCCTTAGGTTGAAAAGCCAGGCAGCAATAACATAGTTGACCGTCTGGTGTATCCTGTCTTGGAACCTGCCCCAAAACCAAGCACTGTGCCTGCGGTAGCTCCATGCAAGCAGTCTCCCAATGCAAAACAGCCAACACCTGGCCAGCAAACTACCCGTATCCTCAGAACTCTTGCCATTAACATTCCTCCATCAGCCCAGAAATCTCAGCCACCTTTGAGCCCAACATCACCCAATTCCACCAAGCTGGATTTTAGTCTTCCTGAAACACCCAAAGCTCACCCTCACTCACCCATCACCCCTCCTTCCACACCACCTTCTCACCAGCCTCTGACTCCAGAGATCAAGCAGAAGCTGAGGCAGCTGCTCAATAAATACAGCCAGGGCCTTTGGGCCCATGCACTTCCAAAACTTTTCCAGGAGGCCTTTGGGTACTTTTGACATCTGTCACTTTTGATGAATTTAATGCATCCTTATTGAATAAAAGTGCTATTTAAAAAAAAAAAAAAAAAAGACCTTTTTTTTTAAACCGTAGTGTACTTATGATTTTGAATGCATAAGAGACATTAATACGCTGTTGTGACAGACACTGTTTCAATCATTTCTAGCTGTCAGTTTGTAATGTAATATATGAGAGCGTATCACAGTGCTTACTTTTCTTGTCTCTCAGGTGCGTGTTTCCACAGAATGTGCTGGAGGATCTGTCTCTGTTGGCAGATGCATGTATGGTTGAGTACCCCATGCCAGACAATCGAAAGAGGGCCATACTGTATGCACTCCCATGCCAGGTGCAGACACCACCTCGTCCTCGCCCACCACCGCTGGTTTTGCCCTATACCAGCAACCCACATGTACCTCCTCTGACCATCCCAACAACAGAGTTCCTTTCAGTTTTGGTGATGGAGGTCAGCAGCACAGACAATATTGTTCTCAGGTAGAGCTCACAAAACCAATATTTTACTAGTTACAAGATTCCTCTTTAGTTCTGTATCATTGGATTATTTAAGGTTGTGGATTCATGATGATGTCTTCTTTTTCAGGTTTGTAGGGGAAGGCTACTCTAAAGCTCTGGAGGGGTTGGAGGAGGCCATGCTACAATTTTATAATACAGTTGGAGCTGGACTTTGTCTTCTCTCTCCAAAAATTGGACAACTCGTGGCAGTTGCTATAGAGGATGATGCAGTACTGAGAGCTCAGGTCCACCTTGTCTTAGAGGACAGTGTAAAGGTATCAGAGTCTGTGCAAAAGACAAAGTCCGTTTGCATTAGATGCAATCCTAACTTTTCCCTTTTCATAGGTGTACTGTGTGGATCATGGGTTCTTTGAGGTGGTCAGCAGGAAGAAGATACTACAGCTGAGGGATCAATTCCTGACTCTTCCCTTACAGGCAACCACGTGCCAACTTGCAGGTAATACTCATCAGAGGCTTTTATGTTTGTGACAATGGAAGCTTAAAAATGTAAAAAAAAAAAAAGTTATCAACTTAACAAGTTAACAAACTTCGTCCAAGTTTTCTGCATTGTGAGAGCGAAAGTCGCTTTTTATATTTTTATTTTGTGGTGAAGTAAGCTTCTATATGTTTGAGAGTAATATGTGATGTCATTTTTTTCCATTTTCACTGTCTTGAATGTTAGGTCTGGAGCCGTTCAGTACAGATGGGGTAATTCTGAAGACTCTGGAGTCATTAGCTGTTGGCCGTACGCTAGTGGTTGAGATTGTGGAGCGAGAGGACACACCAGCTATTGTGCTGTATGACACTTCTGAAAATGAGGATGTGAATGTGAATGCTGTATGCTTGAAAGCCCTGCAGGATAAGTCCATGGAGAATCCTCTACAGGTCTGTCAAAATTACATAAAATTTCTGCACATTTTCAGAAAATAATTTCTTTTCTTTGTATTTACAAAATGAATAAATAATAATGCCCCTCTCCTCCATTTATTCAGGTGAACAGCGTGTACACAAATGTGTGCGTGACAAATGTGTGCTCTGACGGCAGTATTTACTGTCAGTTGCCTTCTCGAGGCCAGGCCAAACTCAAAGACATCATGGACAAGATTGAAGCACACTTCATCTCTCAGGTAAAATAGATAAAGTCAGTTTTAGGCTTCTTTTAGGAGGTACAAATGATTGTCAGGGCACTAAATATTTTTTCTGCTTCTAAGTTAACATGGGAGCTGTTGGTGTCCAAACCGTTCTGTGGGAAAGTGTGTCTAGCTAAATACAAAGGCAAATGGGCAAGAGCAGAGGTGAGAAGATGGCATACTCTTTCCCTTCATCCACACATTTAAAATGGCATTTGTTCAATGACAGTTAGGGCTGTACAATATATTGAAGTAATGTTGAATTAGGGATGTCAACGATTAATCGATGATCGATTAATTGTCGATAAGAGATGCAATCGATTAAGGCTATCGATGGTCGGTTAACCGATTCAATGTTGGGCTGCGTGCGGCTCATGCGCACTCAACACGTGCGAGCGGCTGTGAGTGACGGTGACGATATATAAAAGCATCATCATTCATTCACAATGTACAAATTAAGCTTTTAATGTGATTTAAACTTTAAAGTACATTAAAATAGAAACAACATAAAAGTTCTTCAACATTAAATGCAATAGAAATGTAGTTACTAATCATTTCATCAGATAACTGTTTTATATCGTGCGCTTTGCAGGGCTGCTGGACACAGTGACAGGACAGGTAGTCTATTCATTCCTACAACTTGTTAATTCATTCCTACGAATTATTAATGTGGCAATTGTCCATGTTTCATTAATTTTGTTCCCTAAATAACCCATGATTTAAGTGAAATAAGGGAACAAATTAATAAATCGAACGAATTCTTAATTCATGAAATCTTTAATTTCCCTTCCCATGTTTACCACAGTAAGAGATGCGAAAACAGTTATTAAAAGCGAAAGATAATAAAATAAACCTGGGAAATTAGAGGGTTAGACTATGAAGATTTAGGAAAAGAAACAATGCCTAAATATACTGAATTTGAGGAAATTCGTGACCAACCGGCAAACCAGAACAAAGCCGCGTAAATGAAGACTATGGGGTCCAAAAGCATGGTCGCGATCTAACATTTTCCAGTTAACCTATTATTCCTCTAATAAACAAAGCTTTTATACCACACTTGTCATAATCAGATCTTATCATTTCTAAATAAATAATTGCTGGATTCAAAACAGCGATTAATAGGCGCTGTGACCGACACATTCCTGGAGCATTCACTGCTGTCACTAAACGGTGACGCCGAGCATCGTTCACAAGTTTCTGCATGGACCTGACTAGGGCACAGGTTCTAAGCCCTGGGACAAAATGGGATGCTTTAAGGAAAATTTATAGCCTACTAAGTAATAGGCCCAACATAAAAATAACAATTTGTTTTCATGTTTTTTTTTTGTTTTGTTTTTTAAATAGGCTATGCGAAATATATCCGACTTAAATAGGCTAATTAAGATTAACGGATTTAAAACAGAAGTGTGGGCGCTCCACAAGTTCACAAAAAAAAAAAAAAAGGATGACAACGCATTCTGTTTGTTTGCTTTATTTTACAAGAGCACAAATCTTCTGTTTTTATTGTGAGTGTGCACAAATGAAAGTAAACACTTTTGCGGAAAATATATATATTTTTTAATGTCTCAGCTGTTTCGATCGCCCCGGAGCCTGCTGCACACGTATATTCTAGCGATTCAAACTTACATCGCAGTCTGTTCATTATCAAAATAAAATGTCAACTAAACATTAAAAGGTTACACTGGTCAGTTTAAATAGACCGTAGTATACCGGTCCACTCTGCTCTTATGCCAAGGACGTTTTTGCTCATATGAAGAGGATCATCTTTTCCGTCTATATGCGAATGCAAGCCTAGTTTACATTATAAATAATAGTTTAACATTCAAATACATTGCGAATATGGAAACATTTCGATTTGTGCCGAATGAGACATGAGCAATAACCTCCAAATAAATCTAGCCAAAGCCGCGCTCGCTCATCCTCGTGTGCACGCATGCACTGTCACGATCTAATGCGCTGTATGCCGGATTTTTAAAAATCTGACATTTTCTAGGACAGAATCCAGCAGGATCAAATTAATGTGAGCAACTGTGTTTTGGTGCAGCAGCGCCGATGTAGTTCACTTAATGTGCAGCGCAGTCACACGCGCTCCACATTTCGGATAATTTTATACAATAATGTCAGTTGAAAACATTGCAATTGTGCTTTAAAATACAACAACGAGCACCACAAAACCATTTAAAGAGGCGCGTTCAGCGTTCTCCGTGCAGGATTGGAAACTGTCAACAAAGTAAAATGACCTCAAAAGTATGGCGCGCTCTCTTCATTTTATCAAATGATCATAATCGCATCTATTCATTTTATAATCCTGCTACTAGCATTTTATTCAGACTAAAACCTCTTTAATTCAAGTGAGAAAGCGTTTTGTGTGTGTGTGTGGCTTTTGCACATCCTGTCATACCGCTGACTGCGTGCCTGCAATAGACGCATTTTGCAGTATTATGGTTAACGATTAATCGATTAATTGATCGTTAATTTAAACGACGATCGATCATGGAAATAATCGAAATTTGACATCCCTATGTTGAATATTATCAAATTACAGTGAAGCATGGCACTGTGTTCATTTACAAGTGTTTTTCTTGATATGATGTTCAAAGGTTCGATTTACAGTTCTGGTTCTGGAGATGGTCACTTATAATGTGCATTTTAAAGCTCAGTGTGTCGCCTATTTCACTAGATTTTGACGACAAATTATGTATTTACTTTGGTTTTCCACCAAAGTAAGCTTAAATGTTTAACTTAAAAGTGAAGAATGTTAATGTTAGCTGTTAATATTAGTACTATACTTTTGCAGATGTATTTCACAGTGTGATTTATGTATTTTTGTAATCACAATTATCACAAAGAATGGTCAAAAACTGTGAAAATGTGGCCTCTGATTAATCAAAAAAAAAAGAGTTTGAACTGGTTCCAGTAAGAATGTACCCAAGTATGAACACTCAGATTTGTCAAAAGTGTGCAAACCACCCTAAAATCAGGGTTCATACAAGGTGCTTAAAGTGCTTGAAGTACTTGAATTTGACTCCTGGAAAACCCTTGAAAACTTGAATTTTTAAAGTGCAGTATAGACTTGCGCCGGTATTCGGAAATGCGATTTATCACGGTAATTAATATGCGTGATATTTTTATCATGGGCTCTTCTAAATACCGTTAATAATTATATATTACAAATTATTCAGAATTTGGAATGTATTTTAAGAATACTATTCCCATCCGCTGGTCAAAATGCACAACACACTGTATGCTGCTTGAAAGACGTGTGTGCTCTGATGTAAACAAGCACACATGAGAAGCGCATGGGGGAACACGTGAGAGACATGCTGAATGAAAGCACATTCACTCTCTGACAGCAGATGGCGCTAAACTGCAGAATATGCAGCACTTACCCTGAAAAAAACCATAAATGAAGCAGCTAAGCTACTTTCTAAAACATATTTAAATAGACATTCAAATTTGGGGATTTGCAGTAGTGTTTATCACAGCCAAATACTGGAATATTTTGACTTAATAGGCTATTTATTTATTTTTCATTTTAAACTGGACTACAACATTCCCTAGAGTTTTCATTCTTTATTGTTAATTCACACTTTACATTAAGGCTTCATTAGATAACATTAGTTAATTCATTAGTTAAACTGCAAATGAAAAATTCTTCTGAAATCTTAGGTATTCCAATATTTAATAGCACGTTGTTAGAATCAAAAGTTACAACTGTGTTATTTAATGCGATAACAAGAACTAAGACTTGTATTT
Source organism: Carassius gibelio (assembly GCF_023724105.1). Classification (NCBI taxonomy): domain Eukaryota; kingdom Metazoa; phylum Chordata; class Actinopteri; order Cypriniformes; family Cyprinidae; genus Carassius; species Carassius gibelio. The sequence goes on from NC_068396.1 coordinate 9,157,097, forward strand.
AGGGCTGCCCCCGACTAAAGATATTCCTAGTTGACTAACACACCTGCATTTTAGCAATTAGTCGAATAATCGTTCATTTATGATATTAATATAAAAACTTGCGTATATACAAGGAAAGGTATAGTCCAAGTTGAAGTTTAACACTTCCATATGACAGAATATGCTAAGCATGATGTTAGCGCGTTCAAAATGAAAATTAAGCGCTTAAAACAGAATAGTAAGTCTGTAGCAAAAACGCTGTTTGGTATAATAATTACAGTTGAAAATTAATATAATTTGTATCATTTGTTCAAAAGGAAAATTAACAAAAACTAACAATTTAATAAATGCACATCGCACAACGCCAAAACTTAGAATAAAAAAGGCGGCGGCAAACAAATCAACAGCCTAAGTATTTGATTAAATTGTTTAGAACAACTATATTTAAGACAAAATGTGGAACAAATAATTTAAAGAACAATAATAATCCAAAATATCAGAACAAAGCCGCAAACTGTCATTAAGACGACGAGTCTTGACCTGAAACGGCAAACTGCAAACATCAGACTAATTTTTCTTACAGAATAAAAAACAACTTCTGCATTATATCAAAACGAATAAATAAAAGTAACATGTATTTATTTGTATAGCCTAACTGTTATAAAAATACCCATTTTTTTTATATATATAGCCTAACAGATAGCAAACAGAAACACTACAAAAAGGAAATTAAGCATTCTTACCTAAGCTTTCAATTTGATTTAATTTTTTTCATTTTATGTGAGAGGAACACCAGCTTGTCTACATCGTTAGGAAGAAGGGATCTTCTTGACTTGTTCAGAATGAAGCCGGCCTTTGAAAAGATGCGCTCTGATGGAGTGGATGTGGAAGGGATACATTTGAGGCGCTTAGCTGCTTTAGCGAGCTTTGGATATCGATGTCATTTTTTTTGCCACCATGCCAATGGTCCCGAATCGACCTTTGTTTTATCTGCCAAGTACATTTTTAGTTCATCCTTCTCTTGCATGCTCCTCCTCATCAAGTGCGCTTTGGTATACCGCGAGGCATGAGATCTCGTTGATCTCTCGTTGCTTTGATGTTTGCGCAGCCACTGATTGCGTAATTTTTTCACGTGATTTTTTTTTTTTTTTTTGCGACTAACCACCTAATGAAAATGTATTCGACCAAACCCTCTTCATATCGACTAACGTTTAGTCAACTATTTGGGGGCAGCCCTACTTGTATTATTATTATTTTTTTAAACAAAGATTAATAACTTCTGTAGCAAATGTAGCTATTGCTCATTGTGAATGTTAAAGCTGCAGTAGGTAACTTTTGTAAAAATATATTTTGTACATATTTGTTAAACCTGTCATTATATCCTGACAGTAGAATATGAGACAGATAATCTGTGAAAAAATCAAACTCCTCTGGCTCCTCCCAGTGGTCCTATTGCCATTTGCAGAAATTAATCCGCTCCCTGTAAGAAACAACTAATCAGAGCTGCGGTCCGTAACTTTGTGTTCTAAATGTAGAAAAATGAACATGATAAGCGGGTACACCATGAATCCATTTTCCAAACCGTGTTTTTAGCTTGTCCTGAATCACTAGGGTGCACCTATAAAAAGTGTTTATATTCGGACTATTTTAGATTGCTTCGGGGGTACCGCGGCGGAGTAACCCAGTACCTTTGTGATTCTTCATAGACATAAACGGAGAGAACGATGTTCTTCCGCAAGACGCAAGCATTTCTGTTTATTAACCGCTAGAGCATCAAAAGTTACCTACCGCAGCTTTAATGCTTAACTAATGAGGTCTTACTGTAAAATGATAACTAATGGTCTTTCTAGATCTTTTGCACATTAATCTGTGTAAAACTTTAAACTTTATATAACTTTCTGTATTGCTTTATTGTATTTAAATGTTCAGTTATTTTTGTTTATAAAAAGGTTTTTTAACCTGTTATACTGTTTTATGACCCCTTTTTGAAACTTTAAAATTTCAATACCGTGATAAAAGCATGAGCAATTAATAACAACAGGAAAATTTGATACCTGCATATCCTTAGTGCATTATAAGTGTTATTGAAATTATATGAAATAAGTGTTATTTTTATTCTATATAAAACAATATTTTAAAGCAAAATCAACAATGCAGCGCATCTGATATAAGCACAGAGTCGTTTCGCCTGGCTTTTAACAGTGCACAAGATCTTGCGATATTACTCCCTGTCCCTGAGGTGAAAAGCGGACTCACGATATTAGTATAAGTTGTGTTTGTGGTAAAACTTTTGATAGTGCTTACATTACATTGTTCAGTCTTAAATTGCTGTTTTATGCCTAAAGACTGTTTTTCACTTGGGTCTATTTGTATTATTAAAAAATATCAGATTACTCAGTTATCAGATTAATCTGTAGATTACTTGATTACCAAAATAATCATTAGTTACAGCCCTTGATTAGTTAAAATATTTCAAAATACAACTGCATTGTTTTGATTTGTGTTTAAAAGACAAATATTTTGTCATTTAAAAAAAAAAATCTTAAAAATAGTATTAAAGTATTGTCTCATTCTAGTGAACCAAGTATCTGTATATCTCATGAGCTAAGTGTATCGTCACTCACCCAAGCATTGATAAAAGGTGATATAGCTCATAATTTGCTAAGTGTATGATACAGCTTTCATTCTTCAGGTCAATCATATATTCTTGAAAAAGAAAATTAGTTTGAATAAGGAATCTTTGCCATAAAATCCTTTCAAATGTTACAGCTGCCACAGTCATTGCATGCTTATGTGCTGCACTTTATTGGTGCCATTTTGTTTTATCAGTTTATTAGAATTTGAAAGATAATAATATTGTTTTGTAAGTTAGATCTCTGATTTTAGTCGTTGAAATCCAAAGAAGTACGAACGAACCCTGTAAAAGGATGGTCTGCTAAGTCTTTTGATTAAATGTCATTGTTCAGACTTTTTTTTCATTGTTCAGACATTTTTCACCATTTCTTTATTTTACACAATTTTACTTCAGAGATTTTAGACAAAGCGATTCATATTTCCATTGCTTGCATGAATGTGTGTTGCATCTGTGTATAGATCATTGACCTTCATGGTAGTCAGGTGTTGGACATTCTGTTTTTGGATCTGGGACTTCCTGCTTCTCTGGAGGTTAGTGAGCTCCGAGAGATCCCGCCAATCTACCTCAAAGAGCTCATCACCATACCACCTCAGGTAATATAAATATATATATTTTTTTTTTGCATATTTGTTTCCATTCATGCTCATGGCTTGCCACTAGTGTGCAGGTCATTGTTTCAATTGCATCATAAATCAAGCAGTGAGTTTTTCCACTTGTTTGATAAATAAAATAACTCTTTTAACATCAAGTTTAATTTGTAGCATTGCATTAGTCTGCTTTATGAATGAAAGTAATTGTTTCTGACTATGTAGGCTATAAAGTGTATTCTGGAGGAACTGAATGCAGATGGGAGTGTTTGGCCTCCTGAAGCTGTTCTGTGGTTGAGAGAGACAGTCCTCAACAAAGACCCAAGTTGCATGAAGGTCTTACACTTTCAGTTATTGTTTACTCAAATGTGTTTTTTTATTATTATTATTTTTTTTTTTTACACTCTTACTGTAAAGTTTATTTATTTATTGGCATGCGTGTTGTGTTTAGATAGTGAAGCTTGATGAGACCAGGACTGTGCATATCTACCTCTTCACTTGTAATGGAGCCCAGGACCTTCAGAGCAGTGTTAACCGTCAGCTTGCCTCCTGTCCATTCTGGCAGCGGGATATCTACTTCAGCAAGATCACCAGGATTTCGAAACCTATCCGGCCCGAGGCAGGGGACAGCCCTTATGCAGCTCCTGCACTGTCTAATGCCCTCACACTGCCCCCTCAGCTGGACTTACCAGTGGTCGGACAAAACATGGATGTGTTTGTGTCGGTTGCATGCCACCCTGGGCACTTTGTGTTGCAGCTTTGGCAGGATCTGTACAAGCTGGTGGTGCTGATGGGAGAAATGGTCCTGTTCTACAACAAACAGGAAGTAACCCGAATCAACATCCAGAAGAATAATGTCTACGCTGCCAAGATTGACAACAAGTGAGATTTGAGTGGCACCTCTGATTATACTTCCACAACCTTCTGGGCAACTAAATCATTGTCTTTTTTTTTCTCTTTCACTCTCCCTTTGTCTTTTCACCTCTCTTTATTTATAGTTGGCATCGTGTTTTGGTAAAGGGCGTCTTAACCAATGGCTTGGTCTCTGTGTATGAGTTGGATTATGGGAAGTATGAGTTGATCAACTATTCCCAGCTCCAACCTCTCATAGATGAGTTCAGGCAGCTGCCATTCCAGGGAATTTCTGCTCAGCTGGCTGGTAAGAGAAGCTGGAGCCAAATAGGATTAAAACAAATTATTTAATTCTGATTATTTGTCACCCTTTTACTAATATTTGATGTACGTCTTTGCTCTGAAAGGGCTATTGTCTTTCAAAATAGCCATATATTATATATAAAATGCCTATTGTTGGCAAGTAGCTGTACCGGTAAACATGTTTAAAGGAAGTACAGTAAAAAATTTGCAAAACAAGGCCTTTTTTTAAATAAGGAATACAATTTAACTTTATTTGTATATACACCAGTAGAACACATACAAAATAACAAATAGGCCTAGTAATGTTTCACTGAATGATTATTATTATTTTTTTTTTCTAATCCCACACAGGGACTTCTGTAGAAACTGTAGAATCAGTGATTCTGAACCAATACAATTTTAGAGGTCTGCATAGGTTAAGCGTTAAACTAACACTGTGGAGCTGTTTTATAACTATAGATTTAATTTTAAACAAGTCGTGATGATTTGAAAAGGCTAAATTGATCAAACATAGACTATGATCAACTCACTGTCTGCTGCTTGCCACTGGGTCAATGCTTTAAAAAAAAAAAAAAAATCTTAGAAAAATGTTTGGAGCATTTTTTTACTCATTAAATATAAGTTAACTTAATAAAATAATGACCCTAAATACAATCACTTTGCCATTTCATATAAAAAAGTACTTTAATATCTGAGACAATAGTGTAAGCTGTTTTGGGATATGGGGTGGTGGGGAGAAAGACCGCTCTGGTCAGAATTCTGAGAAGCTGTCGGACAAGGGCCGGGGTAGAGCCTGAGCTTCCTGTGCCAGGGCCGAACTAGGGCCTAGATTTTAGGCCCATGCAGGGCTCTAATATGGAGTTGGTTTTATGATTTCAACAAAGTATCATATATTTTGTAAATATTTGATGCATCATCGAGCCCTATTGCAAAGTTGCTCAAAACAGATCAGTATCTGTAGATGCTTCTGATTTGTATGTGAAATGTTTGTTTTCAGGGGTCAAGCAAGGGGTCTGGGCTGAGGAAGCTTCTATGGTGTTCCGGAACCATGTTGAGAAGAAGCCGCTGGTGGCTCAGATCGAGTCATTTGAGGAGGGGGATTGGCCCTGGGAGCGTAAAATCTCTGTCTACCTAGTGGACACTACACAGGAGGACAATGACATCTGGATCCACAACATTATGGTGGAGTTTTTAGATGAGATCAACAGAGCAGCTTGAGACTGGCACCACTTCCCTTTCCAAGAACCCTACTGAAACTCTGAGTCTGAAGGAATCTAGAATTCAAGAGCATTGACTCTAGATGTGTTTGGTGGGTCATTTTATTCCCACATGGTCAAGAATTGCTTGTTATCGTTCTGAGTACCATGGAAAAGGTATTTCTTTACCAGTTTTTGCTGTTTTATAAATGATACTACTACTAGAATGACATTCCCAAAATTAACTCGTTATTACCTGACCAAACTTCCTTTTTGTGTCTTTACAGTAGGGCCATTTGTCTAAGTAATTTTTCATGTGTGTATTGTGTGAGACACCGCTGCCTGTATTGTTTATACTCTTATTGAATTTTTGCACTGGTTTGTTTGCAACTTATTGTGTGTTTTCTAAACGGAGAATGGCCTAATTGTAATAGAACATTTGTGTTCAGATGCTCAGGTTTGTTTTATTTCCAAGTTGACAATTGGTTCGGAGAATTAAAAAAAGACAACAACAAGAAACACTTGTGTGACTGTCATTTGTCTTTGCAACTTGATATAGATAAAAATGTAACCTTGAGTTGTGGGACCCGTGCAATCCTCTGATTGGTGGGCTTGAGATTTGCCGTCATTTGGTTGGCTGGTCCGCGCGGTGGGCGGGGCCATGTTCTGCGCTACTCGGGGTGTGTGGAAACGCTTTGATCGCCACCGACTACTGGACTTGTGAAAGAAGGCTGCAGCAGTAACTGCTTTTAATGTTAAGACTTTTCTCCGCCGTGTCGAGCGCTGTTCTTCTGTGGACCTTGGAACTGAGAATACATTGCTCGAGGCAGCAGCCCATTTGTGTGAATTAGCGGCTCCGAAAAGAAGCCATATCTGGTCAAAGTATTCAGCTGTCACATGCGCTATATATAGTGTGGGATAAGCGCTGTCTGAAGTAAGTGAGAAATATAGACGCTCCGGTCCTAACACGCTTTGTTTTCCACATCATTGCATAGTCATAAACCTACAAATAAGTATATTAACAGGACTGAGAAAATAAGCTATATTTGATTGATTTGGGCTTGAGGTTGTGAATGTATGATCTACATTTTCTTTGTTTTATCTTTATTTTACTAATGTTAATAGTTATGTATTTGGACTTCCCTAGTTAGAATCAACACGCTTTTATTCAAGAATGCTCTTTTATTAACTGTAGTGGAAAAGTATTTTGTGTGAGGAACTAGAAATGTGTATATAATAACTAGTTTATTGATTCAGGAAACATAAACTAGAGGCTCCAAGTCAAGACAGTGTGTTAATAATAAATTTGCATTATACAGTATGTTGGAGTTTGCTGGTCAATGTCCTTGTCTATTGGATTCATCAAAGAAAATGGAGATGGTGTGAAGAACAGATGCCAGCCGTCAGTTTGACAAGTTTTCTTTACGTGTAGATGTAGGCCTATAATAATAAATTACTCTGTTCATCTAATGTGTAAGATCATACTGTTTATGTTTCTTTAAAATATATTTAGCATGTATTTTACAGAAGGCAAGCATAAATCCAGTTTTCAAACAAAATATTTGGGAAAGAGACATTCAAAAGGTTCTAAATGGTAAAGCATAGACATAGATGTAAACGTGCATTATCTGCTTGTTAATGTTAGCAGTTAATGTGATGAAGTACACCCGTACTATTCTGTTTTCCATAACCCATATGCTTTCAATTTGGCCAGAATAATCCACTTAAATACTGGGGAAATCCACTGTTCTCGCCTTTTTTTTTTAATTGTTTATTTTTTTTTATTTTTTTTATTTTTTTTTAGTTTCTTCTGCCCCCTTCCTGCATTTTATCTTCTTCGCCATGTTCCGTAAAGAGATGGATAAGTACCGGGATGTGGATGAGGATGAGCTCTTGCAGAAGCTCAGTGAAGAAGAGCTCAGGAGACTAGAAGATGAACTCGAAGAGCTTGATCCTGATGTAAGTGAACTTAAAACAAATCTAAAATTGGACTTTAAAAGCTCCATAAAATGAAAAAATTCATACATGTGCTCACACAATTCATTTGTCTCTGAAAACTTTACAATATAAAAGGTAAAAAAATAAAAACCTTTCTGACCAAAACCTGATCTGTTTCTGATCTGTAAATATGGTGTTTATAAGATGTTCGAAAGGGAGACCTATTGTATGTCCTGTGTTTTGTAGTGGGACTAGTTTCACCGGGCTATTATTTTAGTTTTGTTTTGATTGAACTGCATTGTTTTACACAGTGGTGTTTGTTTGTCTGTGTTGCTACCAAGTCTGATTCTTTGTCTGCACGGTGTTGTTTGGTAGCGATGTTTGTTTGTCTGGACTGTGTAGTTTTTACTGTGTCTGGTTTGTTTATGTGGACTGTTTGTCTGGACTGTGTTGTTTCCCAGTGTTTGTCCTTTACGGTGTTTTTATGTGTAATGTGCCATTTGTCTTTAATATGTAGTAACTGGATTGTTTCATAGTCATGTTTGCTTGGCTGGACTTTAAGTATAATGTTGTTTGTTCGACTGGATGTGTTGTTTTTTTGTATAATGCTTTTCTGTCCGTACTGTGTTTGTACAATCATTTGTTAGGTCTTGTTGTTTCATTGGCATTTTTATTTATGAAACCCACTTTCTACAATGTTTCACTGTGCTGTTTCATTGTTTCATTTGTTTGGCTTGACTGGGTTTTTATTACAAATCATGGTGTTTGTTTGACTCGACTGTGTTGCTACTTAGTCTGGTTTGTTATGTGTTGAGCATTGCTATTATTGTTCGAGAAGACCACTTGATTCCTGTTGGTTTTCTTTGTCTGGACTGTGTTGTACAGTGTTGGGGCTAGTTACTCAAAAAAGTAATATATTACATATTACATATTACTCTCAAAAATAGTAATGCCCTACTTTACTTTATTACTCCCTGGAGAAAGTAACTAGTTATATTACTAGTTATATTACTAGTTACATCTTTTTTTCTTAATTACTCTATAATTGCCTGAGATGCATCAGATGGAGGGAGAACATACAAAGGAGGAGTGTTCTTTAGGGTCTTTATCAGTGGCGGCTCCTGCCAATTCTCTCAGGGGGGGCAAATGTTTGCTCTATTAATGAGGATAGGTCACCCATTCAATTGATAAATTAACGGGTAGTTAAAGATGTAAAGGGAACCGAACTACTGTAGTATTAATTAAAAATAAACTGACATTAGGAATCAATCTCTTGCACTCCTTATTTTTCTATATCCGTGTTAACACTATTCAGCAGCATATGAAGACTAACACCAGGATGTGGTTTTTCCAAAAAATACTTTTTACTTTTCGATTTCAGTTTAATAAGAAATAATTGAAGTCACATAAATCACTGTTTACACAACTCACTTATATTACTGCTCGTCAGTACACCTGTTCTCTAATCAGCGGTTAATTCCATCAGGTGCGTGATTTCACATAGAGCAGCTGTTACTACACAGAGCCGTTATTAACTGAGAAGATGCGCAAATCCACGTTCATTTTCAGCGTTTATTGGCACGGTTGTATGAACATATGGTTCACGCACCTGATGGAATAAACCGCTTTAGAGAACCGGCTTTACTGAGATGCGCATTAACGAGCGGCCGATCGTGATCGGAGCACTCCTACAAAATAATTACTGAATCTCCACCCGTCGAAACTAGCTTTCTGTTGCTGGGAACCTTCCTCTGAAAAAGAGCTTGCCGTTGTTGACGCTTCCATTTTTCCCCATCTGTCTGAGCGTGCCGCTCTGCTGCCGGCTGTCGACCAATCAGTGATGGTAAATGATACCTCGTGCCAAACCCAGACCAATCACTGTTCCATTCACGCCCTCCTTCCCTTCCCTTCTGTTCTCTGTGTTGTGTGCCTTGTGTGTGATGAAGGTGCCTACTGGCAAATGTAACGCAAGTAACTAGCTTGGGAAAACTGTAATAATATTACCATTTTCAGACGAGTAATGCCTTACACTACTAGTTACTGAAAAAAGTAATATTATTACAGTAACGCGTTACTTTGTAACGCGTTACACCCAACACTGGTGTTGTATCACATTGGTGTTACTGAGTGTAGACTATCATGGTGAAGTCAGTTTGAGAGGACTGTGTTGTGTTACATGGGTAGGGGTGTGCACTGTTGTATTGCAGAATAGTGTTTTTAGGGAATGAAGTGTTTTTACTGTTAGTGTTCTTTTTCTCACTCAGACCACAGTTTTATATTTGTTCTAGAGAAATCAGGTTTGACTCCAGCATCTAAGCGCTGCTTGACAGATTTAGACACAGAGGTAGGATAAATATCCAGCAACAGTGAGGAGGGAAAAGATAATTTCTTCTCCCAAACAGAGATGTTCAGCCAGAGGTGCAGAAGTTTACCATAAATACTAGTGCTGGAACAAAAGTGAATCTGCTCAAGTATAACAAAAATAAACACTACCCACCAAAGCAGAGCCTTTCCCGAAACACTAAACTGTGCTTGTAAATTTTGTAGTGGAAATCTCTACTTTAACGATTTTAAATGTCACTTTAGAAACCATTGCAGTCTCCATTTGCTCAGTTTGATCTGCACTAAGAATAAACAATACTAAGGTGTCCTGTAAAGCTCTGTTCTCTCTGAAATGCTGTTGTGTGTTCTGGATTCTGTCATCGCATTTAACATGCACATACGTACACATCCCCCCGTTTACTCATGGCTGATAGGCCCTGTCTTAGAAGTATGTTATCATTGCTCTGTTTTTAAGGTGATGCTGGAGTTTTCAGTAAGTGGGTGCAAATGAGAAAACCCGGGTTAAGTGCAGCAATCTCATATAGCCTGTATCAAATAGTTGCAAAGATAAAATTGATGGAAAAAGGCCCCTGTACCATGTACAGTAATGGTATTAACTTAGGATAGCAGATATGGCCATTTTATATTTTTGTGTATTGGATTAGTTTACAGTGTGATTTTGTTATGATATTTTGACGACAAATCTAATATTCATAAATGATATTGTTTTCAGAACGCACTGTTGCCTGCAGGATTCAGACAGAGGGATCAGACCAAGAAAGCTCCGACCGGAACGTTCCAGAGGGATGACCTTCTCACTCATCTTGAGAAACAGGCCAAAGAGCATCCAGACCGTGATGATCTTGTTCCCTACACTGGCGAGAAAAGAGGTAAGAAGTGGCTTAAATTTAGAACCATGGGCACTTTTGGAACTTTTAGAGAAATAAACTCTCTTCAGATTCTCATTAGTTTGTAATTTGTCAACTAAAAAGTCCAATAGTGTATATTTATATACTGTACATCACATGAGAAATTGTCATTTTTGTCAAAAGTTCTAAACATTGCCACTACACTGTCATTTCCAGCTTTGCGTTTGACATTTTTTAAGGGAAATACATACTGTAGCTCTTTTATGAAAACTAAATACAAACAATCTTTATTTGACATTTTTTGCATAACCCAATGAATAGCATTGGAAATGATGCACATAAAGAGATATTAACTTTTTAGTTTTATTTACATATACATTTCATTAAACAAGAGCACTCATGTTTATAAAATTGTTTTGGAGACGAAATTTGATATTGAAATGATGCCTCATATGTAGGACAGGCAAAAATGAACAAAGACATTTTTTCCCTTCTCTCTCCATCTCTGTATGTGTGTAAATGTGCGTATGTAGGAAAAGTGTGGGTGGCTAAGACCAAAGTTGTTGACCCTATCCTGGAAGATGTCACTCTGGAGCCTGAACTAGAGGAGGCGCTATCCAGTGCTACTGACGCAGAATTGTGCGATATAGCAGGTACAATACTAATGTTAGCAATTTAATTAATGTAACAGCAATATGAATGTATTAGTGATAGAAGGTGCTGAATCTTCATTTTCATATTAATGCGTATTCAAATGAGTGAATCCATCTGTAATTTCATGAACTAATTCCCTCTTCTTGTGTGTGTATCTCACCGTGTGCCTCTCTCTGGTCTGTCCTTTAGTTTTCTCCACTTCATTTTTACATCTTCATTCCTCATTTTCTCTGTCCACTCCCCTGCTCCATGGTTTCTAAGCCACGGATCATTCCAGTAGGTTTATTTGTAACCTTGTATGCTGCTCTAATATTTCCAGAAAACTCAAACATTTGTTCATTATATGAATGGCATCTTTAGCATATTATGTCTGCATGGTGATTTACGTGTTATTTCAGGGTTACTAAAAATGAAAATTCTGTCATTTACTTACCCTCATGTTGCTTCCAAACTTGTTTGACTATCTTTCCTGTTTTTGGAAGACTACATAGAGCAGCAGCATTCTTCGAAATTGTTTTGTGTTTTAATAGGGAAAAAAACGAAACCATTCAGGTTTGGAACAACAGGGTAAATAATTAATTTTTGCTTTTAGGTGAACTGACGTGCAGCCGTGCACATGTAAATTCTTGAAACCGCTTGTGCGAGTTTCAGCTCTTTTTCTTTCATAACAATGATGACTCATCCATGTGTGCTAAAGACACATGGCTACCAAAAAAGGGGAACAAAGTTTTTCCTGCTGGCTAAAAAAAAAAAACTCAGACACTAACTTGCTCTCATTTAGCGTGATGGAGAGATTTAGTTTAAAATGAGGTAATTTTTTTTCTTTGGGATCGTGTTTCTAAGAAAGCAGGATTTAAGGAGTTGATTTAGTCTGAACAGTTTATATGCCCAGACAGATTGGAGCTTCATATGGGAATAAGGCTAGTTCAGTTGTCTTTGGCCCAGGGTCAACAGTCAGATCCAGTATACATTCCAGACTCATAAAGTGCACTTTCCTCTTGACTCCCTATCCCTATTGCTGTACAATTAAAAAAAAATCTGCACTAGTTCATCTGATGGCATTACTGTTCTCCTTGAGATCTTTTTCATCAGTTATCTTGGAAAACATGATTTTATGGATGATTTATATGTATATGTTGTGCATTTTTAAGACTTGACTGACATAAAATGCTTGAAATGCTTTTTTTTGACATGCTTTTCCCCCTCTTTCTAAATTTGAAAAGCCATTTTGGGCATGCACACACTGATGAGTAATCAGCAGTATTACGAAGCTCTGGCCAGCAGTACTATCGTCAACAAACAGGGCTTGAACAGTAAGTGAACATTCAGTTGTCCTGTAATATGTTTGTTTGATTTTATGCTTTACATTTGAATAATTATTTTTGATCGAATTATAGATTACACTTAAAGGAATAGTTTCCTGAAAAAAGAACATCTGCTGAAAATGGCCATCCAAGATGTAGATGAGTTTGTTTCTTCATCCAGACAAAAATGGATCCCTTGCAGTGGATGGGTGCCATCTTAATGAAAGTTCAAACAGCTGATACAAGCATCACAATATGATAGTAATGCTGTCGACACTGGATGAAGCTATACAAGCTAATCCAAATGACTCCAGTCCATCAATTGATGAAAAGACATTAAAAAAGAAACTTTTTTATCTTATGCTTTTGGCTAAAAATACGAGTCCTCTATCTATATTGCTGTTTCCAGTGGAAAAGGTTGTTTTGTCTGAATCAGGAGAGAAATATTCTCAGATCAAGCACTGTTTACAAGTGAAAATATGTTGGTGGATTTCCACATGAGAGTACAACAGGGCATGACCTTTTTGACTACACGAAGCATTTTTTATTAGGTATAGTGATAGTTGAATTAAGTTAAAATGCCTTCATTTTTGATTCATTTTTGTACAAACATGAGCTTTTTGCTTCAGAAGATGTTAACTGACGGACTGGAGTCATATGGATTACTTTTGGATTATTGTGATGTTTTTATCAGCTGTTTGGACTCTCATTCTGACGGCACCCATTCACTGCATAGGATCTATTGGTGAGCAAGTGATATAATGCAAAATTTCTCCAAATCTTGGGTGGCCTAAATTGGGGGAGTACATTTTAAACAAATTTTCATTTTTGAATGAACTATTCCTTTAAATATGCCTGAACAAACGCGTCTGCAGACAAATGATGCTAAACCTTCTATACTTAGAGCCATTATTGCAATTATGTTTAAACGGCTGGTCTCCAGCTGATTTAGTGAAGTGTGTTTGAGCTATCATTCTATAAAAATAAATGCATCTTAGTGTGATAGTTTCTTTAAAGCATCCCTATAACTTGAACAGTAGAGCACGTCACTAGAATTGTCCAAATCATGGGTTCAATTCCCAGGGAATGCATGAATTTAAAGAAAAAACTCTACATTAATGTAATGCAATGTCACATACATTTGTTAGTGTAGCTTGGGATTGATGTGATTTGATGTCTACAGTGTAGAGTTTTACAATGTGATGTAGTATTTTATATATTTTATGTATTTTATATATCTGGCACTGAACCATATAATGTGTTGTAATTGAGGGTTGTATAATATAAACAGGCGTAATCCAGTGTACTCAGTATAAGCCAGTGCCAGACGAACAGCCCAATGACACAGATGTAGAGGAAACACTACAGCGAATCAAGAGAAATGATCCAGACCTTGTTGAGGTCAATCTAAACAACATCAAGGTGCCACTTTAACTCATTTATATAAACTATACTCTCTGTTGCATGGTGTCTTCATATGTTTTGATGGTTTACCCCATTATGTGTCCTCTGTTTTTTTGGTGATCTGTAGAATATTCCAATTCTAACTTTGAAAGCGTATGCTGAAGTTCTCAAAGGGAACAGTGTTGTAGAGCGCCTGAGCATCGTTGGCACCAGAAGTAATGATCCTGTGGCCTTTGTAAGTTACATAAAGAAGCACAGTCATTCCCAAAATTCAGATTTTTCAAATAATTTCAAATACAATATATATATTTTTAAATAAGCTATGTTTTCCAAAATGAAAATACAGCATGCAGCCTATTTTTACATCTGAGTTGTGACCTTGTTATAACAATTAAGCATTTTAATTAAATTTTAATAACAATTTAATAATATTTTTTTAAAGAAATTAAAGAAATTTTTTGCAATGCATTTTTATTTTTATTTTTTTGGGGGGGGTGGTGTCTATGTTGTTCCTGAGATTTACTTTACTGAGTACGCTTCATCTACTGTTCTGACATTTGAATTTTTTTAATGGACGCTTTTATTCAGTAGGAATGCATTAAATGGATTCAAATAAATGTTTTTTTGAACTTTCTAAGAATCCTGAAATCATGTATTGAGGTTTCTCAAAAAAATAAGCAGCACAGCTGTTTTGAATGTTGAACAGTAGTGTAGGCATTAAACGACGTGTAATGTTGTTTGGTTCCCAGGCACTAGCAGACATGCTGAAATTGAACACCACTCTGAAGAGTCTAAACGTTGAATCAAACTTCATTACTGGAGCTGGAATTCTTGCACTTGTGGAATCATTAAAGAGTAACACTACACTGCTGGAGCTAAAGATTGATAATCAGGTACACACACACACACATGTACATAGACCAAAGTCATTTGAGGTCTGAGCCATTATCTGCACTGATCATAGGAGTAGCAAAAGAACCGTTCTTATAAGCTGTGTGTTTATGTGGGATACAGAGCCAGCCTTTAGGTAATAAAGTTGAGATGGAGATGGCTAACATTTTGGAGAGGAACACTACTCTGCTAAAGTTTGGATACCACTTCACCCAGCAGGGCCCACGCTTGCGTGGATCTAATGCCATGATGAACAACAATGATCTGGGTAAGAAACACACACACACACACTGAGATAAAGGCAGTCGAGTTTGGTATTTGTATGTGTATTTCAGAATTAACATTTACTGATGTTAATTGCATATATTTGTTAAAATATGCATAACTGTGTGTTTGTATGCTAGTTTTGGTGAAAAAGGGGTACACTACCATTTCGAAAGTTTGGTATGTGGAAGATTTTTGAAAAACATTGTGGTCAAAAATACTATTCAAATTAATATTGTCTAATATTATTACAATATTAATGAACTGAAAGTTGAAAAGAACAGCATTTATATTAAATAGGAAGCTGTCACTTCTGATCATTTTATGGCAGTGTGACTGAATAAACGTATTAAAAGGAGTACTGTATATACTGTATATTGCTGTTTTCATGCCATGTATGTATTTCCAGCACGTGTAGTTCGGTCGGACTCAGATGGCGCGATCACATTCACTCTGTCAGTCCCTGAGCTGGAAAGAGCCTTCTGTAAAAAGTTCAAGTTCACAACGAAACCCAAGTAAACAGAGTCTTGCCCTCCTTCTCTCCCTCTGGGCACTACCTGCTGTCTTTTCGCAATCCCTCAAATCCTGGATCGTTTTGAACTTTTGTACTGTTCCTCAAGCTACCTTCTGCCGCTTCTTCGCTACTGCATTTTTCTCTGTCAAAATGAATTCACAACCTGTCTCTTTCCATCATCTGGTTGTTTCTCAGTTTGTTTGTTTGGCTGTGTAAAGTTTTTTTTCAGGTTTTAAGGTTTATTCTTTACTTTCTTCTGCATTAAGACAGTATTCTAATGCCAACTCTACTAAAATATTATAGAAAATGTCCTCCAGCTAGCTGTGCATACCAAACCTTTTTCTTTAAGGAGTAGTTCATCCAAAATGTTTACATTTGGTGTCTTTTTTGAGACATATGACTTCCTTCTATGCAGTGCAAAAGAAAACTTACCAGAATGTCTCAATAAAAATGAATGAGCTACAATAAGGGCAAAAAGCAACATAAAAGTAGTCCATTTGACTTGTATTCTAAGTCCAAATCATTTTTGAATCCTATAATAACTATGCTTTGAAATGAGTGAACTATTTCTTTTATTGTAATTTTATGTTTGTATCTTTCTACAAATGCAATAAGGATTGCCCATTGTCTAACATAGAGGTTGTCTGAGAAAGTGTAAGAGTCTTTTTAAATGTAAAATTTTTTTTAAAAAAGGTTTAAAATATTTTTGATATATTTAATTTATTTAGAAACATTAAAACGTTTAAAAACCAAATGCTGGCAGGACAAAAAAATAAATAAAAATTAAATTTCAATGGCATTTTTAAAAGGTATTTGCAGACTGTTATAATGAAAACAGTTCACATTTTTATGTCCTCAAAATTGATCAGCTCTTTTTTTGTTTTTGTGTGCAGTAAGAAAGAGAAGGCTTGAAGAAGGACCTATCTTTCCTAAATGTCGGACAGACGTGTAACAGCATCAGGAACCCTCTATGGCCTGGGACCTGCATCACACCCCATCTTATCCCAGATCCTCACACCATTTCTGTCCCTTTCACAGATTACTCACAAAATCATCTAAAGGAAACATTCAATTCAGAAGGCTTTTTTTCAAAGCCCCAGATCTGGAAACCCAAAGGTACCACCCTCTGTTTACCAGACACATAGTTACTCATGGCCGAGTGTTTTAAAAATGTGTAAACTACCTGCCATAACATTAGCAGGGAAAAATCAACTACTTGTGTTGATGGAAGCAGGAAAGATGAAAATGATGCTCAATTTATCACTGTTTTCAATTGACATTAATCTTCACAGCCAGCCAACCATTTTGCAGTGTTTGGATGCACACCAAGAACATCAAACTTCAAACTTCACTGATTGTAGCTGTGGTTTTGCCTTTTCTGGGCCAGTTCTCGCACACAACGCGTAGAAGCATGTACTGTGTGTTTTTTTTTTTTTTTTTAGGATATGCTATAATTTTGACCTGTTCTTCTGTGTTTAACAACTGGTAAATTACCTTAAATTTACCTTTAAATAACTGGCAGTACCTTTATTGGTCACCTGACTACAGTATAAAATCTAAACTCTGTGTATTTGCACCGCTCCAGTATATTTATGAAATTATTTATACATTTTATATTCTATGTTTGATGAGGGAAAATTATCTTCTTCATGTTTAGGTCAAGCTGTGTTTCATTTTTTCACAACTAGCAGTAATATCTGTCATATTATACTAATGGTCTCTCTCTATAATAACCACTTATCATTAAATGATTGTGATTGATGTGTATGTGTTCTATATAGTCTTCCTCATTAAATGCTTTTTTACTTTTAAGTGAGAATAATAACACACAATAGAAAACTTCTCATAAAACTCTATGTGCTATTGCCTATGCCTGCTCTCACAAAGTTATTTACATGTTCCAAAATCCAAAGAAATTATATATTAACAAAATCAGAAAATGATTTAATTAATTATTATAATAATCGTGTTCCTATGGCTCAGTGGTAGAGCATTGCGTTAGCAGTGCAAAAGGTTGTGGGTTCAATTCCCAGGGAACACGCATAGGCTACTGGTAAATCAAAACTATATAGCCTGAATATGTAAGTTGCTTTGGATAAAAGTATATTAATAAAAGTATATTAATATTAATATTTCTCATTTCAGTAATAAAATATATATACAAGTTTTGTTTAAAACGGTATTTTATAATTATAAATTGTTATAAACAGATTATTGTGCTTATACAAGTCTATATGTGTTAAATAATGTTTTTAGTTATTCCTTCCTGAGAACATTTTAGGTTGTTATCGTGAGTACAGGTTTTCATCCCCAAATTTAATGATTTAGATATGCTCCTAAATTAATTTAAGTTTCCATGCATTTATTTTTAGTTGTTGCGAATGAAATGTTCACTCTGTTGAGCTCTTGTACAGGAATGCACATTTAAAATTGCACTGAATGATTTTGCTAAATATAATTTCTTTTTGATGCATCTTGAAGAAGTGAACCCTGGTCATTTCTTGGCAGTTTTCCCGAGACTGGGTATCATTTGCGATCTGTCATGTGCAGTGTTTTGGCAGTGTGTGTGTGTTTCTCAGATATATGTTGTTTGTGATCAGACCTTACTCTCTTCACACTGTTCCAACATAGTAAAAGTCTGTATGTTTTATGGATGTAAACATTTTCCTACTGTTTAAATGACAGAGCATTTATAGGACTTTTGGGGTCGTCATCTTGGTCAAAACCAAAAAGGGAAAATTCACTGATGATTGTCTTGTCCTGTGTTCGGACGCAGGCCCATAAACATTGCCATAGAGTGTTAGTAGACCTTACTATATGTGGTTTATTGAGTTAATAAAGAATAAAAAGTTGTGTGGAAATGTTGTTTTTATTTTTATTTATTTTTAACCACATTAATAGCCTTGCATCAGGAATACTGTTTTAATATTTATATGCAGAAGATTAAAATGTTTAAGAATGATCAACAGTGCCACCCTTTTTTTATTTTTTTATTTTTTTTGTTATATAGTGGCTGCATAATACCAAGAATATGTAGACTTTATATGTGTAACATCATTTGTGGCAATGTACTTTTTTCAGAAGTTTAATCTAAAATGTATTGAAATTATTAATATTCACTATATACTAGATGCTATGATATTACTGGTTAAAGTGAAAAAAGAGATTTTTAGTTTACTGCAGTGATTTAACAACTGATGCAAATCAGTTGTTAACATGCAAGTACACACTACCGTTCAAAAGAATGTTAAGATGTTTACATATTATTAAAAATTTTCATGAATTTAAAATATATATATATATATATATATATATATATATATATATATATATATATAAAATTTATAATATATATAATTTAATGGACCGTAGCTGAATGAAAGTATTTATTTCCAAACACCCACACTTCTGTACAGTTTTACTATAAACTTCAATTCATAAACTCTGCAGGTATAATATTACACAACATAAATCATGTTAACTACACATCTTCATATTGCAGATTCCATTAATTGCAATTTTTTTCTTTTTGAAACACCAAAACTAGGTGTGTGATTGGTTTATTACAATACCATATACCCAACAGATCTTAAGACAGACATTTTTTTTAAATCATCAGAGCCATTCATACACTCTTATGATTTTATTTCGTTTTACTGCAAGCCAAGCAAACAGAATACGTTATTATTGCTGAGAATGTTGTAGATCACAGGCTCTAGACCAGAGAAATTACAGTCCATTTGAAACACACATAGCGTCCCTGTGAAACTGAGTTTCAATCTTAAAGTCAGAAATCTTCGTAAAATCAGAATCTGTCGTAAAGCACAAAAACGGTGCAAGAATGCAGTCTCGACAAGTCTGTTAATCTGAATTGAGGCATTAAATGTTCCAGACTGATGAAACTACAGTGTGACAAGATTCGCCAGATTGACCTAAATGGCGTGGTGACAGACGTACAAAGAAGTTGTTGTTTTGCTTACAGCATGAGAGAATGTTATTGCCTTCTTTATCTGATTGCAATCTCTGCAGCGACAAAAACAAGATGTCATTGAGCACACAAACACTATGGACACATGCAAGACTAGAATGTCTTCAACCAAGTACTTTTTTCCTCATATCGAACGCTAAATCTTACCGATTGGTGATACAAAACAGTGGAATAGACACTTGAACAATTCATGCATATATATTGCTTTTTACGTATTGAATAAGAAATAACTGTCGAAGAGATGATGTGATTCAGGTTTCTCTGTAAAGATCAAATATGGCTTATATTCTGATAATTAACCCCTCTTGCTTTATTGATTGATCTGTCACTAATATCTAAAGCTCCTTGCGATTTGAAATGTGTGAAAGGTAAATGGTGTAGTCTGTGTTTTGCTCTAGGTTGCTCTCTTCTCGCCGAAGTCAGTACATGTTAAAATAATATCTAAAGCTGCGTGTGCTTGAGATTATTTAGGGAATTACTTCTTCAGCATGTCCTGCAGAGGGCCCGGTAGATACTTCATCACCGTGTCCATGATGTTTTCCTCCTCCTCGTCATCTCCGCAGCCGGATGGTACTGCTTTCTTTGGACGGGTTAGACTGCCTTCGCTCGCCTGCTCCATCGCCGCCTGCGCCTCTGCTTCGGCCTCCTCGCGCTTCTTAATGCCATACTGTTGCACAAACATAGGGAGTTACAAAGCTGAAATTAAAAACGCTAAAATGGTTAGTTTGCCCAAAAATGAAAATTCTGTCATTAATTACTCACCCTCATGTCGTTCCAAAGACCTTAGTTCATCATCACAACACAAATTAAGATAGTTTGATGAAATCTGAGAGCTTTCTGACCCTCAATAGACCGCAACGCAACTACCACGTTCAAGGCCCAGAAAGGTAGTAAGGACATTGTTTAAATAGTCCATGTGACATCAGTGGTTCAACCTTAATTTTATAAAGCTACGATAATATTTTTTTGTGTGCAAAGACAATAAAAATAACTTTATTTAACAACTCTTTTGTGTTGAGGTTGAACCACTGAGGTCACATGGACTATTTTAACAATGAATAGTTGAAGATGAAGATGAACAGAGGTCTTAGAGTTTTGGAACAAAATGAGGGTGAGAAATTGAGACCGTTTTCATTTTTGGGTGAACTAACCCTTTAAGGTGAAAAAACTAAGACACTGTTTATGCTTGTCTTTGCACTTTTGAGTCAAATGTTTCTTTGTTCGATTCCCCGGGAACACATGATAGGAAAAAATTGATAGCCTGAATGCACTGAATCAGAATCAGAATCAGAATCAGAATGAGCTTTATTGCCAGGTATGTTTACACATACGAGGAATTTGTTTTCGTGACAGAAGCTCCGCAGTACAACAGAATGACAGCGACAGAACATAAAACAGATAATAAAAGAATAAAAAATACAAATATGTAGACAGTGAATGACAATATACAAATGACAATTGTAGGCAGGTATATTACAAAGTGAAGTTATGTATGTACATATATATTGTGTGCAAAATTTAAGTGTATACTAAGTATGTGTGTTAGATAAATAAAGTGTGTGTGTATATAAATATAAAGTGTAGTGTGTTCGCCATTATTGTCAGCATTTTTGTGTGCTAAATGCATACAGTATTGTTCAAAATAATAGCAGTACAATGTGACTAACCAGAATAATCAAGGTTTTTCGTATATTTTTTTATTGCTACGTGGCAAACAAGTTACCAGTAGGTTCAGTAGATTCTCAGAAAACAAATGAGACCCAGCATTCATGATATGCACGCTCTTAAGGCTGTGCAATTGGGCAATTAGTTGAATTAGTTGAAAGGGGTGTGTTCAAAAAAATAGCAGTGTGGCATTCAATCACTGAGGTCATCAATTTTGTGAAGAAACAGGTGTGAATCAGGTGGCCCCTATTTAAGGATGAAGCCAACACTTGTTGAACATGCATTTGAAAGCTGAGGAAAATGGGTCGTTCAAGACATTGTTCAGAAGAACAGCGTACTTTGATTAAAAAGTTGATTAGAGAGGGGAAAACCTATAAAGAGGTGCAAAAAATGATAGGCTGTTCAGCTAAAATGATCTCCAATGCCTTAAAATGGAGAGCAAAACCAGAGAGACGTGGAAGAAAACGGAAGACAACCATCAAAATGGATAGAAGAATAACCAGAATGGCAAAGGCTCAGCCAATGATCACCTCCAGGATGATCAAAGACAGTCTGGAGTTACCTGTAAGTACTGTGACAGTTAGAAGACGTCTGTGTGAAGCTAATCTATTTTCAAGAATCCCCCGCAAAGTCCCTCTGTTAAAAAAAAGGCATGTGCAGAAGAGGTTACAATTTGCCAAAGAACACATCAACTGGCCTAAAGAGAAATGGAGGAACATTTTGTGGACTGATGAGAGTAAAATTGTTCTTTTTGGGTCCAAGGGCCACAGGCAGTTTGTGAGACGACCCCCAAACTCTGAATTCAAGCCACAGTACACAGTGAAGACAGTGAAGCATGGAGGTGCAAGCATCATGATATGGGCATGTTTCTCCTACTATGGTGTTGGGCCTATTTATCGCATACCAGGGATCATGGATCAGTTTGCATATGTTAAAATACTTGAAGAGGTCATGTTGCCCTATGCTGAAGAGGACATGCCCTTGAAATGGTTGTTTCAACAAGACAATGACCCAAAACACACTAGTAAACGGGCAAAGTCTTGGTTCCAAACCAACAAAATGAATGTTATGGAGTGGCCAGCCCAATCTCCAGACCTTAATCCAATTGAGAACTTGTGGGGTGATATCAAAAATGCTGTTTCTGAAGCAAAACCAAGAAATGTGAATGAATTGTGGAATGTTGTTAAAGAATCATGGAGTGGAATAACAGCTGAGAGGTGCCACAAGTTGGTTGACTCCATGCCACACAGATGTCAAGCAGTTTTAAAAAACTGTGGTCATACAACTAAATATTAGTTTAGTGATTCACAGGATTGCTAAATCCCAGGAAAAAAAAAAAATGTTTGTACAAAATAGTTTTGAGTTTGTACAGTCAAAGGTAGACACTGCTATTTTTTTTGAACACACCCCTTTCAACTAATTGCCCAATTGCACAGCCTTAAGAGCGTGCATATCATGAATGCTGGGTCTCATTTGTTTTCTGACAATCTACTGAACCTACTGGTAACTTGTTTGCCACGTAGCAATAAAAAATATACGAAAAACCTTGATTATTCTGGTTAGTCACATTGTACTGCTATTATTTTGAACAATACTGTACATTTAATTTTTTTATTTTTTTATTTAATTTAATTTTTAATTTAAATGTAATGCACATTTATAACACAATACTTTGTTTCAGTAACTTGGTGTTTGATTACAGAAAACTAGTTAATGTTTCTGTGCATTTACAGTAGTTGAGGGAGTGGTAGCAATTTGTCCTCTTTCTCTCTTCCAGTTAAGAATTTTTTATTCTCTTTTGAAGAGCATATAGAATTGCAATTACATACAGATTTTGTTCTTTTCCTATTGGAGTAAATGGGAATGCAAGAATTACATCTGTTGTTTTTTTTTCTTTTCACCACTGTTAACCATAAGCTTCTGAGGCTTTGTCCACAGGAAATGTGAATAGAGTCCATAGAAGATACTTTGTTTTGTTTCCAGACAGTGGATTTTAGTTTTTGTCCATATAATGGAATTCAATGGAAACAGAGACGGTTTGGTTAACATTCTTCGAAATATCTACTTTTATGTTCTACAGAAGAATATTTACAGTTGACTTCAGAAGGTTTGGGGAGCCAATAAGGATAGCTAATGATCATTTTCCGAAAAGCAGAGATCTGACCATGATGACTGGTCTCTCTAACCTTGTCTCTGATGCCTTGTCTTATGGCTTCCCGCTCTGCTTCCATCTTGGCGTGTTTGGCCTTCCTCTCCTCCTCTTGCTGTCTCAGAGCTTCCTGTCTCTCTTCTTCCTTCTCTTTTTCTGCTTCAGGATCTTTATCCTCATCTCCTCCCAACATTTTACCAACATCAGGGGGGCCTCCTGCAAACACATAAGAGATTATATAAAGAATATAAATTACAAAAAGCTTATATAAATTGGGTTTTTTAAATGATGACCGGATGCAAATTACAAAAACGGTGTGCAATTTCACTATTTATTACCTGTTCATACAACAGATAAGGCCTAGATATTTCCAAATTAATAAGCGAAGATGTAAGTGTATAGTACTTATATTGTGTATTAGACAATATGTTGATATTTGAAGTGAAGCTGATATGATAAACCTAATTATACAAACTTTTCATAGAAGAATATGACAAATACACTACCATTCAAAACTGCTAAGTTTTTTTCACTTATGCCTACCACCTTTTTTTTTAAACGTCAATGATAAAAAGTTATATGATAAAATAATTGTTTTCTATTTAAATGTTATTTAAAATGTAATTTATTTCTGTGATGTAAAGCTGAATTTTCAGCCTCATTACTCCAGTCTTCTGAGTCACATGATCCATCAAAAATCATTCCAAATATGCCAATAAAAGAAACATTTCTCATGTTTATCAATATATATTTTTGTGTAAATCTTAATATTTTTGCGGAAACTGTAATGCATGGTTTCTCTTTTGATCAAATGAATGAATCCTTGCTGACTTAAAGTATTGATAAAAAAAATTAAAATGTAAAAAAATCTCCCAAGCCTTTGGTAGTAATGAAACTGAATTGGTTTTATATAAACTTAAAAGCACTATCCCAATTTATCTGCAAAACAAAAGTAAAAAAACACCAATCAACTCGGCAAAACAAAGTTAACTTGTAAATAATAAATTCACCACAGCAGGTTCACTGGATTAAACAGAGCATCCTTGGAGGAACAGGAATAATTCATGGGTTGGTCACACCATGCCTCAACACACTTCCAAAAATATACAGAGGGAACGTCACTTTGCAAAAGTCCACAGTACACAGAGGACATCACATTCAGATCTCCCAAGCAAAGTCTGGAATGTGAAAGGAGGATATATGCGACAATATTCTGGCTTTGTGTGATATGTGCTACTTCTCAATTTGTGTGGTCTGGCTCTCACCACCCACTGAAACACAAACTCAACATCATCAGAACATTACACCACAAGGCGAAGAATGTACTAACAAGTGCAATATCAAGGAAAAAAAACTGATCAAGAGTGCTCTGAAAGCCTGTGGCTATGCAGAACAGGCCTTTGTTAAAAGCTAAGATGTCCAGCAAAAACATTGTTACACTGTATGTGGACGAATTGGCACAAAACTTTCAAAGGATCTTCAGTGAATACAACATTCTAGACCCAATTAGGTAACACTTTATAATAACTCTAATTAATAAATCATTAACAAAATTAATGCTAAACAGATAATTAGTTTTTGTTAATGTACAACACTTTTGCTGCTATGTGATATGGGTAAGGTTTGGTGTTATGGGTAGGTTTACAGGTTGGTTATAAGGTCAGAAGTGTACAGTGAACACGGTTGAATCTGTTTATATTACATTGGGATGTTCTTTTAAAGTTCTTAAAATAAATAAATATATATATATATATATATATATATATATATATATATATATATATATATATATATATATATATATATATATATATTGTCTGTTGTTAAAGTATGAGGCAAGGAATTTCCTGTTCAATGATATACAGTACACTAATTTGATGCAATAAAAAGTTTTGAACCCAAATTACAATGTGTTAGCAAGCACTTAGCTAAACTTAAACCACCCTTTACACAAATGTTGTTACAACAGCTAAAAGTCCAGTTCCCAGAATGATTAGTAAACGTTTATAAACATTTCCCGCTTCAGATTAGGTACTGCAAAATCATGAACAAATGATTAATAAATGATCCGTTAAGAGGGTTATTGAATTCCAGTAATTTGACCGCTCATAAAGAAACTGGGAACTGCAAAAATATGAACATAGAATTAATAAATTATCTTTAAGTGTAAATAGTAGAAGTCACAACAAACAAAGACCAAATATATGACCTTTATGAATTGTGATGATTATTATTATTATATTAAGTTAAGAATATGTTAACATGAATAGTTTTGGAAGTGCTTTAATTACTAATTAAGCTATTTTTTGTTAGCATTCAAAAGTACATTAATAAATGTTTTTACGTTTTAATAATTGTATAATTTTTTTAATATATGTCACCCTGGACCACAAAAGCAGTATCAAGTAGAGAAGTTATATTTGTAGCAACAGCCAAAAATACATTTTGGGTCAAAATGATCGATTTTTCTTTTATTCATTAGGTTATTAAGGAAAGACCATGTTCCATGAAGATGTTTTGTACATTTCCTACCATGAATACGTATTTTCCGGAATATAAGTTGCACTTTTTTTCATAGTTTGGCTGGTCCTGTGACTTATAGTCAGGTTCGACTTATTTATCAAAATTAATTTGACATGAACCGAGAGAAATAAACCAAGAGAAAACATTACCGTCTACATCCGTGAGAGAGCGCTCTATGCTGCTGAGTGCTCCTGAGCAGAGCGTCCTCTCGCAGCTGTAGACGGGAATGTTTTCTCTTGGTTCTTGGTTCTAAATAATGCGACTTATAGTCCAGTGCGACTTATATATGTTTTTCAAAGATTTCAAAGATTCAGATTTTCAAATAGTTTTATCTCAGAAAAATATTGTCCTATTCTAACAAACCATACATAAATGGTCAATTTATTTATTCAGCTTTCAGATGGATATATCTCAATTTAAAAGAATGACCCTTTGTGGTCCAGGGACACATTTTTTTTGAAGTGCATGATTGTATCAGCTGAACATTTAACATTGACATTTGTAAGCATGTATCCCATGTAAACATGTATACTGTAGGTGTGATATTTGTATGTTGTGTGTATATGTATATTTTGCCTTTTAGTGTCTGTATAGGCTCTTGAGTACCTGTTTATTTTTCAGTGTATATTGTTGTATGTATATGGAAACCATGTTTTTGACTCATGTGAGTTAATTTGGAGCATATTGAATTTTAGCTTCAAGGAGAGTATGGAAAAAATGAGCAACAGCAACAGAAATGGTGAAAAACAAAAATGTACCAATCTGGTTACCTTTACAGTGTTAACATATGGTGTTGCATGTGCTCCCTTTCCGCTTTTGTACCTCTCAACAGATGGCATCAAAATGGTTCTCTGTCTGAAACGTTAAACCAAAGCTGCGAATTTTTTCGAGTCTGTGATTGAAGACTTGCTGTCACTAATGTACTGTGTTTTGAAGTATCTATTTTTGGGACAGTTAGGGCAGCTGGTGCTTTTCACACTGTCCTCTGCTTCAGTCAGCTGCTCTGTGGCCCCGGTCCAGCGGTGACATCAGCTTTTCTACTTTAAACACACTCTGGCTCGAGTCTGAAAGCACTGAAGCAAATATTTGAACTGCATTGCCATTTGGGCATCCACATCATAGGACCACACACAAACAAGCTTTCACATAACAGCATACTGAAGATGAGAGATGGTCCATTATTATATGAATATTGCACAAATATTCTGTGGTGATGCCACTGGCCTAAATTATAACAAATATAATCATGCACCACGGTTTATGCCTTATGTGTTTTTGCATAGTATTTTAAAGAATTCCATGGCATGTTCTGCAAATAGGGTGCACTTTGTTTTTCCAATATATATTAAAGACATACGTTTTGTGTTGTGAGACTTATTAGACATGTTTGTTAAACTATAACTGTAAACTAAATTACATAAAATTAACCTAACTAGAAAGTGCCAAACTGTTGAGTTTATTGTTCATTGTAGTGAAACGGTGTGTTGTAAATCTAATTTTAACAAACAAAAGTAAAAAAAAAAAAAATGAATTTTTAGCTGTTACGCAATACAATCCTGTTATCACATGTCTTTTCCCGTTACAAAATATGTAACTTTACTTAAAATTGGTGACACTCAGGAAATGGACAATTTCTATGCCATGACAAATAATAAAATGGCAAACAAATAATCTCTAATTTAGCTTAATTTATTACTGTGTTACTCTCCATAATGGCGTTAGATGGTAACATGGTAACATAATTGCAGAATAAAGTTTATGAAGGGTCAGAAAGCTCTCGGATCTCATTAAAAAAAATCTTAATTTGTGTTCCAAAGATGAATGAAGGTATTTGGAACAACATGACGGTAAGCAATTAATGACAGAATTTTCATTTTTGGGCAGACCATCCCTTTCACCACTCAACTCTGTTACCCAAGAGAAAAGCACCTGATCCTGAATTTGCAACAAAATTTGCAATCCTGTTATCCATATGCCATACTATGCCATAATTCATTGTAATTTTACTACATTTGATCTAATTCATTTTTTATAATTACTGCTCATATGGCTCAACATTCAGTTCTGTGCTGCTGCACACAGGAGATGCTGAACGACAAATAGTGTCGCTTTAGACAGTACAGTAGCACAACGTTCTTTCTCCGGTGCGTTAAGTTGAACATCGAACGACTTCCAAGGAGCGCGCACGTGACCACTGCTGCAGCACTACAGCACTGACTCCAGTCTTTCATTCTTACTTCTGATCTCCTAACGGGAATATATACACTCACCTCCCATAGCTGCCTTCAGGATGAAATTCATGATGGCTTTTCAAGTGTTCCTGTCCTTGTACTTGGCGCTTCAAATGTATGAGACCAGAGATCGTACAGTTAGATCTGCAAACAAAATGAGCATGGTTTCATAATTAATAATGATAGCCTATATAATAATAGTAATAAAAATAATAGTAATAATAATAGCAAAAATGATGATAGCCTACTGCAGTTCAATAAATCATGCACATGCACAACTTGATCGGAACGTTTTGTCCTTCAGCTACAAGATGCAATGTGAAACCAGTTTTGCACATGCATTTGCTTCCAGCGCTGCATGGTCTTCGAGCAAAAATGACACGGTAAATATCACTTCTGTCTTCCACAATGACAGATAGCCTAATCAAATCCCTCCGTGCAGCTGCTGCTGAAAGCGACAATCAGGCTGTCACAATAGCAAACCCACTGTGCAGAGCTAGTTTGATTCATTTGCGTTACTGTCTATTACCACCGTGCGTATTTTAGATAGAAATAATACCTATCAACTTCCGGGGGTCAGAGATCCAGAAGGTAACTTTGGACTTATCGACCAGTGACTTTCTTAATCCAGTTCAGGACAGTCTATTTAGTCATATGGCTCAAGCTTACCAAGATCTATGCAAAGTGTTTTCGTTCATAGTCCGACCTGAGTAGTCTTGGTGCATTGCCTTACTTGAACCCCCGCCGCAAAGGCTCGGCTCTATCTAGCCCACAAGCCTCTTTCAGCACCACCTTCGCTGGACAGCACCTGCTCGTGACCCGCGCACCTCTAGCAGCGGTAAGAAATGCGGTTGTAAATACCTGCTCTTGGTCCGCGAAGGAAGCGGGCTATCGCGCCGATAGGGAAGTTGACGTGGGCCAGTTGTGGAGGATGTGTATTATTAACCCGCTATGAGCATCCCAGAATCTCCAGGCGTCTCTTCCTGCTCGCCGAGCGCCTGTCAGAGCGTTGGCCAGGGGAACTGCAGCCGGAACGCAAGACGGTGAAAGCCCTGTGCATCACACGCAGCCTTTTTCCATCAAAACATCTCACGTCCCCAGCCGTAGTGAGGAGCAATTGATTGGAGGTGCCGGTGGGAAACACGCCTCTGCCAGTGCTTAGCAAATGATCCCTCCACTGCTGTTGGAAGCTTCCTATAACAGATGCTGTCAGACCTGGAGACTGAAAGATGGAAGAATCTATGCCCCTCGTGACTTGGGCTTCTCTTAAGAGAAATTGCTGATTCAGAATCTATGGCTCAGACTGGGCTTTCCCTTTACAGGTACAACTCAGCCACAATATACTAAAACATGGCCTGTAGCAAAATGAACAATTCTTTTGAAAGAAATAATACTTTTATTCACAAAGGAGGCAATAAACTCATCAACAGGACTCATTTTACTATCTCAAATGTTGTTATTTTCAATAATGATTATAATAAGAAATGTTACTTGAGCACCAAATCAGCAAATCAGATGGATTTCGTAATGATCAACTGACATGGAAGTCTGGAATAATGGATACAAAAAAAATAAAAAATTACATTTTGCCATTGCAGGATTCAATTAAAATATATACTAAAATAGAAAACAGTAGTTTTACAATATCACTGATTTTATTTGGCGAGCATATAAGACACATCTTATAGAAAAATGTTTTGAGAAAAGCTGTGGGTTAATTACTTTTTTTGGTAAATAAATGAATTTTGGAGAATGAATTTAATGTGTGCAGAAATAAACAATCACAATAACATGATCATGAACTATTTTTCAACATGTAAAAATGCATGTTTCAGATGGTGTTTGTCATGTCAGCACATTTGGCAGTTACTTTAAGTGCTCTGCATTTACAAATTGGATGCACGAGGTCACCTTTCCCATAAAAAAAAAGAGAAAAAAAAAAGATAGCTATGAAAAATACAGCCATTTATGTTCATGTCAGAACATGAAGTGTTATTTAGAAGGTTATTTTTATCCAACGCATCTTGCAGCAGAAGTAATTAAGCACAGAGGCAATACATTTGATTTTAAAATATGTTCATGCCAAAAGCTGTCTCACACCAGAAAGAATAAATATCCACTTAGACCTTAGGGACATAGTCACCTTTTAGCTGAGGACACGCCACATGACTCTGCATGATTCAAACACACCCTCGCTCTTAGGGCAACACTGCAGTGCGCAAAGGTTCTCCCTGCAGTCATAACACCTCCCTGTTGCTGTAGTGTTGTTAAAAACTGGGCTGATGCAACTGACCCATGAAAAGGTTTAGTATTTCAGTTTTCTCTCTGCTGAGAGGAGACAGCATACTTACCAAACCCAGAGAGTTACAAGCTCCAAAAAAAAGTATTTCTTAAGAATGTCTCTAAAATCAAAAACAGTGGACAGCAGTAGACACAGTTCAGCTTCTCTCTCTCTTTTTTTTTTTTAAATATGCAACCATCTACTTTATTTTATTTCTTTTATCACGCAAATAAATTCCCATGTCTGAATTTGACAAAGAAGGTATATAAGTGGGTCCTTAAATCAAGCACTGCACAGAAAAGCCTGCTGAGATCATCAGTTGCATTGATCATGAATGTAGATCAAAATTGAAGGACTGAGAGAGAGAGAGAGAGAGAGAGAGAGAGAGAGGAAGGATGCTTTATGGTCCAACTGTTTCTGCTGAACTTTTTATTCTGTGAGCATTTATCTCTTCTGGACTGCAGCCAAATGCGAAACACTGATTTATTTGCTCTCAGCACAGAGAGCTGAGTGGACAAAACGAGGAGAGAGCAGAGTAGAGGAGAGACTCTGATTACTGAAGAACTAAAGGTGAAGAATAGGAGGAAGAGAGAAATGTGTTTGAAATGTCTTGTAAACACCTTGCATGGGTCATATTCATCTCTGCCATCTCCGTTCCACTTGCTAGCACGTCCCTGAAGAGTTATACGTGGCATTCCCCATTTATGCTTGTCAGGACAATTTTAACAGTTTATGACTGCAACAGTAAAGAAAGGAGGGAGAGGATGAGGAAAGAGATAGGCTACTTTTGCAAGACTGAATGAATGAACGTTATGAAGTCAAAATTAAACCTGTACTTATTTCAAGAGTGACTAACTGAATAAAATTAGTCAGCCTACTTATTTGCCACATACTGTTACTTAATTTGCTAATTTGTTCCAGCAGTCCTTCAATTGTTCTTCAAATGTACTCACCTTCAGGCCTTCACTTTCAAGATGTGAACCAGTTCGAAGAAATTAAGCACCACATCACTTGCTCACCAATGGATCCTCTGCAGTGAATGGGTGCCGTCAGAATGAGAGTCCAAACAGCTGATAAAAACACCAGAATAATCCAGATAATCCACACCACTCCAGTCCATCAATTAATGTTTTATTAAAGCTTTGTGTTTATAATGAACAAATTCATTAAGACGTCTTTAACATCAAACTGTTGCTATGAGTCCTCCATCCTTAATTATTCAATAAAAAGAAAATCATTTGTCTAAATCAGGAGAGAAATCTGCACCGATCAAGCGCTGTTTACAAGTGAAAACAGTTCAAAACTGTTCTAAACAAATATTTTGGTGGATGTTGTTGATGTGAGAGGACAACAGGATGGACTGCAGGAAGCGTTATTAAGGATGATATTATGGATATTTTGGGCAGAAATTATGATGTCTGAAATTTGATCATTGGATAAAACCTTTTTTAGTTTGGTTGACGTATTATTATTATTAATATTTTGTTATTTTGGATATATTTATTTTTATCTCTCCATAAAATACTGTCTAAATAAATAAACAAACAAATTTAACCAAGTTTTCATGAGTAAAATGTTATATAGCTAAGCAAGTCAAATAAGGCTATATAGGTATTTGGACTATATGGCTTTTAAACGTAACTGTAATCAAATCTACAGATGTAAATATATAAAGTGTAATAAAATAAACAGTTCAGTGTGTACTTTGAATGTTTTCTTTGCTAGTCTGTCATCATGTGGTTGTCAACTGACAGATCACCTCATTAAGACTGTAGTCTGTGTTCAGTGCTTGTGTTTGCTGTGAAAGTGCCCTTCCCTTCTCTCACGTTTCACTGCGACACGCTGGGTCAAAATGACTCCGTTCTACCCCACAGACCCCTCCTACTCGCTCCCGTCTGAGCCTCGGGTTTTCACAAAGCGCAGTTTGCGGAACGGAGGTGCTTTTGATTACGCAACCTGGTCCACTTTCACGCACATCATGCCAGTGCTACTGCAATGCAGCATCGACCGCGCTGCTGCGGCTGCTGTTCTGCAGTAGTAGGCTACTACCGGCACGCGATCATCTCGCGGTACTGAGTAGGCGTGTATTGAGTATTGATAAGGAATGATGCAGCCAGAGTGAGCCTATGATCATCGCGCCAATAGCCCCCCACATCTTTCATTTACTGCTGAGAACAGGTTCAGAGCAGCTATTTCACATGTAGCATATTACTGAGTCTTTTGTCTGATTATGTACATAAAGCAGTGGGTGTGAAACGTGTCGAGTGCGCGTAGAGGAGAATTGCACAAAACAGATTTTAACTGCACAAAAAAAAAATGTGCAAAATGTTTTTTTCTGTGACATTTTTTTCTGTGATGTGGTAAAGTTGGGGGGTGTTGGGGGTGTGTGTGGTGAGATGGTCCATGTTTCAGGAGGTAGGGGGTTTGTGTGAGGTTTCAGAGGAGGGTGTGATGATTTGAGTTCAGGGCTCTCACAGCCTGGGGGGAAAAGTTGTTGAGCAGTCTGGTGGAGTGGGCTCTGATGCTCCGGTACCATCTTCCTGATGGTAGGAGCTGGAAGAGACTGTGGGAGGCATGGGTGGGGTCCTTCACGATACTGTTTGCTTTGCTGGAGCATCGTGTTAGGAAGATGTCCAGGATGGAGGGGAGAGAGGCACCGATGATCATTGCGGTCTGCTGCACTACAGATCCTGTACCAGACAGTGATGCAGCTGGTCAGAACGTTCTCTATTTAGATACGTCGGTTCCTCTGTAGAATGTGGTGAGGATGGGTGGAGGGAGGCTTGCACTTTTCAGCTGGCGTAGAAATTGTAGCCGCTGTTGTGCCTTTTTGGAGAGTGACATGGTGTTGGTGGTCCAGCTGAGATCCTCTGTGAGGTGTACTCCCAGGAATTTAGTGCTGCTGACTCTCTCAACAGTTGAGCTGTCGATGGTCGGTGGGGGGTGGTCAACAGAGTTTTTCCTGAAATCCATCACAACCTTCTTTCTCTTCTCCACATTGAGGGACAGGTTGTTAGTGCCACCATTCAGCCAGCTTTGCCACTTCCTCTCTGTAGTGTTATTCATCGCTGTTGCTGATGAGACCTACTTGTGTCATCCACAAACAGCACACAGCCTTGTGGAGCGCCTGTGCTCGAGATGTAGCATTCTGACATATGAGTCTTTATTTTTTTAGGTGGGTAAGAGCCAGGTGGAGGGTGGAGGAAATTGCATCGTCTGTTGAGTGGTTCGGACAGTATGTAAACTGTAGCGGATCAAGTGTGTTGAGGAAGCTGGTTTTGATGTTGTGCATTGACTAACCTCTCAAAGCTCTTTATCATGATTGGAGTCATTGCTGATGGTAGTTGTACCGGTATAATTGTTGTAGATTCGAGACGTGGTGACAACTGCCTTGCTCACCGAGGTGTTGAAGATATCTGTTAGGACATCTGTCAGCTCTGCTGAACAGTCTTTCATTTCATGGCCTGGTATTTTGTCGGGACCAGCAGCCTTGCATTGGTTAATTCTAGATAGGGTCTTTATTACGTCGGATGTAGCCTGATCGTTGGGAGGTGTGGGCAGTTTTTGTGCAGGTAATCATTCTGCATTTCAAACCGTGAAAAAGTGGTTGAGTGTATCCTGGAGCGATGTGTCATTACCACATCTAATCACATCTTTGTATTTTTAAATAGATACTACAGCAACAGACAACAACTCAGCTTCAATTTCTGTCATTCTTAATTAGTGGAATTTAACTGTTTGTTTAATTTAACTGTAGTTTACTTCAAAATTCCTCAAAACAGGATAAGGCTAAGAAACCCCTGCTTTATAAACTTTTACAGAATGTATGAATGCCTTTTGATATTATTCTTACAAATATTTATATATATATTCAAAGTGTCAACACTGTAAAATACTGAATCAATTATTCTATTTCAAATTTATTTAGGAAATTTAGTAAGCAGAACACCAAAAGAGATTAATCTGAAAGGGTTAACAATCTATAACATATATAGACATATGAATATTTACATATTTATTTATATAAAAGCAACTATATGAATGCAAATGAACCTTAACACAGGTTTTCATGAAAATGAAGAAGCCTGAAATGTACATTTAATTCATGAAAATTAAATAATAACACTGTAAATTACAACAAATATATTACTTTTAAAAATAATACTATGATGACAATAAAGTTCATTCCCATCCAGGCTTGATTTGCCTTGCCCACTTCTCCCCCAAAAAGGATCCAAGTGGGCAAGGCAAATCAAGCCTGATGGGAATTAACTTTTTCACTTATATTCTTATAGATTCATAAGAATTTACTGAACATCTAAAAGTAGGATATCAGAGAGATAAGATATCACAATATCAGAAGAGTGAGATATTATGAATAAGAAGTAAAAATGAAGATTTGAAAAGAAAAATGTTGTAGAATTACACTATAAGCCAAGAGGAGACTAGGTTTTCGTGAGACTAGAATATTCTCACCAGATTTTACACTATGCCTATTATCCACTGGAACACCACTCTCTCATGAACACAAGCGCGATGGTTAATGGAAGCTAGAGATTATACCGTAGTTTATAGAGTTTTAAATACAGACATTTTTCTGATGCAAACGCATTGGTTCACTTAAGGAGGCATTTATTAACCCCCTTGAGCTGTATAGAGTACATTTTATGATGGATGGATTCACTTTTTACTGTATTGGATTTCAAAATCCCAATCACTGCTATTATAAAGCTTAGAAGAGCCGGGACTTTTTTTCTGATTGTATTTGTCTCAAAGAAGAAAGTCATATACACATGACTTGAAGGTGAGTAAATCATGGGGTAATTTTAATTTTTGGGTGGTTGCTGTCATTTAAAATCATCACCTAATATCAAAAGAATCCACATTTAAATTAGTAATACTTAGTTGAATGTGTTTTAATAAGGGACGTTTTGTTATAGGCTATGCATGTTAATATTGAAGGATTTATCAAGTCACAGTGCTCAAGACATTTTTTATTGTCATTGTGCTAACAGTTATTTCAGATAAAAATATCAAGAAATTATTGATAATACATTTACAGTATTTTGCTTTGGGAGAAAATGAACCGACTGTTGATACTAGTTCCTGTCACTGCGTGGCAGCAGTGAGCTGTGACGCGTGCGGCCGCTCCTCAGGAACATACTATTGATAGAAACGGAGAAAAAGAATCTTCTCACAGCAGCGCTGTATGCGCTGTCCTCGTTAGCTCAGCCGCCGGATTAATCTGCCTCTGTTGATGATTTATTAAGTCTTTCAGCATTTTGGTATATCCGATTCTATAACACTTGTTATCACGCAAGGGAATGTACTACAGATAATCGTGTCTACGTAAGTAATGTGCTTACACAGCTTGCTAGCATTTCTTGGTCCAGTAGCAGTGTTTATAAACGCACACGCGAAACTTTTCGCCACGTTACATTTAACGTTACTGTACGTAAGACTCGACATCGTTTATTAATAACTTTATTTCACAGCTCTTCTGACTTTGTAGTGTATTTAGCCAGTAATGTTGTCCTTATATAAGTAAGAATGATACAAATATTCAGACTTTGTACATTGGTGTCCAAAATGATTTGAACACTAGGATTTTCAGAAGCTATTTTTTTGTAAGTCAGTTATTTCTGATATAGTTTACATATCTAATCATTAATTTTGTCATTCATTGTAATAATCCAAAGAGATTTTTGTCTGACAACAGCCAGTGCTTCACACATAGATCTGATCTCATCATCATTATCATCCAGTCTGTCTTGAATGACATGAAAAACAACAAACTGAGATCCAGAAGAACTGTGGGAATGAATCCAAGTTGCTTCAAGAAACCTGAAAAACTATGCACCTAGGGCAAAAGCTGCTTTAAATGCAAACTGTTACACCAAATGTTGATTTAATTTAGTTATTTGAAGTTAATTAAGAAAATCTATGAATGGCATTATTTTTGACAACATCCCCATTTTACAGAATTTTTTACGCTTTTCACAGTACTGTCTTTTTGAAGCAGCTTTGTCACAGTTCTTCTGGATTTATTTACTAGTAACTGCTTTAAAGGGATAGTTCACCCAGAAATCAAAATGATGTGATTAATAACTCTGCCCATGTTATTCCAAACCCGTGAGACCTCTGTTTATCTTCGGAACACAGTTTAAGATATTTTAGATTTAGTCCGAGAGCTCTCAGTCTCCCCATTGAAACTGTGTGTACGGTATACTGTCCATGTCCAGAAAGGTAATGAAACATCATCAAAGTAGTCCATGTGACATCAGACAGTTAGAGTTTATTGAAGCATCGAAAATACATTTTTGTCCAAAAATAGCAACAACTACGACTTTATTCAGCATTGTCGTCTTTTCGTGTCTGTTGTGAGAGAGTTCTGAACAAAGCAGTTTGTGATATACGGTTCGCGAACGAATCATTCGATGTAGCCAGATCTTTTTGAATCAGTTCACCAAATCGATCTGAATCGTTTTAAACGGTTCGCGTCTCCAATATGCATTAATCCACAAATGACTTAAGCTGTTAATTTTTTTAACGTGGCTTACACTCCCTCTGAGTTCAAACAAACCAATATCCCGCAGTAATTCATGTACCGTATTTTCCGGACTATAAGTCACACTTTTTTTCATAGTTTGGCTGGTCCTGCGACTTATAGTCAGGTGCGACTTATTTATCAAAAATAATTTGACATGAAACAAGAGAAATGAACCTAGAGAAAACATTACCTTTTCCAGCCACGAGAGGGCGCTCTATACTGCTTAGTGCTCCTGTAGCCTACACTGAGCAGCATAGAGCGTCCTCTCGCAGCTGTAGACGGTAATATTTTCTCTTGGATCTAAATAAATGCGACTTATAGTCCAGTGCGACTTATATATGTTTTTTTCCTCATCATGACATATTTTTGGACTGATGCGACTTGTACTCAGGTGCGACTTATAGTCCGAAAAATACGGTACTCAAACAGTACACTGACTGAACTGCTGTGAAGAGAGAACTGAAAATAAACACCGAGCCGAGCCAGATAATGACTCGTTCACGAGTCAAGAACCAGTTGCATCGGTTTTCGGATCACCAGTAGCTCTTTCAGGCGCTCTGTGTTTCAGTCTGCTTCACGCTGAATCACACATGCGCAGTATCATCAGCTCCTCGGTTCACGAATCGCACGCGTCTGATAGAAACAGTTCTTGACTCGTGAACGAGTCAGTCTTTTGTTCGTTATCTGGCTCGGCTCGGTGTTCACTGTCTCACAACAGACACGGAAGAGAAGACAATGATGAATAAAGTTGTAGTTTTTGCTATTTTTGGACTAAAATGTATTTTCAATGCTTCAAAATTTTTTAACTGACCCTCTGATGTCACATGGACTACTTTGATGATGTTTTTCTTACCTTTCTGAACATGGACAGTAGACCGTACACACAGCTTCAATGGAGGGACTGAGAGCTCTCGGACTAAATCTAAAGTATCTTAAACTGTTTTCCGAAGATAAATGGAGGTCTTACTGGTTTGGAACGACATGAGGGTGAGTTATTAATACATAAAAAAAAAACATAATTTAGATTTTTGGGTGAACTATCCCTTTAAGTGCTACAGTGCATCTCATCCTATTGACTGCAAAAGATCTGCCATTTCTTGCAGTGATATGTTACTCCACTCTCCCACCAAGACATGTTCAGTTGTTCTTGAGCATGTCTGGTGGCACACATCGTTACTGCCACATCTAGGTCAATCTTATATTACAGACACAGCAGTTTATTTCTCTAGGCACATCTGCAGTCCTCATGCCTCCTGGACTATGGCATGTTTGCACAGGTGATCGGCGACCCTGGGCATCTTCTAGTGTTTTTAGAGTATGTGTGTGTATGTATATATATATATATATATATATATATATATATATATATATATATATATATATATATATATATATATATATATATATATATATATATATATGTATGTTTTAAATTATTTCTGGTAGAAACTGTCATTCATCATCCAGTGCTATTGTACTGATAGTTGCTCATCTCTGGTTCTGCCAATAGATGGCACTATTTTCCTTTGTTTTGATAGGTCTGGTGATAAAGATGTGCCTTCAGTTCCAGATGCTTGTTCGTATTACTGTGAATTATTCCAGTATCGGTGATACAGCATTAGGGAACTGATTTTTTTTGGGGGGGGGGCGGCTATCTCACCTCTGGTTGAAGCTCTTGTTTTGATCAGCATGTTTAACTAAGGTTGTCTTTATGCTTATCTCTTCCTCACTTTACTTTTTTTTAAGACCGAGTATGCATTATTTGAAACTTACACTTATAGGAAATAGTATGAGCTGTGACGTCCAAATAAATGAGAAATGAGATAGATATGGCATGGATCAGTATTAGTGATAATTCAGGAAAAAAAAAAAAGTTTTTCCTTGAAGGATTTGGTGTAGGCACTAGGCAGCTTGAAGTACAAATGTTGTGTAAGCTTCCTTGTAGGCGATGATATCTTATCAGTACTTTGTGACGCAGCATCTTCTCGGTGCAGATCATGTCAGTTATACCACTGTCAATATGACACATTAATTCTTCTTTAGGATGTAAAAGCTGAAATGCAAACAAACACAGATCCTTGTTCACCACGCCTAAGTTTAACGTTTGACACGTAACACACCTTTACAGATGAAAAGAAGTGCATGGCTGAAGAATGAATGCAGGCACATGCCATCACATACTGAAGCAAGCAATACCTGCTCTGTCACTCTGAGCAATGAAGTCACAGGTTTTGAGGACGTGGCATTTTTTTGGAGAACGTTGACAATTTTGAGTGACCTTTTTTGCATATAAGCATAGGTTTGTCAGCAAGTCCGATTATAATTTATTATATTAAGAAGTTAGTTTTATTTAAATACAAAAATATTCAACACATAACTGAATATTTTTTTTACATGTTCTTCGGTCAAATATACCACTGAAAACATACCCTAAAAAGTTTTGTATTTGTAATTTCTGTTACTGTATCTAGAGAACCATTCTGTTTTATGAAAATGTATTTAATAAGTAATTAAGTAATTAAATGAAAATAATAATTGATGATAAATTAAAGTGGCTATAATGTGAAAATGCACACATTTCAATGCATATCAGTATAGTTTTGTCAGCAAGTCAGAATGATATTTGTTATATTAATACCAAAACATAATAAAATACACGTGTATAATACATTTTATATATACATTTATTAATATATTCAGATTAATACTTTAATATTTTAACAGATAATCATTCTTAATTTTTTTTTAAATGATTACAAATTTGTCAATTATTTGATTATAATATTGTATATAAAAAGACTACAGCAAATATATTTATTTAGCTGGTTTAATAAAGCTAAAAATCAAAAAGAAAAAAAAAAA
This sequence comes from Carassius gibelio, assembly GCF_023724105.1. Taxonomy (NCBI): domain Eukaryota; kingdom Metazoa; phylum Chordata; class Actinopteri; order Cypriniformes; family Cyprinidae; genus Carassius; species Carassius gibelio. Next base: position 9,197,058 of record NC_068396.1, read on the forward strand.
AGGTTTAAATGTGCAAAAATATTGCCATTTCGCTACAGAATGTGATACATCAGATTTGTCATCAGAAGTGTGTTTTGGAATTATAGTTATATGCTGGAATGTACAAACGATGTACACCATCTTCTGATTCATCTGCTAGAAGGAAGTTTGTCAATTATTATTTATGGCTGATATTTCTGTGTACACAGTACACATACTTGCCAAATGTGTGTACGTGTATTTCCTTCTCATCTCCCCACCTTTAAGCACGTCTTCTTTGAGTGGAGAGGATGCAGGGGGCGGAGACACAACAAGTTCGCCTCTCTCCCAGACAGCCAATCAGTGCGCAAGAGTTGTCTTATGCCCGCCCCCAGGGCCGGTCCTGCCAGAGCTGCTTTGTGTGAAGCATGCAGAGGGCCGTTGTCCACCTCCCTTTTGCTTTAATGGCTGTCAGAGACGCCGAATAGAGGGAGAGCAGCTAGAAAGGGTCTCTGTTTGATTAGAAAGCAGCGGAAAAGACAACACTGCACACACCATGATGCCAGGACATGCTAGAAACCCACACGTGAGTCAGATGCCATTTTGTCATTTGCTTTTCTTCCTTTCTTCTGCCTGCGTCCATCCCTCTCCCTCCCCCGTTTGTAATGTTTAGGGTGCAGCTAGAGTCTTGTGATGCCTCTTAGCAGAGATGGTGAGTGTGTGAGCTGGAAACATTGTGGGTTTCTCAGTATCTTGATGTGGACACTTAGTCAGAATGGTATTAGTGATGTGACTATGTTTTATTTTTATGTGGAATAGATGACAAACACAGAGGCTGGTGGGACAGATGGACAGTGCTCTAGAATCCCTCTAGTACATAGTAGGACAAGAGTGAAAGTGATGAAGATTTCCCAAAAGGCCTAGCACTGCCTTAAACTATGCCATATGCTGTCGTAACCTCATTTTTGGAGGAAGCGTGGGGGTTGGTCCTGAAGATGTTCTGTAGACATCTATTGGCTGTAGAGCACAGACACTGAACTGTCTGAGACCTTGTTCATGTCATACCACGAGAGTAAAATCACGTGATCGTGAATCTTTGAATAAGTCTTTATTATACAGGGTTCTTCTGCGTGAATAACCTATATTTGTATATGTAATGTCAGGTTAAGATTACTGCACTTAAACATTTTGGTCTGTAAGATTTCCTGTGTAAAAAAAATCAGCTTCCACAAAAATTTTTTTTCAACATTATTAATAAGAAATATCAGCTGGAAATGGAGTGAAGGCTCTTTAAAATTCTGTTTTGCCATCACAGGAGTAGATTACGTGATCAAATATATTAAAATAAAAAAGTTAGATAAATTTGTAATAATTTTTCCCAATATTACTGTTTTTACATTTTTTTTTATCATAAAATGCAGCCCTGATTAAAAAATTATACAAAAAAAAAATGAAAAAATATTAACAATCTTAAACTTTTTAAAGGTACACTACATTGTTTTGAACTAACCTTGGCAACAAACATAGATTTGTTGTAAAGCACACACAAGACACTTAAAATGTTCATTCATTCTTTTGCTTTATTTCATTCATATCATTGGTCCGATTGTTCATTTGATCCTGTTTAACCAGTTTGTGTTTTCTAGCTTGATTAAATCACTGTGACATCTTACCACTGTACCGACTGTACATTTTTCAGTGGCACATGATATTGAATTATAAATGTACGGCCCATTTAACATACTCTAAAGATTTACATATAATTTAAACTTCTTCTATTATAAATAATTCTGAAATGTTTTTGTGAGATATAATGTCAAGCTGGCGTAACCAAACTTATATTTAAATGAAGAATAAAAAGGCTAAAATCTTTGAGAATGAGCGATATTAAGGTGTTTGTCATATTTTTTTATTTTTTATATTAATAGTAGTATTTAGTAATTATGTTGTGATCAAACAGCAATAAAGCTGTTGCATTTTTTAATTTTACTAATATTTAAAATTGTTAAATCAGAGGAATTGTGGTTTGAATAACATGAAAAAAGAAATTAAAATTGATTTACATTTAAAAATATATTGATTTGGAAATGTACCCATGTTTTAAGAGCATGAAACCTCTAGGACATCTCTGTTATGCTTTGTACCAGTTAATTAATGCTTCAGCTCTCTTGTGCAACCGGTTTGTCATGGCATTTAGTTGTGACAGTTTGCATTTGACATGATTTTCCACTTGTCTTCGGTTTTGTGGCAGAAGACGACCAAAAACCACAAACTTGAACATATTTGCATTGGCTACAAGACACACCCTTGTGGCATTCCTCCATGTTTGAGATAGTTTGCGTTTAAATTTGTGCAATGAATGGCTGACGATATTAATATCATTGAATATCGTTGTATGGAATCAATCATATTATGAGACAGCTCCGTATTTCTCGATGTCATACTAAGTGAGCCATAAAGCCTAGTGTATCAAAAATATTTTCTTTTATACATATATTTTTGTAAAGATTCATTAAACTATTTCGTTCTAAAAATTTAACTTTTTTTTTCTTCTGACTGTTATTTAATTCTGTCAGGATTTACATTTACAAATATAGCTAGTTGGTCTTTGGCAGGTTTGGTGATTTCCCTATAATGCAGTTGGGACTTTGGCACTCATAACATTAGCTACTATATTCCATGTACTTTGCTTCTGCTACTTTCCAGTTGTGTTGTTTACTTAATGCCTGTAAAACAGGTTTGAAATTTTTGAAATGGTCAATGTCCAAATACAATGCATAAGCATTTGAAGGTGTCCTCTGACATTGAAAGCATTTAACAATGTGAGCTGCAGTAAAGGATTGTGTATTCAGGCAGGTCACTTTAATAATGGATGCATAGTTTTATATTCATCTATGAAGTGATATAGCAAAATATACCTCTTTTCATTTCTTATTCTGTTTTCATGCCTCAGAGTGTTCAGGTCAGGAATACTCATGTAAGTATGATCCTTCTCAATTTGGAAACCCCTGGCATGAAAGCTTGCTCTGATTTACTACAATAGGATTACATATATTTTTTTTCATTTTTTTTTCTTTCATTTAAGCATACAGGCAAAGATTTGGAATTTGGTGTGTGTGTGTGTATATATATATATATATATACACACACACAAACTCCAGTCTTTTGCACGGTAGTGTAACAGATCAAGTTCCAATCTTGGATGATGATTGGTCAATACAGGGTTCAAGTTGTGTTGAAATTAAATATACTTTAGTAATATGTAGTGCTGGGCGGTATACCGGTTCATATCGGAAACTGTTGTATATTTTCGATATAAATTTTTTATATACTGCCATACCGATGTATTTAATTACTCAATATTCGAAACGAACGTTATGCTGCGCCGCGGCCATTCGACAATGTTTCAGAAGGACCCTTTACAATGTTGCACTTTACAATGTAGCAGCGACTGCGAGGCGTGGTGAGGGTAAACACAGTAGTGCTCTGGTGTTACGTTATAACGACTCTTTCACAGTTCACACATACTCCGTCTGCAGTGCGTATTGTATTTTTTTAACGCACCCATGTTAACGGATTCCAGCATTCACATTGCATGGGGTTGCGGTCCGTCAGTGCGTTCAAGGAGCGGTGCGTCTGCAGCAGTGCAGCAAAAGTTTACATACCCAGTGTGTATATATATATATATATATATATATATATATATATATATATATATATTAGATGATATAAAATCAAAACAATGAACAAATGTTGTGTTTGCGGACTGCATATGCACTGCAGACGGAGTATGTGTGAAACAGGCGTTACAGGGAAGATGGATGCTGCAGAACTAGTAGAACATGACACAGAAGAACATGTGCCAAAAAGAGGAACCATTTTATGCAAGAGCTGTCAGACTACAAGCACGTCTTGGAATATCAACCAGCAGAAAATGCATTGTACACCTGATTATGTACGAAAAAAAAAAAAAAAACGTCATAAACCGGGAACCCGCCATAATTTAGAAAAAAAAAAAACATGATATAAATTTTTGTTCAAACCTCCCAGCACTAGTAATGTGTATAAGTCATTAGTTTACATGTCAGGGACTATGTCTTCTAGTGGAAGGATGGCACTGAATAAACCATTGCTTTTAATGATTTGCTTATGTAGTAACTTTTTTCAAAGCATTACTAAGCTGTGACTAATTTTGCATATTCAGTCTTCTTTATACTTTATCAGAATACTGTGTTCATTTGTAATCATGTTCCTCATTTAGGAACTTTACTATCTGAAGACACAGAAAGCACAGCCGAAGATGGAGCGATCAGAGAAGAGATCAAAGGAACGACTACGTGTGTGCGTGGCCACCTGTAACAGAGCGGACTACTCTAAACTCGCACCCATCATGTTTGGCATCAAGTCTCACCCTGAAATCTTTGACCTGGAGGTGGTGGTGCTGGGTTCACATCTCATTGACGATTACGGGTAAGACTGCTAGATTATGCTGATCATAAGTCCTCTAACTGATACACATTAAAATGTTTAAGGAATATTGCATATCAGACCAGCTGACAACCATGAGCGCTTGAATAAATTAGTTTTGTTATTCCAAAACTGAAATGCTTTTGTTTCTTCAATGGAACACAAAACAAAGGTATTTTGTCCATGCGTTGAAAGTTGGTGTGATCCAAAGTTCTTTTGGTCCCCACTGGTTTTCATTTAACAGACAACAGTTTGAGACATTCTTCAAAATTTAATTTAATTTTTAATTCTTTTGTGTGTTCCATTGTAGAAAGCAAGTCTGAAATGTGACATGTTTGTGAGTAAGTGATGATAGAATTTTCATTTATTGGTGAACGGTTCCTTTGAACAGATCTGATCCCGATCTGTTTTGACTGTAATTTAGGTGATAATGTATCATAGCAGTATGTATCATATCAGTAACTCTTATCTTCACCTCGGCTTGAGAGCTTCAGAACATGAATCGGCACTATTTCTCACTGTTGCTATGGAAATGTTGGAATGCAGCTCTTGACGGTGGGAGCTTGGCTTTCACAGTGGGCTGCTGATGGTGGCTGAAAGACATTGTCTTTTATCAGTGAAGCCAAAGCCGTCTTGACTCCTCCTTGGGTCACTTAAACTTGACATAACCTACAGGGAGCAAAGACTGTCTTTTTCAAAGTACTGTTAATGGACAACATGCTGTCTCTTATCATTTCGAAATCATTTCTGCCTTTAATGCTAAATACTAAAAATAAAATACATTTAGAATATGTTCCCCATTCTAACTGTAACATACAGCTAAGATGTTATTGTAATATTTGCATACTGAATCCAAATTGGTCTTCTTTTTAACATTTATTTGCATACTGAATTGTGATGGATCTTTCTTGATCTTTGATGCATAATAGGACTGTAAAAACTTATCGCTAAAATCAATAATAATCATTAAAATAATTTAAAACTAATTAGTTTGACAGGATTTGCAACAGCAATTTTTATAATGGATTAAATTTTTTTTATTAAGCACAATTATTGTTTTATATATATATATATATATATATATATAAATAATCATCGGATTAATTGATGATCAAAATAATCGCAGCAAATTATAATTAATGATTCGTTTCTTTCTGTCTTTCCCAGAAACACGTTTCGTATGATTGAACAGGATGAGTTCGATATCGGCTCTAAGTTGCACACCATTGTTCGTGGTGAGGACGAAGCTGCTATGGTGGAGTCTGTGGGTCTCGCTCTCGTGAAGCTTCCTGACGTACTCCAGCGTCTCGCCCCTGACGTTCTGCTCGTTCACGGTGACCGTTTTGACGCTCTGGCCTTGGCGACAGCAGCGGCTCTAATGAACATTCGCATTTTGCACCTGGAAGGTGGAGAAGTGAGCGGCACCATTGATGATTCCATTCGTCACGCCATCTCCAAACTGGCACACTACCACGCCGTCTGCACGCGCTCGGCCGAGAGACACCTCATCTCTATGTGCGAAGACCACTCTCACATTTTATTGGCTGGCTGCCCTTCATACGACAAGCTGCTTTCCGCCCACCAACGAGATGATTACACTGATATCATCAAGTCGTGGCTTGGTATGTACTATAGAGGAATGGGTTGTGGTGGCAGTTACTAGAGAAAAACAATGAAGACTGTGCATTAAAAACAGCACAAAATAACAAATTTAAAGTTTGTTAAAAACTTCTAACACTGTCTTTTATGAATATGTGGTTTTACTTTTGTCTTAAACAGGGGATGCTGTGAAGGAACAGGACTATATTGTAGCTCTGCAGCATCCTGTTACCACAAACATCAAGAATTCCATTAAGATCTATGAGTTAATGCTGGACGCCCTCATCTCCTTCAACAAGAAAACTCTCGTTCTCTTCCCGAATATTGATGCAGGTCAGCTCTTTTTTCTTGTTCTTTTCCCACTTTTTGTGACTGATAACACTATTTACACACTTTTGCTTCCTGAGTACAGCTGCAGTTTCTCTCAGATTGAAGGGTTTTATGTGAGCCTTAGTGGTTTATCAGCAGTGTAAGATAACTACCAAGGGCTTTAGAAACAGACAAAACAGTTTGGCGGTTTGTTTTGAGTAGACACTACTAGAGGCAGCAGTCAAAAAGCAGAGTTGCTGTTTCTTCCATTGGAATAGTTAAAGTTCAGGTTGAGCTTTATTGTCATTCCGCTACATGTGTGGACATACAGTGGAACGAAATGTCATGCCTTACGGGACCACGGTGCTACATAAATACAGACATAACAACAATGAAGTAAAACAGTATAAAACTATACACAACTAACCTACTGATAGAAAATCTGTTTACAAAATCACATGGGTGGTGGATTGGGTGGTGTCACCAAAGTTTTATTACAGTATGTGTAATTTTATGTACATGGTTAAAATATAGTTGTTTTGATGTAGCTTCAATAAAAAAAATGTAGACACTATAATCAATGCTCTTTTAGTGTCAATTATGTTCTAATGTAATATTTATTTTAGTGTTGGGCAACAATTTCACTTTTTTATTGCGATTAATCGCATTACTGTCTGCGATTAATTGCAATTAATCGCATTATGCACAAAAAAAAATGCATTCAAGAGTAGTGATTTGTGCACTTTTTGTGCAAGTAGGTCTACTGCTATATGAACAAAAGTGTAATAACATTTGGTTTGCTAACACTTTAAACAAATAAGGTGCTTGCTTTTTACAGCAGTGTTCCTTTTACATAGTAGCAGTTAACATATTTTAAGTAGCCTAAATCTCAACTTATAACATTAATGTAATTAAATTAAATCTAAAACAAGCCATTTGTCACTGCCAGGACATTAACTTTTTTCTAGAACATATTTTATAGTTTGTTATAGAAAAACAAGTTATGCTCCGAGTCCAGAGCATTGATCATAACATTATAATACGCATCTTCGTATTAGAGATTTGCACGATTGCGGCACGGGACAACAATTGATGTGCGGTTATAGACTCCTTGTGTGTGGAATGCGGGAGAATATTTAGGGTGTGCTCACACTAGCCAATCGTAAGCCCCAAAGCCCGGTTCGTTTTATTAGTGTGATCATTCCGTGTAGCAGTCCCTGGCTCCGCTGGAAGAGGTGCACAAGAGTGCTGTTCAGTTGTATATTTTGCTGTTAAAAATAACAATGGACAGTGGTTTGTGAATGCTGATGCTTAGCCTAAATAATTTGATCGGGAGCATTCCCTCGTGTGACCCATGATTTGTCTTTATGTGTATTCAGAGCCAGTGAGCAATGGACTTTAATAATAATAAAAAACTGCATTAACGTACAATAAAATAAATATATTTTAATAGTAACTATGATGTAAATTTGTGGTTATTCCACCAGCCCCAAATGTCAGGGCCTTTCAATTCTAATATTACTTTTGCCATTGTATTACTTGTATTATTTCATATAGCTTTCATTTTAAAGTTACGTTAAATTGTAGGTTGTTTTTTTTTTGTAGTAATTTTACTGTTTCTACTAAAGTTTTATTTTCGTTAGTTGCCAAGAAAATATTTCTAATTTTTGTCCATGTTTTCTTTTTTAAATCTAATAAGGTGTATTTCATCTAATAATTGTTTCATTTTATTTAAGCTTTATTTCAATATATATATATATATATATATATATATATATATATATATATATATATATATATATATATATATATATATATATATATATTTAGTAGTTATAGTTAATAACACCTAATATAATATGTAATAATTGTAGTTTAAATTAAATGTAAACTCCCCAACCCCAACCCCCACCCCCCCCCCCCCCCAAAAAAAAAAAAGATTTGTGACTCTTATCTGTATCTTAGCTGTAGTTTGGTTCAATTGTTCAACAAACTTTACCATTTGAAACAATCTTAGGAATTCTTCCCTGAATAAATGTTATAGAAGTATAGTAGAATTCAGCTCCATTAATACCATACTGCTGTGTTTTGTGTCATGTAGGCAGTAAGGAGATGGTTCGTGTGATGAGGCGGAAGGGAATCGAACAGCATCCGAACTTCCGTGCGGTGAAGCATGTTCCGTTCGATCAGTTCATCCAGCTGGTGGCACACGCCGGCTGCATGATCGGGAACAGCAGCTGTGGAGTCCGTGAGGCCGGAGCGTTCGGAACACCTGTCATTAACCTGGGCACTCGCCAGACAGGCCGAGAAACAGGTCAGAGTAGTTATGTTTATCTTTATAGCGTTTGTTCTTTTATATCCATGATCTACAGGATCCTTGAAATCAGCTTGGCATGTTTATTCTTCTGAACAGGCCCAGACTGCTTTTTGTTTAAATCTTTTGTTCGTGTTATTTTTTGGCATTAGGTGAAAATGTTCTACACGTACGAGATGCAGACACGCATAATAAAATATACCATGCCCTGGAGCTGCAGTTTGGAAAACGTTACCCCTGGTAAAATATATATCTCTCTCTTTCATACTATATGTCCTTCTATATATTTATATCTCTCTGTGTGTGTATATTTTAGTATTTTCAGTTGTCAGTTTAATTTTTATTTTAAGTTTTAGTAATTTTTTGTTTAATTTTGTTCCTTTTTTATTTTTGTGATTTTTATTATTTTATTTTTGTTTTATATTTCTCTTAAGGACTTCTTTATTTTCCCATTATAGTTTAGTGATAGTTATTAGTACCAGTTTAATTTGAAATAGTATTTTTAGTAAAAATCTAAGTACAAAAATTCAAACTTATTTTATTTTACCAAGTTGACAAATTTCTTTTTTTTATTATTTGTTGTTTTTAATATAGTTATAAACATAAATATATTTCAATTAATGTTTAATAGTTTTCATTAAAAATAACACAAAGTAATATAGAATTTAAGCTTTTTTGTAATTTGAAGTTTTATTATTGATTAAGAACTTATTTTATTTCAGTTAGTTGCCAAGGCAAGTTAAGATTTTTATTTAATAATTAAATTTGATCACATACTGTTATGTTTGGACCAGTCAGCTCATTTTTGTTCATTCTTAGATAACTCAAATGTAACAACTGTAAACTCGGACCCTGAACATATCCTGTGTGTTCTGGCTCTGTCCACTAGCTCCAAGATCTACGGTGATGGAAATGCAGTCCAGCGTATCTTGAAGTTCATGCAGACCATTGACCTTTCTGAGCCACTACAGAAAAAGTTCTGTTTCCCACCGGTGAAGGAATGCATCTCTCAAGATATCGACCACATTTTGGAGACCCAGAGTGCTCTCGCTGTAGATTTGGGGGGAACCAACCTTCGTGTCGCCATTGTCAGTATGAAGGTATGCAGAACAAACCTCTAGAGTCAGGTGTTCAGATCCAGTTCATCTTTTAAACGCTGCAGGACATGCTCTCCGTTCTCAGTACAGCTGTGTTTGCTGATGACAGGATCTGTGTGCCAGACTGTGACGTGTTTTATCCAGCAGGATATGTAGCACTTATGTAAATATTCCATTCATCTGACGCACAAAGTTCTGTTAGTAAAACAAACAGAGGCAGGTTTAATCCGAAGGGTTGTGTAATCAGCTCTTTCTGTGTGTGAATAGTGCAGTTTCTTTGACCGCAGACTGATAGACTCACCATTTAATATCTAATTAGTTAAATTAGTTTAATTAAATATGAGGCTGCTTATGTCAGATTTATGTATTTTACAATATTACTCATCATTAACTAAAAATAGTTGCAAAATATTTGTTTATAATTATAATATAATAGTTGGTTGTCTTTGTTTTGCGTCATGTTCGTTTGTTGTTTACACTTCCTTAGACACGAAATTAGGTGTCCGATATTTTCAGATATTGAGGATTTCGTTTTGTAAATGTGTGCTTGTGTTTCAGGGAAAAGTGGTTAAGAAATATATCCAGTTGAATCCCAAGACGTTTGAGGAGAGGATCGAGCTGATACTGACCATGTCCAAACAGGCCATGGCTGACGCCGTTCACCTCAACTGCAGAATCCTGGGTGTCGGTATGTCTGCGTTTGTCCCTGGTCTCTTTTCTATGTGTCTGTATATTCACTCACTCATTCACTGTCCATTTGTTTCAGGTGTGAGCACAGGGGGGCGTGTGAACCCACAAGATGGGATAGTCCTCCACTCCACTAAGCTAATAAATGAGTGGAGTTCGGTGGACATCCGTACACCTCTTTCTAGTGCACTTCATCTCCCCGTGTGGGTGGATAATGATGGCAACTGCGCCGCCCTTGCAGAGAGGAAGTTTGGTCATGGGAAGGGCATGGAGAACTTTGTCACCATTATAACTGGAACCGGTCCGTTCCCTTTATTACAACCCTTTCTGTTAGTTGCTGGGGTAGTGGGTTTTCCCTTTTGTTTGATAATGCAAAGAATGAGGCCTGACAGAAAGTGGAATTAAAGCTGACAGACTGGACACACTGGTTATTTAGGTTACTGCAATCGTATTGTACACTTAAGAGGGTAATTGTCAAGAAAGTGTTTTAGATACCTGATTTTTTTCCATTTGAAAAGGTTGCAGCTAAAATATTTTTAAGTAATATCATAATATTTTAAACATAATATTAATAATGTAAATGTTTATATCTTTATGTACTTCACCATTTAAATATTTGGGGTCAGCAAGTTTTTTTACATTATTATTTTTTACATACATTATACATTTATTCAGCAAGAATGCATTAATTTTATCAAACGTGACAGTAAATACAGTTTTAATACTACAAAACATTTCTATTTGGATTAAATGCAGTTGAACTTTCTATATATCAAAGAATCCTGTCCACAAAAATATTAAGCAGCACATCTGAGCATCAAATCAGCATATTATTATGATTTCTTAAGGATCATGTGACTGAAGACTGGAGTAATGATGCTAAAATAAAAAATAAAAATAAATAATCTACATTAAATTGTTATAATATTTAATGTAGTTTTTTTCCCTTTTTGATCAAATAAATGCAGCCTGGGTGAGCATAAGATACCTCTTTCAAAAAAGTGACATATCTGTTCATTACATGTATATTAGGGCATTAATAACATCTGTTTCTAGGAATGAATCAGAAAACATTGATAAATATCGGTTTTCTCTTTAACTGATGCAGATGTGTGTACTGTATAGAAGTAATTAGAAACACATGATAAAACAGATTTCCGTTTGATCACAAATCTAATGTCATGTTTCTGCATAAATAAAGGCTGAAACAGATCAAAATGTTCTTTTTTTTATTTTTATTTTTTTTTACTTTTATTTGACTTCTGTGACTCTGCCTGTAATGAGCTTTGCCTTGTGTTTATTTGTGCAGGAATCGGAGGTGGTATAATCCAGCACAATGACCTGATCCATGGCAGCACGTTTTGCGCGGCTGAACTGGGTCACATCGTGGTCTCACTGGAAGGACCAGAGTGCATGTGTGGCAGCCACGGCTGCATAGAGGCCTACTCATCTGGTCTCGCCCTACAGAGAGAAGCCAAGAGACTCCATGACGGTGAGACGGTTAGACTAAAGCACACTTATCAGCTTCGCCCACTGTCACAAAATGCTTCAGCTTTTCAAGTATTTTTTTTTCTGTTGGTAGTAAAAAATTAAACTGGTTTGAATTCCTGTAAAACGTCACAGTTAAGAGTGATGTTAACCCTCACTATTGTTTGTACTTGTCTGAACTCATATTTCTTCACCAGCCTTTATCTGTTCATTCTTTAAAGACAAAAATGGACCCAGCCCTGACATGACAGAATAATCACCCTGAAGGCTAGCCAACAATGTGGCGTAAAAGTAGAAACACCTACTAACTTTTTTTTTTTTTGTAGTGTAATAGTGTCTCGACATTTGATGGATGTCTTGTTCATTTATTTTAGTGAACTTAATAATTTATTTTGAATTTCTGCTTTACAATAAGGTCCCATTAATGTGTTAACTAACAATAAGCAGTACATTTGTTACAATAACAGAACTGTTAATTTTATATATATATATATATATATATATATAGACTAAATAAAACAAACTAAATGTATAAATATATATAAAATACCAATTAATACATGATTTAGACATTAAGAAGAAATTTAGAACCTTAAAGTAATGCAAAGTGTTAATAAAATATGTATTATAAATAAAAATAAAAATTAAATTGATTTTTATGGTTACATTTAGAATCCGTAAATAATAGTATCATCCTAAGGTATGGTTTGCAATAGAAGTTTGCATAATAAATGTTGTCCAAGTTAAAGTAAAATGTTGTCATAACATGTTTCTTTGACGTTTAATGACAGAGGACTTGCTGTTGGTGGAAGGAATGACTGTGAATAATAAAGAACAGGTGAATGCTATTCATCTCATCGAAGCTGCACGCCTCGGCAACTCCAAAGCAGAGAGTGTACTTCACACCGGTAAGATGCACATTCAAGTACATGCATTATTCTGAGCAGATTTGTAGTGAAGAAAAGCAGTGACAGCCTCTCTTCTGCTCCCTAACAGCGGGAACTGCCTTGGGTTTGGGCATTGTGAACATCCTGCACATGATCAACCCGTCTCTGGTGATCCTGTCTGGTGTCCTGGCACCGCACTATGAGAATCCCGTTCGTCAGGTGATCAGCCAGCGCGCTCTCCTCTCTGCGCAGGAGACCAAGGTCATGGTGTCTGAGCTCGAGGATCCTGCGCTGCTGGGTGCCGCCAGTATGGTACTGGACTACACCACCCGCCGCACCTACTGAAAGAGCTCGAAGACCGGGAACCAATCAGTTACAGATTTAAAGACAGAGGGCCAATCATGCGCTATGTCCTTTTTAGGATCCTAGTGGCTTCGAAGCCTGACCTAAACACTTTTATTCATCTAGTTTTGTACCATAGTCACATGTAGGTGCTATATTATTTGGGATCAGTTGTCTTTTTTAATTTTGAAGAATGGTTTTTATTTAATATTTGTAAAGTGGAACTAAGGGGTATTTGTTACAGACAGGCTGCTATAAAAACACTAATGTGGTTTCATCACCCATTATGTCTATCTTGCTTTCTATTGTTTGTATTTTTTATCGGAGGCAGTCGCATTCTCCTTTGCGCCTTACGCTGATCGTTGCCAAGCCTTTACTGTGTTTCAGCACCAAATGTTTCACTGTATTTGTTTACTCAGCCTGTATGAATGAAAAATGTTTGTCCAGTATGTCTAAAGTAATTTAATATTTAATTTTAATCACAGAACATGTAGAACTGTTTTCCTATTGTGAACATTAAAAATTATTGAAAACAAAGTTTCCTTTTTTGCCAGTGAATTGTTATAATAATATAATCCTAAAATATTCTGCAATACACTTAGATAGATAGATAGAGCAATATTCTGCAAATATGTCACTGTCTTTCATTAATATTTAAGGTTTCTATCTATCTATGTATCTATCTTTAAAATGCAAATACTATCCTTTTGGTTTCTTAAGCTTTTTAACACTTCTCATTGATTTACGAGACCGTCTCTTAATTTATTTTATTGTTACACCTGCAATGACACATATTTGCATATCCTTTGGGAAAGCTTCGCTATGTATAGTTGGTAGCAGGTTTCCTCTGCTAAGCCACCTAGAGACACATTTCCTGCTATCAAAGGTGCTGTAAATATATATATATATATATATATATATATATATTATTAAAAATATAAACAATTAACTAAATAACGGACACTTCACAATATACAGTACCAAAAATAAATAATAAAATATAGAACCTAAATAAAATAAATCTGTGAACTACAATACATCTGAATACAACTTCTTTAAATAAGATGCCTAAACTTAACAGAACACAAAATCTGGCATTTGTTTTTATGTATGCCCTTTGACTAGTAGGTTAAACCATTAATTTATGTAAAAACATTATTTCAGAAAGAGCCTTATAAAGATGATAATTAATGCCAAAAATGAAAATTATGTCATTAATAACTCACCCTCATGTTGTTCCGTATAGCTTTCTGTCCCTTCATTGAAAATGTATGTACTGTCCATGTCCAGAAAGGTAATAAAAACATCAGCAAAGTAGTCCATGTGACATCAGAGGGTCAGTTAGAATTTGAAGCATTGAAAATACATTTTGGTCCAAAAATAGCAAAAACTACGACTTTATTCAGCATTGTCTTCTCTTACTGTTGTCTTACTGGGTCTGATATTAGCACGCTCACAGCACTGCAGTTTAGTGATATCTGGTTCCTGAACGAATCATTCGATGTAAACTGATCTTCTTGAATCAGTTCACCAAATTGAACTGAATCGTTTGAAATGGTTCACGTCTTCAATAAGCATTAATCAACAAATGACTTAAGCTGTTAACTTTTTTAAAGTGGCTGACACTCCCACTGAGTTAAAACAAACCAATATCCCCCAGTAATTAATTTACTCAAACAGTACACTGCTGTAAAGAGAAAACTGAAGAAAAACACAGAGCCAAGCCAGATAATGAACGAAAGATTGACTTGTTCAAGAATTGTTTGTGTCGGACGCGTTCAACTGATGATTCTGCACATGTGTTAACACACAGAGCGTCTGAACCGAACTGGTTCTTTTGATGATTGATTCTGAACTGATTCTGTGCTAATGTTATGAGCGCGGGTAAACCGAAGTCTTGAATCAAGGGCAATCATCGCCAATGACGTCATTATGTTGAGCGCAAAAGAACCGGTGAACCATATTCTTCAATGATTTATTGAATCGAACTGTCCGAAAGAACCTGTTCATGGAAAAGAACCAAACTTCCCATCACTACTGGTGATCTGAAAACCGATGCAACTTGTTCTTGACTTGAGAATGAGTCAATCTTTTGTTCATTATCTGGCTCGGCTCTGTGTTCATCTTCAATTCTCTCTTCACAGCAGTTCAGTCAGTGTGCTGTTTGAGTAAATTAATTACTCTGGGATATTTGCTTGTTTTAACTCATTGGGAGTGTCAGCCACTTTAAAAAAAGTTAACAGCTTAAGTCATTTGTGGATTAATGCTTATTGGAGATGCGAACCGTTTCAAATGATTCAGTTTGATTTGGTCAACTGGTTCAAGAAGAACCGGGTATCACTAAACTGCAGTGTTTTGAACTCGCTCACAGACCAGGAAGAGAAGACAATGTTGAATAAAATCATATTTTTTTGCTATTTTTGGACCAAAATGTATTTTCGATACTTCAAAAAATTCTAACTGACCCCCTGATGTCACATGGACTACTTTGGTGATGTTTTTATTACCTTTCTGGACATATAATGGAGGGACAGAAAGCTCTCAGACTAAATCTAAAATATCTTAAACTGTGTTCTAAAGATCAACGGAGGTCTCACGGGTTTGGAACGAGGAATGAGGGTGAGTCATTAATGACATAATTTTCATTTTTGGGTGAACTATCCCTTTCAGACTTTTATTTTGAAACGCATGGGCGTGTGCACTAATAAAGCCGGAAGTTCCACGGCTCTGGCATCTCAGCATTTGACGCGTGTTTGACTCCCTCCAGACTCATTCCTGTCTTTTCTTAGGCTTTGCCTGCTGTGTGTGTGTATCTGGATTTAAAATGCCTCTTAAATTTGAGTTATGTCCCGGTCGCATGATCGGAGGAAACAACCCATGTTTCATTATTGCAGAAATCGGACAGAATCATCAGGGAGACATTGAAATCGCCAAGAAAATGATCAAGATGGCAAAGGTAACGTTACGAGTTTATTTGTATTAATCAACATCGGTACTGTACATTTATTATCGGCGGTGAGCCTGCAAGTTACAAAATGTTTTGGAAAAATGTTATTTATTTATTTTTTATTTTTTTAAACGTCAGTGGTACATTGCACGATAGGTTTCAGTTTACTACTTAATCTGATATTGGACATAAAATACTTGGAAATGTTCATTCAGAACTGCTTCTCAAATCACTTCCTTGCAGTCTAGAAGTCTGCCGTAGAATATCTTTAAAGTGTTTAGACCATAAACCTACTTATTAAGATGTTTAATAATACTTTTTGCACATTACTAATAGATACAAGTGCTAGTTCTATATTTGTAATAATTATATACCATATCAGTAAGAGTACATATAAAGACTGTATACAGAATATGACTATATTGTAAGTCTATTTTTATGACTTTTTACAAATTTCTATGTTGTCATTACTTTTAAGGTCTCGTTATTTTAAATAGTTTCTCATATGATTTACTGTATATAACTATTCCTCTTCTGTACTAGGACTGCGGGGCAGACTGTGCGAAGTTTCAGAAGAGTGAGCTGGAGTTTAAGTTCAATAAGAAAGCCCTGGAGCGGCCGTACACCTCCAAACAATCCTGGGGGAAAACATACGGAGAGCACAAGCGCCATCTAGAGTTCAGCCACGAGCAGTACAGGGAGCTGCAGCAGTACGCTAAAGAAGTGGGCATCTTCTTCACTGCGTCCGGGATGGACGAGGTGAGCGGGTTACAGCCGCACGGCGCATGCGCAGACTATTAGACTGGCATCTGTATTTGATTTCTAATGGCTTCAGGCTTACCAATAGCAAGGAAAGATAACCGTAGCCTGTGCTCACATCACATCAAATACCAAAGTCATGTGTTGTTATTTTTCTCACTAGTCATGTGAATAAGCAGTATCATGGGAAAGTTATGCTTTACGCTGATTTACTCCTGTATTATAACCATAATTATTATTTTTTTTGTCTGCTTGTGTCTTTAAGATGGCTGTAGAATTCCTGCATGAGCTCAATGTGCCTTTTTTCAAAGTTGGATCTGGAGACACCAACAACTTCCCCTACCTCAAAAAAACTGCCCAAAAAGGTGCCATTTTTCTTTTTAATGCTAAATATCTTAAAGATGTTTAAATATATTCTCTCTCTCTCTCTCTCTCTCTCTCTCACACACACACACACACACACACACTGTTCAAAAGTTTGGAAAACAGAAATTAATGTTTACTCTGCACTTTCAAAATTAATGTTTATAATGTTAAATCTAGTTTTATTTCAAATACATACTGTTCATTGAAATTTTTTATGAGTCAACGAATTCAAAAAATGTGTATCCAGGTTTTCCCAAATTTTAAGCAGCACGATATAAAATATATTAAAGAAATAATTTTATTAATAATAAAGAATTCTTAAATTAAAATAATATTTCAGAGTATTACTGTTTTGTGATAATTATTTACTACATCAAATACATTCATCTGTGATAAGCATGAGTTATAAATATTATTAACTAAAATATATAATTCACTCTTAAAACTAATTATGAAACAAATATAACTTCTGATGCTTGTCTGTGTGTGTTCAGGACGTCCCATGGTAGTGTCCAGCGGAATGCAGTCCATGGAGACCATGCGCCGTGTTTATCAAACTGTAAAGGAACACAACCAGAATTTCTGCATCCTGCAGTGCACAAGTGCATATCCTCTGGAACCTGAGGATGTCAACCTGCGGGTTATCATGGTAAAGAAACCAGCTCTTTACACACTCAGTAATCCATTTTATTTATTTCAAAAACAGCATGTGTATCAAAATCCTAATCACAGTGGTCGGCACTTTCACTTTTTTTAATATAACTTTTTTCCCCCAACCTATAGGAATATCAAAAAGAATTTCCAGACATTCCCATTGGATACTCAGGCCATGAAAGTGGGATCAGCATCACAGTTGGGGCAGTTGCACTGGGAGCAAAGGTCGTGGAGCGCCACGTGACCTTGGACAAGACCTGGAAAGGCAGCGATCATGAGGCATCTCTGGTGCCTGAAGAGCTGGCTGAGCTTGTGCGATCCATCCGCACTGTGGAGAGAGCTCTGGGCACTGGGGTGAAACGCATGCTGCCCTGCGAGGTGCCATGCCATGATAAGGTACAATAAGAACCAGTGCAAATGCATTCCTTTCCATTTTGTTACGTTCACATTTCATGACATACGTGGCAAGCATCGCTATTACTATTGCTCATAATTAGGGTTAGGGGTTATTTCTAAAATGTACTAACTCTAAAAATGTTGCTTCATCAGTGTTATTTTAATATCAATTATATTGTTTTATAGTATTTAGTAATATTTAAATTAAATTAATTACATAATGTTTAATTTAATTAAATAATAACAATAATTGTTTTACTTAATAAATCTTTATTTTTACAAGTATTTTTGTGTGCTTTTGTCATTTTACAAATTATTTTTATTATATTAATATATAATATATTAATATTATAATAATAAATTATTATTATTTTAGTCCGTATTTTTCGGACTATTAGTCGCACCTAAATATAAGTCGCGTCAGTCCAAAAATATGTCATGATGAGGAAGTCGCACTGGACTATAAGTCGCATTTATTCTGAACCAAGGGAAAACATTACCGTCTCCAGCCGCGAGAGGGCGTTCTATGTCATCAGTGTAGACTACAGGATCACTGAGCAGCATAGAGCGCCCTCTCGCGGCTGGAGACGGTAATGTTTTCTCTTCGTTCATTTCTCTGTTGATTTCTCTTGGTTCATGTTAAATTAATTTTGATAAATAAGTCGCACCTGACTATAAGCTGCAGGACCAGCCAAACTATGAAAAAAAGTGCGACTTATAGTCCGGAAAATAAAGTATATACCTTGATTTCAATGAATTTGTAATGTTGTAGCACTTTCTGTGTCAACTTCAACCCTATCTGTTTTACAGCTCCATTCTCTTTCCATCTTCTGTTGCATTCCTGCCACAGCATTCCTGTTCATGCTGTTTCCTTCCAAAACATCCTGTCTTAACTTTTTCTTTTCATTCTTTCTTTCTTTATCAACCATCATCTTTCTCCATTGGCTTCCCAGTATCACTACTCTTCAACCTTGCTTCTTCTCTTTTATGGTGGTGGGATGTTTGTTTTCAACAGCAGAACCACATTGTCATCAAGTAATCTGCTCTGTCAAAGCATTCCTGTAATTCCTCTTCGACATCTTTCACTCCTCTCTAGCTTGGGAAATCTGTGGTGGCCAAGACCGCCATCCCGAAAGGTACAGAACTGACCCTTGACATGCTGACTGTGAAAGTAGCAGAACCTAAGGGTGTAGCTCCAGAAGACATCTTCCAGTTGGTGGGGAAGAAAGTGACAACAGACATCGAAGAGGACGAGAGCGTCATTGAGGATGCAGTCGACAACTACGGCAAAAAAGCCAAAGCTTGAGGAAAACTGTCTTTGCCGTCTCTGCCTGTCGTTCTTCATCAGACTGGAAAGAAATTGAGATATTTTTGCCAAAATGAAAAGCATTATTCTAGAAGCACGGTTAAAATGGCATTATGTTTTGCAGACAGAAACTAATGCAACAATACAACAAGTACCATTAAATCTGTTTATATGGGTTTTTATTTGCCAAATACTGCTGAATAAATCTGAATAAATAATGGTGCTAAAAAGATGGAAATCTGTCTTATTTTTAAGGCGAATTAATGGAATCAAAAATGTGTAGGGCTTATTACTATCCATATAAATTACCAATTTAATTGGGTTATACCGTGAATGTTGCTTTTTTTGAGTAAGTGTTGATAGGATTTGTGTGTGTGTGTGTGTGTGTGTGTGTGTGTGTATATACTGTGTGTTTGTCATGGTAGCACCATAATTGTCTTTTTAAATACCATGGTACAGGAATGCAGGAAATGGCCATTACATGTTGTTTGTTTATTTATTTATTGGGATATAATCAGGCTTTCCTTTGAAACTAAAATTACACACAAATCTAGCTTTCAGTTGACCTTCAAAGACCAGCTTGTTTCTTTCAGTGAAGGGCACTACGCGGTCAGTGTTTCATGACAAGTCCTGTTTATATTTATTATAGATTGATACGTTTGCAATACCATATTGTTGCAACGCCCTATCAGGGCACGCTGATGATCACGGGACTTGTACAGCCACGGTTTAGTCATTTTATTGGTCGGCGACTCAACTTTTCGTCATTTGACTGGACAACAGAACTGCTTATCAAAAATACACAACACTGATTGGTTGAGCGCCATTTCTTTCGCAGCCGTTCTCTCTTAAGCACCTCCCTCACTGACATTGGAGCCATCGACGAGGAAGACCGTAGTGGTTTGTGTTTTCAGTTGTTCGCACTCCAAACATATTTAGCGAGCCATGGACGATTTTGATATGCTCAGTGCCCCTCAAGGAAGCGCAGGAAACGGTGTGGGGGCGGACGAGGACCCGGCGGCAGCGTTTCTGGCCCAGCAAGAGAGTGAAATCGCGGGCATCGAGAATGACGAGGGCTTCAGCATCCTGGACAGCGGAGAAGTGCCTTCATCCCTGAGCCAAGACCCCGACGGTGGGTTCACACAACATCGATAAGAATAAAAACAAACAAAAAGTCCTCTCTTTATAATCTTAAAAGCGATCAGTCAGATATAACTGTTCTACTCGCTCGTTAGCCAGCCAGCTAGCCTTCATTCAGAGCTCTGAGGTAACGCGATGTGTATAAATAATACGCGTTGTGCTGTTTATATAGATCTCACTACCAAAACTAGTTTAAAAGCCATTTAAATGTCCTAACGTTTTACTTAATGGACTGTTAATGTTAGTTAAATGAAGAAGGAAAATGGCGTTATCTGTCGTTAGCTCCGCTCTTTCCTCTGGTAAGTTACGTTAACGTTAGATCGCACGTTTAACGGTTTAATTGCAAATTTATTCGTGTTCAAAATAGATAATTGTCTCTTTGAACACATATTTACCGATTTTTGTGTCGATTGATTACAGTATTAAGTTACCGTCAACGTTACTGGTTGTATCAGCAAAATTCCAGTTCCTTGAACGTTGATGGAGTTTTTATTATATAATGACCTTTGGACGAAAGGGTGTGTGTGAGAGAGAGAGAGAGTGGGAGTGAGAGAGTAGTTCCTATTGCATTTATATTGAAGTGTCCAGGCATCTTTTAGATTTGGTTTTGACCGGACCACTGCTCTGTATTCACGTATTGAGATGCCTATTTAGACCGCATCGGAAATCCACGAAAATTAGTGATTTGAACCCGCATTTGATTGCCAAAAATATTATTTATAATAGAACACGCTTGTAATGTCAAGAAATGATTGTCTCGAACTCGCCTGTCATGTTATAAATGATGGATTCGATCATTTCAAACGAACCTGTAATGGAATAAATATTCGATTTGAATGTTCGAATGGCCATACATAAATGATCGATTTGAACCCCGTTATGATGGTCAAAAGGTTTTGTTCTAAAGAATCTAGAGTGTCTTTCGTGCCCAAAAAAACACTTAAACATTTGGCAGATCCTTTTTTTTTTTCAAAACGAGTTGCTTAAGGGGTTCATATTTAATGGTTCATACGCTCACAGTTAGTCTTTTTAGTTAGGCAGCTCCATCACAAATATCTCATGGCTGATTTAATCTCTACAGGTACTTAAACTATAATTACACCTTTTTAAATTAATTTTATACCATTTTGGTGGTCTTTGCCTTGGTTTGTAATCACACCATACATTTATCAATCTACGTCTACTAAAAGCGTCTAGTGTTCCCTTTTTACTGGCTGTTGGCTTGAATGTTGCTTTGGCCGAAAGTTTTGAATAAATGATGATGGGGATGTTGTTTCACTGGCAAAAAGGCACAGTCTGACTTCGGTCTAGAGTGACTGAAGACAACAGTCTTGGAGGTACAATGCAGTACAGTCTGCAGAAAAACAGTCAGGCCTAAATACTTAAATTCAGGCTTGGGTTAAAAATGGATTTTCATTTGCTGAAAACTTGTCGTCTTTTATTAATTGTATGCTTAGTATGTATTTCTTCAGGAAGAAAGGAAAAGAAGTCAGCAAAACCAAAGACTTTGGCAGGAGGAAAGACTGTATATCCTGTCCCACAATTCACCACTAAAATAATGCTTTGTCATGGACTATACGTTATTGCAAAAGAATTGCTGTTTTTTTTTTTTTTTTTTTTAATGTTTTTGACGGAGGCCTTTATCCAAAGTTTCTTCCGTTGCATTTAATTTTTGAGTTTCATGTATTCCCTGGGAATTAAACCCACAGCCTTCATTTGTTAGTGGCATGCTCTACTGTTTGAGCTTCAGGAAGGCTATATAGCCTTTGTCTAATGACAGGGTGATTCATACTGATGGTTTGTATACGATGCATGGACAATTGACCGAACACTGACTATTTTTAAGCATCCTTGTTCTCTCTCTTTTATCTTGGCAGGTGGAGCATTGAATGGAGATCTGCACGGGGTAAGACTTTGATGGATTCTTTCTTGTGTTCCATCAAACTGAGCACAATTTAAAAAATATTACATAGGAGTTGTATTTATTAAATTTTTTCGTGTCTTCAATGTATTTATAATACAGATGATAGGAAATGCAGTGTGCATGAGCACAGAACAAAAAAATAAATTGGTCTGCTAGTACCCCTCCCTTCGTTTGTGTGTTTTGCACTTTAATATATTTTAATGTTATAAAATAAAACAAAGCAAAGAACAAGTGTCTTATTTATTATAAAATGTAGCATTACATCACTTTGTCCGTGACAAACAGTTGTTCTGCCATGGTACAAGTCCTTGTGGAGATTGAAAGAATGGCATCTTCTGTTGTTCTGTTGTCATCTCTTTTTTTTTTTTTTTTAAGTTTTAAATCAATTATCTGTTCTTTGATATTTATTTGCCGCCGTTGTTTTGTAATTTATTTTTTTTATTTCAAAAGCAGGACAAAACAGTAAAAAGCACATTTCTGCAATTTAATTAATGCAATGGTGGAAAAAAAATGGCAAAATAGGCCTACATGGGGGATGTGAAAAAACATGTTTGGTATTTGACCTTTGGCATAGTGTTTAATTTTAACACTCGGAAGAGAAAGGAAAACTTGAAATCGCGTTATATGACCCCTTTAAAATAATTGAAGAATTGCTTAAATGAGTCGATGCTTTTAAAGAATTGCATCAACTAAATATTATACTGAGATTGTATGGTTTGGACTCCTACTTTTTGCTGTTTGTGTTCTGTAGGAGAGTAACGGTCCTTCAGACGTGTATGCAGCCATCTCCAGTGTTGACCGATTGCAGGCAGAGCCGGAGAGCTTGAGGAAGTGGAGAGAGGAGCAGCGTGAGCGGCTGGAGCAACTTGGTAACTTGAGCATAGATGTTAATGTTCTCCTTAAGAAGTATTAAAACTATAAGGTTAATTTACGGCTGACAGATGTTCCCTCTGCTGTTTTTCAGATGCTAACTCCCGTAAGCAGGAGGCAGAGTGGAAGGAGAAAGCAAAGCTGGAGCTGGAGGAGTGGCACACAAGGCAGAACGAGCAACTGGAGAAGACCAAAGTCAACAACAGGTACACGACACTATTCAAGCAGCTGAAGTCTATAGAAGAGGCCTAGTTTGTCTCTTACTGTTTTGGTTACAAAAGCACTAGAAAGTGCATGGCTTCTCCATCGTACTCATCATCGAGGTTTATGCTTGTTAAGTGTATTCAAGGGGAAACCTTTTTTTTTTGCAAAGGAATGGTTTACTCAAAAATGAAAAATGGCTGAAAATGTACTCGCCCCCTCAGGCCATCCAAAATGTAGAGGAGTTTGTATTTTCTCATCAATGGATCCTCTGCAGTGAATGTGTGCCGTCAAAATGAATCCAAACAGCTGATAAAAACATCACAATAATTTTGATTATTCCCAACTTTGAGAAGCTCTGCTCGCTGGGGGAATTGGACACCATCATGCACAGATAGATGCGCTCAACCAATTTCGACATTTGTAAATGTCTGAGAAAGATTCAACGATGACAAAAGCTTGTACAAGCTCTGCTGATTCGTTCAGTCAACGGTTTCTGAGTGTGCATAAATGCAGCAAAACTGTATTAGTTAATTTTGACTGATAAATAATCAGTTAAACGGTTTCAAAAGTCATTTATTTATTTTCAGCTAATTATCAAAATATTTAAATAGGTTTGCATGGTTGAGTTAGGCTTAAGTGTTTTTTTAGTCTCAAAACGCAATCTTATACAATTTGGCCAAAATCTAGAAAAGATAATGCTGTGATTAAGCGTTAGATCTCTATATTTTCCTTGTCTTTTTGAGTAAAGAAAACACTGTACTTTATTATTATGCAAATTATAGGCAAAGAATATGGTTTAAAAAAATTGTTATTAACCCGTATTTCTTCCACCTGAAACGGTTTTGGAATGGTAATAATAACACAGAACAGAAACGTTAAAATCTCAGTTCTGCTCCGAGTGAACCAATTAAACTTTTTTTTAATTTTCAAGCCCTGGCGCAAACATTCACAACATAAGAGTGAGGATCATTTTTGAGGGAGCATTCCTGTTATTTAGTCTAACCGTTTCATGATGTTGTGACTATAATGATATGAGAGGACAGTGAAGAAGCTTCTGCAGTGTTTCGCTCACATGATCATTCCTCATTCAATCCCAAGTAGTTACTTTATCTGTGATTGCCATCAGATGTTGTATTTAGTTATTAGAATGGAATAAAGAGCTCTATGGAAGGCTCTTTCTGCTTCAGTGACGCATTTGAATTGACTTTATCAGTAGACATGCTGAAAGGAAAGTAAGCGATATTGGGTCAAAAGTTAAGATTTCTAGTTTCATTTCCATTCCATCCCAGTGGAAATTGAGTATTTTTTTGGTACAAATAAAATAAGCACATTTCCTCTTTCTGTACAGCTGTCCAAATTCCTCTGACTGTGAATTCCTTGTTTCTATGTGTCCTGTTTGTCTCTCGTGTGCAGTGTTGTCTTACTTTTGTCTTGGCCTGGTCTTAACACTGGTATGGTAACACTGCAGTGTGTTTTGGCTCTGTATGAGTGTTGTTTTTCTCCTTTTTACCACTCTCTCTGTTCTCTCCTGCTTCGCTGCTCTCCTCTGGGACTCCCAGGGTGCTGGATGAGGATTTCTTCAAACAACCCTTCGCTGATCTGATTGGTTATGTGTATGTTGCTAAACTAACATCCTTTCTTTTATCATGCATTTCAGTAACTCATCTTCCTGCATCTCAATTTTTCTTCTCCCCATGTTACTCAAACGTTTCTAACCAAACTTTTGGTTAACTTCATTTGAAAAAAATAGTTTTTATTTTTATTTCTTACTTATTGGACAAGTAATTCTACACACTATGCATGTTGAGCATATATTTTTGCCCTTCCCTCATGTTTGTTGCATATTTTATATCCGTCGTCTTTTTTCTAATTTGTCACTTTTTTTTTTTCTTTATAATTTTTCTTGATTAATTTACAAAATTAACCATTTTTTTTGTTGTTGTTTGTTTATGCATTTGTCACCAATGTCTGCATTTTCTTGATATTTAAGATGTATAAACATTTGTATAAATTAGTCAATGTTGTTTATTGTCTAGCATTAATATTGAGTTATTTATTATAGTAGTTATATTTAGTGCAGTAGGTAGCATCTGTGTAATACAGCACTAGTGAATTTCTAAGCAACTATGTGTCTGCCAGACCAGTCAATAAATAAATAAACCAGCCAGTGGTGCGATTTTGTAAAAAAAAAATAAAGTAAATATATAAAATGTATTTTAATGTTATCAAAGTTCAACATCATCTGCTTTCTAAAAAAAAAAATTATCACTTAAAACTTTTAAATGTATTTATTGATCTCTTAATATTACATTATTGGTTGGCAAGACTATAAATTCGTTTTGTTACTTGTTGGCTGATTACAATCTCAACATGGTCAAATGTTTCGTTGACTTTTATTTATTTATTTAATTTTATTATAAACCGAGACTTGGTGCACCTATATCCCATGGTTTGTACTTCAGCCAGACACCTAGTTGCTTCTCTTAGATGTAATTTTTTAGAATACGGTGTTGCCTAGGTTGAGCAAAGCTGTCCCAGACTAGAACTGTAAAACTCTTAGTTCTGCAGCCCTCATCATGGACCTCTTAACTCTTCTGCCTTTTCTGCAGAACTATTATAAACATTAGCTGCTTTTCTTTTGCTTGGTAAATGTCTCTCAACTGAAGCGCCAGTTGAGATCGCTGAACGCCATGAGCGGTGCATACATCAATGACGGCTGCAAGCTAAGCGCACTTAGAAACACTCCTAAGATGACTTGGGTTTTGAACAGTGCATGCCTGCTTTGGTCATCTGCATAAATCTCATTTCTTTTGGTTTTCTATATATCTGACTTGTGATCTGTTTCTCCTTGTTTTTCTTTTCTCTATGCACCTTTAAGCACTCACATTAACCATCCTTGCTACCGCCTAGACCAGTTAAGTAAAAAAAAAAAAAAAGTACAAAAAGAAAATCTAAAGACAAGACAATCAAATATGTTCAGGGAACAAACGCCATTTATGGCAAATTTATATACCAATGAATTGCTGTTTTTATTATCAACCTGTTTCTGCTAAAAATACGATTCTGGATGTCCTTTTGTGGTGATGTGTTGGTGCATTAGTCCTGTGAGTTGATGTAGTTGATTGTGACCGTGATTTACCTCATTGGCTTTTCATACCCATTTTGCTGTGTATATTGTGTGATAGTGGAGAGGCTAATGCAACTCTACTGGACTGAGTCCTCGGCAGCAGAAAGGGTCGGTAATGGGGCCGGGAGGAAACGGGAATAGTCGAATATAGTTTCCAAAAGCTCTCTGAAGATTTTATTTTTATTATGTTAAGAGCTCTTTAGCTTTTGGCTTGCCAGAAACTTGGTTTAGTTCCCCCAAGCTCAGCAGGAGGCCCTGCTTTTGGTCACTGCCAACGCATGGCACTCACAGCCTCTGCACACAGATTTAGTGGTTAAAATAAGCTAATTGGCCTGTCAGTCGCTACGTTGAAGTCAGGCTCATTAGCGTACGCGATTCCTTGACATTCCTTGGAATGTCAAGTGATGAGGAATGTCCCACAATATAAGGACTTTCAAAGTACAACAAATTGTTTTAACCAACTGAATCGCTGCAAAATTTGAATGTGGCTGTTCTGGAACCTTTTCCTGCCTTCAAGATCGAGACTAGTTCTGGTAATGGTGGGTTGGGGGCATGATGCTCAAACTACCATCTGTTTTGGATGTGGTCACCTGAAGAATGCCTCTATGAATGTTTTCTTGTTGGATGGAAAAACCATTGAGTTTCACCCAGACACAGCTGCTTTGGTACACATGCCTCTTACCTCCGAAAGTAAAACCTACGGAAACATTTTAATTAACTTTTTTGGTAAACGCAATTTCAAAAATCTGTGAGGTTGCTGGAAAGTAATTTTTCAGTCCTGTCAATATCTCTCATGTAAACAGTCAGGAGGTCAGCGGTTGTGTGCTTAAGTGGGCTGTGTTTGAGAGTGTTTCCAGTTTCTGTCCCAAGCTGATTGTGATCTCTCATTGGCAGGGCGGCTGAGGAAGCCATGGTGTCCGAGCTGGATGAGAACAGTCCCGGCACAGAATGGGAGCGCGTGGCTCGTCTTTGCGATTTCAACCCCAAGTCTAGCAAGCAGGCCAAGGATGTCTCCCGCATGCGTTCGGTCCTCATCTCTCTTAAACAGGCCCCGCTCGTTCGCTAAGCTCTGCCTCTGGAGTCTTCAAAACCATGTCCCAGCAGCCAGTGGGATTCACAACTTTGATTCTTTTGTGGTCCCATTCCAATGGCTTTGATTTCAATTTCCATATATAAATAATCTATATTATATTATAGAATAATATGATATGGTTATATCTATATATGTTTATATATATATTTCATCTATAAATATATACATATATATAACAATGTTCAGATTGTTTTTATTTTTGGTGTCTATTTTATGGACCAAACTCCATGTTCATTTTTCCATGTAGAGACAGTTTGTGGCATTGTGACACTATCAATCTATGCATTTCCCTCATAAAGTGTTTGGGAATACAGTACTAAATGTCTTGTGTATGTTGTATACAGATGGTGGATATTAGCCTGTGTGTGTGTGTAACTATGTACATAAGACTGGTCCTCTACACTTCATTGTGAGATTATGGCACAAGTTGTTGAAGAACTGAGCTGTACCCCAGTGAACGTCGCCTCACGTAGTCCATTCTGTATCAGTATGATTAAACACATTTGAAATGTTAAGTGTTTGTGAAGCAGTTTTTTTATTGTTGTGTTTCCATTGTTTTGGAAAATAAAAAAATAATACTTTATAAAATGGTAAAGATTAATTTGTATATGTAAGAAGAACTAATTGGATTACTGCTCCTTAAGATATTGAAATGTAATCCTAGTTTGGAGTGTTACTCCATGGTTACCATAGTCTAGATGTTTTATATGGAGTCATATTAATAATGCTGCATATATATGCAAAAAAATAAAGTTTTGCAAAATAAAATAACGTTTTGCAAATGAAAATTTAAGTATTGAGAAAAACAAATGTGCTTTTTGCAAACAAAAATAAAGAATTGCAAAACGAAACGGTACGAAAGCAATGATTTTGCTATACATATTTTCCATGCCCATATCTACTCTTTTATTTGCAACGATGCTTTTATTTTGCGTTTCAGTCTAGTTTGAGCTTGCAATACTGCTCGTCTCGCTTTGTGGCACTGTTTTGACATGGGGGGTGGAGTCAAGGGACGGGGGCGTGTACAACATGACTCCCTGGAAGTGACGTCATCGGCCCCAGACGCAGCTCACTGATCCAGGTACTGTTGTGTTCAGCAGAGGCTTGCGAGTGGGTCGTTTCTTTTTTTTTTTTTTTTTTTATTCACTAGCATTAAAAATTGCATGTTTTCGTTTAATTTACTTCATTAATAAATGTATGTGTGTATTAGCATCAGTTTATGTTAAGAACTTATTTAAACGTTGCTAATTAAACGCAATTACTTTAGCTGTGAAGTTTCTGAGAACTCTGCACATTAGAATGTCTGTAAATCACTCAGAATCAGACATTCAACAACCCTTTGGTATAAATTATTGCATTTACTGGTCAATTCTTACAATGGGAAAATCTGTGTTCTATGAAGACTATAAACCCATCTGCATGCAGTTTTAAAAACATTTGTATTATGGTAATTTGTGCAACAGGTACTATTCCAAGAAAAAAAAAACTTTGGGTTCGTAGTAACTTTTGACCCTAAAACAAAAATAACATTACTTTATCCAAAGAGTTTCATTCAGCAGTAGACAATTAATCTTTTAGATGACAATTCTCCCAAAGCAGTGATTGTAATATTTTCCTCAATGGTAAGTGGTGAACTGAAGTTCTTTTTATTAGATTAATTGGCAATAATAAACACATGGGGAATGCTGCCAATGAAAGCTCTTGACACACTGTGAAGCCCAAAAACAAACTGATCAGGATGATGATGATGATGATGATGATGAATGCTGTTTATCTATGATAAAGTCTCAAGATCCATCATGGATGCAGCTTTTCTCCGTTGTGATATCACACTCAGCTGAAACAGAAGAAGTAGTTTACAAAGGGATTCTGTACAACAGTAAGGTTTCACAAGTAAAAAAACCCATGCAGCTTCTCTATTAGGAGAACTAATTTTTAACGATCATTTATAAGTAAAGTACACAGTCCTGTACCTTTGTGTTTTTGTCTAATTTTTAAAACACTTTGGTTTGCAGTAACTACAAATGAGTTAATAACTCTAAAATGAACACTTTAAAAACCCCAACAGGGAAAATAGTGAGTGGCCACTGATGCATTCAATGTGCAGGAAGTGTGTAAATATCAAATACCTGTTGTGATGCACTGACCGCACGGTGCTCTGCCTGAGTAAGACGCCTCTGTAGACGTGTGTTCTTCTCCTGATGCTCTAAAACCTGCCTCTCATACTAGGGGTAAAAGTGACAGAACATGACTCGCTGGAAACCCAACAGAATTTCAAACACTTCCAGCACACATCTAGCAGAAACCAAACTGCACATCCACACCTCCAGTATCTTCTGATGATCAGCTTCCACCTGGATCTCCAGTTCCTGAGCGCGCTGTTTCTGTCTGTTCAGCTCTGACCTGCAACAATCACAGTCATTTTTAACTGCTGCGATCCGGACTTGACATGCTTTATTTAATACATTCACATTATGTGTAATCAAAAAGCTTGTTATATGGTTATTATTGTCTCAAAACAATGAAAATAAGCATGAGCAATAACACATTTCAGCCATGACATGGTGTTCTGGCCTGGGTATCATTTACATCCATTTAACGGAGCAGGATGAGTTACACACCAAAGGTTAATATTGAGTGGTCTAACCCTAAATATGAGTAACAGTAATATTGATTTTGGCCTTAGCAAACAATGCTTCTGCGGGATCTGTGAGCGCTCACCTGAGGCTGTCAAGTTTCTGCTGGAAAGCCTGTGTGAGGTTCTTGGCCTCGTCTTTGTAGCGGCTGATGGTTTTCTGTTGAGCGAGCAGCAGTCTGCTCAAACCGGCGCTGGAGTTTTTACTACTCTCCTCCATCTCTCTCAGCCTGGACTCTAAACCTTGCTCCTTCACACACAGCTCCTGCTGCATTGAAGACACCTACACACGCAATCAAAAACCTGTGAAAGACGCCATATCCTACACTTCTAGCCATTCTATTTTTCCTCCTCAAGTCCATTTATAATGTTTCTTGTACTCAAAATTGAGATGATCGCTGAACAGAAGAACTGCACATGCTGTATATATATATATATATATATATATATATATATATATATATATATATATATATATATATATATATATATATATATATAATTTTTCGGGGTGTACTATCCCTTTAAGAATGCAGTTATTTGTAACCTGTTGTTTGGCGCGTCTCTGAGCGAGCGCACACTCCTTGCGCAGTGCTTCCATGTCTCTGTGCAGTTGCTGGTTCTCTTGCTGCAGTGTAAGTCTCTCCTCACTGATGGCTGTACTCTCCTGTCTTGCACTCGTCAGCGTGGACTGCAGCCTCCGCACCTCCTCCTGACAGCGCGACAGCTCCTCTGAATACCTACACAAGCACAGGGGAGGCAGCAAACTCTTCGGAATGCACCCTTATGTTTGACCTCTGTTTAGTTTAGGAGAGTGCGTGTAAGTTCTCACTCCATCTCCATCTTCTTCATCTTGTTTTTAGTGCTGTTGAGTGTGAGTTGCATTTCGTCCTTCATTCGTTCAGCATTTAAACATCTCTGATGGAGAGCCTCCATCTTCCTCATCTCAGGCTCTCCAACTCGGCCCTCTTTATAGACCTACAACACAAATACAAAGTGTTTTCAATGAAGTCTCATGCTCACCAAAGCTGTATTTTTTATCAAAAATTAAATAAATAGTTTTTGTTGCAATTTAAAACAACTGTTTTCTATTTGCAATGTCACATCATAGTGAATAACACTCCTTAAAGGGGTAGTCCACAAAAATGTAAACTGTCATCATTTACTCTTGTGTTGTTCTAAATCTGTGAGAGTTTTCTTTCTACTGTTGAACATAGAAGATATTTTGAATAATGCTGTTAACGGAAGCCTGACTTTCACTGTATTTCTATACTGTAAATGGCTGCAGTTAAATATTTGGTTACCAACATTCTTCAAAATATTTTCTTTTGTGTTCAATAGAAGAAGGAAACTAGTACAAGTTTGGAACAAAGTGAGGGTAAGTAAATGTGACAATTACATTTTTAGGGATGAACTGTCCCTTTAAATCTGATACCATCACAGAAAAATACTGTACAGATTTAGTACATTTAATTATGGGAGTAAAATTGTGCATTCATTTTCACCTTCTCCAGCTCCTCTTCCACAGCTTTTCTCTCCCGATGGGCTCTTTCAATCTGTGTCTCTTTATCGGCACACTCCTACACACACAACCACAGCAGAAATAATGTTGATTTGCAGTGGTGACAGTTGTAGCTATACACATCTGTACATATGCTGATGAATGTGTCACCAGTTGCAGGGCAGAAAGCTCCTCAGCCATACGATGAATCTGAACGTTACACTGCTTACGAACACTCTCTACCTATAAAAGGAGGAAACATTCAGAATTATGAGCCACGCTCAAAGATGCAAATAACAATATATGTACACTGTGATCACAGATTAGCTCAATGTCAAAGCACTAAAATTAGAAATAGAGCTCTACAGGGTTCAAGGAAGTACATTTGCTTTTAATCTTTAATGCTGTTAAAGAAATTTTGATTTAGTTACAAAAGTGCAAGCCAAAATTCATAGGCTTGCCAAACAGAATGGAGCAATTTGATTAAATGTTTGACTTTCAATTGAGTTGCTCAAGAGACTCTTCTCAACAGGTAAGCTAAACATTAGCTTTTTCCACACACTGATCAAATGTTTTAAACTATGTTTTATTTAAAAGCTGAAATAGTTCCTAGTTCCTGCAGTACCAACATGTCAAAAAGTGTGCTTCCACCCATAGTTATAGGAACTATAAAAATGGTCCTCATAGTACCTAAAATATTATCTAGGTAGTAGGTTCACTAGGGTTGGAGCAAAGCCTAATTTAACGTGTCTGAGCGTAGACCTCGTGTCGTATTCTGTTGTCTTCCTTTGAAAGGTCAAGAACATTAGCAGTGAGCACCTCTTTCCTGGTGAGCATGGCAGCATCCTGAATCAGCTGCTTCATGGCATCTTTCATCTTCTCAAGCTCTTCTGCTCTCTGTTTCTCCCTCAGCTGAGCCTAGAGTAACATAAAAACACAGCAAAATGATTTTAGACTGAGAGAAGTCAGGTACGTATAGAAGAGCTCTTGAACTGGGCCTGTGCGGTGTGATTATTTGGAGCGTGACCTGTTCTCTCTGAAGCGAGGCTTCCTCAGCCAGCTGGATGGAGTTGCGGAGGCGACTGAGGGCTTCAAATTTCTCCTCTTCCAGAGAGGCGCAGCGACCCTGTAGTTCTCCCACTTGTCGCTCCCAATCCGTCTGCTTCCTGCGCACCGACTCAGAGTCCTGCGTCGCAGCTTTGAGTCTGAAAAGCAAAACAAAATACAAATATAATAATATAACATATATTCATATTTGAATTAAAAAAAGGAAACAATCTATACAAACAATTCACATTATTACATATTTGTGTGTCCATTAGTAAACAATGCAGTAATATACATACTTTTCTTTTTTGAAAGGCTGCGTCAGTTGTTTTTTTTAGTGTGCATTACTGTTTTAAGTTTTTTTTTTTTTTTAGGCTCACAAAGACTGCATTCATTTAATCAAACATAAAACAAAATAGTATAATATTATACAATAACAGTACAAAAAACAGTAGCATAATACTGCAAAATATTACTGCAACTCAAAATAGCTGTTTTCTATTTTAACATATTTTAATATTTAAGTTTATTTAATTTATTAAGGCAGCCTATACTCCAGTCTCCAGTGTCACATGATCCTTCAGAAATCATTATAATATGCTAATCTGAATCTCAGGAAACATTTATTATTATTATCAATGTTGAAAATGGCTATGCTCCTTATTTTAGTGTTAATCGTCATGTTTTATTCATTATTCTATAATGAATAGAAAGTTCAAAAGAACAGCATTAATTTGAAAAATCTTTTGTAGCATTATTACAAGGTCTTCACCATATAATTTGTTTAATTATGGATCCTTGCTGAATTTAAGTGCTATTTCTTAAAAACAAAATCGCATTGACTTCATTATTAAACTTCACCTGGCTTCTAGCTGCTTCAGTGCTGCTTGTAGTTGCTGAAGTCTCCGATCAGATGCTTCTTCTCTACCCTGAGCTTCTGCTGTGTCCTCTTCCTGCACCATTACACAAACATGACATTATTAGAAAAAAATGACATAAGCACAATAATAGCAACATTAACAGTGTATGCAAGCTGTCTGTCTCTCACCCTCCTCTGCATCTGATCCTGGACATTCTGCAGGAGTCTGGTCATCTCCTCCACTTTAGTCGCAGAAGATCTCTGCTCAAGCTTTGCTTGCCTGAAACATCACACACACACAAAGCTGATCTTTTTACTACTTTCTAAATTCTGATAATTATTAATAGAATAGTAAGATCACAGGAAAAACCCATTTTCACTCTCTTGAGTAAATGTGACTGCACTAAAGCTGTGTTAGACTCATGATAATCACACCGAGCTGACTGAATTATAAACATATGAGGCAAACAGAACTCGAGTCAAGGTTAAGTCTTGAAGGGTTGGCCATCTGGAACGCTACCTGAGTTGGCTGCGTAACTGCTCCAGCTCACCGCTCTGTTCTGCCACCGTCTTCAGGAACTGCTGATTGGTCTGAGGATGACAGGACAGACATGAACGCCGGCCGAACACTTCATAGAAATTCGCAAGGATCAAAAAAACGGAGGACAGGATGGTGGGGTTTTGGAGGTTGATATGGGATAGGTGTGAAAAAGGTGGGTGTGTGAGAGCTACACAGCTTATTAAATATTCATGAAAAGAGTAGTATTTCTCTCCTCAACCAACACACACACAAAGGCTAAACAATGAACAACACTCTGTCAAACACGTGGTGTTCTGACTAGTGTGAAAAAAGCATGTGACTAAGACAGTACAATGATTAGGCCTTAAAACCATTGCATAACTCACTGTCATGACAATGATATCACTAATGAAATCCTTTCATAAACATGTAAAATGATATTTTTCAACACATTTTCAGTGGGAAAAGTATATTGATTTTATCCACCTGATCCACTGGATCATGAAACGTGGCTGATGACATATTTAAGGGATAAGTTACAGGACATTAACACAGAATAAAAAAGGTTTATTCACCAAATAAATACATAAACATAAAAAAGATGGTAATGATTTAATTATGTGAGAACAGAGACAAGAAAGTAAAAAAAATAAAAAATATGGAAGATTATTTCATTCGAATAAATCTGATGAAACCGCACAATATAAACAGTAGAAAGTACAGTAGATTATCTCCCAGCTACACAGACAAGGTTTAAGCCTAGTCCCAGACTAAAATGTATGTCTGGGCTGTTTTAACTAAAAGAAATTTGCACTGACTGATCATAAAATATATCAGTTGTTTTGTTTTAAAATATACTTGAATGCCCTGACTGAACTATGGCCAAATCCTGGTTTAACCTAAACCCTGTCTGCGAAACCAGGGGCCTGTACCATGATGGTAGCTGAACAAGGATTAGCTTTGAGTTAACAAAACCAAACCTCTTCAATCCGGCTTTGTTGGTACCATGATGCTGTCCGTCAACTTTCTGTCAACTCAGGCTTTGATCCTGTGTTTGAGAAGTGCATGCAATGTGACATCACTAGCGAACAGCCAATCACGAGCCTTGCAACACAAAGCAAGTTTGATTTACTTCTCGCGAGAGACCCAGCAAGATTCAAAACTAAAGGTTAAATGTTTTGCCAAAGGTTAAGAGATTGAAGAATATGACAAATTTAGACGTCATATGAAAAATGAAGGATAAATAATCTTGCTCTATCAGTTCAGTGACAAGTCAAACTTGTTAACGCAGTTTATACATTTGAAAATATATAGTGATAGAGACTCGAAACATGTAAGGTCAGCTTTTCTATTTTTTAAATAAATAAGTGCAATCTTTTGAAACTAAATAATTTATATTACAAGATCTGTATACATTGATATTTATTTAAAATAAATGATTTATTATAACTCTTAAACTAAAACTGCTTGTGTGTAAAAGATAAATAATGATAATAATATGAATATGAATCAAAATTCTATAAATCATAATTATCATTAAAGCCAGACTTCTTTTTTCTTTTCCTTTTTTTTAGCATTAGTGACCTTTAATTTGGAGGACGATAAACTGGAGTGACTTTGTGTCAGACATGTGTCACTTCTCTCACATCTGATTGGTCCAACTTCAGTTTGAGATATCTAACTCAGGACATAAGCTGCCCCGGTGCAGGTTAGCCATGGAGTGTAAGTTACTATGGCAATAAATGCCGCTAAAAGCCAAGCCACTTTCATGGTACCTAAAACCCAGGATTGGTGCAAACTAACCTTAAACTTACCTGGCTATCCAGTTCATCTAGCTTCATGGTACAGGCCCCAGGCCTTAGATTCTACCCAGTATTGTTTACATATTGAAAGATGAAGTCTTACTGATTCCAGCTTCTGATTGGTCAGCTGGAGCTTCTGGTTGTGTTGCTGAACCTGCGCCAGCTGATTCTAAAACAGCGATTGTCAGTAAGAGCACAGACAAAGCATTAAAAAAATTAATTAATGTGTATTATAATAAGCTTCAAGCCACAATTAAGTCAATATTTTAAAGCCAACAGCTAATATTGAATTAATATATTCAAATAATTCAGCCCAGCATGCCTTCCGGTTCATGTATAATTGTTGGAAAATGCTGCGGGTCTGTTTGTTCTGTTAACGGTGACTGCATGTAGTTAAACACTGCCCTCTAGTGTTCAATCATCATATGACCTACTCTAGAAATAACTGCGAAAATTACAGAGAATACTGAACTGGTTTCAGAAACCAAATAGGAGTATGCCCACCAAATATGTGTTTATAGATGTCCTTATGCTTTATATATATATATATATGTGTGTGTGTGTGTGTGTGTGCTGAGTTTAAAAAGAAACCAACATGCATTATAAACAGACTGAACTTGGACGTGTAAAAATGTTAGTATGTAAACAGTGTAACCTGCATGTGTTGCCTTTCAACTGCGTGTATTTGTCCATCACTTATGGAGCACTGATACTGGGTTTGCAGTCGATCCAACTCATGCGAAGCGGTCTGCCACATCTGAAGAGCCCGTTCTTTCTCCTGGAGACACACACACACACACACACACAAACACAGAACTAATCAAATCGAAGGTAAACAGACTATGATTGTGGCCTTCCATAAATGTGTATGTAAACCTCCCTCTGAATACCACTGCTATCTGATATGCAGTGTTAACTGAACTTAACTGAATACATTTAAACTGTAGCTCAACTTGTAGAGAATTTAATTATGATGCTAGCAGTGTCAAGGTCATGAGATTTATTGGCAGGGATTACACATATTTCTCTGGCACTTCAAGTTGTTTTGAAAAGCATGAAGGAGGAAAAATTAACTATGTTTATTGAGATTTGTTTAATTACAGTAACTGCAGTAACAATTATATTTTGGTGTAAATACGCTGAATGGAAGAGATTTTTATAACTACACCAATTAAAGCTTTTAAATGTTTTGGCTATGACACAGAATGCATTTAGATTAGTTTTTCACGCAAATTGACTTGTGTTTTTATAAAAACATTTCAAAATGTAAAATGTCCGTGAATACTCCTGAGTATTAATGCAAATGAACTGCTGAATTTAACCCGATTCATTAAAATGGACAGTTCGCAAAAACTGATTTGCATGAATGAATCATATTCCCAGATCTATCACCCTTTTTTGCTAATGAGTTTTAAACCAGAGAAGCTATTAAAATATTTTAGTCTTAATGCTCGAATTCTTTTTGCAAAACAAGTAGTGAGAAAACTAGCACACAGTTTGCAAATATTCACAATATTGCTTATTTGATATTGGCAAACCTCCAATATATTCTAATATACAAACAGATACATATAATTATGACATAATATAGCCATGCAGTTACTACTCTTCTTTTCACTCTGCTTCATTCTGTATTACCACCTTTAAAATGAGAGTGATGTCTCACCGGAAGTTTCATTTATAGCTAATTATTTCATTCTCAGTTAATTAGGAAATTAGAAATGTGAATATGAATTGGAAAGTCCACAAACTCAAAAATAAGTCACTTGAGACTTGACTTGAACCGATGCGCTCTCTAGAGAGGTTTAGATGTGATTTGCAGCATACTCAATTCTGGTGAACTGCTCCCTAAAGAAGGGCAAAGATGCGCAATGTCAGGCTGAAAGTGGAAAGCTTGATGAGTGTCGCACTAATTTCTCATTACTCCGTAATGTCAAGTGTTGATATGTAATCCTCAGTAGCACCTGGAGCGTACTCCACGCTGATTAAAACCCATTCCCTAAGCACAACACGACCTGCACCGTCTCATCACGTATTAACTAGAGAACGACGCTTTAAAGCAGTGTTAACCCCAGATCACGAGAGTCAGAATACAGGCCCAGGAAAGTGCCTGTGGGTTTCTGCCACAGACCAACTCATGGGAGTTTAGAGGAGGTTTTGAAAGAGGTCTGGATATTCACCTCCACGGCACACTTGACCTGCTCCTCCAGATTGCTAATGGCGATCGCATCCGCTGTCGTGTCTCCTGCTGTTCCAGTGGACAGAGACTGCAACTGCTTTTCAATGGACATTCTCTGCTCTGCATGAAGCCTGCAAATACAAATGAATATACACAGTTATTGCAAAAGTTCAACCTTCGTAAAAATTTGGGAATTATCTGCAGAAATGCTTTAATTGGTTTTGAAGTATTAACTGACTTTCATGCATAGTAATAGATTGGCATGAATACACATAATCAAATTAAATCAGTGTCAAAAGAAAGTAGATACATTTAAAAGCAAGGTTTTTTTTTGTGTTAATGTTCATAAATGTAATAATTTAAGATTTAATTGTCATTTTTTTCATGTAAATATTGTTGGATCTGCTACGTTTAATTGCTTAAATTGTCATTTTGTGTTCTGTTACTATTATTTCTGTCATACGATTAATCGCATCCAAAATAAAACGTTATTGTTTACATAATTTGTGTGTATATTGTGTATATTTATTATGTATGTATAAATACAAACACATGCATGCATATATTTAAGAAACGTTATGCTTATATATTAAATATATTTACATACAGTATAATATAAAATATAAGAATATGAATATATAAATAAGTATATACATGTGAATATTTTCAAAATATATACTGTATGTGAGCATTTATACATATACATAATAAATATACACAGTACACATACATTTGTAAACAAAACCTTTTATTTTGGATATGATTAATCACTTGACAGAACTAATTACTATACAATACTGACAATTTGATCATGGTGGGGGTGCAAGGTTTTCTAGTAGGGCCCTATGAAATCGGTTTTGATTTTTTTTTTTCATTAGAATTTTTCTAGACTCTGTTTTAATGTTAATAAAAAAATAAATATCAAAAGTATGTCTAGCTGACTGAAATCATGAAAAACATCAATTTATAAATTTTTTAACAAAAATATATTTTTTAAGGCCTATGACATATGTTATAGTTTTTTTTCCCCTCAACATTTTTTTATTTGAACCAAATTCTGTTTGTTTTTTTCTGGATTTCATTTTCATTACAATTTGATAAAAAAAAAAAAAATTATATCTATCTATCTATCTATCTATCCATCTATATATATATATATATATATATATAATTTTTTTTTTTCAATACTTTGCAGTGTATTTAAAAAAACATTCTGGTAAATATACCTTTAATTTTTTTTTTTTATAATAATCAAATTATTTTCAAATCGTATTATTTTTTAATCGTATCATTTTGACCATATGATTCCGTCCGCAATTTCCGCATCTCATGAATCATAAGGCCCTACTCTACACTGGGGCACGAAACTTTCTCTAACAAATAAAGTAAATTTACATAAAGGGTGGGCATCATCTTGTGGTGCAGAAGCTGTTAGCACTGACTGACTCTTATAATAAATCAGTGGCTGGATGGAGAAATCAGCAGGAGATCCATTCGAAAGCTCTTACCGCTCGTTTTCCTTAACCACCTGCTCCAGGCTTGCTTTGACGTCTGTCATCTGCCTCTGAGTGTTTGACAGGGAGAAACAAGTGTGTGAGTGAGTGGTGGGAGGAGGATGATGATTGAGAGAGACTGAGAGAAAGTGTACTCTTGAATGGCAAACTTATTATATGACAAATTCACTTAACTTGGGATTAAACTGCAATTTAAAGCTGACAGCATGAAATTAGTCCCATCAAGCCCTGACAGTCATAAAACCTCACTGTAATGTGAGCATTTATGTGCTGTAAGCATTTGTGCAGGGTAGGGATGTGTACCTGATAGAACTTGAGCTGCATCCCCATCTGTTGTATGTGTCTGTCATATTCTTCTATTAGAGGAGCCATTAGACTGAAAACACACACCCAGGTCAGAAGACAACATCATAAAACATTTAAGCCAGATTTTTTTTTTTATTATTATGAACCGGATGAGTGTTTAAAATAGTAGAGGACTTGAACCAGAGACTGTAGTAGCAATTTTTATTTTTTTGTTAAGGCCGTAGAGACTTACCCTCTGTCTGAGAGCCAGGGAGCTGCAGATTCCATGACCACATCACCTGTCTAAATATAAAAAATATATATTTTTTTAGTCTACAGACAATTTTCCCAAGATTTATGAATTTAAACTAAGACTTTTAAGACCTTTGTACATCCAAGGAAACGTATGGAATAAATTGAATGGATTATACTATAAGTATATTATATTATCAGTATATCTTGATCATTGTTTTTGTCTTGTTTTCTAGAGCAAATGTCTAAAAGATTCTAATATATATAAAATAAAGAGTCTTGTTTATGGTGTAATTTATCAAAACAGTTTATTAACAGAGTTTATTATTTAAATAAATTTTTTTGGAAAGTTTTGATTAGTTTTCAAGATAAATACCTTTATTAAAAGCAAAAATAAGATTTCATACCACATTGA
This sequence comes from Carassius gibelio, assembly GCF_023724105.1. NCBI lineage: Eukaryota > Metazoa > Chordata > Actinopteri > Cypriniformes > Cyprinidae > Carassius > Carassius gibelio. The sequence goes on from NC_068396.1 coordinate 9,238,001, forward strand.
AGGACATTTGTTCTTGTTTTAAGCATAAACACAATTTTGTTCAATTTACTTAGTTTATATGTTTAGTCTGCATCTCAAGTAAATGTGTCTTGATTTAAGGATGTTTAATATTTGATTTGGAAAACAAGGCAAAGATACTGAGGAAGATATTCATTCTTTCTTTTGCAGTGCATGCATCATTTAATGACGTGACTATGAATTTAAGAGTTTCTGCTTCGTTTTAAGACCTTTTTAGGGATTAATTTATGGAACGGTGAATTAAGAATTTGAGGAATTTTCTGTTTGTTTTACCCCCATTGCTCAGACTTAAATATGGTTAAAATTTAAAATTTGTCATAATTTCATCTCTTGTTATTCCAAGCCTGTTTGGAAACCATTCACTTTCTTTTTATGGAAAATAATGCAGTAACAGTGAACTAGTTCTCACATTCTACCTTGACATCTTTTGCATTACATAAAAGTAATACAGATTTGGAACAAGGTGAGGGTGAGATGACATCAGAATTTGTATTTATTTAGCTATGAACTCTTCTATTTTTACTTAACCATTCATTTTGAACCACAGAAACAGAATGCCATTGTCTAGAGTTAATCTCTACATAATTCAACAAATAAAACGGCCATTTAATTATAAATCTAACCTGTGACACTGAGGGAGGAGGAAATTCATCCTGATATCGTCCCAGGACGGAGTTTAAACGATTCACTGATAAGAAGACACAAAAAAACAAAGTTCAAGTGCGGATGAATATAATGCATGATTGTAAAACTGATCATGTATCTGCACAACATCATTTCAAAGATCTAGCGTAATTCACCTTGATCTCGAAGAAACTCGACTTCAGTTGTCATTTTTGCATCTGCAGCAACAAAATAACTTTGTTAGGTCAAACGTATATGCAAGGTAACAAATGCTTTGCAAAAATGTATCATCAACATAACGATAATAACAGTTAGTCTATGGGTCGGGTAGGTAGTTTGAACAATTTGCTTTACTGAAGCAGTCAGTTTATACACAGCTAGCACAAATGATCCCTGGAGACGGTCTTTGTGTTTGCTAATAGTTTACCATTGAATTAACTGACTATATAGAACCATATCATTTATCATTTTGGTTTAATCGTGTAAACGCACATTATTAAAGTGGATTATTACGAAATGACATAATCTTTAATAGATTAAATGAAAAAGAAGCGAATCTGGTGTGTAATCTCAGCAACAGCATGAAGCATCATTGGTATCTAGGTGGAGATTTGCATCGGCTAACTTGCAGGCTAACGGCTACACATATTTCAACATTCATTGTAAACGTGCTGAACAATCTTGTCAGAAAACTTAATAATAAATGTTTATTTTTTCCAACGCGTAACATGAGAGATGACAAAATAGCAGAAAGACGTAAATAAATGTAGCGTTAATGTTATAAGGATAGGTACCTCCAAATCCTTCCGCCTTGTAGTTTAAAGATCCTTCCAGCCAATCAGATTCATGTTCACGGACGCTCGGATTCAATCTCAGAGCCAATCAGATTCATCCTCAGGAACGCGGTGCAACTTTTTAAAATGTTCCCGGGAAACTTCAACCCGCTTGCGTTCCGCGCGGCTTACGGAGTTCCTGTTTTACATGGTTTTAAATGGAAGAACTATCAAGATGAGGATTCTCGATGTAATCTAATATGGCAAGAATTCACTAAACTATTTTTTTATTTGTTATTTTATTTAATACTGACAATGTGGCCGACTGCTGAAATTTATCACGGATTCTTAGATGTTGTTGTGTGAAATCAGAAAATGTTCTTCAGTTTATGATATTAGATAAGATAATGATGGCTTATCTATGACTGTTGAACTTTATTTCATATTTCAAGACTGTCCTGTATCCTGAGCTGGGCTTAAGACGTATTAGAGCACAGAACTGTGGATATATAGACTTTATCTTAACAGACAAGAATACAACGTCTGAGAACTTAACCAGATAGTAATTTATTATTATTTCAGGACTTGAAAAAAAAAAAGAATAATATTTGACCATGCTTAACAGTGTCTGCGTTGGTTGTATCCTCCTGACTGTCATGGAGTTCCACATCAAACATACCTGGGACAGCTTACGTGTGGATCACAAGCCGGTAAAGATTCGTTTCTCACCCGGTGAGGATGGTTTGCTAATGCAGGTTAATGCTCCTTTCTTTAATGACCCCCCTGCACCAGCCGGACCACCTGGAGAGCCGTTCCCTGGTCTCTGGGACTATGAGGGTAAATTCATCTGTACTTTTAATATAGGGCCAATTTGTCAGTTTTGGTTAATAGACTGAGTTCTTACTTTCAGATAATAACTAGATAAAGAATTAGTGCAATCAGCTGATCATGTTGATCCTTGCACTATTACCAAATGAATCTAAAAGACTGAACTTTGGTGTGTGCTTGAATTAAACACTAAACAATGTTTACCTTTCACTGATTTTCTCAGAATTTCTAACTGACAGTTTTTACAATGTGTGCTCTTTGACTTATTTTTCAGTGGTGGAGACATTCTTCCTGAACAGTGACACTGAGCAGTATCTGGAGGTGGAAGTCTGTCCGTAAGTTAAGCCTACAGTGTTTATCAGGCAGCAGGAAGATTTTTCAATTCTAATGTGTAATTGAAATAATATTTTGTCACTACAGTCATGGACAACATCTTATTCTGCTACTGAATGGAAAACATAATGCGTTTATGGTAAGAAAAAACACATTGTACATCAGCATATTAATGTATTCAGTAAAAAATACAGGAAACACAATCAAATCTTATGACGATTTAAAATAACTTGGATTTTAATATTTTAAAATGCAAAGTATTCCTGTGACAGTAAAAGCTGAATTGCTGAATCACATGATTCTTTAGAAATCATTTTCAATCATCAAGTAATTTGCTGATATGTGGTCAAGAAACATTGATTAATATTATAAATGTGTAAGACAGTTGTGCTGCTTAATATTTCTATAATTTCTGAAATCTAGATACATTTAACAATGACTTTACTGTCACATTTGGATTTGATCAAGTACAGTTTATAACAGTAATTGTCTAAACTCTAAACATTAAACTGCAGTAATGCTTACTGTAATACACAGGATAAAAAATGCAGCGATATGAAAGTTCTTATGCTAATCTTGACCAATATCTTGACCTGTTGCAGCAACAAATCCCTCTATCATTCAAAGCCAATACAAAGAACAAAATATGGAAGGGAGAAGCACTTCTACCTTGGAGGTATTTCCCTCAGGGCATTAATAAGATGAATTCCTATGCCATCCATGGTTCTGGAGCTGGAAGGACCTATGAGGCTCTGTATCCTGTTCCTAGAGAAGACCTAGTAGAAGGACAGGGACCAGACTTGTAAGTTTAGACATCTTAATACGATTTGTTTCCTTTTAATGGATCTTAACATCACCGGGATCTTAACATTACGTCTCTCATCTGAACAGTCATCGACTCGAGTATTTTCAAGACTTCACTCTGCAAAGCATCATGGGAGAAGACTGGGTTCAGCCAGAATCTGACCTGTGGGATTTGGCAAGCAAATGACCAGCTGAAAATCACAAATGAAGTTAGAACTGTCCTCTAACCAGCTTTTTAATGCAGTAATTACTCGCAATTTGCTTCCATTGCTATGTTAGAGCACAAACTCCACTGCAGTCTAATCAAAGTTAATGATGTGGCTTGTTTTAATGTGGGTGTAATAGCAATATAATGGCCTTTATTATCACAATTTAATAAATCTCCTCTCAGTAATGCGGCACTAATCTCAGCAGTAAGTACTCCATCCAGCACCAAATATTTATGTAGCAAATGGGAATTGTTCATTTTATATAGGATACCGAAATGAAATAACCATTTCATAATGGAAATGGTAAATGTGGAAATCGAAGATTTAATAAACAAACGATAACATTTAAGTTTTCTTTGTCCTTTCTTGGTAACACTGTTACATATGGCATAGTGCTGTTATATATTACGTTAAATGATGATACTTCAGAGATTCTCCTTAGGTGGTCAAGAGCAAAATTAGTAATTATCAATTAACATTGGCCTAAACCTACACAAGATGTTTCTTTTAATCCCTTTTATGTGTTTTTATTTAGCAAATGTCGTGCAACCTTTAAGTATCTAACATGAGCTGAAGGAAAACCTCTTCTAAAAACAGCCAGCTTTAACTCTCTCAACAAACCCACGCGTATCATCGATAGGCGCTGCGTAAACTACAAATTAGCTGCTAATAAGACGGAACACGGGTTTATAATTACAGCCGCTGTCCGTTAAAAGAATATTAACAGAGACTAATTACCGAGACGCTGCTCTCGCGCTGCAGAACTCCTGACACGAGCGCACTCTGCGGGCGTGAGCTGAATGCACGCGCCGTCTGAGAGCAAAGGTCATGGCTAACCAAAGGACGGCGAAATGAGAAAAATATTTTGAACTGAATATTTTTGTTTATATATATATATATATATATATATATATATATATATATATATATATATATATATATAAAACACTTGATATCATAACTTAAACCTTTTAAAAGGGCACATTTTAAGCATTCGTTTTATAGTGCTGCTATTACTTAAACACCAAATTAATGGAAACAAACGTCATGTAGCCTAATTTTATTAACAACTGATTATGGCATACAGTATTTATAGCTGCACACATACATAAACACACATATTAATTACATATAAATTATTAACAAAGAATTAGGCCTACTGTGTATTATATTAATGTTGGTATTAATACATATATTCGTTGTTATTATGTGTAGTTTGTATAACATGGAAAAAGATGTTACTCAAATTCATCTGTTGGGAATGCAGAGAGGAACAACACATTACTAATATATTTAGCCTAAATAAATGAATGAATAAATAAATAAAATTGAACCCAATAGAAAGAATCACATCCAGGCCCGTACTCAAATTACACACACAGACTCGGAGTAATCGCATTTGTTCTCTCCACATGCAATCTATTCACTGGGGGAAACAGCGGAGTACAAATTGCTTCTTGTTAGGAGCAGAGCGAAGTCAATCAGATGGCCTTCCACTCATGTTTTTTAAATCAGGGAGAATTTATGCGCTGACATTTTATAATTGATAGGAGGCCTGTTCAAAACTGAATGGGTAGATTGGGCACTGGCATGTTTTCAGAGGTATTTCTATAGCTGAACAGCATTAGCCACACTGAAATGGAATAGATTTCATCGAATACACATTAGATACAACCCTGAACACCGAAGGGAGGGGTAAATATTGCCACTCCTTTTAAAAAAAAATGAGAATGAATCATGTTTGTTATTTGATTCCATTATATCCATAATGGACCTGTTTACCTGTCGCTTTTGTCCCTTCCATCCATTTATCAGAGGCAGGTAATATCTGCACTAAATTATTGATTCTCATCTATCGGAAAACACATAACAAACAAATATCTTGAACCTGCAATAGTGTCTAGTGGCAGTTTACAGTTTGTTTTTTCTATCGGAGATAATTTTGATATATGTTTTGTTCATCACTAAACAAATATCAATCATTGCGCTCTGAGCTACAAAAGTGTGTTTCCATGGCAACAAAAGCTTTTCTAGATAAAAGGGGCTGTCAGGGAGAATATTTTCCTTTATAACTCTGTCATAATCATAAACATTAGTACAATACACTCTCTCTCACGCACGCACATCAGTGAAGCCCATTAAAGGCCACTATAAAAGAAGGAGGCCTAAAAGTAAAGGATGATAAAGAACCACACTCGCAAAGCGGAGGTTATTTTTTATTTTTTTTTACAGATTTTAAGGGGAGGGGAAGATGATAAATCTGAGTTGGGAGGCAGTAATAAGAGAGGATGGCAGGCAACACAACATTATCAGGCTGTTTGTGCTGTGTGGAAGTGCTGGAGGGGGAGGGTCGCCGAGGAGAGCCTTTACCCGCGCGACACCCTCTGATTGATAGTGGAATAAAGGTCGTTCCGTGTGATGAATGAATATTTCGATATAACCCAATCACGGTGCACAGGAAAACGAATGACTGGATGAGAACAAGATGAGCGGGTCCACCGAGGGCACGGCACGCAGGGCCAGCAGAGACACTAAATCACAAAATAACAGAATTGAACTTTATATGGCCATAAATGGGGGAGTACGTGGAGAGACGGGGTTGAAAATGCTACCTGGATACTCTCAGCTTTTCTGTCAATACTAAACCCATGAAGAAAGAGAAAGAGGCATGAGACATGGAGCCAAGTGTCTTTCCACAAGACATTTAGAGGTCATGCTCTAAAGCAAACGTGGTAACTGTGGAGCTGTTCATAAAGTGGTTAACTCACAGCGAGATGCTCTGTTTGTGCACAAGGGTCAGTTTGATGAAATATCAGCTCCCATTTGTCTGAGAGCTACGGATGGATGAGCTTATGACGGGTGCTGCAGTTAGGCAGCCAAAACAGCATTTCTCTCCTGATGTGCTTGGAATTTTATTGATTAATATCACAGGCAAAACTAACTAGCTACACAACAGTTACGCTCTTATGGGAAATGAAAAGCCTGCAAGGATGAGATAAGTATCTGTGATTGCACATTAGATGAAATGTGAGTCACCGAATGGTTCAGTTCTACTTATTCTTTTACACCGCTGTGTCCAAAATATTCCCCTTATTTTGCAATATGGGAACAAGGTGCTTTTTGCGAATGTGCAATATTTCTGGTTCATTAGCTGCAACTAGTAGCATAACAAAGTGCAGTTAAACTAATTGCGCTACAAAACAGTGTTTATGAATATTATAAGAAATGCCAGTCTGCAATATCAAGTAGAATAAACAGGCTATATGTGTACAGCTAAAATAATTATTAGCAGATTACACTGGAAGCCTTGAGTACACAAATATTACTAGGTACGTGTTGTTTCGCCAGCTAATATAATTTCAATCAACGCCACAGAAGAATCAAACCTTTTTTGTTTTCTTGAACAAACCATTGTTTTTTGAATGTTTTGGTTGTGTGAATAATTCAGTGACTTACTTGTTTCGTTCCTGAATGAATTACACTAGAACTACCTTTTTGAAATTTTGAAATCTTTGTTGCAATAAAACCCATATAACAATAATACCCTGACTTTTCCTAAATGTGAGTATATTTTATTATTTATTTATTGTTACTTTATTAGTTAGTATTTATTCGTGTGCATCCATTAAAGCAGCACATTGATATGGAACAGTGATTAAACTAACAAGGAACTGCAGTACCTGTGCATTAAATGGTTTTAATGCATACCTGCCAGCCAATCAGAATCCAGTATTCAGACAGACATGGAATAACATATCGCAACCATCTTCATATGTTACTGCAGGAATATCTCTGGCTCTGTAGCCATTTAGAAAGATTTCTAATTAATTGTTGAATAAGGCTTAATGGACTGTGCTACATGTTAATTACCCAACAAAACATTAAATAACCATTTTGGAAAACATCAAATGGAAAATCATCAATTAGCTAATCAAGTCTCTTTGCTTAATTAACAGAAAATGTCTGAGGCATCTTGCCCTTTTCTCAATTAAAAAGCTCCACATAAACATAGAAAGCATTATTTGCTTGTCAAGTACTATCATACTAATATTTCATAAGCTATCATAAAGCGGGATGACTAAGCCTGGGAGAGAGAGAGGGTGAGAGGGAAATTTTTTATTATTGCTTTGCCTAAGTCATTTGTTTCTTTATCTTCTGGCTGTAGTGATATCAGAATGCCATATAAGATATAGCAGGCAAAAGATAAAACTGACACGTCTCACTCCAGTTAACTCTGTTTCTCTTTCTGCAGACAGAAATGCTCATCTGCATGTCCAACATGATCATCTCTTGCACTCAGATTAAAGTCTGAAAGGCTCTGACATATCGGCTCGCTTTTAGTCCTCTTTCTTTGCTTTCTGACACGGTGCCATCTGTCTCACGGCATGAGTTTCTCAGCATTATCCAATTATCTAAGAGGTAAAGCATGTACTGCTCATGTTGCTACCTTGACAAAATCAATAAAAATTCATAATGTCTGATACTGTCTTCGGAGCACACGGTGATCTTTCGTGAAGAGAAGAAAATAAAGAAGATTGTGGTCCTGGAGAGTAAGGACAAATGACAATAAAGCAAAGCTGGACAACGGAGTGGAATTGGGTTCCGTGAATCAAAACAAATAAGGTTTGCTTTCACAGAGTATGCTGAAATTATTCAGTGTTATGAACACAATACACAGGGTACCAGGAAGTAATGGACCATTACAAGAAAAAGAAATGTCCATTTACATGCAGAACAAATGACGGGAAAGGTCCATGCACTGCTGGCACTTTCCACAAATATGGTCTACACTTAAATGCATGAAAATGTGAACTATTACATTTGAGAGAGAGAGAGAGAAAAAAAACAACAACAACATTTGCATGAGAAATAGTTCGTTTTCAATCCATCAAAATCTGCCCTGTCTGTTAAAATAGATTGTCCCACATCAAAATGTCTTCAATAATTATGAAAACAAATGGCTGTGCTGACTGTATTTGTCAAGCTCAACCAACTGATAGCTTAATTTAGATATAATTTACAACCTGTGTGTGTTTTTATGGATTTTTATTGAGAATTTAATTTAATATTAGTTCATTCATCCCTTTTATTGAAATTTCTTCTAATTATTAAATATTAGTTAATTAAACTTTGAAATATATTAAATATTTATTGCTAAAAAAATACCAAATCATGTTTGTTAAACTAGCAAAATAATTGCTATCCTCATATTAAAACAAAACTAAAGGTTAAAGTTTGAAAACTGACCAATTACATTTACATTTAGCATTTATATGCATCTCAAATAACAGGTTGACATTTGATGACTAAACTATTGTGCTATCCAGTGAAAAGCCTTATTTTTCCATATATATCTGTCTGTCTGTCTTCTTTTTATTCTCTCTCTCCCTCTCTTTCTCTCTCTGTTTCTCTCTCTCTCTGGCACGGTTTACTCATCCTCCGCTTTATCTGCCTTAGGGAAATATTTCCACCTACACTGTAATTCTTACTGTTTCTCATTTATTTATTTATATTTATATTTATTTACTTCTTTATTTATAACACATATCTAGCTTCTCAACGTTCAAAACAGTTGCATTGTCTGTAACACCTTCACTCTAGGTATAAACACTCAATCGACAATTAATCTATAATCTTATATATGTCATTAACAACATAAAAATGCATAACTTACATAACATTTACCATAGTATTTTTGCTTTTCTGTAAATAAATATCATTTAAAATGTTCTCTCTATCAGATGGTGTAAGCTTTTACTGACACCTAAGTTGTAAAGTATCTGTAGTCACTGTGGTACTTTGGCAGAACTTGGTTACCATAGTTATTTTTTTGTAAGGGCAATTACAAGCAACCAGAGAGACATACGGAACCAATATGCGCAAATAAATTTGACACCAATCAAGTTACACAACACAAACTGCAATATGACAGCACCACATGTCAGAGCTCAAAAGTGACAATGGAAAGTAATGTTTATAGTACTAATGAATGACAGGTGATGTGCTAGAACAGGGCAACATCATCTAAGATTGCTACCATAGAATATTTATAAAAACAAGTAGCTTTCAATAATTTTAAAAGACCGAAACATGAAAGAACATTAACAAAACACTTGTGATACATAATTGATCTTAATTCATTAAAATATCAGCTTACTTTTTGAAATATTCACCCAGGCTGCCATAAAGATCAGTTGCACTAGAAAGTGCACTTGCAATTACCAAATATGACATCCGGAAAAAAAAGAGGAAATGTTTACCCATTTGATAGGAATTAAAAAGTCCAGCCTTGATAAAACTGACTTCATAAGCACAAATCTTTCAGCAAGACCATCATTCTGTGTTTGCTTTAGGGCATATATTTGATATTGACATATCCCAGCTGCCATAAGACATCTGCATGCATCCGATGCCATTCTGAATTCATTACAATTAATTTTACTCAGTGCTGAGTGCAACCAGCTAATCAGGACTCCAAGTGCTCATACGTCTCCGAGAAATTGCACTAAAAATAAAGATAAGCGTGCCAAGATCAGAGGGACTTCACAATCAAGATTCATCTAATGTGTCATTTAGAATCAAGAGCCCTCCATTTGGGATCATCAGGACTTCAACTAGAATTTCAAATGCTTTCGGATCTCAGTCTAGGAATGGGAATTCATAGGCTAAAAGGCACTGAAAAAGAGTCCCAGAGGGATGCATTTTAATATACATTTATATACTGTGACTGAATGATTAGGGGGAATTATATATACACTACTGGTCAAAAAAAAAAAAAAAATAAATAAACATAAACAGCAAAAATGAATTATATACATATACAGCAACTGTAATATTGGGAACTTTTATTTTTTGATTGTATTTTAATATGCATGATCCTTCAGAAATCATTATAATATGCTGATTTGTGGATTATAATCAATGTTGTTAACAGCTGTGTACATTTTATTTAAGGATTTTTTTGATGAATAGAAAGTTTTGATGAATAGAAAGAACTGCATTGGATTTTTAGCTGAAAATAGAAAGCTCTTGTAGCATTAAAAAATGCCTCTACTGTCACTTTTGATCAATTTAATACGTCCTTGCTTAATAAAAGTACAAAAAAAACCTTTTTATATAACCTTTTGAATGGTAGTGAATACATTTAAAAATATATATATAATACTGGAACGATTTCTGAAGAATCATGTGACACTCAAGAATGGAGTAAAGGCTGCGTTTTAAAACAGAAGAGGCATTTTTATATTAGTAATCATATTTCATAACATCACTTTAATTTAACGTCAAATGACAAATCCGAAGAGGAGGTCAGAGGAAAGATATGTGTGGTCCCTTGTGTGTGGTTATGTCAGGGTGAAGGGTTCTCTCTGAGGTGCAGACTAGACTTCTGTCATCGGTAGATAAGAAGGGAAGAATGAAGTAAGCTCTTGGGGTTTGAGGAAAAAAAATTACATTAAAAAAACCCGACAGCAGTAAGGATGACCACACACTGAGCATTACTAGCCACCAAACAGACAGCAGCAGCACCCCTTAGCAACTGTTTAATCTCCGCTGTGACAGAACCACTGCTGCAGTGATAGCTCACTGACTTTATATCAGCTTGACCATAGACGTGACCTTCACTCTCCCGTTTAAGGAAGTCCCCCATCTTTCTCTTATGTACACTGACTTTTACACACACACTGGCAATAAAAACAAATTCAGAACCATTTTTCACCTTCACACACTGATTGCATACAGATGTAACTCACATACAAACATACACAGACACATATTGTGATGGGGGGTGTGGTTGGCGGGTTGTACATGAGCCGTGGGGTGGGGGGATTAGTCCCCCTCAGTCCATTCACCGCAGGGCCCGGTGTGACCACACCAGCTGCACCCCCCTAAGGACTGCAGGGTACCTTGGTATTTTGTTAGCATAGTTCCATGATATTTTTGAGAGTATCATAAAAAAATACCACTGTATAATCACCTAATACCATCACTATACCATGGAACTGCCACATTACATTTTAGTAAGGGTAATATTACAATCTTTTTTGAAGTATATTTTGAAGTATATAAATAGCTTGCTAAATGAATATGATATTGTGTGGTAACAAAAACAAAAACAAAACTAAAACAGTACCAAACAGTATTAATACAAAACGTATTACCATGTAGTTATTAAAAAAAAGTATTACCAAGTAGTTATTAATTACATTTATTTATTGCACATGGTTTCATACTACCATGGTATTTTGGACACATATGGTGGTACCATGCAAATAACATACATTTCAGCACCATACCATAATTATTATATGATATCACTATACCATGATACCACCACATTACTTTTTAGTAAGGATAAAATTGTGGTATTCTTTGAAGTTAATTAGTATTTTGGACATGTAGCATAATATTTTTGGAAGTACCGTTAAAATACAATGATGGTACATGCATTTCATTACTACCATCTGATAACATCACTATACCACATTACTTTTTTAATATGGGTAATATTGTGGTATTATTTGAAGTACCTTCATTCACCATTGTGTATGAATATGGTAATTATCCAGTTTATGAAAGAACCATAGAATTACCATCACGGTACTATGGCACTACCATACTGTACCGCGGTACTACCCATTGTCAGGTAAGAGAGGCACTGTAAAGAGACCTGAAAACCAGTGTCAGCAGCCAATTACAAAGGAATACAATCTACACAGAGTGCCTCTTTGGTACACAATGAGTTAATCTCCAATCTGTTGAACAGTCGCTGCACATATCTGTTAGATCTCACCACAAACTCTTGTCTTTTTTTGAACTTGGAAAAATAGTTCTCTGGAACTTTTCTAAGCTTACTGTCCGTTCACACTCACCTCACCATTATAGTGATTCCTCACTGGGCAAACCTTAAATGGACAGTTGCACAGACATTCTACTAAATATCTCCTTTTGAGATCCATATAAGACAAAACTCCTTTTGAACTACATTAAAATGAGGAAATAATGCCAGAGTTTTAATTTTCCAGTGAACTATTTCTTTACTATTTCTTTTCCGCAGTAAAACAGTTTCCATCCTTGGTCTGCCGTGGCCTGGTCCTACTTCCCTCTGATTGGACGTTTTTTTGCGTGTGCTGCCATATGAAACCATTTGGAGAAGTGTTCTGCTGACCCAACACATTAAGCACATTAAGTCTTTACGGGGGATTATTACACGCCATTAGTTGGTGTATTGTGTATGAGATGATGTAAGACCTTAAAGAGGACCCTCTGGCTGTGTTAAATGGTCATCCCTCTTTCTCTCTATCTCTGCCTATCTATCTCTCTATCCATCTATCTCTCGGGAGGGAGTGTAGCTATGGAAAGGGCTAAATGGATCCACTCACGGTTCTGATGGTCTCTTGATAACCAAAATGGATACGGGGTCCTGACCTTGATTTGGCCACCTATGTTGGCCTTGGGAAGATCCAAGCACTAGAATGCGTGTGCATGTAAGTTTATAGGTGAAAAAAATGGTCTAGTGAGGAAACTTGTCTGTTTTTGTATAGAGTGATTTTCTGAGTTTTGGAGTCTTTATAGCACTTGTCACCTTCTGTTACGGAAGATGTGAATAAGAATGTTGAGTGTGTCTTTTAGCTGATCCCACCTGATCTTCTTTCCCCCATCGCTCTGAACTCCTGACAGCTGTTACTACGGCTGTCTGTGTTTCCTTGAGCATGTATTATTTTTATTTAAAATGATGTCAATCCTCCCACACATACGGGTTATCATCCTCATTGTGGATGTTCCCAAACCTGGTGAGCTGCATGAATAAAACACATTTTAAGGCAACCAAATGTATCCTTTGAAAATGCAATCCCACAATGCACTGCGTCAAGCTTAGGGGGGCTAAACTGTGATGGCTAACGGTGATTATAAAGAAATGTATACTTCATTCAGCACTAAAACGAATGAATATAAATCAGTGTTGTTACTGTTAACTAAAACTAAAGCTATTAATTTTTTTCCCTCCGATAGTTAAAATAAAATATGTTTGAGGAAAAAGGCAGCTTAAAAGCTTAAATGAAAATAAGGAATGTTGCTTTGGCAACTAACTTAATAATTTTTTTTATAACTTAAACTGAAATAATTAAAATAAACAGAAATATGGTAAAACTTTACAATAATGTTCCATTTGTTAATGCTAGTGAATGCATTAACTGGTATTTTTTCAAGTTAGTTAATAAAGAACAAAAAAACTAAAAACATTGTTTGTGTTTGCACAGATTCATTAGATAATATTATCAGATACAACTTTTGATTTTAATTAGTAAATGCTGAAACTAACATGAACTAAGATTAAGACATGCTTTAGAATTATTTTTCATTATTAGTTCATGCTATTTAAAGTAGCTAGCTAATATAAAAAATTGGAACCCAATATAAAGTGTTATGAGAAATTTTTAAAAGATGAAAAAAAAGATTACAAGCACCTAACAACATCACTAAAACTAAAATAAATAATAGAAAAACTCAAAATAAAAGCTAGTTCAAAATAAAAATAAATACCATAATAGTTAATAATACTAAAATAACACTGATATAAACAGCAGAAGTATTTCATTGTTAGTTTGTTAACTAATGTATGTTGTGTTAACTAATATTAATATACTGTATGTGAACAAATAGAACCTTATTTTAAAGTGTTGCCATCAATTTATATATATATATATATATATATATGTTAAAAACACAACTAAAACTAAAATAAAAATATATAATAAAAACTACTTCAAAATATGAATAAATGCTATAAGCCTATACTAATAATACAAAAATAACACTGATATCAATAGTTCAGCGTACTAAAAATATATTACATTACCTATTTAAATTTGAATTCCAGTGCAGACACATTGTGATACCTAGAGAGGATGAAAACAGGAGAAAGGGGTTTTAGAACACTAGAAAAATGCTCAGTTTGAGTTTGTATGCATGTAAAAATTCTTATTCATTGTAAATGAAAATATAATTGGATATCTGAGGTATACGAGGAGCTTGTGGCCCTCAAACGAACACTGAATTGCTCATTTTTCCTCTGTTTGTCACTTCTATGCTCTCTTACTGTCTCTTTCCCCTCGCCGCACATCCACAGCCTCACAATAACACAAACAAGCTCCTTCTGCAACGTAGCACTGCTGTGTCTAGCTGTTATTGATACGAGGGGCAGATGATGGAGGAGGCTGTCTCTGCACCTATGACAGAGAAAGAGAGAGAGAGAGAGAGAGAGAGAGTACAGGCTGTCTGATCAATAGATGGCACTGTGGCTCTTTCTTTCATATGTTTAAGTGTACATATACGTATGTGTGAAAGTGTGAGCAAGTATGTGTGTTTGCCAAGGTCTGAGCTGTACTTAATTACACTGAAGCAAAATCATCAAGATATAATGAAGCACAGGAGTTTAAACACAAGCACCTTACACACATACACAGCCCTTGAAAGTTGTGGTACTCCTCCACAAGCATCTCGTTTCAGTTCTCATCGCCTAAATGGCCATTTTGATAAGTAATAGAAACATTGCAAGTAAAACAATTCTTAATGACACTATATGAAAAACTGTTTAATGAAAGCATGCATATACTGTTAATGTCGTAAGAAAAATCTAATTATATATATATATATATATATATATATATATATATATATATATATATATATATATATATATATATATATATATATATATATATAAACCTGAAAAAGCATTAGTTTCAAAGAACATTAGTGCATTTGTCTTGACATATTGGAGTTTGTTTTTAATTAAATATATACATGAATTAAATAATGAATTAAATTGTATATTTTTAGTTGTCCTTGCTAAGGTATACATTACTATTTGATTGATAATTCCAAGGGTTAGATGACAGACCGATAACCTTCATTAAACTTCGGTGTGTTACTCACTGCACAAAAATGATACCTGAAATTGTATAGTATTTTTTATTAATTTATTTTTTTAGGAGAGGTGTGCTATTACTTTTCTGAGCGATCACACTATTAGTTTTCACTCGTTCGTTGATAAAATGAGTGTGTGAGAGAGTAAAATCCCATAGATTTAGAATGAAAAGAAAGTAAAAATTATAAAGAAAAATAATTTTTATTTTTTTAAATTTTTTTATTTTTTTTATTTTTTTAAATTATATTTACAGTCTGGTTATTAGTTAACTATCTTAATATATACAGTAAAAAATTAATAGTTACATGATATGTAATTTTACTGTAAAATAATGATTTACCTCATAATTTACAGTAAAAATAAAAGGAAATTCCATAACACATTATATATGATTATATAGAAATGTACTTTATTATTTGTTAATCAGTAATGTACTTGTATACAGTGTGCTATATTACCTTTTTATTTAGTTAAAATTCTTTCACAGAAATTGTAAAAAATAAGTTGTAAGGCTATAAGTAAAAAATATAAAGAAACCAATAAGCCATCCTGTAATATATTATATATTTTATATTATTACCAGTATATATATATATATATATATATATATATATATATATATATATATATATATATATATATATATCAGAACTTTTTTAACAGTGTACCTTTATGTCCCTTTGAAGACATTTGATTTTCATTGTAACAATTGTATTTTCCAAAATATCTTTATTTTTTTTTTATTTTTAATTTTTCTGGATCATGCTGATGGGACAATCACACAAGCTTGGCTGGGTAGCCACTTACAGAATTTTCATTTATGCAGAACCTTCCCTTTAACCTGTTCATGAATATTTCTGTGATGGAAAAACTGAATTGCTCGCCTGTCTCAAAGTCGGACAGAAACAGAATTTTGTGTCTTTCTTTGTCAGGTCTCGATGAGTCCGACAGCGTCTCTGTGAGAGAGTGAGACGGCGTGTTTATAGTGCCATAACTGTCTAATGACCGGGCGACGGAGTGACAGATCAACACAGGCCGGGCTTTGTTCAGCTTTATGGATTGACAGGGACACCCTGCGTGGATGAAATTCGTGTGTGTATGGCTCAGAGTGTAATGGCACAGACGACGGCTGGCTTAGGGCTGACATGCCAACACCTCCCACAGACACAACATGCTTACGGTTCATCTTGTCACCGCGGGAGACCACATCTAATGGGTAAACAAACGCAGCCATTACCAGGTCAGAGTCAGAGAGTAAATATATAAATGACTGGAGAAAAGGGTAGAAAAAAAGTCCATCAGACACTGAAGACCCGGTGTATATATCACAAGTAATTAATTACAAATAGGAAAGGTCGGTCTGTTTGTGTTTGTGTGTATAAAGAGCACGACAGTGTCGGGAACGCTGAGTGACGGGGAAGACAGAAGGGGGAACTTTGCGCAGAATTCAATTTGGGTTGCGATGCTGGGGAGACAATTAAGAGTGACGCACAGAGGATGACAGAGGGAAAGGAATAATTACATGAGAGCACGAGGGAGAGAGAAAGAAAGAAAGCAGTTGAAACATGGAAGGTGGGACTGACTCATGTGGCGAGACAGAGGGAGATGCGCTGATGTGTGACAGCCCCTTCTACAGGCCTGTCAGTATCACACACACACACACACACACACACGCGCACACCCACCAAGTCAGGCTCCCAGATTCTCAAGCACACAGGTAGGAAGAGTCATAAAAGGCCCATTGGAGTAGAAACCCCTAGTGTTCATTCAGAATTTTAAAACATAATACAAACATCGATATGAAAGCATTATATGTGCTGTGCTGACTCTAATATTATCTGTAATGCAAAACTGTCACCACAGTCCACCCAGAACATCCAAATGCTACTTGAAAGCAAACATTCTGTGAGATGCAATCCAATCAAAGCAATCATTTTATAATAGGAATGCAAGAATTATTTTTATAGAATAGCTTCGACAAAGATGCCCTATGAAGTTAAACAGACATTTATGGTTGCAAAGACTGATGAAACCTGAATATTCTAAATAATTCTGAAATCAAATAACAGCTTCCCTGTTTCCTGTGTTCCACCAGCTGTGTAATACTTCCATAAGTAAAGCTCTTTCCCATTCTGATGTTTATGATAATATAACAAATTAGACGATGTCTTAAAGTTTATTTATATGATGGGTAAATACCTTATCCACAAATCAAGATACCTTAAATTTAAGCCCAGGTAATCTATATTTATTATTGTCTTCAATTAAAAAAATATTATCCAAATAAAAATGCTTTGCAGACATCACATTAAAAAGCAACAGGTCTACATAATATAGAAACATCCGCAATTCATATGGGAATCAATGTGAGACCTTCAGTAACAGCATGAAATCATATTTAAACCTATAATATTTTAAATAGATCATTTAAACATGTAATTTGACATTTTGTCTGTCAGTTGCAAGTTTATATTGCCAAATTCAGCCATTATAACTTGCAGTTTATCAAAATTCAGTTTTTTTTTGTTTTTTGAATTGGGAGATATAAAATGGGTGATCGATTGTGAGATAAGAACAAAACTATGGGTGCTCCAGAGGGGAACAAATGGTCAAACATTGTAGGTGGATCCCGTTGCAAAACAAGAAATACCACATCCAGGCACTCACATAGTTAGGAAGGTAAAAAGCCTTTATTATAAGACTGGGGTACATACTAAAATTACATCAATGAGTATCAGCCCAAGAGTCTGACATGAGTATCAGCCCAAGAGTCTGCTTTCTTTTTTTTTTTGTGTAACTTTTCAACTTTTTAAGATGTTGAAGAACATTATAAATGCTCTTAAGGTAAAAAAATAAAACACGTGGTCCTTTGAAACAGGTGGTATACCACAGGGGAAAAGCATCTGTAGGAAACATCTGCAAACCTTGCCGACATTTTTGACATTTGTGCAGATTTTCTAGATGTCTAAAACTTTTGTAGCCCACATCCACAAAGCGAATAAGACAGAAAGAAGGGCTCATTGAAGAATAGGTACTGTACATCTGAGGAGAGACTGCAACTGGACAAGACATGAACAGAAGTGGTCTTTAATACACACACAACAGACGCACAGCTCTACCAGTCAGACGAGGTCGCAGACAGTCAGACAGCCAAACTTGGCAAAGTCTCTGGGGTTGAAAGTGTGTGAGTGTGTGTGCCATCCAGCTGTGATCTCTCTGCTCCTTGTCCAGTCAGCCATAGACAGCTGCCCTACTATGCTCAGAATTGTGACAGCCTGTCCAAATAGATAGCGATCCCACACTGTGTGTGTTCTGTGTGTGTGTGTGTGTGTGTTTGTGCGTGTACGTGTCCATGCTCTGAGCTGGATGACCACCGCTGGACTAGCCTTCTGACTTATCTATGTCAGGTTATTACGATTGCTTGGTATCTATAGAGAAAAGTATATATTTTTTTAAATCCAAAAATATTATAAATATTACAGACATAAATATTTACACATAGGATAAGAAAAAATGTTTGCAAAATAAGGTAAGAAAAACTAAACAATTTAATTAAAATAATCAGCAATTTGCTAAGTGTTTTTTAAAGCAGAAATATAACAAAACTTAGCAAGATTTACACATAAAACAAGAACAACATGGGGTAAAACTAAATAAAACAAATAATCTGCAATGTGCAAAATGTTGTTTTAAAAAACTTAATATGAATTAACAAAACTTATTAAGATGTACAGATAAAACAAGAAAAAAAGTTTACAAAATAGGGTAGGAAAAACTAAATTATTTAATAAAGTATAATAATCTGTAACAAATCGTAGCAAGATGTACACTTTAAACAAAAAAAAAAAAAAAAAAAAAGCTGAAATATACAAGACATACAATTTTGCAGGATTTACACACTGTGCTTTTTTTTGTAATAGGTAATAAGGAAAACAAAACTAAACTAAAAAGAAAGCAAAACAGAACAAAACAAGGTAATGTACAAGTACATTTTAAATAAATGTATATTGTTTTGAGGATATTTCTACAGCCAAAACAAACTGACTTTGATATTAAGTTAATTAGTTTTATTTG
This sequence comes from Carassius gibelio, assembly GCF_023724105.1. Lineage (NCBI taxonomy): Eukaryota > Metazoa > Chordata > Actinopteri > Cypriniformes > Cyprinidae > Carassius > Carassius gibelio. Next base: position 9,257,593 of record NC_068396.1, read on the forward strand.
TGAAAAAACTTTTTACTAGTGTTTTTGTGGCCAGAAAGGGTGCTATAATTGACAGTGAGAACTACTTGTGAATGTAGACCACATTTCTGAAAACACTACAATTGTCTGGCCTGCATGATTTCCCTATGGTTCAATTTGACGAGAAAAACCGAGACGAAAAATGAGAGAGAGAAAGAGAGGAGTTAAAATGAGGGTATGCGGCAGTGTCTTTTTAGCATATGTCACATAACAAAATCCCCCCTCTCTCCCTTTTATCTCTGTCTGTCTTTCTTGCCAGATCCACAGTAAATCTGAGCCGGACTCCCGCTAAACTACAACCTGTCAAGGTCACAAGAAGCAGTGGCTACATTCACCACGCTTCTCTCATGGGTGTTGTGTTCTTTCATGTGGAATTTCAGTAACTCACAGAGATAGAGATACGGGCCATGTGTCGTCTGAATGTTTTAGATTCAGTCACCATCTTTCAATCGGAGTCACTCTCATCAGTTTTGACCCAAATGCTGCACTGTACACTCAAGTAATAAATCAAAGAGCATTCAAAGCCCACTTTCAGTCAATTAAAGGTTGACAAATGAACTCGTGTCGGTTGAACTCATTTATTAAACAACACTGACAAGACTTCTGTGTTACGAAAGTCATCTTTTTGATATTTACCCTTGTCACTGTCACTATGTTTTCAGGCATCATTCTTGATTTGTATGATACTGGATTCGTGCTATATGATCTTATCGTACTCTGGATTACTTGAGGACATGAAATATGTTTATTTATTGCAGAGGTCTTGAAAAACTGTCCTGCTGCTGGTTATAGCTCTCAATGCAATTCAGTACAGGCCTGAAGGCAAATATTGTGTGTGTTCCTGAGTAGAAATGGCAATTTAATGCACATTCACATCTCACTTCACACTTTTAGTTCACCAAGGAACTATTTCTCTTCTCTTTCATATAAATACATGTGTATTTATAACAAAAATGTTGAGCTCATCAAACCAAATGTCATTCTGCAGTGTTCTTGAGCTTGTGAAGGCTCATGGGGTTTGCTGGAAGGTAAGGAGTAAAAGAGCAAGATGGAGCATTTTACTGCTGACTTGCATGCATTTTATTCTCAAACACATCCTTTCTCTACTCATCACTGGTAAAGCAAATTGCTTACCATTTTTGTTTGCCACCAAAGGGTGTAATTCCACCAAATTGCAAAAATCATGATTTCAAACAGTTTCTCTCTCATCATGTTCATTGCTCAGTCAACGTGTTTGGTTGGTCAGGATGCAATGATGCAAAGCAATGTTTGATTGCAGTGTACAGCCAGAGTGTTTACACTTCTATTTTGAAATAAACCAACAATCTGTTTGGATATTCATTATTTTTTTTAGGTCATTCTTTTTTCCATTTGGCAGAGAAATTACTGCAGCTTCAAAAAACACAGATTGGCCATGACTTTTCAAATAATTCCTTAATAAAAAAATTGATTCTTGAGATGCACTGAGCTGATGGTGAATTCTGCTCACTGCACTGTGATCTGATAGTCTAATTAAATAATTTGGAATTCTCATGAATTTACATGTGGGCTGAGACTCGGAAATGTCAGTATATATTAAAACCAAACCCGAGGAACTAAAATGAATGTCTTCGAAATGCAACAAAGTATACTAATCATGCGTTTGCAGGTCACATCTGCTATCAAAATGTGTCCTTTTTGGACTTCTGCTTCACATTTCCCCCACACTTATTACATTTTCTTGATCAATTTTAAAGCTTGACAGCCTGGTAGAGTTATTTCAGTGTTATTTATTTAGTATTATCTTTTAGTTTTAATTAAATTTAATTAAATAAATTTTGTTATAAGCTTCTGTCATTTTATTTATTTAACATTTTTATTTAGCTTTAATTTTATTTGATTTCATTTGTAGTCATAATATACTTCAAATTCAACTTATTATCTAGACTATTATTGTCAAAGATAATGAACAATTTGCATACAGTTTTAATTGGCTAGCATAGATAAAAGCATGGAAAGCAGCGATAACCCCCTCATGCCGAGTTCACACTGCACGATCTTAGCCCTGATTTTTACTTGCCGACAGATTACGTGAAATTGCCAACAAATGCCCGAAATTCACTATGTGTGAATAATCTAAGACACGATCTGAGAGAATTGCTGACGCGCTGCCAATACGCATGAAATATTTGGCATGCTGTTGCGTTTCAAAACCCAAATTTTTTTATATTTTTGAATAATAAATAAATAATAAATAACACTTGCCCCTGGTCACCATTCACTTTAATTTCATGGAAAAAAGTAGTGTGAACCTTCTGTTTCCTTAAGGGTTAAATCTTAAACAAGCTTCTAAATAATTGCCTTCGTCGTGACTGAAATTTGGAATGTATTCTCTAGTGCTGAAACGTGCAACAGAGGTAAGGAGTATTGGAGGAGACAGATGAACAGAGGGAATATGAGAGAAAGAAAGAGGAGATCCAGAAGGCGGAGAGAGAGAAGCTCTTTTTTTTAAACAGTCCATCTATCACATAGCGTATGGAGCGGTGAGGAGGAACAGATTTAACTCAACGAGAGGCGTGACGGTCATACACCCACGTTCACACACGCAGAGATGCTCAACTCACAAGCACAGTGAGGAACAGGACTGTCCACACACACAAACAGATACACACCCTCAGCGGCCCCAGTGGGAGTGGAAGGAGGCCTTGCCAAAGACTGAGACAAGGACACACACCAGCGCCTGCCCTATACGCGCCGGTCACGGGTGAATTGTGAGCGTGTGTGTATGTGTGTTTGGTAGACCTCTGGAGTGCGTTTGCATGGCCCTGAAGGTGTCAGAGCATACTGGGCTCACAGCGTGTCGGTTTCCCACCGGGACTTTGGTGAGGGAGCATCCCACTGGGGTTGTGGTGTTTAATAACTTGAGTGGAACATGAGCCACACACATAAACACAAAACAACCCAAACAAGCTACACCCAGAACAGAGTTCGAGAGAAACTGTATAGTCCAAATATAGGCCTAGTCTGAGACTTTGAGACTCACATTCCCTCACCAAAAACTACTGCTTTAAACCTTCCTTAATGCTTCAATGGAATCAAAAGCACCATAAAAGTAGTCTATATGACTTCTAAAGACACTTCACTGCAAGTTGATCGCTAAACCAGTAAGTTGAACAAATCAGTTTGATTTGAATCGTGTTTATGAACAGGATCAAACGATTCAACAAACAATTCATTACTGACTTTGTGAAATTCTAAATGCTGTTGAAAGAAGCCTCCTGTGACTGCATTTAATTGAGGTAAAATACAGTAAAAATTGTAATATTGTACAATTTATTACAATTTAAAAGAACTTAAGTCTATTTGAATATATTTTCAAATGTAAGTAATTCATGTGAAGGCAAAGCTACATTTTCAGCAGTCATTATTCCAGTCTTCAGTGTCAAATGAGCCTCCAGAAAGCATTCTAATGCTGATTTTGTGTTGCTTACACTTACATTTATGCATCTGGCAGATGCTTTCATCTAATGCAACTCAAATTGCATTCAAGGTACATATTTAATTTTTATCCGTTCTTTAGTTCTCATTTCACAATTCTTTCAAAATCACACCACTATCCAAAGTCTACTTCTGTTTCCATTAACATTGTAATCTTCATTAATTCAGAAGTCCAAAGTGGGAATTAAGAGTTTGAGTTAAGTCTCGAGCTTGATTTCTCCATGACAGACAGCAAGAATCATTCAATACTTATTTCATTACTTAGTACTTCACCAGAGGGTCTCAGTCGAGCTCATTAATAGCAGCAGTCACTACTTAACACAGCAAGTTTCAAAAATCAAATGGAAACCAATTTTACAGACAGCAAATTTGACACGCAGTGTAACAAAAAATATACTCTTCCCTGCTGGAAATACCAGCTCAAATCAGCATGAAGATTTGGCTAGTGCTAGTTTGGTGCTAATTTAGCTGATGGATGAACTGAACCATGCTGTTCACTAGCAGAATCTAGCTTGTGAATCTATCCAGCCATGACTTCTTACTGGTTAAGCTAGTTAAGCAGCACACCAGTATTTAATAACGGAGAATAATATCCAAAACAGAGTTTTTCAGCAGGGCCAAACAAGGAACATTTTCAAATTATGTCAGCTGGTGGAGAGAAATGGTTTCTTATAAAGTGTATGAGAGGATTTCTCTTTAGGAGGGCTGATGCAGCCTATATTATTCTGTCGAAACATTGTTCTGTGGAGAAAGCTTCACTAGCTATTGATCGCAACCTTTTGACCCATTCTCCCCATGCTAATGTTAAACTATATCACAGAGCTGATATCAGATACTATTGAACATAGAAACACACCATAGAACATTTTGCTAAATGTCTAACTATTTATCACATAAAGGAGAATGGAGAGTGAATAGAGACTTAGATACATCACACATTTTTTTTTTAAAGACACACGCACTTTTGTTTCACTACTGTATATTAGGGAGGACATTTCATAGACTTCTATTATTTTCATATTATGTAATAATAGTTTCTACTGCCTAAGCCAAGCCTCACTCCTAAACATAAGCCTCACAGAAACCTGTGCATAAAAGATTTAAATAAAAACATGATTTGGACAATTAATCCGTTTTTTTTTAAAAGCAAATTGTATTATGTTCTTCAGGTTTGACTATATATTAGAGGACATTTTGAACCTCAAAAATACAGTATTAAATATAAAATATTTTATTAACTTTTTATTTTACCTTTACCAGAATGTCAATCTTCATAATGAAAATCAAAAAAGAAAAAAAAAGAAAAAAAGAAATAATAATAATTTTATGCGCAGATTTTTACATTTACAGCACTTTACATTTTTCATTAATGTTGAAAATACTTAAATACATTTTATAAACTATTTATTGACTTTTCTACCTATTTGCATTTTTTATTCTTTTATTATGTGTTTTATGTTCTGTTGCTGTCATTCTGTTGTACTGTGGAGCTTCTGTCACGAAAACAAATTCCTCGTATGTGTAAACATACCTGGCAATAAAGCTCATTCTGATTCTGATTCTGATTCTGACTTCCAAATTTTGTGTGGATGCTATACTAAAAGGCCCCACAAATATATTATTATTATTGTGATAATGCTTAAAAAAATAAAAGTACCAAGTGTTATCATGTTTTTTTCTTCTTTTAAATATCTGAAATGTGGTATTAAATATGGTATTAATTTTGACCCGCAGTATATATATCAAAGTACCATGGTATTACAACCAAGACGGTGATGCCTCTCTAGCCCTACTATGATACTGCCTACTATGCTGATGTTTGGATATGAGAAATCCAAACAGTTTTATTTTTCCATTTTTATTATTTATAGGAAGTCCCGACATTCTGCAAGCCGTAGTTCATCACTCGAAAGCGCACAGTTCGACTTCAACTTCAACCTCAGACTTGGGTCAAGTCAGACCCTCTCACACACACTCCTACACACAGGAAAGTTATATAAAGGACATCACTTTAAAGCACCCAGCCAAAAAACACATGCACAGTACTCTCAAACAGACACAGTGTGAACTGTAATTAGTGCTGTCTCTACTTCACTGCACCTCATCACACGTTCATGCTTTCTCTCTCTCATGCACACACACATACATACACAGTAGGTTGTGCAATTAGAGGTGTCCTGCTAAGCTCTGTAACCGCACTTAACATCACCTCACACAGCGCAATGTCGCTGTCTTTCTTTCTCTGTCTCCTACTCTACTGCATCTTGCTTCTTTCTCTAATTTGTCTAACTCTTCTTGAAACTTCACATTTGTTTGCATGCTTTCTAATGAGCATGTGTTAATTTTTGTGTGAAGCACTGATAGTGAAATATCGTGTTTGTGATATATTTTAGTTCATGCGTGTCTGCCACTCACCTTATAATGAAACACACTGCTAGTGTCCCGAGATTAAAACTTTCAACAGAAATATCCTGGCCTAGACAAGCAGCAGCAGATGTTCTCATGATGTTACTTAAAGGAATAGATCACACAAAAATAAACATTTGCTGTAAATGTACAGTACTCTCCCTACGGCCATCCAAGAAGCAGTTCAGAACAGATTTAAGAGAAATGTAGCATTACTTTAATTTATCACCAATGGATTGTCTACAGCGAATGGGTGCCATCAGAGTGAGTGTAAAAACAGATAATAAAACATCACAATAATCCATAAGCAATTCACAAAACTCCAGCCCATCAATTAACATCTTGTGAAGTGTAAAGCTGCGTGTTTGTAGTAAATAAACCATTTTAACTTAAAACTGTAGCTCCTGGACTATATCCCCTATATATCCCCTAACAAATGGTGGATTTTGATATGAGAGGACAACAGGAGATTGACTTTTTCACTGGATTAAGCGTTAGTATGGATTCTGATTCTGACGGCACCTATTCACTACAGAGGATGTTTGGTGAGTAAGGGATGCAATGCTAAATTTCTCCAAATCTTTTCCCCTATAAAGAAACAAACTCCTCTACATTTTGGATGAAGTACATTTTTTTTATCAACAAAACACAAGGACCAGCTTTTTATGCATCTCACAGTGATGAGTTCTGGAATTAAAACTGGTTACTGTTGGTAGACCCTGTGTGGCATATTACATGCTCATAGTTTTCTATAAAGTTTTATTAATAAGAGTGTTTACTGTCTCATATGTCCCAGCTGAGTCTGGTGCAGCCATGATTGAGCTCATTAAAAGCAGACATTTAGAAGTGGATAATGATTTATGTTTACAGTAACATTATTACATTTCAAATCTCTCAGCTGAAAAAGTTTTAGCATGCCTTAATAAAATGCTGTTAATTAAAACCAGCTCAGTGTTGTGTGCATGGTTTCATGTGGATGATAAAACTATCATCCAATGAAGTCTTAAATATATCACTATGTTTAATTTACACTTGTGCTCTCCTGTTATCAAAGCAACTTGATTTTTTGCATGCATTATGAAAGTAATCTGCTGTATTGTTAAATATTTTAATGATGATCATTACAAGCGGTCAGAATCTTAGTTTCTTACTTTTGATCATATAATATCAGTAGCTACACCAAATTTTTACTTTTTGCTCAGTTTGGGTCTCCTCGAGAGCTCAATATTCTCTCATATACTGTAACTCAAACTGAATAGATTTTTGTGACTATTATTCCATATGTCTGGCTTTACAGAGTTAAAGTTGATATGTTTACTGTATTTGTGCCAATAGACTGGAGGCGTTATTAACTTACCTTAGAAAGAATCTTTTTAAACTGTTGCTCTGCCATGGCAATACTTCACCCGAAAGAGAAAACCAGCCATAAAATATGAGTTTATGTCCACATCTTGGATTGTTTTTCTTCACTGACTGAATTCAGGCTCTTACTATTTCTATCATTCAAAGATACAGAAGAAATACTGAGTGTAGTATATTCCGAAATCAGCCACTGAGCTCAATGCACTCTGGTGTTCACCATAATCAACGTTCTGGTTAAAATAAGGAATATTAGGCATAATAACTCTTGGAAAAGTCTTTGTGTTAGTAGCACAAACCTTAAAATACATCTGCTGCTGGCAGCCTACTAGGTTTTGGAAAAAACAACAACAAAAAACAAATATCATATCATTCTCTCAGTCATTTTGGGAAAATGAGTTTTCTAAGAGGAGACACAAGGACAGTAACAAGGTAGGGACAGAAGCGGTGCCTGCGGAGGTGCCTCGTTCTGTTTTTCACCAAATCTCTGCCATTTTCTTTCTCACTCTATCCTTTTCCCTGCCTGTGTTGGGCACAGTTGTTGTGTGTATTAGTGTATTCAGGCTCTATGCTCCTAATTGGCTGTTAGCACTAAACTGCAGGCAGGTCCCTGGGAAGCCAATCTGCCTCAGAAAAGAGTAAACACAAACACATAAACACAAATAAACACATAAAGAAAAGGTCTGCCAAGCACAGAGGCACAGTGGGACTTCACTTTCCCAAACGTCACGTAGCACTGAGCCATACATCATTACTTTGACGGATGTTTAAACATATCTGAATGAGGGATCAGCAATGGCAATGGGAGAGCAACAGGCCGTGTTTGTAATGGAATACTAGCAGGATACCGTGCAGTATATACTGTGTACTGCCTACTTAAAAATGTGGAAATGGTATTCTGCTTATATAACAACAAATGCTTCAAACAGTAGTATGCTACATTGTTGGCACTGTGTTGCATGTGCAGTTTAGACAGTGGCATTCAGCTAACATCTTAGAAATAAATGTTTATTTTTAATTTTTAAATTTTTATTTTCCTTTTTTTAAATATGAAATAATAGAAAAATGAATTTCAGACAATATAAAATTTTGTACATGTGATTTGACGGCTCATATTGTATGATTTGGAGAATATGGAGAATGTAAAAAAAAAAAAAACTGAGCAAAAATATGCAACTTGGTGCAGTTGTTGATATTTAGATGAAATTTTGATAGTTTGTAATGCAAATCAAGATTTTGGGAACACTTTAGTATAGGGTCCAATTCACACTAATAACTAGTTGCTTATTAGCATGTCTATTATTAACATATTGGCTGTTTATTAGTGCTTATAAAGTACATATAATGCATTACATCCATAATCCCACCCAATACCCTTAACTTAACAACTACCTTATAAACTATTAATAAGCAGCAAATAAAGAGTTAATTGAGGCAAAAGTCATTGTTAATGGTTAGTTAATAGTGAAAATTGGACCCTAAAATAAAGTGTGACCAAGATTTTTAACTTAAAGTAACATAAAATTGCATATAAATATCAGTCACTCCATAACTCTTAATTATTTCAGTAAGATAATATTTAAAAGCTTAACATGCTATTCCAAACACAGCCCAAAAGTCTGCTTTGTCATTGGACAGAGTCTGCTCTTTGTTCTCCGTGAGAATACAGGTAGTGGACGGAGTCTGTGCACGCTCATGTGCCCTATGTATGGATTGGTTATGCTCTCCTCTCAGTACTCATTACGCTGCTGTCAGTGTCTCAAGGCTTGAGTCCTGAAACGTGCCGTATATCCATAATTTTTTTTTTTCACAATACCCCAACCATAAATGCTTTATCTTTTATGTTTTATCTACCTATTCTCTTTTAGTAGCAAGCATTATCTGAAATACCTGAATACACAATTAAAGACATCATGCAGACAAGAAAAATATAGACAAAAACAGGGACAAATGAACAATGACGGCGTTACCCACATATGTGCCCACACACACATACACACACATCACATTTCTGTCTGCCTACACTGGGGACTTAATTATTGGCTCAGACTTGACTAGAGACAGACTTTTTATATTATTAACATCACTTCATTTCCATATTAATGCTAGAGAACGTTTCTTATTAAAGAGAAAAGAGCCCATCTTCAAACACAGAGGAAAAAAGCACCTGCTGAAAAATACATCACTTTGTTCAATGTGCTCAAGTCAAACTGGGTACAGCGTCGAAAAGCAGAAGGTCTCGTTTTTGTAGAAATAGGAGATTATACAAAAAATGATGCCTTTTATATTCTAATAAATCCATTTGCACTTCTCTCTCTATCATACCACATCCCCTAGCTTTGATTTACTTCCACATTTTTGGGGTCCCTTCATTCGGTTTTTCTTCTCTTTATCTGACAATGCTTAATATCTGCAATATAACAGCGATGTTGCAACAGAGTAGTTAAATCAGTCGTCTATGTATACTCTTTGTTGTGTGAAGACTCATGCAGTGGTAGGTTTGTCTGCGAGTGAGTTTTGTGTTGGGAACTTTTCCGTGCTGTTTGAAGAGACCTTCACAGCTCTGAGCCAAAGGTTGTTAAATCTGAATGTCTTCAGGTGTTTCAAAAACTGTCAGGCCAGTTACAAGAGTCCTCAGGTTGTTTTCAGAGAAAATTCAGTGACGAAATGCGAGTGAGTAAAAAATATACACTACAGTTTGGGGTAGGTAAGATTTTTATTTTTTTTATATACATTTGAAAAAAATGTCTCATGCTCTTCAGAACTCTATTTAAAGCAGTAGTGTGAAATATGTTACAATATATTTGTTTTAAATAACTGTTTTCTATTTTAATATATTTTAAATGTAACTTATTTCTTTGATCTAAACTGAATTTTCATCATCATTTATCCAATCTTCAGTGTCACATGATCCTTTAGAATTCATTCCAATATACTGAAATCATGCTGAAGTCCATTTGCAACTACTTAAGTATAAATTGGATGCTCATCATATATTACCATCGCAAATCTTCATACATACAAATCATACCTACTTAACACAACTGCAGCTTAGTTCACACAAGTGCTGAAATCCTCTAGCTAAAACACTTAAACACATGTAAATGTTTGATTCAATGGTTAATTCATTGTTTCCAGAATAAAAGACTCCGGCAGAGCATTAAGTGTTTTCTAAAGCTGCTACAATAATACTATAAACATGTTGGATTCTAATCATATTCCTGCCTTGTCACTGTGAATCATAAATAATAATAATATGAGATCATTCTGTCACATCTCTGATGAGTTATCCCACAAATTTGCCACAGTTATGACACTTTCCATTCAGGGAAACATTTGGTATTTGTTCGCCAAGGGCAATTATGCCTCATCACAAAAACATAAGACATGTCACATTCATGCAGAGACATATGTAGAGCATTAGAAAGCTCTTCAGGATTCAGTGATCTCCGCGAGCATATGTATAAGTGATCGTGCACACACAAACCTAAAGGGGATTCGCCCTGATGACAACCCCACATGTTTTGGTGCTAGCACTGCAGGCGGCTGTCAAAAATCCCGGTATACACAAACAAACACACTTACCCATAAACCCTCACTGATGGGAGACTGACATGAAACACAATGTCGAGACATAATTAATGAGCCTGTTTCACTGTCTGTCTCTTCACTAATTTATTCAGAGGCTTCATCTGCTCGGCTGTGACAGCTTGTTGGTTTAGATTGCGAGAGTCGATCGTACCAGATCTTTATAACTTCATCCGCCTGTTAAAAGACTTACAGAATAAGCAAAATGCTGTTACAGGTAGAGCTCATCCATAAATGCAAAGAACTCATTATTTACATTATTTACCCTAATGACATTCCAAACCTGTTATTTTTATTTTTTATATAAAGTATATATTTAATGTAATAAAGTGCTTCTGAATCCACACCATATCATTTAGCAAAAGCCTGAACACGAGTAATCAGACTTATCAGCTCTGAACAGTCCAGTTTCCCTGTTCAATGCAGGCTGAGGCTCAGTGAAGTCAAACTTAAAGCCTGTAATTTGATGAGGATATTCTCTCCATAAACCAATTACAATCAACCAGATCTTTTCGTTTCATTTGGCTCCATTGTTGTCCCTCCTGATATTTCGACAAGAGCAGCAGCAAGGCACCATTATGATCAGACATCATCCTCCCTGGACAGTTTTTGGATTTCTTATAAGCTCTGAAAAGCTTAGCTTCTTTAAACGGGCCATATCACCATGTTACAAGTATGGCTGTTAGAAAATATTGTTAAAATATATTTGATTTTCCTTTAATCCTTTTATGTATAAATCTAAAAGATGACATCGAAAGGAAAGCTAATATATACACACACGCACACACACACATCTTTTTTAAATCATCATCAAAAATATATAAATATCTGACACACACCGCACACAGACACATGCTGAATGCTCAATGCTCCTTTATTGCCATTTTGTAATTCTGTGGAATGTTCTGCAGGATTAACATGGGAAATTCTGTTCCATTAGCCTGCAGCCTCTGAGGCCGAAACAGACGGTTCTGGTGCCCTGATTACAAACAACACAAGCGAAGCATGACATTTTATCGGCTTTGCTCTGGAATCAATAAATGATTATGATGGGGAAACGCAAGGATGACATGCTTCCAACTTCCTCACTTCCATCGTTTTGAACATGCTCCAGATTCCACTGAAAAAAAGAGGGGAATGTTGAAGCTAAACATTTCTTTCTTTACACAGACACGTCTACATGAACATTCATTGTCCTGGCCCATCTTAGATCGTGCCCTCACTATACAACAGAGCACTATCACTGTACTGCTTATATTACACAACAATCTTTCTTGCCATCAGTTGTGTTGTTGTCTAAGCAGCAGAAAAGATGTGTACAGCATACAAGTTCTTGGCCAAAAGGCATTCTAATACCTGTAAGGTTTCTCAAATACACACACACACACACACACACACACACACACACACACACACACACACACACACACACACACACACACACACTTTTACTTAGCTATCTATGTGCTATTGCCCAAAGAATCCTGATAAAAATGTGTTGTGATCTCCACAAAAATATTAAGCAGCACAACTTTTTGACCAAATAAACGTAGCCTGGTGAGCAAACTAACATACTTCTTTTTTTTTTTTTTTTTTTAAGAAAAAAGTAGCGACCTCAAACTTTTAAACGGTAGTTTGTGATCAAATTCAAAAAACGAATTATTTTTGATTATACAGGAAGATTATACTGTTGGCTCCATATACATGCAATATCTGTAAATATGCACAAAATACAATAAAAATATACAAAAAAATATTTCTACTTTACAAAGAGGAAAGTTTAAAAATCAAGAAAATCATGCTTCCTTTTTTCAACCAGTGAGAGCTCAGATTTGGCTACAGTCTGAGGATTTTGTTGCAGACCTTGAACATTAATCTGCAACAGCAAAATCAAAATCATGTAGTGAGGGCATGACCTTAATGATAGCAATTGTCTACAGTACTGAAGAGTTGAAAAGCATGTGATGGTTTAACATTAACTTTACAGCACACACACTGTGCCTGGTACTCAAGCCATCTTCTCTAATCTGTTTTAGCCAGCAGGCCGTGGGGTAATCCACTTATAACTCATGTGCCATCATGTGATGTCTTCCATGCTCTGCTATTGGCTACAGGGCACCAGTTCATTTTGCCAGAATGGCTGACAGTCAAAGACCTCCAGGGGCTCAGGAGCATCATTTTAAAGGTTAACATGTAATACAGTGCATGGGGTGCTGCTCTCTAATATCGATTCAGACTGTGTGCCGTCTGTGTGTCCATGTGTACTGCTGTGGGGGAGAATATGAATTCTCTCATTGTAACCTTTCTTTTTCTCTTTTTTTTCTTTCTCGTTTGCTTTTATAAACCACATGCAGGCCATATCCCTAACTGTTTACACAGGAATGAATACAGTTTCATAAATGATGGCCAAAAGTCAAAAGTTTAAAATGAATAACACAATTCTTAACCAATTCTACATTATCTGAGAAATGTGATTCACATGCTGCCACATACTGTATGTTAACAAAGGTCTGTTGGCAAACTTTCTAAGTATGTTTACCAGTCACAAATGATATAATATCTGTATAGCCATACCTAGAGACCAAAATATCAACACCTTGCTTAAAAAGAAGTGTGCTTAATAATAGCTATATAAACTGTATATAGCTAACACACACACACGCACACATTTGTTTCTGTGAATTGTGGAGACTTTCCATAGACTTCTATTACTTTTATACTGACCAAACAATATTTTCTATCCTATAACCCAACCCTAACCCTAACCCTAACCCTACCCCTTACAGAAAACCTGTTTGTACATGTTTGTACTTTCAGATAAACATAATTTACTATATTTTTTATCTTTTTTTTTTGTATCCCTCATGGGGAACACAGTCTCTTCATATATTCAGATACTTTCATATCTCCCTGGCTTTGGCTTATTGAAACAGTCTGCGATGACCTTATGACATTTAGAAAAATGAATTCATATATGATACACTTGCTTACCTATGTTTGTGCTGCTCGGAGTGACTACTGATAGCAATATCGCATGACTGCTGCTGAAAATTGTATATGCCGATAAACTTTCCTCAGGACATCACTAAGCCATCAGAGAAAATGCTGGGTAATTAATCAGCCGTCCTTGACTCTGTCACCGCATACTAATCACAATTCACAGGGCTGGGACTCAGCACTGACATTGAAATTTTATCTGAGATAGCAAAAGACTGATAAAATGGTACAGTTTAACATGCACACACAGACTGCATACAAACTAACACACAAAAAACTGTAAGTCTTCTATAAACATATAGTTCTTAAATTATATATATATATATATATATATATATATATATATATATATATATATATATATATATATATATTAAAATAAATATATATTTATTTATATATATTAGTATATTAGTGTGTGTGTGTGTGTGTGTGTGTGTAATATACTGTATACATTAAACAAAATTATAAATGCAACAATTTAGTTTTTGCCCCCATTTTTCATGACCTGGGGCCTGTACCATGAAGCTGGATTAGCTGGCTGGCCAGGTAAATTTCAGGTTAGTTTGCACCAATCCTGGGTTTTAGGTACCATGTAAGTGGATTGGCTTTTAGCGGCATTCAAGGCTCGTGATTGGCTGTTTGTTACTGATGTCACACATTCATGTGCACGCACTCCACAAACTCAGGATCAAAGCCTGGGTTGACAAAGAATGCTGATGTTCAGCATCATGGTACCAACAAAGCCGGATTGGAGAGGTTTGGTTTTGTCAACTCAAAACTAATCCTGTAACTCTGAATTTGTTCAGCTACCATCATGGTACAGGCCCCTGAACTCAAAGATCTAAGACTTTTTTATGTACACAGAAGGCCAATTTCTCTCAAATATTGTTCACAAATCTGTCTAAATCTGTGTTAGTGAGCACTACTTTGCCGAGATAATCAATTGACCTCACAGCTGCGAGGTATATATATTTCACTAAATAAACAAATGCATAATTCAGCTTTAAACTATTACTTTTCCCAAAAAAACATTTTTCTTTTTATTTTCTTTTTTCACTTCACACAAGTCTACTACAAGGGATTAACAATGCTTTCAGAAATAGCCCTCACAAGTGTGTTGTACACAAACATTTGCATCCTCTAATAATATTTTATGTGCTAATTCAGAAATAGGTCTGCTCTGTCAGAAGGGAAAGTGGCTCATTAAAATTAATTACACATACATGCCCACATCTACATACACACTCGTTAACACACACACACACAGATGTCAGAGACAATGATGTTAGGTTAGTGCTGCTGCCCTGATTGGGACCTTGCCAAATCTTTGATGTGTAGTCATTCACTGTCTATCTGCCAAAAGCATTTCATCTTTTCTTTTTCCTTCTCATCTTTTTTTCTGTTCGGGGAGCATCAGACTGAAACGAGGGCCATGGTGACAAACACACACACGCACACGCACAGCATCCCAGGCAGGAGTCTGACAGCATGAAAGGTGATGGAGAGAAGGGCACAGCATGGGAGCCTTTTGATCAGGATATAATCATTGTTTTACTTAATCAGTCAATTTTCCACGCTCTAATATTTCAATGGCTGTTCAAGAAAAAACAACAGCCCAGTAAAGGAGAACAAATGTGACAGACAGAGAGAGAGAGAGAGCGAGAGAGAGCAAGAGCGAGAGCGAGAGAGAGAGAGAGAGAGAGAGAAAGAGAGAGAAAGAGAAAGAGAAAGAGATGTAGCAAGGAGATGCTTTCCTTGAGATTGAATTAGATTAGATGAGGCAAGGCCTCATGAGTGTCGGGGTGACTCTGGTTTACCCAGATTGTCAGTGAGTCCACTGAATGAGGGCTGTGTTTCCCGAAATAATTATTAGCTAACTATGGTCGCATGTTCAATCAACAATTCTGAATTTCCTGAAAACATAGTTCAAACAAACATTTGGAACAGCATCGCAAAGTACAGTAGTTGGAACTTAAGCCCTCAACCTGTGGTTAGAAGTCGTGGCCTAGTGGTTAGAGAGTTTGACTCCTATAGGGTTGTGGGTTCGAATCTCGGCCCGGCAATACCACAACTTAGGTGCCCTTGAGCAAGGCATCGAACCCCCAACTGCTCCCCTGGTGCCGCAGCATAAATGGCTGCCCACTGCTCCAGGTGTGTGTTCATGGTTTGTGTGTGTTCACTGTGGATGGGATAAATGCAGAGCACAAATTCTGAGTATGGGTCACCATACTTGGCTGAATGTCATGTCACTTATTAGAAGCATAGGTTCTTGTTATTATAACGTGGACTTAAATGGATCAAAATAAATGAATGAGCAAAATAAGCAAGGTAACATATATCTTTAATTCTATTTAAATATGCACATATTTCAATCTATATTTAAATATGCATACATTTCAATCTATATTTTTTAGCGTGCCAACAACCAGCACTTTTGAAGAGCAGGGCTGTGCACAAGGTGGGCCCGGTAGCTAGAGCAACTGCCCCTCTGCCCTTATCAGCTGACGTACCCCTCTCACCATCCTGTCCCTAGTCTCTCGTAGACTGACGGCTGTAGGTCTGGAATCCATGGCAGCTTTCACTGGCCAAGGCCCGCCCTTGAGGCTATTTGACCGACATGTCAAACAAGCAATCACAGTTCATTAAATTTAAGCATCAAGTTTGGGGCCGTGGAAATGTCGCCACCATAACAGACCAGTGTGTCAAATTCTCAGGCGTATTTTAAAGATTCTATGCTGCAAACTTTAAGTATTTCACATACTAAGATAATCCATCATTTAGTTGATCCTGATAAGCGCTCGTCTTCAGAGTTATAAACACAATGGCTTTCTTCTTTCTAGAGTTGTTCCAATTTTGATACTAGTATTGGAAATATCACCGATACCACAACAAATTCTTGGAATCGGCATCGGAGAGTACATGAACCCATATACCAATCCAATAACATTTTCTTAAACAAGACATAGTTCTGACCGCTAGCTTTGCCTAACCGCTGCACGGTTCTTCGCTGCTCAGAATGCATTGCAAACATAGGAAGTTAAAGTGCCAGTATACCGTCGCTCAGCCTTTTCGAACTTCTTTTTGCCCCCAAACAAATAACGAAAAATGAACTTTGTTTGAAGTATACCGGGGCCTTTAGTTCAGTACACTTGAGCATAGGGGGAAGTCGTGGCTTAATGGTTAGAGAATTGGACTCACAATCGAAGGGTTGTGAGTTTGAGTCTTGGGCCAGCAGGAATTGTAGGTGGGGGGAGTGCATGTACAGTGCTCTCTCCACCTTCAATACCACGAACCCCCAACTGCTCCCCGGGCACCGCAGCATAAATGGCTGCCCACTGCTCGGGCTGTGTTCACTGCTGTGTGTGTGCACTTTGGATTGGTTAAAAGCAGAGCACGAATTCTGAGTATGGATCACCATATTTGGCCGTATGTCACGTCACGTCAGAAGGGACAAATTTGTTATTAAAGTGTTAGTACACCCAATAATGAAAATTAACAGAAAATTGGGGCAGAATTAAACAAAAACCTTAGAAACTCCCCAAAATAATTGTAGCTTAAATACATGCATTGCCATTGTTTTTCTGTTGTTTATGCACTCTCAGAAAAACAGCACAGAACTGTCACTGGGGTACCATTTATGAGTAAGGCACAAAGATACCTTTTAGCTTTTGTACCTTATACCATCCCAGTGACAGCTCTGTACCTTTTTTATGAGAGTGTAAAGTGTATTTACCTCTATGGTTGTGAAAGTATTGTATAATTATACATGACTAAATATCGTCTCAAAAATCCTACTGAAATGTGTAATATTGATAAATTTGTTTAAAATATGGGTTCTATTGAAATT
Organism: Carassius gibelio; assembly: GCF_023724105.1. Lineage (NCBI taxonomy): Eukaryota > Metazoa > Chordata > Actinopteri > Cypriniformes > Cyprinidae > Carassius > Carassius gibelio. The sequence goes on from NC_068396.1 coordinate 9,275,288, forward strand.
TGAGTCGAAGTTTAAACTTCTATAACCAAGGCCAGTTTCTGGCCTCGACACAGTTAAAAAGGAGGACACAGATTGTTGTATAATATCTTCATCGTGACGCTCCTACAGAGTACTGTGTCAGGTTTACGTCAGCATATTGATTTTCATACTTGAAACCTCTTTGAAGGATCTAAGACATAAAACATTTTAGATTCTGATTGTGTAAGGGCTTAAAAAAATGCAATTGCGTAGACATTCTCCACTGAGAGTTTCACACATCAAAAAAACTATATTATACAGTCTATGAAGATAGCATTCAGTTAATATTATTGCAACAGTTTTGTCACGCATGCAGATGCAAACCCAAATGCACCTTGGTCATTCTTTATATTATATATTTCCATTTCACTATTTGTTTCAAATATTCCGGGGAGTATTTAAATTGAAAATCTATTTATTGTTTTTTCCTGTGTCTTCAACATCACTTTCAGTTTTCCTAATTATTTGAAACATCACAAGCCTTGTTTCCATATTCCTCCACAAAGTATGAAGTGTAAAGTGTATTTGTTTAACCGTCAAGAACAGATTGCACAATCAGTCAGTTAAACTTCAGGACCTGTCCAATTTGTGAAAAATATCTGTCTCTTTTTAGAACCAAAATATTTAGATTAATTGAAAATTCTGTATGACTTTCAAAATATTTATATGATCAAATTACTCAAATAATACAGTTACAATTCACCTTTTACACAGGTGAAATAAACAAAACACTAAAAAATATTATTTGGTAGTTTCCTCTCTGTTTGAGTTTGTGTGATATGTTTGATGCCTTTCCTCAATTTGATTCCTCTGTTGGGCTAAATGAAAGCTTATGTTGCTGCTCCAGGGCTGTACTTTCTATCATATTTAAACACAGGCGAGATTAGCATGGCTTTATATTTATTTGCAGCTAAAAAGCCTCTGGCTAACAAGTGTAAAGCACTGCTTTTGTTTCCTTTCTCCCCTTCATCTGTTGTTCTTTACGTTCTTTCTCTCCTGCTTTCTGTCTTGGTTTGATTCCTGTGTTTTTGTGGGTCTCATAGTACCTTCAGCAAGAAGTTCTGAACAAATTATTCTTACTATATCCAACAATGTTCCACACACTCTTTTACGCATTCTCAAGTTTTGGAACTTTACACTTTATTATTATAATTTATTTAAAAACTAAAGCTTCCAAAAAGGGTGTTTTTGCAGTGATGCCATTGAATAACCATTATTGGTTCCCATTTTAAAGAACAAAATGTAAATAATCTAAAGAACCTTTTTTTTTTTTAACTATAAAGAACCTTTTCTGCATTTGAGAGGTTCCATGGATGTTCAAGGTTCTTCGAAGAACCATTGATGCCAATAAAGAACCTTCATTTTTAAGAGTACAGCAACAAACCTATACTTACGCAAACCTTCACACATGGTTTCCCTTGTGAAAAGAAGCACTTCATTGTATTGAATGTGTACTTTTAGTGTACTTCAAATCTCAAAAATATATAAAATATTAATAAAATAAGTGTGAATGAAATAAAAGGCCACTCAAGTTTGTTAATATAACGTTTCTTATTTGCTGGATTTGCACATCATTTGCTATTAAAACATGGAGCCATCCCTGTGATAAAAGACCCCATTCATGTAAGTACAATTGCATCAGATTTCTGTATTTTGTTGTAAATCAGCACATAAGTGAATATATGTTAATGAAACAACACGAAACATCAGTATTATAGCTCCGCCCATGACACGCCTCCAGGAGCTCGGCTTTTTCTGGAAAGAATCATAAAGCTGTATTTTTCTTTTATAAATATGATCAAACTAAAGACTTTTTGGATATATGAAGGATGCAGTACTACTCTATAGGTACTCAAGATTAACATGAGATTAGGTGAAACGGTATGTTATGTACCCTTTAACACACTTTTTAAAATTGCACTTATACTTTAAAGTACATTTAAATTAATTTATTGTAATAATGCTGTCGTAATGTACTTTGAATGTACATTTTAACAGTACTAAATTGCAATGTCATCATTACAAATGTGTCCTTACACATATATCTAAATACATGACATGCATAACATGCTTTTAAAGGCATAATTTTTGATTTTGTTCAAAAAACATTGTTATGTTGGTTGAAAGTCTCTTCATATCCTGATAGCAATTGCTAAGTTAAGTTAAGGGGTCTAAATGTATTTATATGTATTTATATCATCTGTTGAAGGTGTAGGGTCATAAAATGTTCTTTAAGGGTCTGAAAACATTGTCCGGTTGTAAGTATATATGTAAGTCAGTCTACTATATATTTTATTCTAAAGAGTACTTCAAAAAGGTGCTTTCCTTTAGTTCTTTAATATGTTTGGTTTTTGAATTTTGTTCATTAAAATCAAAATTCAGTGATTAGATTCTGCTTCATCTCTCTTGCAACTAGTCACAACAGCATTAAATGTAACACGTAGAATCTAAAATGGATTTTAAATAACGTGAATTTAAATGAAAACTTATGAAAGTATGAATTTTTATAATATTTTATTTTGCTTCTTGTTTGTCAATATTTAGGTATTTTAAACAGTGTTGGGGTAGTTACTCAAAAAATTTAATTAGTTACTAGTTACTAGTTACTTCTGTTAATTGTAAAGAGATTACTAGTTGCTGCATTTGAAAAGTAACTTCACTGCTTATTACTTTACTTTTTTTAGGGCCCTATAAAATCAGTTTTATTTTATCTCAACTTTTTAATGGTTAAATTTAATTTTATTAATCAAAAAGCATGTCTAATTAATCTAAATCATAACACTTATACATTTTTACAGCAATTTATTAAAAGTTTAACAAAAATTATATGTTTAGGGCCCTATGAAATGTTTTATTTTTTGTTCACCATGTGTTTTATTTTTTAGCATGTGTTATTATTTAAATGCATAAAAACAACTTCATTTAAATATTTTTTCTTAAAATAGCCTTATGAAATGTTTTTTCCCCTCAGAAATTCTGTTGCGTATTTACATTTTTCTGGTTATCAAATTAAGGCATAAAACATTCATTTAGATTTTCTTTTAAAGATAAATTGCATATCTTTTTTCTAAATATATTTTCAATCTGAGTATGAACAAACAATGCAGCATATAGTAAAAACAATTGCACAAATTGTCTTCAACAATACAATGCAAAAACAGTGCAAATGATAAGAGCGTTTTTTATGCTTTTCAGAGAGTTTTCTCATGCAAATGTATTATTGTGTGTCAGACTTTACTTTCACTTGGTTTTCGTTCATTTTCCAAAGCAATATGTTAAGTAGTAGTTCAAAAGACTACTTATTGGTTTAATATGGGACAGTTTGAACCAATCTGGGCACGGGGGTGGGACTAAGTGTCTACAATAATTTCTGTTTGGCTCAGAGGAACGAAAGCATTGGTTTCTTCTGACGAATCAGTGTTGTCAAAATGCAATGACATAATCACTTACAATACGGTATATACATAATGAGATAATGTGGAGAATATTTGCCTTACATCACTTTTTAAAGCATTCAGATTGGTTTAGCGGTTCAAAAGTTATAAAAGGTTAAAGAATAACAGTTATTTTTAGCCGTGGGCAAAGACCCTCGTTCTTTGAGGGTTAAGCGCTAAGATCAGTCGTTATCAGGAAACCTGGCCCAGAACTTTACACACAGGCAAACACGGCATGTGTAACGCAGGAAAGCGTGTTCCTATAGTCTATTAAAGTAGTGTAGTTACTAATATTATTAGTGTAATGCGTTACTTTACTTCGTTACCCAAAAAAGTAATATCAATACTTTAATCCATTACTTTGTAACTCGTTACCCCCAACACTGATTTTAAATCAAAAACTAAACAAATACATTGATCAAAAATGACATTTTTTATTTATTTTTTTTTTTTTTTCAGTAAAACACACATATGGAAGTTTTCACAGACTGTAACAGAAAAATAGACAGACAGAAATTCACTTCCATCAGACATGTCTGAGCCTAGGGCCTAATTAAACATCAAACCCCTATCACTCCAATGGGCGTAAGTTGCTCTCCATCAACCTGATGCAAAAAGTGTGCAACCCCTACGAGAACAGATACTAGCACGTACACACATGCAATAACCATCCCCTCACTTGAACCTGACACCCAGTCACACATGCATCCCTTCAAAACTCAGCTTCAAAGCATATCACTGATACCTCCTTTCACTTCACAAATAAATATGCAGGGAGGCCTCCTGCAAGCCATCACATCAATAGCAGCAGGACGGAGAGAGTGAAAGGAGAGAAGCATGTGATGAGGGAGTTTAAACCAAGATCATTGTGCACAAGAGCTGAGAGGGATGTGATAGCACTGACGTCCTCAGCATCCGAAGGACAGGCTTTGTGTGCAAGTTTGAAATTCACTCTGCATCAAGGCCGGAATGAAATATCATTTTTAATTAAAGTCCGCTACGTGGCTGATTGCTACATTAAGTTTCAGAGACAGGAGAAAAGAAACAGACTTTTATGTAGTCTGCTACAATATAATACAAATATATACAGTATTTTTAAAGCATTAATATAAACAAACTACCAATAAAAAGTTTTTTTGGGGGGGTGGGGCTCACCTAGACTGCATTTATTTGACCTAAAAGCAGTAAAAACAAAAATATTGTGAATTATTATTATTATTTTCAGTAACACTTTAGAATAAGGTTCCATTAGTTAACGTTAGTTAACTACTTTCGTTAACATGAACTAAGCAAGAACAATCCTTCTACAGCATTTATAAGTCTTAGTTCATGTTAATTTCAACATTTACTAATGCATTATTTAAATCAAAAGTTGTGCTTGTTAACATTAGTTAATGCACTGTGAATTACCATGAACTAACAATGAATAACTGTATTTTCATTAACTAACATTAACGAAGATGAGTAAATAAAGTAATAAATGTATTATTCATTGTTTGTTCATGTTAATTAATACATTAACTAACATTAACTAATGGAACCTTATTCTAAAGTGTTACCTTATTTTTATTTTAAACACTTCTCTAAATCTAAATTTCATATTTAATAAAATGTATTCCTGTGATGGCAGAGCTGAATTTTCAGCCCTTCAGATGTCATTCTAATATGGTGCTCAAATATTTTAATTATTATTATTTAATTCATTTTCACAAAAAGAACAGCATTTTTTGAGACTGATTTTGTTTTGTAACAATAAAACAGTCCTTACTGTGACTTTTGATCAATTTAACGTATTATTGCTAAATAAAAGTATTAATTAAAAAATATTAAAAGATACTTTATAACACTTTTATAAGTTACTCTTAAATACATTTTCCTTTTCCCACAATTTTTGTCTGCAGAAAATAAATACTGTTATGGAATATATATTTTATATATTCCTATATATGTATGTAATATGAGTGTATATGAATGTATATATGTATATATTACAGTCAATGTTTCATAAATCGTTTCACATTTTTATTGTGCTTAAATCAAAATTAAACGTGTAAAAAATTTATGAAACAGCAAAACTGTAAAAGATAACAAACAGAAATATCAATAGAAATATATATATATTTTATGAAAAACAAAAACGTATATATTTATAAATATTATAACTTTTTTGACATTATATATAAATATTATAAAATCTATAAATAACATGAGTTGTTTCAAAAATAATTTACACAATCTATACATTAAAACATTGTGACATACAACTACTTGTTACAATTCAAAACAGGGCAAATTGCCACAATATTCGAATTGAGAAATCTAAATATTCTAATTAAGAAGTGTTTGTAACCAAGTGTCTAAAATCAACATGAGAATAATTGGACAACTGTATAATTACTAAGTTACTGAGACATAGCTCAGCATGTGACAGTTTGCCCTGGTCTCCTCTATCGATGTACACCCATAAACAAGCATAGTACATACACCAATTTTCTTCTACTTTCAGCAATGGAAAGGACATAAGGTAGAGATCAGAGATGGAAAGAGAGGGTAAAATGAAGAGTGGCAGAGCTGGAGCTGAATAGAAAGTTGGAGAGAGTGGGATGCTCTTGACATGTGTGCCAGGTGAGCAGAATGATGCAATGAGTGTGTGAACGACAGAGGGGAGTTCAGATAATGGCCTTCCAGTGGAACAAACACACCAACACACACAGACAAATACACAGAGGTGTTTAGTTAGAGGGCTCATGTCATGGATAACAGGATTTTCTTTGCCCTTTTCAGATGCAAGAGATTGAAGTACAACTGATTTTGCATGAAAACCCAGAATTTACACTGGACATCAAGTGGTGACAACACGGTACTAAAACCTTATACTAAAAAATGTATTATACAGTGTCAAACCTAACCTTTCTTAACCCTCATGTTGTTTTTAGGTCATTTTGATGATGATGATTTTATTTTTCACAGAAATGACAAACTAAAACACATCTACTCTGCTAATGACTGGGTATAACAAGTATTTTTGGAACTGGGCTGAGTTTCCCTAAAGCTTCGTAAGCTTAAGAAGCTTGTAAAAACGATTGTACGACTGATCTTAATATTACGGTCTGTTTCCCAAAAGCATCATAACCTAAGTAGCACTTCAAAATCATTGTAGATCTACGGGTGCTCTGGAGTAATCGCAAAACCCTAAGTTCATCATAAGAAGACAGATTTAGACAGTCACCTGCAGGACAATTGGCAGATTACACCTTTAACTTTATTTAAGTGCAATGTGGTTATAATATAAGGTTTTAATATAATATAATATATTTATATAAAAAATAAGTAATGTAAGAAATGTTTCAAAGACTGGGGGAAAAAAAATCTGTCAATGACTTGATGAACCAGCTATGTATTGGACCTGGAAATAACGTCTCTCTCTTACTCTCTTTCTCTCTCTCTCTCTCTATACGGTATATAAAGTATATTATATATTATTGTGTAAAGTATAATATTATACACTATAATATAATATAATATTGTATTGTATTATAGTTATTATATCCAAGTTGTCTGTCTGGAACGCAGCATTAGGTTAACTTCAATAAACGATCGTGTACTACAATTACGAGCCTTTCTATAAGGTGACATTTCAGCACTTAAAAAACGGACAGCGACTCCTAAGTGGCATATAGCACAGCTACGTGCGATTGCTTTACATGCATTTTTGGGAAACGCACGTGAAACAATAATGAACGATCATAAAATTACTCATATAAAACATTCTTAAGCACTAAGATCATTCGTTATCAGGAATTGATTATAGGTCTCAATGATCTGAACTCATGGGCCACAATTTTTGAGTGAGCTTTGCCCAAATAAAAATAAAATAAAAAATACAACTGAAAAACCAAGTTGACAGTAACATTGAATATTTGGCACTAATATAGCATAACAATATTATTATTATTATTATTATTATTATTTTTTTTTTTTTTGATTGGGAACATCAAATTAGTTAAAGGATGTTTTTAAGGAAACCACAGAAATGCTGTAAAATTTGAATCTGCTCCCTACGTTTGCTCCCTAGAGAACTACAGAATGTAGCACAGAAACCGCGCCATACCTTTGATTTTGTTAATAAAAATCAATGTTTTAATGCACAATCACTCAATATTGACTGCTGAAGGTCTGTAGCCCAATGTGTGATTGATCGAAGCCCTTGCTAGTGTTCACAATATAAAAGAGAACTAGGGAGCGGAATGTTCAAGGATGAACATCATTCTTGGTATAGATATTGAAAGACTATTTTTATGAAGAAAAACAAAAGAAAAAAAACAACTTTCATTTTTCATGACATCTTTTTTTAATGCACATTTGAAATTGGAACGACATGGGAGTGAGTAAATGATATAATTTTCATTTCTGAGTGAACTATCCCTCTAATTGTTAATGTTAAAGACTATTTCTTTGGCAGGAATGTTGTTCTACAGCCAACAAAATATGCTGCAAAATATCATAAAATATGTTTAAAACATCCTCGTTGGCAAAACCACAGTCTCTTGTATAAAAATAATAATAATAAAAAAAGAAAACAAGAAAGAGGTCATTCACAAATCATTATGGTATTGACAAGCAGGAGCACATTTACATACGATTTACATATAAATGCATATTCAGTGCTGAGCAACTTGGACTGCAGTGATGAACTATAGTATCAGCTATGCAAGTATTTGGAGGTTAGTCAATCATAAGTCTTAAAGTTGTAGTTAAACAGCATAAGGGCTGTTCGGAATAGAGGTGGGATATGATCACTACCCTATCAATTCAGCCATCTTCATGAACATATGAGAGGTGTTTTGGTGTGTCTGATAAATCACTCATGTTGATGTTTTATATCAGCCACCATGACTTCTACACTGATACTAGAGAACCATACAGGAAAGATAAAAGTGCCATATTTATAGACCAGAAGTAAATCATAATAATCTTAGTTTGCCAGAGACTGCCAAACCCATTTAATTATGCAACCCCCTCTTTCTCTTTTATTCGTTCTGCCACCACGCTCCTGCGCTTTCTTCACCTCCGCAGCGCCATGCTGATTATAGACCCCCTCCCCCCACCACCACCTTATCCCTCAGAGAACGCATTCATTCACTCAGCTTTGAACATGAAAGGCAAAAGAGAGACACAAACCAAACAACACAACAGAAATTACAGAAAATGTGGGAGAGTGAGTGTGTTTGCTTGAGGTTGTTATTTGGGTGTCTGAAGAAAGTAAAAGAAAAGAAAAGAAAAGAAGGTTCCTTATTTTAAAAATAACACACAACATGTACTGTACATTCATACATAATAGTCTCATGGGTACCTAAGGCTGGTAAAATGTGCATACTTTCCTAAATAGTATGCTAAATAAATTAAGTCTTCCCCAAAACATTGTACAATGAAAATACTGAAAAGACTAAAGTTTTCCGTGGTTGTACTATATTTGGATGTTTAAAGTTTTGCTTTTTGGGGTAATATTACCCACAACCCCTTGAGCTATGGAAGAGGAGGAGTTTGTAAGCTATTAATTTCTTCCCTCACTAACTTCCCTCCATCTCAGGAGAATGTATGTCATGTTTTGTACATTAGATGTTTTAAATGCTAAACACTGCTAAAGTTGCGCAACTGCCCACAACTGGTGGAGTAAGTGTAATGTATTTAAACTATCTCTTGAAATACGCCACAGAGCTGATTTATTATTTACAATCTTTTCCTTATGAATTTGTTTTATGCACTGTCTATACGCCTACAGTATAAGCTTTTGCCATAGTGCATGATTTGTCAGCTAATACATTTGGATGTTTGCATTACATAACCAGCTCCATGTGTATGGTTTTCTAATGTAATAAACTTGCTCGCTAACACACCTGGTAGAGCACTGTACTTGAGCTTTGAATCACACCTAAACCTACTCGATAGTATGAACAAAAGCAAATGGGATTTAAAAACACAATCGCAAACATGCCCTTTTAGCTTGTTTTTTGTTGTCTCAACTTTGAGCTCTTTCATCGTGTTTTTTTTTGCACTATTCATACCCAAGAATTCCATATCCTAAGTCCAATTCCGTGCCGGTTGAGCTACCAAGCAAGCAAGCTTGTTATGTCTGGAAAACATAATCATAACTTTATAGGAAAACGATTAATATCTAGTATTCATTTTTGTTGGAAACTGCAGCGATATATAGCCTACTTATTGGAACAAATTTTGCAAAAATGTTCCCACAGATACATTTTCTTTATGAGATCAGGTTTAGGTTTAGGGGTGGGAATATGATCCAGGGGGTGGAGCTTGGTAGGTTTAGGTATATGTAAAGTGGGAGGAGTTGGACCTCGAGTTGGAGTTGGTGCACCGTAATTCACGCAATACCAATATCGGAAAAGTGCTTAGGTACTACTTTTGATGAAGAACGGACTTTGTGACCGAAAATAGTATGAATGGTCATGTAGAAATACAACTGATGCTGGTATGTCACATGACAATGATAACATGAGGAACGTAGTATGTCGGGTTATATTCATATGGTCAGCCTGTCCTCCAACCAATACACTCGTATAGGTCGTTTGTCAAAATCCCTGAAATCCGACCCATCAGAGCGTATACTACTACAATTGCGCCCCTATCGACAAAAGGTTGTTTTAATATTAATGTTTTGTACTTTTTTTATTTGTGTTTTGTGTAGCTCAGTTGACAGGTTATTGCATTATACCTTATGTAATCATGTTATCATGGGTTTGATTCCAGGGAACAGACGTGCACGAAATCTATATGCTCAATAAATCATAATTTAGCATGATTTCTGTGAGAGTTAGGTTTAGGGGTGGGTTTAGGTGTGCTCATTTGAACGAATAAGCCACCTAGTAAAATAGGTAGGAAATACTGTGAGATCGGTGTAAAAAGTCCACACATTCCATTTAAATAGACGAGCGTTTTGATTGGTAATGACATTATACGTCATTTCATGAGGACAGACGCAACGCGATACTGTCATTATTTTTACGCCCACTAGAGGGCACTTAACTTTAAAATGTAAATATAGGTCATAATAAGCTGCTTGCACAAATGATCTATATGGTCGTTTTTTGTTGGAGGACAGGCTCGGTAAAGAACATGCTTTCTAATGGTCACAAAGTAATAACATTTTTAAAATAAGTACTACTATTAGGATGCAGTCATATACTCATGTTTCTTTACATTTGCCACGTGTCCTCAGAGGGACAATGGCCATCAATCTCAGCTCTGTCAGAAAGCTTTCAAAGAGAGCTAAACAGAAGGACTGCAAAAGCATCCATCAATCAAACAAAGAAAGTACAACTGGCATAAATCTCAGTATTCAAATGCAGACAGGTTATCAGACAGAGGCACAACAGCTACATAAACTCATCAGATATGATTAGTTCCACACATTATTCTCAGCAATTTATATGGCGCTTGATTATTCAGGCTGAATGATGACTATATTAACTCGAACAAGGAAAATCCTATTTGTGTATATCATGGTTTATCTAATCTACTGACCAAAATTGATTTTGTTAAAATGATTTAGCAATATAATAGGCCCAAATGAGAGCCTGACAAAACTAAATGAGATCTATAATATAAATTACTCTATAATTTAACTTGTGTTTGACTGACATAACATTTTACCCCCAATAATCCACTTTATCTCCAGCTCACCTCTGTGATAGAACTGACAGATTCACGAGACACAGAAATAATGTGAAAAACATTCATTATAGTGTAACCGAGGCCAGAGGAGAGAAACCATCAGAGAACTTTTGTCTTTGCGTCTGTCCCTTACTCTCTCAATAATTACAGCTAATGCTCATGCAGTGGCAGACGCCTTCCAGGTTGTGCACATTGCTAATGAAGCTGCTATCCATATGAATAGCAATTAGCACAAATCACCTTATCTCTGCTTTTATTGGAGAACTTGTATTAAACACACACACAGATGCACATGCTAGAAAAGCAGAGAGAGGCGCATTAGTACAGTCTGTGTTTAACGAATCACCTGTCGTACATGTGCCAAGCCTGTGTGGGAATGATGATGAGTGTTGTGGAAACAACTTTGAAACTCTAGCTTGCTGAACAACAAGCTATTCATAATTGAAAGTAGATAAACTACCATGAAGAAAAAGTTCTTACAAACACGGCAGGAACAGAACAAGCAAAATGTTATACTTTACATATATATATATATATATATGAGCAGCAGCCATTTTAATCCTTATTATATAAGCATATTAATCTCAGTTTAGCAGCATGATCTCATAAAAAAAAAAAAAAAAAACCCTTGCGTACTTTTTGTGCAATACCCATTTTATATACACATTTCGCCGCAGTTTCAAAGAGAAATGTCCACTGAGTGATGCTAAAACATGGGTTCAGTACGTAAACACCCTGGCACCTTTTCTTTACGCTGATATAAGCACATATTGCTGTGTTTTCGTTATGTTGCTTCGGTATGTATTGCAGCGGTTCAGAATTCAAATATCCATGAACTGTGGCTGAAAGTTAATGCTCTATCATGTTGGAAATATGCCCTTCACCAAACCCAACACTAAACCTACCCAGCAGTGTTAACAAATGCAAAACTGATATAAAAACGTGTTTGTTGATGCAACAATGCCATTTCAAATTCCTTACATGCATTTTTTTAACTGTTTTGTTGAACTGTAGTTACACAGGATTTGAACCATAGCTCCTCACCTCTCAAGTCTTTCTCACACTACACTGCTACTCGTTCGAAAATGTAGCTTGTTACTGAAAAATCATACTGTTTTAAAGCAGCTCGGCTACTGTCACACTATTAAAAAAAGAGTTTTAGTAGTGCTACATCTTTTAGCTCTGATGATAATGCATGACCAGCACACACTGGCTGAAATATTCCTTGGCCGTTCATGCTAAAGGAGACAAACATCAGAAACTTTTAGTCTTTTCCCTCTCTCTCTCTTCCCTTATCTTTCGCTCACCCTCTTTTTTTTCTATCAGCCACTCAAAGACAGGGAAAGCAAGCCTTCCTCTCCACATCCCCACTTTCTTCAATAAAAAGCCATTCTTGTTAGCCAATATCTCCAGCAGTGGATTTACATGAATCAATTGTGCTGTGCTATTCTATTCCTTTCATTCACATTTTACACCTGCATATAATTCCTTCACCAGCTCCTTCATTAGAACGAAAGTGAATGAGAGAGAGAGGCAAAGTTGTCATTTTAGATATAGTGATGTGTGTGTTTTGAGTACTTGTGTGTGTGTGTGTGTGTGTGTAAAGTGGAGTTAATGCTCAGAGACGGGGCCAACAACTGTCTCTTTCATGTGCCAAGTCAATCCTATTAACACAAGCCTGCATCTCTCTGCCTTTCTCTCTCTCTTTTCTATCCCTCTTTCTGCTTTCATTCTGAGTGAACAAGGTTAAACACATGCCTGATATTGTTATGCTACAGACATCCATTAGTGAACATTTGCACAACAAATGTACTGTTTTATTCTCATTTCTCTCTAAGCAAAATTTCATGGTCTACGCCCCGGAAAATGAACGCACACAAACACAATCGCTGTCTGGCTGCTGGTGTTGCAGCAAACCAGTGCGATCTGATTATACCATGGCACTCTCTGAAAGTATCTTAGAATGCTATTCAAAAACCATACATATTTGAAAGCACTATGGTATTGCACATCACAATCTTGGCCATGGCATATAAATATGTTAATTGTTCAGTTGCATATTATTTTTAAATAATATATTTAATATTAAAACTGTGATGCTGTATATTTTTTACATATATTTTTGATGATGAGAATATTAAATATTAATGTTTTGTTTAAACTTTCCTTTCATTGCAATTCAAACATCCTGTAGTGTGTGGTAAATTCAATTTAAATTCAAACTCATGAACTGTAAAGGAGCCAATTCTTGAATTCAGAATTTTGCTTAACCTTAAGACGTATACATATATACTCACACACACTCACACACTCTCTGGATTTATCTTCCACTAGCCTTTCTTTCTTCTGCTGCACATGGTCACCTGTTCTGCTCCAAAAACCTCACAGTTCAGAAAGTCTTTCAGAGAGACTCCACCAACCCCTCAATATCTCCTTTTCCCACTCAGTTTATCATACACCTGCTTTCATGACATTATACATCACCTTTATATTAATAATTATATCAAAATGGGTTGTTACATTTGTATAAACAGTCTCACTGTGTCACAGGCTCCATCACACCACTTCAGTTCCAAAGGCAGAGCACAGAAATGGATGTCATGGTGATTCTAGGGAAAAAAAGAGACATAGCGATAGAAAAAGAGAGGACCTGACCTCATAGAGTTCTCCTGCTTTGAAAAGATATGCAGCTCTTGTTAAATTGATGTGCATCTCTCAGTCTCCCTCTCTCTATCAAGTGTGGTCAGCTAGGTTGTGCTACTTTAATGTAGGGAAACGCCAGTACTGCACTACAGCACAATCTGCTCTCTCAGAGAAAACACTCATCCACTCTTAACCTCCGCATCAGCCCCAGCAACAGCGCTTACAGACGAGCACGCATGCACAACACAGCACTGCCGCTGTATCTCCACAGAGTTAATCCAGAGATGGATGCCAGTTCTTCCAGAACACAGTGTTTACCTGTAGTGCTGTGCATCTGACCAATGAATGCTTGGATATGATCTGAACATGTGGAGAAATTTACACAGAAGTTGACATTTGATGTCTCCTTATTTATATACTTTGAAATGAGAACCATTTGTTGCACAATGGGACTAACAGATACTGTGATTAATTGGCGTTTTTTTTTTTGCTATTTTGAGGTAAGCAAGAAAAAGTTCCAAAACTGTACTGGCTTTCTCAATTGATAATCTATTTCAATATATTTTAAAATGCAATTTTTTTCCCTGTGATGGTAAAGCTGAATTCTCAACAGCCATTAATCCAGTCTTCAGTGGAAACCACTCTAATATGCTGATTTGGTGCTCAAGAAATATTTCTTATTATTAGCAATAATAATATTTTACTATATTTTTGATTAAACTAATTAATCCTTGGTGAGAATAAGTATTATGTATCCCATATATCTGTTTGTTTTTTTATTGGAAACTGTGATTGAAAAATCCATATAAGTCGACCCATACTGCCAATCAACACATAACTAATTATATATAATTTAAAGCAAATTTAGTAGTTTTTCTGTTCAGTAAGACCTTACAAAGTACTGGAGTGGATGACACAGATTGTCAAATGAGACGATTATATACTTTTTTTTCCACATGTTAATTAAGCTATTAATTCAAATCTCAGTAAGAACCATATTATCATTTCTGAGCTCTGAAATACATTTAACCTTTTCTCAGCTCTCTGAATATCGTTTGCTTCTTTTGACCTTGTGTTTTCCTGCTTTGTGAATGGTCCATTATTAAAATGGGTATCCCACTGTAATTTGTTTTTAAAATATCATATAATTAGTGGCAAATTTTCATTAATAACTTGAATAAAAGAAAATCATTCACCAAGGTCAGCCTTATAGGTATGTTGGCTGACGGAAGGTATTAAAAGCTCTTTCCACCCCCACGCCCCCCCCACCCCACACACACATTCTCAAATGATGCGAACAGTTAGTGCTGTGAACAGAGTAATTATGGCCCAGTAAATTGGTGTCCAGAGAGAGGCTTTGATCTCAATTAGTCCCCGATGGACGATTGTGAGGCTAGTGATGCTGTTGTCGTGTTATACCACCTGACCCAGCACATAAAGAATGTTTTGATGTTTAAAAAACGAAAACCTCTCTCATTGTTTTGACACAATGCAATTCCTGCATTTAGAAGCAATTTTATTAAATGTTTTTTTTTTTTTTGTAAGACACTACAAAAATATTTTATTATGTCTCAGTTTTGGTCATTTGAATATTTTATGTCTTTTCAGGACATTCTGCACCACTTTAAAGTTTCTAAATTACCCAACAGAAAATTGGAGTTGAGTAAATTAGTAAAACTGCTATGCTTACTGAAACTATTGTTACAATGCTGTAAAACAGTTCTCGTGAAAGAATGTTGCACATTCAAAACAAGTTAAGCTCTGTCGATGCCATCTGTGGCATGCTGTCGATTTCCATAGACAATACATTCTATTAAAGCACATACATTTATGAAAATCTGTGAAAAATATTTTTTCAAACAAATATGTGCAGCTTGTTTTTGTTAAAGCACTTACTTTCAGTCTTATGTAAAAATATGTGTGAGCTGCAAAAGTTGTCAAAATCATCCTTTGCTGTTCCAGTAACCACCCTTTCTGATATCCTTATGCATACAGTATCATGCTAAAGTAACACGGTTTACTGGATTTACATGACAGACATTGAAAAATTGGGTTTACACAGGCAAGGTTGTCACACTAGCTTCATGTTCACACATATAATATTTAAGCCTTGTGGCAGTACTTTAATAATGTGCATTTTATCATTCATCCTGCTGCAATGCCTTGCCCCATAATCGCCTATTGTAAATGCATTACCATATACTTAAAGCATAAATATGGGAAAATGAAGTACATTTTATTGCTGTTGTATGTAAAGCTTGGTTCTTGATTATTCATTTAGTAGATGTGACTTAAATAGCATTCAAGATATCCATTTTATCAGGTAAATTACATAAAACTTCACTATTCAACCAGTTCTCATGATTGAGAAGTTGCTTATTAGCATGCCTTTTAATAACATATTGGCTGTTTTATAAAGTACATATTCTGCTTGATCGTATTCTACATCCCTAAAACTTAAACTTAAAAACTACCTTACTTAAACAGGGTTAAGGTCAGGGCTGTGTGCAGTATAGTGAAGATTCTTCCACACCATACTCATTCAAACATGTCTTTACGGACCTTGCTTTATGCACTGGGGCACTGTCATGCTAGAATAGAAAAGGGCCTCTGCCAAACTGTTCCTACAAAGTTAGATGCATTGTCTACAATGTCTTGGTATGCTGATGCAATAAGTTTTGCCTAGAAAAACAGAAACCACTAAAATTTACAGTTGCTACAGTGCAGTCAGAAAAGTATCATTCTCCTGCCATCCACCAAACCCAGACTCTGCCAAACAGAGAATTGTTTCCAGTGCTCCAGTGTCCAGTTGGTTGCATGCTTTAATCCATTACATCTGATGCTTGCCATTGTACTTGAGGCCATGGAAACCTATTCCATCTCCCGGTGCACAACTTTTGTGCTGAGTTTGTAACTCTTCAGCCATGGAATCAGCAGAGCGTTGGTGACTTTTACACACCATGCTCCTCAGCACTGTGTAACCCTGCACTCTGTGGCTTCACTTGGTCCTGTTGTTGCTGTTGCTATTTTGTTGCTGTTTTTAAATGCTTCCACTTTGCAATAACGCCACTTACAGTTGACTGTGGAATATAAAGCAGTATAACATTTGAATTCACAGAGCTGTTCAGAAAGACCCCTTTATTTTTTCCACAGTTTTTTGAAAATGCAGACTGCATGGCTAGGTGCTTGATTTTATATACCTGTGGCAATGGATCTGACTGAAACACCTGAATTCAGTAATTAAGAGGTACATCCCAATATTTGGTCCATATAGTGTGCACAGTATCAGTCAACCCACATAGTTCCAACCAACACACAAATAATTATAGAGAATGTTTTTATATAACATCTACAGGAGTGCTGGGAGACATGCCTCTTAACCACCTCAGGAAAAATCTAGCTACCCTAAAATGATTCATAGTCTTACTCAAGGGATTAAAAAGAAATAAAAATTAATTGAATGTCACAGGCTTAAAAAATGGCTTACTATTACTGATTACATTCAACTTTAATATCTGCTTTTTAATACCCAGAAATGCATGGGGTAAACCAAGAAGCAAAACAAAAACTTTAATACTCCTAAGTGTATTTATGGAGGCTATTTTTACTGTACACATCTGTCTGTTATATATAGTTATAATGAGAAGCTATGAAGTCCAGTATGGCAGTGAAGGCCCAAGTGACAGAACACTTCATAAATCTCTCATCACCTCATTCCTCTACCATCTGTACAGCAGAAACACAATGCACTATTATGCTTACACGAGGCTACGTGCACACACATACATAAACAGTTGGTCTTTCTCTCTAGATCTTTGTCTTACTCTCTTTCCCTCTCTTTAAATTCCCTTCAGACTTGATTAAGACCCATTCTTCCAAAGCCTGTAAACTTGACTAGGAATCTAGTGCTTTGCATACGTTAAGCCCAGCTCTGCTAGCATTGGAATGACTTAGCGCATTACCTTTGAAGCTGCACTTATTGCTGCAGTAATACCCCATCCAAGGCTTTTTAATACTGTTCGCTTGCCCCAGCAGACTGACTGACAGATGCACTGATTAGCGTAGCCTGATAGAAGGGAGTTTGGAAGGATATGCATGCTGGGTGTGAGAGAGCAATATGGGATACAACGCCTCCAATGTTCTTATAAGATTTACACAGTTAATCACTTCCCTGATAAGTCAAAGTTACATGGATTTGCGTGACGGCAAATGGCAGAACTGTGGCCCTCAACGACTATACAGGCTAACCCTCATAAAAAAAGAAGTACACTTTAGCGCATACATTTAAAAAGAGTTATTCATCACAGAAATAATAGACTATAAGAATATAAGGTAACACATTAGAATAGGGAACTAATCTTCAATTTTAACAAAGAGTTTTCCTTAACAAACTCCTCATCTGGTGCTTATTAATAGTAGTTGTTAAATTTAGGTATGGTTGGATTAAGAGATCTAAGTCAGGTTGCTTTAAGGAATCTAAAATCAGCAGAATAATGCATTAATATGTGCTTTTTAAGTACTAATAAACAGCTTTAATATGCATGCTAATAGGCAGCTAGTTAATAGAGAGAATTGGTCCTTAAAATAAAATGTTACTGAATATAATAATAGAAAATAACGAACCTAATATAATGTTTTTGGACACTAATTTTTTTTCCTTCAACTACTTTACAAATAAATGAAATTGTTTAAATATATATAAAATACAATTAGTTGCATTTAGGGTGCTTTTTCTTCTTTAGAAGTTACAGTAAGTACACCTTGATATGTAATTTCATAATTACTTATATGGTCTTTGAAATATGGTAGAACTTGATAAAAAATATGATTCAATGTTCTTTTGAAAAGTGATAATATGAATAGCCTAAAATATACAATAATATACTAAAACATAATAAAAAAATCATAATCAAGTATATAAAATATTTAATCACATATAGTAAACACATCAAAAGCATACCTGTTTAACCCCTTAACAAAAAATAATATTTTAACTTAAAACTTTTAATTTGACATTATGACTTTCCCTCCATACACACACACAATGCTGCGTCTGAAAACTCTAAAATGCAACCTTTGCAGGCAGCATTCCAAGGCAGGAAGGTGTCAAGGCACATCTGAATCCAAATTCTACTTTACTTCCTGTCTCCGGAGGTACCTTCTTCTGATCGAATTTTAGATGTATCCTTTGATGTATCTGCCTTTGATATTCCACAATCCTCTGTGTTCCATTCCATAACTGGTAATAAAAATACTTATTAAAATAAATAAGGCATCCGAAAGTTGCGTTTGGTGGTCAGTTTGTGTGTAAATGTATATTTCTGACTAACTTTTTGCACTTTTGATGTTATTTCTAGAGAGTAATCAGTGTTATAGTAATTAAATATTTGTTTACCAAAACTCATTCTATTTTGTTGTAGATAATTAAGACATTATGCTGCCTCAGAAGCTTGTCTGAAATCACTTTCACAAGGTGCCTTCGTGCAAAAACTCTGCCTACAAAGTGATTGCCTCATAAGGCAGTGAGGCAGCAAATCAGCTGCCTAGGCTTTCAGACACACCCAATATCTAGTAAAGTTCTTTTTTTTTTATATACTTTTAACATTTGAATTACTTTTTTTCACAAGGGAAGGTGACAACCTTGAATCTGAGAAAGAAAATTTATATCAGCAGTATCATGACAATATGAGGGCTGCATCTTTCAACTGTATGTGAACAGATGAGTTTGTTGAAGAAACTTTTGAGGCAAAACATGGAAAAGGGAATTGCTGAGAATTCACGGACACCCTAATTAGTCTAAAACAGTTCTGTGAGACACCAGGGAATTAATGTGGGCCCGAGGAAGGCATATTTTGAGCACAAGCAGAAGGTCCTGTCAGAAAAGTAGATGACTCTACCTTTAACAGGAGTTAATGGAGGTGTGGGAGGTGAGAAGAACTGACTGGCAGCAAACATTCTGAGATGTGTATACATAGAACAGGGTGGATGGCCTCTGTTTAACCTCTGATGTACACTTTACAGGGCTTCTAGAGTTAGCATTGCAGGCTAAAGCTAAAAGGAAGATGCATTTAGTCTTAATTACCATAATAAGTCATGTAATCTACAATATAAATACATCTATAATGTCTAAGAAAATAAGCTAACGAGTAAAGCATCGAGACACCATCTCTCCATTATGTCCTCTTCATACACAAACAGCTCACAGATACATTCGACAATCAAAAGCTAGATTCAGTTTTGACATGCTGCCTAATTGCCTCCAAACTTGGCACACATGCCGTGCTTCACAGTTAGCTGCTCTTTTAGCGTCTGGCTAACAGTGTCTGGCCGTCAGAGCTTCTCCGCAGGGCTCACTGCTCCCACCCTTCAGTGACTGCTAGTCTCTCATAGATGCTACATTAATAGTGAATTGACAGGCAGTTTTTGGATGTGCGTGGACCACTAATGAAGCAGCCTGCAGCCATTGTAAGATTTTGCGCTAATGTGCCACATGCACTGGCCCAAATTAGCGTGATCCATCACAGCTTCTTCGACTGGGAGGAAAAGGTGTAAATTTGGCCTGCTGTTCGTACGCGTGTATGTGATCTCTTTGTTTCCTCTGGGACTTAGCGCATGGTGGAAAGCTCCTGTTCTCCTCTTTAGCCCACACTTGAGGCCCAGGGCACCCAGTGTCTTCATATCACTACAGGAAATAACCCTTCTGCTGTTTGGCATTTCGGCGCGAGCTCCCATCGGGTAAAGGCGGCGGAACAGACTGGAGGCTAAAGAGACAGAAAGCGCGAGAGAGACAAGAAAGGGGGCTGTGAAAGCGAGGGAGGGGGTTCCTGGCGATGAAAGAGTAGAGTGAAGGAATGGGGGGATGATCAAAGCAGACTCCTCCACTGTGCTTCTCTGCATAAAGCAATCTCTTTATGAGAAGCCAAGAAAAGGGACACGGTGGCCAATAGACACACACACATACAGTACACACGCCATTGCCACAATATGGTGGAACAAAAGCTGAACATGCAACGTAACAAACCATTTTTGCAATACCTAACAATCTAGTTTTTCTCAGAAGAACGGTTGTGGATTATTATGTAAGAAATTATATGAATGAATAATTATACATGAACTTCATAATCTTTTTTTATTTATTCAGAAAAGTAACTGGTGAACATAAGCCTGGAACATGATGAACGCAGCAATTGGCAGCTATATGTATATTTTGTAGAAAGTACATTTATATATATATATATATATATATATATATATATATATATATATATATATATAATGGTTCGTTCCAGTCATCGGTTCTGTTTGGTTTATACACTATACGATAAATCACAGCTACTGTATGATCGTTTCACCCAAAAGGTTATGGGTATCACTACACAACACCCTTAGCAACTTGAACAATCAATAATATAGCATCAAAATTATTCCAAGTATTACAGAAAATTAACTGTTTGTTATTTATTTAATGAAGTATGAATGACCCCTGCTGGCATTGTGTTGCATCATTTATCTTCAATTTTGAGACCACCCCCTTTCCCTTTTAAACCCTAAATCCAGAAGAACTGTGGCAACGTCTCCAAGATACTTCAAGGAATCTACCTGCAAAGCTACAGTACTATAAAAAAGGTTTAGGCATTTGTGTGAAAATGCTGTAAAATGAGGATGCTGTCAAAATAATGTCACAAATAGCTTTTCTTTATCAATTAACTTCTATTAATTAAATTAAAACGTTTGGTGACCATCCCTTGGTGCACTTGCACATAGTTTTTCAGGCTAGCAGGCTAACAAAAGCTTGTTACAATTAGTAAAACAAAGCAAAGTTACCAAAAAATCTAAAAATGAAAGCAAACTGAAAATAATATAACAGTATAATAGACACTATGGAAAAACACTTGTACCAAAACATATATCATTTATAAATATACAAGTACACACACACCTACACACACACACATGTTTGTTTTTGTGAAAAGTGGGGACATCCCATAGGCGTAATGGTTTTTATAATGTAGAAACTGTATATTCTATCGCCCTTCACCAACCCTACACCTAACCCTAACCCTCACAGGAAACTTTGTGCATTTTTACTTTCTCAAAAAAACCTCATTCTGTATGATTTATAAGTGTTTTGAAAAATGCGGACATGGGTTATGTCCTCATAAGTCACCCTCTCCTTGTAATACCTGTGTCATACCCATGTCATTATACAGAGTTATGTCCTGATATGTGACAAAAACATGCCCACACACACACACACACACACAAACACACACATTCACGCACGCGCACGCATTCACGCACACACACACACAGTGATATTGAGATGATATATGTAAGCTATTTAAACTTTACCATCTTTCCCAGGAAAACAGACTCAAAACTTTGATGACTCTTGTATTACATGTCATCTAATCAAATGCTCTCTAGAATGAGAATGTTCCTCCCCCACTAGCTGTAACCGACTAGTAAGTCATCTCATTTATAAACTGCTTTGGATAAATGCGTCTGCTGAATTATTAAATGTAAATGTAATCCATTACATACTCTAATAATGCATACATCATCTTCAGTCTCCTTCACGACCTATCAAAAGATCTGGAACGGAGCGACTAACAAAGACAAATATTTCTGTGCCTTGTGATCATCACAATCAATCATGTGAAAGTTTTTCAGGTCTTCTAAAGCTCTCACATAAGATGTACTTTTAGTTTTCAAGTGGAGACACCTGCCTCACCACAAAACAAGATATTCATTCATTAAAGCGAGTCTTTAAAGTTGGTTACTCTTGAAATGTATGACAGGTTAACCTGTATGATGTTCAACTCAGAGACACGTCGAAAAAGTTTGAATGGCTCAGGATGGTGCATTGATCCAGTACATTCGCTGAACATTTTCATGCACAAATGATACATTTTTGACATCAGTCTTGTTTACATAATCAGAATGAAACAACGTAGACTGATGAACACCCGCAGGTTTAGTCTATGGTACATAATCATAGAAGTTCAGCAAAATGCATGTGCTTGTTTGTCCTGTAATTTCTAGATAAACAAAAGAAAACCAATAAGCCTCTTCATGATGCAGAGAAAACTAAGACATCTCACACTTCTACAGGGAGATGCATGCAACATTTGGTAACAAATGAACTGTTCATATCATCATCAACAAAACCACAGTAAAGAGAGAGTTTAGCAAGAAACACTGGTCTCACTGAGAGCACTTTTACGGCGGGTTTCTAAATGTACCAATATAATTTGAGTTAAAGATGTAATTACCACTGGAGCGCTGCTGATCTTTGCTGTGTTGTGAGCAATTAGTGTAAGATTTAAGTCACTATCTTCTCAGTGCCAAATATAGCATCTCTGCACACATACACACACACTTTCTGGGAGCTCATATCATTTCTTCTTATTTGTCTTCTTCATTCTTTTTCTCCCTAAATAACACTTCTCACAGAAAAGTACTGTGGTGGTAACATGGTACACTGGTGGCATCAGGCAATATTGAAGAGAAATTGGACACAAATGCTACTGAAAAGGTAAGATATTTAAAATGTTGCAGTAAAAATCATTTTTAAACTCTTATAACAATTAATAAAACCTAGATTTATGTAATTATAAGAAAATAAAAATCTAATAAAATAAACAAACACACACACACACACACACACACACACAAACACACACGCACACACACTAATATATTTTTTTCACCAAGCATGCATTCAGTTGATCAAAACTAACAGAAAACCTGTTAAAAAAATGTGTGTTTATTTTGCTCCCAACTTTCTACATTTTACATAATTGTTGACCTAAAAACATTGTAAAACCATGGTACTTTTCTGTCATCTGTGGATAGCCATCCCCTCTCTCCAAAAATAAATATCTGTCCTTTCTGTCACTCAGCTAATAACAAATATCCCAATTCCACCCTGTTGTGTTGATGTTCTCTCGGTGTACAGTATATATGTGCAGATGGCTGGCATGATGCCCGTGGCATGACAGTGTTGTCAGTCTGATACCCTCTTGGAGAAGGGTAAGTGGCAGCACACACACTCACACTGAGCACTTGGGCTGATGGCATTTCAGCACAGCCCATGGGGAGCACACATACTGTATACCCACACTGGCACGGCCCTTAAATGCTAGTCTGTGTGCTTGTGATAACCGTCACTGCCGCCGTTCTTCGGCCCACTGTGCCATCTCACACTATTGCAAAGCCAACACACATATACACACTCAGATATACAAATTCGCAAGCAAACACATTCCCAGACTCACACAAACATCAACATACTAAAATCTGCTGGGTAATCTGTGAAAGGACATGTGACTCGAGACCTGCTTTCAAAGATTACAAAGCTGAAATCTTAAGTACTGAATAAGTTCTATAAGTTAACAACGACTTTCTTTTTACAAAAAGGAATCAAACTGACAATTCATCTTGCACAACATACATTTTTACTCATAAAATGCCCTCTAAAATGCTTAAATTCCTCATGTCTTTGTAACAACTGCTTCCAATAAGCATCAGCAAGATGCAAATCATTATTCATTGTTTTTGGTTGAACAGTCATTATTTATTCTTTGTTTCCTTTTGTAATCATAAATAAAGAAGGAATTCATTCATTAAAAAAAATGTGTTTAGAAAATTGCTGTTTGTTCAGAAGGTTTGTTTAGAAGGTTTGAGTTCGGCAGAATAGAAGTCTTATGTTCAGTAGATAGATAAATAGATCTACAGTAACAACAATTATATAGAAAATATTATGTAATATTCATAGAATTTTAAGATTAATGTTAATATTTCAAGAATTGCACTACTGTAACAGTAAAATGGAGCTGCCCTTTCATTGCCATTTCAGATTGCACAAAGGTGGCAATTTTCTGAATGTCTGCCATGAACTTTCTAATGAGTACATTTAATTTCCTACACAATTTTTTTTTTTAAATTTCCGGTTACTCATGATAACTCGGTGCTGATGCACCAAAAGACCATGTTTTTTTCTTCTTCATAAATCCTATTCTAAAGAATATGTCAAACTAAAGTTAACGTTAAGTTTTTGCACACATATTTTATTCACACAATATTACCCTTTGAGCTTTTAGATTTGTGACTTTTTTCACATAACATGACTACTTTAACCTTCTAAGGTTATATAGTTATTGTATTGTAATGCAATCCATTTATACTGGCTATTTAAAAAAAATAAAAACAACAACAACAACAACAAAAAACCTTCCAACACTTCCTATGCTTATAAAACTAGAAGATGTGAACACTGCAGTAAAGAATGATTTGTAAAACATTTGAAATAGGGTCAAGATTTTGTATAGTCAATGAAATGCGACATGTCCATGTTAACAGTGAGTTGTCAATTCAATGATATTCTATTAAAATATCCAGCACCATTATTATTATTATTTATACATTTTTCCCTAGAAAGATGTGTGACTATTAGAGTGATCTGGGATTACGGTTGAAAACAGCTGACAGTGAACGTACACATCACAGTAGTTAGCCACATGGGGTCAGGTCAACATAACACCATGATTTGTCATTTAACAATCGCTGCTGCAAACACACACACGCACACACATCACACATCAATGCACGCAGACACACCTCTTTTCCACGATAGATTCCCCTGATGCTAAAGTGTCTATAAATACAGCATGCAGATCCCTGGTGGTTTGAAGCCATTTCAGCAGGAAATAGGAAAACAGCAGAGACGCTCAAGCTGAACTTTATTAAAATTCATAAACTGTGAATAACAGCCGCCTCACCCATCAGGGAGCACTGCCTGAGCTTTTTGGGCCCTTTGGGATGCCATACCTGCCCTGTCTCATCACACTCAGTTAAAGAGTGAAATGAGAAACATAAGAAGAGAACAAACACAAAAAGAATAGCGGAATTATAATGGAAACTGTGTGCATAGACAAGCGCTTCTCAGTCATTTCAATCTCTTTCAATGTTTTCTGAAAGCAATGAGTTATGGACGATCAGTCAACTCCAGCTGAGAGAGAGCAGGACAATCTGATTGGAGCAGATCTGCATGTGGTCTACCACCTGTATTTTCTTGCCCAGTCACGGCTAATGTTGAGCTGAGCTTGTGCGTAAATTTCAACTTGTCTCTGTAGGAGATAAAAAAGTAGAACTAGAAAAAATGTGCAACAACAGAGTGTGTTTAGCTAAAATATACTCTTTGGCCAACACATGTGTGCAAAAATGAATCAGGTCAGAAAATAATCAACAGTACCAAAATGGAAAACAAAATAAAATGAGAGAACAAATGTGGAAATTAGTCGTATAACTACTGCAGAGGTAGATCTAGAAAATTATTCATGATGTGGCAGGAGGAATACAGTATATACACCAAAACAAGCATCCAGTCATAGATCTTGTGTATTAATGGCCTGACATATGCATTCATATCCATTAATTTGTCAAATATGTTAATTTCCTCTGAAGGTGCAAAAAAAAAAAAAAAAAAAAAAAATTTATATATATATATATATATATATATATATATATATATATATATATATATATATATATATATATATATATATATATATATATATATATATATATATATATATATATATATATATATATACCAGGATACAGACACCAGGACACTGTCTATTAAACACATTAAACTATTCTAAATGTGTTGGAGCTTGTTGGAGTGTCTATTATTTCTACCTAAAGAAAACAAGTTGTTTTATTAAAATGCTAATGTATTTAGATGATGAATCAAAAGTTTTATTATAAACAAAACATCTATTACAGACAGTAACAAAGTTTGGAGTATAGGCCAAGTAAGAACAAGTTGTATATTAATATTGGATGAAAATATAAATCACAAGTTTTTGTGCATTAACTTTATGCACAGCAAAAATAATCTATCAAGGCTAACAACAGATTACAAATGTCTGTAAAGTTTTTAACATTAGAAAGAAATGATAAAATGTCAGGATTTGTTTTCCAAATAGTGCTTGGGTTTCATTTTGTTTTTTTATCTGTAATTTACGATTTACAATATATTTTACAAATAATTTGTCCACTAACGATCCGAAAAGTGACTTTTAAAAGTTGAACTTCAGTATCAAATTTAACAAAATAAGCTTTTCATATTAGATATTTAAGCAGTTCAAAATAAATGTTTGATGGCATAGTTCACCCAAAAATAAAAATTTGCTGAAAAAAATATTCACCCCCAGGCTATCCAAGTTTATGAGTTAGTTTTTTTCATTCAAAAATACTTTTTTATTTTCTAAGACATTGAGCAATACATCACATGCTCACCAGTGAAAGTGTGTTTGTTTACAAAAGTTTGACTGGTTTATTTTTTACAAACTTGCAGCTATTTGCTTTGCAAGAAGTTAATTTATGGACTGGAGTTGTTGGTTACCAATGCTATCCCATGACCAATTCCTACATATTTTATGAGGGAGCCAATTTGTATGACCTCACTCGTATGATTTTGTACAATGTCACAATGCTCTAAAACAGGAAGATCCAAATGCAGCATTTAATGAAGAGTCCAAAAACAAACAGAGTAATCCACATTAGGGAGTTGTTTCATAAAAGATGCTGAGAAAAGCAGGGATTCAATGAGTAATATAAATATAGTACTATATTTTGTAGCGCCACTCACATGTAGACACAGTGTAAGGTACACCTAGTCATTTATCTATTGTGGTAATTTGCAGTTTGTGTCAGACAGTTGTTGGTTTAGATAAGTTTGACTAGTGTACAATAATTTTCTTTCAAATACAATAATTTAGTTTTTGGTATGATACTTGGACATTTACAATCTAACAACACTGATTTGCGATAAACAGATGGAACACAATGGGCCCTATTTTAATGATCTGAAACGCAAGTGTCAAAGCGCGAAGCGCAAGTAACTTTGTGGGCGGGTCTCGGCGCTGTTGCTATTTTCCCGGCGGGATAAATGGCTCTTGCGCCCGGCGCAAATCTAAAATGGGTTGTTCTGAAGCAGCTTCATTATTCATAGGTGTGGTTTGGGCGTAACGTGAAATAAACCAATCGGAGCATCATCCAACATTCCCTTTAAAAGCAGGCGCTCAAGTTCCATTATGGATTGCTATTATTATGGAGTATTTACCAGGCGCACGCCAGGAGCGGTTCACAGCCGAGGAGACTGATGTTCTTGTAAGAGCAGTGAAAGACAGAGAAGTTGTGTTGTATGGGGATGGGAGAAACCCACCCAAAATAGCGTCGGTTAAACAGGCGTGGGAGGAAATAGCCACAATTGTTTCATCGATTTTTTTTTTCCTGGTTCTTGACGGACAAACAAATTTGTCAGATGTCCTTATATACATATATGTCTTGCCACTATCGGGCAAACAGGTCTGATCCTTAATTACTACAATTAGCCTGAATAATTTGTAAGCAAGATTTCACAATGATTTCCGTCATCTCATGTGTCAATATTTTTTTAGTGTAACAATTTATGATTTGAAAAAATAACTGTTGCATCTGTGTAGATTACATGAGCAAAGTGTATGCGCGTTGTGCACGCTATAGCCTACATTATGGTCAAGCTTGCGCCCTTAAAATAGCATAATGAACAACGCGCAACGCGCAACTGACTTTAGACTAGGTTTTTTTCTGGTCAGTGGCGCAATTGTTTAATGGAACAGCAAAATAGCACCAGGGATTGTTTGCGCCGGAACACGCCTCCTTTTTTGCGCTGAACCGCCCAGGGAGCGCAAGTTCATTCACTAGTTTAGCGACGTGCTTCTGTGGAGGGAAAAGCGCGCTTTGCGCGGGTGCAAAATAGGAATGACACATGCGTCGGTGTACAAAGTCAATTGCGCTGGGTGCAAGATAGGGCCCAATAGAATAATGGTGCAATTATTTGGAATAAAATATGCATTCTGCTAAAATATTTATTGTTGGACAATAAATGTGACACTTGAATTTACATATAAGTTACATATAAGATAATTTTTCATCATTACAGTAACTGTAAATCAAATGTAAGCTGCTAAGCCCTACTCTCTCAAATGAGTTAATGTGTGTTACTCTTATCAGTTAAAATGTAGTCTGATTTCTATTATATATTTTAATTTTTAATTCAGTGGTTTTCATTTTTAATGTAGTGTTTTAAATGCTTTAATGCTTTAAAGAGCTATTTTAGATGGTAATGTTTTAATGTTCTAATAATAACCATAAAAGGTACAGCTGTCATAAAACCAAAGAGAAAGGCTGCATGGCTAAAAATTACTGGCTAAACTGAATGGGCAAGTAGCAACTATGTTCATTAAATATAGTTGGTTGAATGTAGCCTATTTTTTATTTATTTGATTATATTGCATTTTGTGTATAATTTTATTTTTGGACTAATAGTAAAGTCAACTAATTGTAGCGTATGTAAGAAAGTAATAGTAATATCAATGCAGTCCATTTGGTCAGTGTTAGAGAAGCTCAGCTTAGTCTTACAGTTAGCCTGCTCCGGACTGGGGGCCTGTACCATGAAGCTAGATTAGCTGGCTGGCCAGGTAAATTTCAGGTAAGTTTGCAACAATCCTGTGTTTTAGGTACCACGTAAGTGGCTTGGCTTTTAGCAGCATTCATTGCCATAGTAACTTACACTCCACGGCTAACATGCTCCGGGGTAGGTTATGTTCTGGGTTAGAGATCTCAAACTGAAATTGGACCAATCAGATGTGAGAGAAGTTACACATGTCTGACAAAAAGTCACTCCAGATTATCTTGCTCCAAATTAAAGGTCACTAATGCTAAAAAAATATATAATAAAAAAAGAAGTCTGGCTTTAATGATAATTACTGACTCATTTTATAATTTTTATAATTATTGTGATTCATATTATTATTTATTTTACACACAAGCAATTTTAGTTTAACAGTTATTATAAATCATTTATTTTAAATAAATATGAATGTACTGTATACAGATCTTGTAATATAAATAAGCTTTAGTATCAAAAGACTGCACTATTTAAAAAATGGAAAATCTGACCTTACATGTTAGAGTCTCTAGCACTATATATTTTCAAATGCATAAACTGTGTTAACAAGTTTCACTTGTCACTGCACTGATAGAGCAAGATTATCCTCCTTCATTTTTCATAAGACGTTTATATTCATCATATTCTTCAATCTCTTAACCTTTAGCAAAACCTTTTACCTTTAGTTTTGAATCTCACTGGTAAATCCAACTTGCTTTGTGTTGCAAGGCTCGTGATTGGCTGTTCGCCAGTGATGTCACACATACATGTGCACATGCTCCACCAACTCAGGATCAAAGCCTGAGTTGATAAAGAAAGCTGACGGACAGCATCATGGGAGAGATTTGGTTTTGTCAACTCAAAACTAATCTTGTAACCCTGAATTTTTTTTTTTTCAGCTACCATCATGGTACAGGCCCCAGGTTAGTTTCCCAGCATAAGTTGCCATAGTGACTGAGCTTGAGCTATGGCAATTTTGCTTTATAAAACCAAATTAAGAGAAAATAAGTCAGAATACCTTAAATAGCTTAGAAGCAAATAAGCGTCTTATTTGGTAAACTTGGTAAGCAACCAAAGACAAAGAAATCCGTGCTAATATGTGGATGAGTTAACAAGGTAAATGAGACACAACTGAATGCAATGAGATTTGATAGTCAAAGCAAAGGGTCATGGGAACTGAAGTCCAGAAAAAAAAAAAAAAAAAAAAAAACGAAGGCAATGTACACATGAAAACGCAAACGCATGGCAAGAAGCACTGTCAAGAGCATGCCAAACCAACAGGTGGCGATATAATCTCAACCGTAAAGCCATTTTGGTCAATCAGTAGGGTAGGTTGCAGGGTAATAATTCGTATGACTTTCTTCGAATTTGACACCACCTAAAATATGTAAGATATTTCACAAACAGTACAAATTTGTACAAGTGAAGTCATACAAATTCGTACAAATTATCCACCTAGTAAAATATGTATGAATTGCTCTGAGATCAGTTTGGGATTACTTGTGGAGTATTATTATTATATATATATTTTTTTCTTAGATCTCTCCAAATCTGTTCTGATGAAGAAACAAACTTGTCTACATCTTGAATAGCCTGAGGGTGAGTATACTTGCAGCAAATTTTCATTTTTAATCATTGATTAAATCATTGATAAATGTTAATACAAATATCATAATGTTGGTTACGTTCATGCAAGGTAATGGTGTTTCAGAAGCATTGTGTAAACATCATATGGAATTGAAAATGGGAATTTATATTGAGGTTTAGGAGACCTTCTTGCCTTGTTTCAGAAATCCACAGCATACCTCTGTGCCTGATGTAACACTAGTTTCCAGTTTCAAAGAAACATCCACTTTCAGCTGGTAGGGTTAAGTGATCATGACACTTCTTTTCACCTGAACAGGTCATTAGTGGAGCCACTCAGACACAACATTTAGCAATATGATTTGGCTGTCTGTCCACAAACCTTTAGCAGTGCATTTCATCTCTGCCCCACGTATAAATAAATCAATAACCCCGTCTAGCCCATGTGTGGCCCCCAGGCGTAAAATTGCAGCACATCATCAGTAAAATTGTCTACCAGAATGTGCTGTAAAACCTATAATGATTCTGCTATTATACAGAGGTATGTTGAATAATAAAATACTTTAAATTCACATTGCCTGAGCTTCCAGCCG
This sequence comes from Carassius gibelio, assembly GCF_023724105.1. Taxonomy (NCBI): domain Eukaryota; kingdom Metazoa; phylum Chordata; class Actinopteri; order Cypriniformes; family Cyprinidae; genus Carassius; species Carassius gibelio. The sequence continues at coordinate 9,306,757 of NC_068396.1, forward strand.
TGAATAACGATCACAGCAGGAAAAACCACCACTGAAATCACTGGGTTGTCCGACAAGGAAAGAAAAGGAGAATGAGACTCCCAAAGGAGAAATATAGAACTCGTTTAAGGTAATTAGTGGCTAATAAACAGGAGAATTGATTTAGCGCTCTTTCAATTAAATATTTCTATGAAAAGATAAGAGGGGCATTCTTCATACTGCTGTTGTGGGCAAATGGATTTTCTACTTTTAAGTAATTTGTTCTATATTTCCAGGGTGGGTAATGGAAACAGCACAGAGGCTTAATGGTAATTGTGAAAATTGCAAAAGATTTGTTTTAAATCCATGCTTTGGCCACTTTCTCTCTCTTCCTTATCTATACTTCTGTACCTTGTTAAGAAATATTAAGTACATGGTGAAATGTGAGGTGAGATTTTTCATGGAGATTGGAGTTACTCGTTCTTAAAGGGACAATAAGTAACTTTTTAGGTATTTTATTATCTAAAATCAATATTTTTATTCATAAATATGCCCTCAATGGTGTACAAATACCTATGCCAATGTTTAAACTAATCCTTGTAAATGAAGAATTTATTATCTTTATATACATGGGACGGGTAGGTCGACGGAGGCTTCCATGTAGTTCCGCCATCTTGCAAAACTATAATAGCAGAGAGGGACAAAAAGTACTAAGCCAACGCGTTTCCACAGCGCGTTTTCGGTCAGAGCCAGAAACGCAGGTGCAGAGCAGTGAGAGGCGCTTGAAACTGCACCGGCAAGTTTAAAAGTCTGGATTGCATTCTTATTATGGACCATACATATGCCGCGCCACAGGAGAAGAAAACATCGTCGCCAAAACAGTCAAAAATAGAACGTAAAAGGAAACGTGACCGTAGATTACAGAAAACAAGAGTTAATGTCGGGGAAGCTTTTTCTAGGTGGAAAGAGCTAATGCTTGATAAAGATTTCAAAAGAGACGCTGAAGTGGCCAGTTTTCTTCTCGACAGGTAAGTCAGTGTTACAATCTATATTATAATATTTTTTTTATATCTAACAATGCATATAATTCAGAAAATATAACGAATAAATTAGACATAACTACTAATTACAATATTTCATGTTTTCCACAGTCAGTAATTCATACTGTAACATTCGTTTGTTAGTTGTCATGTTGCAGTTTGTTTGAAATAACACACCTGTTCATCTGAAGGAAAACTCGACGAAGTGCTATTAGAAGACATCCTGTCAAAGCTTTTTGGAACATATCGCCTACCTGTCACACACCTGGACTCATTTAGTGTGTTTTTGCCCGTGACCCAGTTTCTGTCTTTCCGTGTTTGATTAGTTCCCAGGTGTGTCCATTATCTTCCTCATGTGTTCCATGTCCCTGTTAATTTAATGATTCCATCCACCTGTGTTTCCCCAATTATCTGTTGTTCATAAGCCGTGTCCCTTCAGTTCTGTGTTGTCGGGTCTTCTCACTTGTGCTCACTTGTGACATTTGCATTTGCTACTTACGTGTGTCTACCTCTGTGCTCCATGTTGGATATCCCCTGTGTTGGATATATTAAAAACCTTATTCCGTTTATCCTCGACTCCGTATTCCTTCAGGCAGCGTAAATCCGTGACAGAAGACCCGACCTAATAAGAGAAAATAGAAAACTGCGTGTTCTTCCCTCCGTTTTGTTTTTGTGTTTTCAAAGTCTTTTCTTTTCTTAGTGTGTCTATGGATCCCCTCTATCGTCCCGAATTCCTCATCCTCCTGCTGAAGCAGGAAGGACGTTCTCTCGAGGACCATACCAGACAGTTTTTCCTATTAGCTAATGCCACCAGCTACCCGGACGGCGCGCTCTGCACCTTCTACAACACCAGCCTGAACTCCAAATGCAGAGCGTTGTCGTCCGAAGATGGTCCTCGAGAGGATTTCGCCGCATTTGTGGAGTGGACTCTGGCGAGAAATGGGTCATCTCTCACCATCTGCCCCATAGAGGACCTCGCCAGCCCCACTCCCGACCCAGAGACCAGCCAGCCACCATCACGCCGCACGGAGCCAGAGCCCACCGCAGCCGCAGAGTCCGAGCCATCCACTGACAGGGAGCCGGATCTCGAGAGCGCGACTGACCAGGTGTGTGAGCCGGCAACACTGTGCATCGTGGGAGTCCTCGTGGAGATCGAGGGCGTGGAGGAAAGCCCTGCCCACACTCCTGCGACTGAGGGTGAGCTATATGCAGTCTCTGAAAGTCATATGGAGCAAGTTCTGGATCTGATGGACTGGTCTACGGAGGTAATCCCTAATATTTCTGTTTCCCCGCTGGTTCCGTCCAGCCCTGATTCCCCTGTATACCCTCTCAGTCTCCCACTCCTACCTCCTCCAGTCATTTCCTCTGCTCCATTTCCGCTGGTTCCGCCCAGCCCTGAGTTTTCTGTTTCTCCGCTGGTTCCGCCCAGCCCTGAGTTTTCTGTTTCTCCGCTGGTTCCGCCCAGCCCTGAGTTTTCTGTTTCTCCGCTGGTTCCGCCCAGCCCTGAGTTTCCTGTATCTCCGCTGGTTCTGCCCAGCTCTGAATCTTCTGTTTCTCCGCTGGTTCCGCCCAGCCCTGAGTTTTCTGTTTCTCCGCTGGTTCCGCCCAGCCCTGAGTTTTCTGTTTCTCCGCTGGTTCCGCCCAGCCCTGAGTTTTCTGTTTCTCCGCTGGTTCCGCCCAGCCCTGAGTTTCCTGTTTCTCCGCTGGTTCCGCCCAGCCCTGAGTTTCCTGTGTCTCCGCTGGTTCCGTCCAGCCCTGAGTTTCCTGTGTCTCCGCTGGTTCCGCCCAGCTCTGAATCTTCTGTGTCTCCGCTGGTTCCGCCCAGCTCTAAATCTTCTGTGTCTCCGCTGGTTCCGCCCAGCTCTGAATCTTCTGTGTTTCCTGTATTCCCTCCCAGCCTCCCTCTCCCGCCTCCTCCCAAACCTGCTGGTCCCTCTACTCCTCTTTTGCTGGTTCCGTCCAGTCCTGATCCTCCTGTCCTTCCTCCCATCCTTCTCCTCTCTCCTCCTCCTAGACCAGCCAGTTCCTCGTCATCCCTGCTGGTGCCAGCCAGTCCCGCAGCTCACCCTCAGTCCGCGCCATCGGGGCGCGGTGGTTCGCCGCTGGACTGCCAGTCTCCAGCTCCGCCTTGGCGTGTTAAGGCCCTGTCTCCGCCTCCAGCCTCCGAGCCCTGGACTCCTCCTCGGTCCTTCGACCCAGCGGCTCCGCCTTGGCTCTTAGCTCCCTCGTCTCCACCGTGGCCTGTCATCCCACCTGCTCCACCGGGCTCCCTCGTCCCTCCGGCTCCACCTTGGTCAGTCGTCGACCATCCGCCGCCTCGGGACTCCACTCCTCTGGTTCCACCTCGTCACTCCATCCCTCCGGCTCTGTCAGGCTCCTCCTTCCCTCCGGTTCCACCTCCATCCTCGGTCACTCCGGCTCCACAGCGGTCTGCCGGGACCCCGCCTCCACCTTGGTCGCCTGAGCCTTCAGCTCCACCTAGGCCCTCCGGATCCTCGTCGTCACCCTGGCTCTGCGGCTGTGCTGCTCCATCTTGGGCTCCTCACCCACCGGTGCAGTCTCCGCCTGTCGGCCCCCTGGTGTCGTCGACCCTTCCTTCACCATGGCTCCTCCCGCCGTCGACTCCACCTTGGATCTCAGTCCTGGCTGGTCTCTGGGGGACCATCTGGCTCCTCCTGCTCCTGTCTCCTCCCTGGCTCCTTCCTCCGTCTCCTCCCTGGCTCCTCCTTCTGTGGTCCCTGTCTGCTGGCCCCCTCCTGGGAGTCCGTCCTCCACCGGAACCTCCTCCCAAGTTCCCACCCACGCCTCCCCCTGTTGTTTCTACGGTGCGAGGACGCACCTACCGGGAGGGGGGAGTACTGTCACACACCTGGACTCATTTAGTGTGTTTTTGCCCGTGACCCAGTTTCTGTCTTTCCGTGTTTGATTAGTTCCCAGGTGTGTCCATTATCTTCCTCATGTGTTCCATGTCCCTGTTAATTTAATGATTCCATCCACCTGTGTTTCCCCAATTATCTGTTGTTCATAAGCCGTGTCCCTTCAGTTCTGTGTTGTCGGGTCTTCTCACTTGTGCTCACTTGTGACATTTGCATTTGCTACTTACGTGTGTCTACCTCTGTGCTCCATGTTGGATATCCCCTGTGTTGGATATATTAAAAACCTTATTCCGTTTATCCTCGACTCCGTATTCCTTCAGGCAGCGTAAATCCGTGACACTACCGTAGATGCAACGCGCATTTGAAAAAGCAAGGCGCTGGAGAGCAAAATTAGTTTGAATGCAAAATACAATTTCACCACTAGATGGGAGTAATTCCTACTTAGTGTCCCTTTAAATAACTTTCCAATTCATACAGAACTGATTTAAGTTTTAGGCCACAAAGTTAAATGACTCCCAACAAGACCCTAACCACCATAGACTGAGCAAGACGTCTCCTCCTATTATTCAAAATAGTAATCAATTAGTAAATTTTTTCAGTTATTAGTTTTAACAAAATTTGTCTTGACCCTATTTATTTCCAAAATACACATTTCTTGTCTAACTGTATGTGGATATTTCAGTGCACATTAATCCACAATCAGTTTGTATACCAGGGTTTGTTAGTATTGGCACAGCTATTGTTTTTGAGCCCCCTAAACATCATATTGACTTGGGTCCCCCTTCGGGCCCCCTCTCCCTCATTGGGCTCTTTGAATCATCCTAACCTTTCCCCCTGTTCCACCAATTGTTAATGTAAACTAAAACTATTAATAATTTAAATTATAAAACTAAAACTACAATACTGTCTATAGTACTAAAAATACTAATACTCATTCAAAAACAGAAATAAAAAGCTTAATTGAAATATATATATATATATATATTACAAATGACAAGTAGTGTTGTCAAAAGTACTGACTTCGGTACCAGTAGGAACTGAAATTTGAAAATGTCTATTTCCCACTTACAATTGCCAGCTGTTGAACAGTATTGTAGCCAATCACAGTCATATATGTTGAGTGCATGAACACAATGGGCAATCAGAGGTGTTTAAGAATCCTTTTAACAGTGCTCAAATGTTATCGGGTTATTTTTTCAGTACTGACTGGTACCTAGAATGATGAAAACTAAAATTAAAATGCATGTACATAAAAAAAGCTAATTTAAAATATTATTAAATATTATGACAGTATATAAATAACACTAAAATAACATTAGTGGTGGGGATTTTTCAGTGATTCAGGTGACATCAATATGCCAGTAGTTGGCAACAGTCTTTGTAAATGACACTGAACCATTTAGTCAACAATTTGTTCATAAACACAGAATCATTCAGGAGCTAAACAAGTGACTGAATCTTTTACTCATCCAAATAATAAAATAAAATAAAATAAAATAAAATAAAATAAAATAATTAGTTTTGCTTTCATTTACACCCATTTTTGGTAGAGGAGCAAAAAATAGACAAATAACTGCAGTGCAGCTGGGGTTTGCAAAAAAATATATAAAAAATGCGGGCATTAGGGAGCCGCTATTAATATGTTGGGAATTGAAACTGATATTGAATGCACAATCGTTTAACTTTCACTTTCAAGATTTGCAATCGCACGTGCTCTATGTAAACTACAGCGGCAGTACTTACCACACATTTTACAAGATCAGATGCTTGTAAGTGGTGCTCAGGATCTGTAAATCATCATCCTCATCCTCAGTCATCTCACCTTATTCTGTTTATGTGGTAAGTGAAATCTTATGTACTGTAATGTAACACACTACTGCTAGCAAGCAACTAACCATGTCCCTTTAGTGGCTCAAGTTATTTTATTAGAATGCTCATTATTTGTTTTCCGTGCCTTTCTGAATACAGACACCAACCCATCCCTGCACATCACATCCCCTGCACAGCCTGGAACATGACACTTATTTCCATGATCTGCCATTTTCGCTATTATCTTCGCTTGTTTCTTCACAATACCTGCAGAACTTGCAGATGATTCGGCTGTGCAGGTAGGGTTGGTGGTTGGCATAAAACATGGGCGGGTATATGCAAATGTTGGGGGCATAACTATTAGTGATCCCGACTGTAACGTCACAGTGGGTGTTATGTTCTGAATCGCCTCTTTTTCAGTGGTTCAGTGGCTTATCGGAGGAAGACAATATGATTAAAAGTAACTCTTAAACCATAACTTGTTTATTACCTCTAATTTGCATGCTACTCAGTATTAACTCTTTTTCAACATTCTTGCTCCTGTGATATAAGGTGTATTGCATTGAATAAAATGAGAAAAATGTTCGATTTGATCCCCCAAATTAAACTGCAAATGATTACTATTATTTAAAGGAACAGATGTGTTCCCTCACCTAGACAGATAAAAGTATGTGAACATAACATCGAGACTAATTACTTTTAGGATCCTGCAGAAGCCAAAAAATTAAAGTCCAAAATCATAGTGCAGAACATCCTAGCCCTGGGTTTAAACACATCAAATTAACTATTCAGAGGAGACAATAACTGCCAGAATTGCAGTGGAATTTTTTTCTCGGCTACCGGTAATTTCATCACCCTCGCGATTAGTGCGAGGTCACGGTGCATATCAAAACTTCACAAAGTGTGTTAGAACCATTTCTGTCTGCTCATGTACCTCCTGTGAGACATGAAAAGCAGCACTCTTGACTGCTTAACTCAGTGAAAAAGGAAAATGTGCTCCGGTGAGAGGTCTTACCAGTGATTTGAATGTCTACTTCTTTCTGTACCACTCTCTCTTGTATTAGTCAGAAGACGGAAGGCAAAGAAAGCATGACTTAAAAAAAAATACCTTCAATCATACTGGGAACTCTCCCTGAGGATTGAAGCTGTTTCAAATGGAACTTTAGTGAGAATATGTGCGTGTGGCTTTGGGTTAAATGGCTCTGTGCAATTTTAATCAAGGCTAATAACACATGAGCATTGAAAGCGCTCCCATGCCACTGAAGCTCTACAGTAATCATGTAAAAAATGGAGTTCTATATGTGTCAGTGTGGTCCTGGGCTTGTGCTGTGCGAATCATGGCTCTCTGATGAAGGGCCACTGTCCAAGCGCTTAAGTGTAATGCGAGGTATTAAGTGCAGAGAGTTCAATGGTAGTATGTAAGAATTGTAGGTGAGAGTGGAAGCGCTCTGAAGTATCGGTAAAATCAGTAGGCTTCGATATTGCTAAACACCTTTTAAGTGGAGCCAGGTCTTCCCTTATTTAAGAGTATGAAAAAAGAGTGTCTGTAAAATAGTGCATCACCTGGAAAGCCTCACATGATGTGTCAAGCGGCCATGAACTTTTATACTGTACACGTGAATAGCTCAAGTTCATTTTTTTCATGTTTTTTTATATATAATAACTGATCACACTGTGTCCTAGTGACTTGCACTTTCTTCATTTTCCAAGTATAGAAAGCATGACAATGTAATGGACTTGTTAAGATGCAAATTTTATTAAACACAATTAGCCTGTAATAAATAATAAAATAAATTATTCAAATTTCGACAAGTATCCAGTATCTGAATCCAGTGATTAAACTTGGTGTTTCTGATTATGTAGATGCTAAGTTTTAAAAAAAGTTTATTATACAGGTGATACCGTATATGACTGCTCTTGGGAGTAAAATATACTACCATTCAGTTTTATAAGTGACTTTTGTTACAAAGTTACAAAAAATGAGATTGGTAGTTACAAAAAAAGTAGCATGGTTTCCAAAAAAATATTAAGCAGCACAATTGTGTTCAGTGATCATAAATATTTGTTTAGCACCATTTTAGCATATAAGTATGATTTCTAAAGTAATTTCTGACAAAATCATTACTTAAAAACTATTCAGTTATAAGATTGTTCTTGAAAGGTTTTTTACATGAAATCACAGTTCTATTTAGAACCATATAAACCTGAAGAACCTTTTTTGCTGAACACAGTTCACTATTAAGTTGCTTATTAGCATGCACACTGGCTTTTTGTTAATACTTATAAAGCAAATATGAATACCCTATTTTTTATTAATACCTTCTACATTTGTCCTTCTTTTTACATAAACAAATGGAAGAGGCACACTGTAACTATAAACTCAATTGTTTATTTCGGATGCTGTCATATCCCACAACATCATCATTTGCCACTAAATTCCTCCTCAATAAACACATAATGATGGACTTAAAAGCATCATAGACAATTGTAAAGATATTTCACTGGAACTGGTTTCTATTATTAAACTTTTATCCGAATCCTTTTTTTTTTCCTAAATGTGTCCATTTTCAAATATGTATTATAATGTCTGTGTTTTTAAGTATTTTTCATTGCTAGAGTTGTCAAGTACCACCTGGGGGCACATTGTTAATCATTTATTGATACAAATCAATTGCGTCATGGATATTTTATTTGTGCTTTTTGCTGAATACAAAAACATGTCTTATTTGGAATTTAATTATCAAATATAATTATGTGCCCCTGAAACCGCAGCTGCCTACACAAGGAAAAGAACATGCAGTCACATATATTCACTGCAATACATTATTTGGCTGCTGCAGGAATCTTGTGTCCATTTAAGATTCTGTTTGCTGATCTTGTACTTACCACTTCCACCCCCAAACCCTCCAAAACGCTCATTCTTTGTCCTTCACTAATACATATGCTGCAAAGGCAGGCAATCTCTCTCCCTCTCACACACATATTCCATTAATATTCAGCCTTGTCTCCCACAGAGCATCCAAACAAATGTTTGTGTCACACACACAGAGCAGAAGAAATATGAAATATTAAATATGTACTTATAAACAGTGTGACTCAGAAAGCTTTTTCACTGACTATCCATCATAAGCACTATTTGACAGTCCATTCTCTTTTCAGTTATGGACAAAAGTTTGCAAAGCCTATATAATTTTTGACCTTGCTGTTCTGAATCTGCACCGTACTTGTTTAAAAGCCACCGAAGTCAGCATGTTTTGCTATTTGTGGCATAGAATGATGTGAACCACTCAACACAACAGCTGACAAAAAGTGTTTTATGTCTAAGAAAAATTAGAAATCTGACATGAGATAGAAGTTAATGATGACACAAGTTGACGTTAACTGAAGATGTACATTTCTAAAGTTATAACTATGTATGATATGTTTTTTACTTCTGTCACAGTTTGCATGCATGCAAGACATGTTCTTACCATTTAAATCTTACTATTAAAATGTGTTTAAAATGTGTTCTTACTATTTAACGTCATACTAAAATTGGTGCCAAAAACAACTTAATTATAGTGAAGTGTAATTAAAATAAATTAAGCATGAATTATTTTAAATAAAGCTGACATGCAAATGGAATACATGTGACGAAGAAAATCACAAATGTGCAAGTTTGCCTTTCAGAACTTAATTTCTTCTGTATCTTGGTTTTAAGAATATAATATTTGGTTTTGGTAGGAAGAAAGCACAAACATAGCACTGCTATGGCCCCTCTACAGATTTAATAAGGGAAACCTGTTTTCATTGGAGACGTTTGTATGTACTGTATGTGTGCCGAGGATGATTGCTTTAGGTGCTCCACAAGATTCTTAGACTTGTCTAAATAAGTCTTAAAGGCCACACCAAAATGTGTGTGTGACGTGGAAGTTTGTGTCTCTGATGCTCTTCCATTTGTAGTTCACCGTTGAGTAATACCACAGCACGTCCACCTCTTTTGCTGATTTTGAGTCTGACAGCTTTTCCCATCCATTCCAGACTGTTTTTACTACTATTTTTCTGACTAAGTGTGCAACCAAACTCTTTTAAGAGGCAAGACAACACAAATGCACCTTTGTTTCTTAGTAAATCATGTTGCTGGAGAAAAACTAAACATTTATACTCAAACAGAAGACACAAATGTATTCTTTGAAGTATTTGATTTGCCTAGTCTGGCCTTGTAACATCAAACAATTTTGCCTACAGCTGCTCAAAAAGAATGGCATACTTTAGAGACATTAAAATGCTAATTTTCCTCAAAAGTTTGTTCCTGAAAAGACTTTTAACAGCATCTGTTATACAGAATAGCACTTATATTTGTCTACAGCAGATGCATTGCACCACAATTTAGCTCTAGTGCTAAATACTAACTCTAACCAAAAAGTGGGAGTGAGTTTCTCCTCTCCTCTCTTCTCTTTATAGTTAAACCTCTTCTACTGGCTTCTCTCTCTCTCTCTCTCTTTCCATCGGATCTGAAGGAGCTTTTTTTGAGAACCTTTTAATAAATCAAAAACCTACTTTACACTTTTCAATTTCCAAATGCATCCCCAACCCTCACCTCTCACCGCCCCACAATAATTATTCCCATAAGAGAGCAGAGACTGGGGCACAGTGATGGTAAAGGGCCATAATTCGAAGTCTGTGCATTAAAATGGTCAGTTAGCAAATGAATACTCATTATATTCTGCATAAAAGCATCACATTCATTACTTATAAAAGAGGCTTATTATTGAAACAGATTCCATGAGTTGTAAAACTGACTTAAGAATAAGTTAGATGGGATTGTCACGAAGAAGGATTAACAGATCAAGCTACATGTCCCAGCTGGCTATGTTTCGCTCTCCATTCTTTTTTGAACGTCTGCAGGAAGCTAAGATAAGTTCCTTTCATGCTTTCAGATTATCGGCAACATGCTTGCTATGGCTTTCCATCTTGCTTAGACTTATTTAGTCATTTTCAGAACATATTACAAACTGTCATGTAATTACACTGATAATGTGTCTTACTTATCCTGTTATTATTGAGGGAAAGTTTGTTCCTAAGTTATCAGCTTTGTTACTGGAAGCACGCTTGCTCCTTAGTTGTATAGTTGTTATTGGGAGCAGCTTGTTTCTAAGCCATCTGGTTTTTATTAGTAGCACGCTTGTGCCTAAGCTGTCTGGTTGTTTTTGGTAGCCTGCTTGATCATAAGTTATCAGCTTCTTATTGGAATCACGCCTGCTCCTTAGTTGTATACTTGTTATGGGGAGCAGCTTGTTTCTAAGCCATCTGGTTGTTATTGGTAGCATGCTTGTTCCTAAGATGTCCAATTGTTATTGGTAGCATGCTTGTTCTTAAGATGTCTAATTGTTATTGGGAGCACGCTTGTTCCTAACTTGTCTGGTTGTTATTGAGAGGAGATTGTTCTTAAGCCATTTGGTTGTTATTGGGAGCATGCTTGCTCCTACGTTGTCTAGTTATTGGGAGCATGCTTGTTCCTAAGCTGTCTGGTTATTGGGAGCATGCTTGCTCCTACGTTGTCTAGTTATTGGGAGCATGCTTGTTCCTAAGCTGTCTGGTTATTGGGAGCATGCTTGTTCCTATGTTGTCTAGTTATTGGGAGCATGCTTGTTCCTAAGCTGTCTGGTTATAATCGAAAGCAGGCTTGTTCCTAAGCTGCCTAGTTGTTATTGGGAGCAGCTTGTTACTAAGTTTTCTGGTTGTTATTTGAAGAATGCTTCTCCTAAACTGTCTAGTTGTAATTGGGAGCAGTTTGCTCCTAAGCCATCTTATTATTGGAAGCATGCTTGTCCCTAAGCTAGCTGGTTGTTATTGGGAGCACACTTGTTCTTAAGCTGACTTGTTGTTATTGGGAGCAACGTGTTCCTAGGCTGTCTGGTTGTTATTGAGAGCAGCTTGTTTCTATTCTGTTGTTGTTGTTACTGGGAGCATGTTAGTTCCTAAGCTGACTGGTTATTATTGGGAGCACATTTCTTCCTAAGCTATCTGGTTGTTATTGGGAGCACACTTGTTCCAAAGCTATCTGGTTGTTATTGGGAGCATGCTTGTTCAAAAGCTGCCTGGTTGTTATTGAGAGGAGCTGGTTCCTAAGCTGTCTGATTATTATTAGGAGAACACTTTTTCCTAAGTTATCTGGTTGTTATTGAGAGGAGCTTGTTTTTAAGCTGTCTGGTTGTTTTTGGGAGCACGTTTGTTCCTAAATTGTCTAGTTATTGGTAGCACACGTGTTCTAAAGGTTATCTGGCTTTTATTGTGAACATGTTGCTGATTAAGCTATTCAGGTTTGGCAACATACTCCTTAGGTCATCTGGTTAAGGGCAACATGTTTGTGGCTATGGCTTATGCAGGTTTTTGGCAATATTCTTGTTTCATTCAATGGGTAAGCAATAGTAGTCCTGACAAAACTATTGTTTAAGTTTAGGGCAGGGTTTAATGTACAGTAGGTGGTAAATAGGTCTGAATATTTTGTGCTAGTCATTGGACATTTCACTTTGAAACTGTTGCAAAACATGCAAAAAGCAATGTAATATACATGCAGAAATGTCGCCACAGGCACGTTTTACTAATGAGCCTGGGTAGTGATTTAAGCAGAGAGCAGGTTTCTCATTTCTCTGCAACTGACGTCTGAATATATCAGCCATATTGAAAACTGCAGTAACATGAAAATGATGCATACATTTCACCAAATTGATGATATTTCTCTGGTAAAGAATATAAATGAGCTGGAGAAGATATCCAACAATACTCTAAAACATATCACTAACAAATAAGGATTTTGGCCAAACCTGTGATGCGCTGCAGGAATGCAAGTCATTCTCTTTGTGTGCCGTCAAGGACCAACGTTAACAATAATTTTGTAAATTATGTCAGGCTTTTATAGAGTAATTCAAATGCCAAGCTAAAAATGAAAGACGGAGAAGGACAGAGATTCTGTCTTATTATGTTACTGTTCTAGCCAGATTTTGATCTATGGGAGGATTGTGTGACAGAATAAACTCTACATGGCACTGCATGTCAGGATGCTTTTGAGATTGTGAACATTTTAAGCACATGACTTATTTTTATTTGCCTGCTTTACAATTGAATATATAACCATATAGCTTGAATACAATGGAAGAACTACAACCGGTGAACAAAATATTAAAAAAAACTCTTAATTGAGAGTTTGCATGTGTAACATAAAGCTCCTATCAGCGTCACCCTGAGCAACAGGGATCAGCCAATCATGAGGGCAAGTGGGAATTGCTTGGAGACACCTGCACCCGATTAAAAACAATTAACAGAAAGTACAAAAGGAGCGTTGTGCCAGCGAGGTGAGCTTACACTCCACTTTCCATTAATGACTTTCTGCTTTCCTTGCCAGGAAGACGGTCTCTGCTGCCAAGCTCTCCTCATTTCTCCTGCTTGCCCTTAACCTAAATTTCAGAGAAGTCAACTACTTGGATTGTCACCTCTAGCTGCACATCACGTATGTCCATTAGCAGGGGCTCTGGATCATCTCCCCTAAAATCACTGCTTGTTTATACTCCCAAAATTAGCAGCTTTGACCAACTTGATATTAATGGTTTAAAGGCAAAATTAAAAAAAAAGTAAACGTTAAAATACCCCCCCCCTCCCCCCCCCCCAAAAGTTTTGTACTTTGTTTTTCAACGATTTATGAATGACTTCAAAGACTATTGTGGAAACAAGCTGCAACTGCCCAAAGACTAAAGGTTTTAGAAACCATTTTAGAAATTTTATTTTCAAACCAGTATACGTGACCTGCAAAGGTAATTTTTGTCTGTATCTCTCTAATTATTATTATTTTTTTGATGGAGACCCTGCTTTATCAATATGGTAAATACAGAATAAATAAGGCTCCATGACAGGAGGGAGAGGAAGAACGAAAAAACATTAAATGGCTAATTTATGGGTTATTCCAATACCCTAACTGCACGTGTCTTATAATTTACTTATGGTGAAATACTAAATGTTTTTTGGGGTAAGAATGTTATTAAAATAATGCTGTTATACTTGATAATAATAGCTAATGAATTAAACTCTGAATATTTAATGACAATATTTAATAACAATATGGAAATCCTAGTATCGAATTAAGTAAAAAAAATAAATAAAAAAAAACTTTGGTTGGAGCAGAGTAGTACTTGTGTGTCTTAGGTTGAAAATTAGACTACTAAAAGAAGGTTTTTAAAGGCAACCACTTAAAAAAAAATTGGAATATGAGAGCGAGAGAGAGAGAGAAACAATACAGGAAATCCCTTCAGTAACCCATTGACTTTTTTAGTGTCATAATTTACCCATACTCATGCCTGTGTGATTTCTTTGGAATAAGGATGATTTGCAGAATGTCCAAGCTGCTCATCTCAATAGAAACTAGCTGTACCAGTCTAATCTCATTTATGCACATTGACATTTTTTTTAAAACAAGATTTAAATGCTAGCGTGGATGGAAACATTTTAAGCAAAAACTTCTAAAATACCTATTCCAAAATTACAGATTTCATAGACAAGTTAAAAAATGATTTCAGAATTAAAATTTGTAGGTAAACTTCAGGCATCAACGGAACACCACAAACGGAGTCAAAATCCTAGGTTGACCAATGTCTGAGTAAGATTGCATTTTGTTGCTTGTTAAAAGAATAACACTTTTTCTTTTGAATTCAGGACTTTCTTGTTTTCTTCACATTGGTTCATGCTGTATATTGAAAGTTATATTGTTTCAATACTCCGTAGAACTGGGATACATACTTGGGCTCCTCAATACCAATAATACTTTATCCCAACTGATAAAATAGTTCCTTGCAGAACAATAAAATTTAAACAGGGCCACAGTGTAAGCAATTTTTTGTGTTATACTTGCCATTTTTTCATTAAAAATTAAATTTTTGAGAATTACCCTTAGATGTAAAAGCAACAAAAATGTACTGACTGGCTAAATAAAATGTTCATTAAATATGAGTGGATAACTTTGTGCTTGTAAAATTATTTTTAATAGATTTCACAATTTCATAGATTAATCGTTTTCATGGAAAAAGGGCAAAATAATCTGTTGTACTATATTACATAGTTATCTTTCATAAACAGCTGTCGGCTGATAATGAAATAAATAAAAAAAAGGTGAGAACTGAATCTTACACAGACAGAACATAGTGGTTTTTGAAATACACAGACTATTAATTTCTAAAAAGTAATCATAATTGCTATAGACAGGAGTATTCAATTAAAGTATTCTCATAATTGCTCACCATTTCAGACTGACTAACAAAACTGACAAAAACTGCAAAATCTATCTAAATGAATATATTTCTAATATAAAGCATTGGTAAAAAAAACTAAAAATACATAAAAAAATGTGCATTGTATATTTTATATGCTGTATGTATGTCCATACTTTATGGTCTTTTCAGTAAAAAACGTGTAAATAATCAAACACAAGAACATAATAAAAGAAATTCCTCCAACATCCCTGTCCTTTTTAAAATATAATATACTCTAATTTGCTGACCCAAGCTAAAGCAGATGCATCCGAACTCTTACTGATTCGGCAGTTTAAACAGGCCTCCATTAAATCTAAAGATCTAAAGCATGAAAATAGAGAGTCCATAAACAGCAAATGGACTCATTTACACTAAATGTTCAGCAAATGTGCTCCTATTACTAGACATTTTTAATGCCATGGGTATATTTAAATCAAACTCATGCAATCACAATCGCTCATAAATGACAAATGTACTTATCGTAGGCTATAACTATTCCACACAGTCTCCTTCCTCATGCTGGGTTTGAAATATGAATGAGAATCCTGCTTCTCTGAAAGCGAAGTATATTTAAATAGAGGAAGTCAGGCTCTGCTGAGGTGATAGATGGGAATAAATGGAAGTGCGAGGTGACTGTAGCTCCTTCATTTCAGATCACAGTATGCTCAATAACATCAATAGAGATAATACCATTTTAAAAGTGTCTATCTCAAGAAACCCCAGGGAGAAGTGCAGGGAGAGTGAAAGAGAAAAAAAGAGGGACAGACACAGGAATTGACTGATGGGCGAAGAGAAAGTGTGAAAGAGTAAATGAATATTGCCTGTGACTGTGTGCGAAGTGTAAGTCTACACACTGGAGAAAGCTCTGTCAGAGCGTCAGACATGTAAGATTCATTTTTGAGGGTTTGGAAAGAATCACGTCAGTGTAAAATCAAGCAGGAATACAGGGGCTTCCCGATTTGGAACTGGCTATTTTGAATTCTTATTTCAGTGTATAGCCGCAAAAATGTACATTTTGAAGAAGCATAAAAGTGACAGATCTTTTTTATTGTATTGTGATGACCAAATGTAGTGTGGACTGTTTCTATCCATTGGATGTTGATTGGATTTTGAGATGTTGGCGTTGCCTCAAAAATGGAGCCAGATGAATTTAAACTTGCAGGGCTTGAAGTCCAGCATACGTCACCAGAGAGATGTACTGTATGCCATTTTCACAGAGGGAGAAAGAAATGGCCACGTAATTTTCCAATGAACCATAATGGATGATTATGTATAATGGAACATAATAAGATCTGTAACATGCATATGGATGATTTAAATGTAATGCTAACTTGAACTTTTTGTCTGCTTTTGGTCGCACAATTTGATGCATGGTAATTTCCATACAACTTATCTTACAGTTTTCCTTTCTCAGCTTTTCCCTTTTAAAATTTAGACCTATATATATAGTTTACCCAAAAATGAAAATTAGCCAATGATTTACTCATCTTTAAGCCATCCTAGATGTATATGACTTTCTTCTTCCACATGAGCACAATCATGTCCTGGCTCTTCCAAGCTTTATATTGGCAGTGAATGGGGTTTACAGGTTTTGAAGTCCAACAAAAGTGCATAAATCCATCATAAAAAGTACTCCACATGGCTCGGGAAGGTTAATAATGGCTTTTAAAGTGTATTGATGCATTTTTGTAATTTGTTTACATTAATATAATCAAAAAAGATTAATGTGCCCACAAATTTCTTAACAAATAGACATAAAAATGTGATATTCAACATAATTCAGGTGTCAAAGAAACCCCTTTTCAAGAAACACAAAATTATGTCACTTCATTTCAAAATTACACACACCGGTTTAAAAATGAGCTGAAGAATCAACATAACACCGCTTTTTGCAGCATGTAAGAGTGTCACTTTCCCAAACTCTAGCGAGACTCTGTCCCCAGTGAAATCAATGTATTTGCAGTGTTCTCTGATGCAGCACAAACTCTAGTGTGTGTGTATGTGCCCTAGAGATGAGGACAAAGTAGGTGTTGTGTGAAAAAGAGAAAGAAATAGAGGTTGAAAGGTATCCATCATATTTCCTGAGAGAACTGATAGACGGGTGTGGCAGGTACAACATGTCTCACTCTAGCAAAAAAATAAAAATAAATAGAAAATGTACTGAGAATGCCTGTGGACCTGATCACACACACTCTCTCAACTTCACAGGCACAATGGGTATGTGTTTCCACATGGTACCCAACACAAGGGAATAAATTAGAGCGCAAACAGCCTCCCAGCCCAGTACATGTACAAATGTGTGTGTGTGTGTAGCCCAATGAAATCCCTAGGCTGAAGAGATTTAAAATGGCTGCTAATTAAGAGAGCCATCAAAGGTAAGTTCTAGCACCTTAGTGTGGCTAATGAGAGCGTTAGTCCCATTACAAGTGAACACATTTCAGAAACAGCGAGAGGGAGGCAGAGAGAAGGAAATGGTAGCAAGGAAGGTAGAAAGTTTAAAGCTAGTGTGAGATCCTGTTGGTATTTAGAGCATCACAAGGATTTGACCTTGACCACAAGTTGGTTTTTAGTGCTAAAGAGGCTGTAAGGTCTAGAATGGTCTTTACTGGGTTCAAACGTTTTCACTTTCGCAGCTATTAGTGTTGCTGTTTTTATCTCTACTACCCTCACACTCTTCACCAGGTAGAGGAGGAGGTTTTGGAGTTGGACAGAGTTCATCATGTGTATGTCGGAGCAGATCTTCACATTTTGGTGATTCTGGAGTGAGCATTCTAATACACATTTCTGCAAATTTATACCCTACACTTTTCATAAAAAAGTGAGTGGGGTCTCTGCCTACACAGTGGTCTTTGTTATTATGTTAGCTTGTTTAAAAAGCTTTTAGCTATTAGATGCTGTTGGTTGGTGGGTCCTATTCTGTTGATGGGAATTACATGCATATATACAAACAAAAAGTTGGGAATAATTTAGATCTCACACCAAAGCTGCATTTAATAAAAAATACAGTAAAAACTATAATGTGATTTATTACTGCAATACAATATATATATATATATATATATATATATATATATATATATATATATATATATATATATATATATATATATATATATATATATATATATATATATATATATATATATATATATATATATATAATATGCTATTTTGTGCATATTTTATTATTAGTGCAGCTTAATAACTTTGTGTTAACCGTGATAAACTACCATACACTACTAAAGGTTTTTGGGGTGAGTAACATTAAGAAAACAACAACAACAACAACAAAGAAATGAATACTCTTATTCAGCAAAGATGCATTAAACAGATCTAATGAGACACATTCACAATGAAAAATATTGAAGTTTACACAAAAATATTAAGCAGTAAAACACTGATTATAATAAGAACCATTCTCAATATTTGAGTATCAATAATAACTGAGCACTATCAGCATATTAGTCATGTGAAAATGAAACCTGGAGTAGTGACTGCTGAATACTGAGCTTTGCATCACAGGATTTTTAAGATACTGTATAACTGAAATAGGAAACAGTTACTTTAAATATGTAATAATAACCCTTTACAATATGTGACCCTTGACCACGTCATAAGTACCATGGGTATATTTGTAGTAATCATGTTCCATGAAGATATTTTGTAAATTTCCTACGCTAAATATATCAAAACCTTTTGAA
This sequence comes from Carassius gibelio, assembly GCF_023724105.1. NCBI lineage: Eukaryota > Metazoa > Chordata > Actinopteri > Cypriniformes > Cyprinidae > Carassius > Carassius gibelio. Next base: position 9,325,419 of record NC_068396.1, read on the forward strand.
TATTTTTTTTAATTTTTGATTAGTAATACGCATTGCCAAGGACAATTTTGAAGGCGATTTTCTCAATATTTAGATAAATATTGCACATAATGCTCAGATTCCAGTTTTTCAAACAGTTGCATCTCAGCCTTATGTCTGGTTTTGTGGACCAGGGTCACATATTACGTTTTTTGTTGTATATTTGAGTGTAAGAGACTCCCCAAGGTATTATTCTAAACTTTTGGCCACCAGTGCGTGCACACACACACACACACACACACACACACACACACACACATATATATGTACAAATATAAATAATGTGAATTCCAAAGGCTTCCTGCTTGTTCACCCTTTTTTATGCATTTGACAGAACAAGTTTTAATGACCAATCTAAAGTGCTCCGACTCTACAATCCATCAGTGTTCAACAGATCTCACTGCACATTTAAATCTTCACTCACATTTCAACACCCTCTCTATGTGTGTTTTAGTTACAAGTGTGTAAAAGTACTGGGCTTGAGTTGATGTGATTTACTGCCATCCAGCCTTTTTTGTGCTGTGTTTTCCATCAAGCAACCCTCTTTATTATTACACCTGACCATAAAATCCTAATTACCTTCACTGACCCTATAAATACCATTCAACAGCTAACATACTCACACACACCGCACATCTTTCATTATATCGGGTTGTAAGTCTTTGTCAGTGCAGCGACTGAACTGGTGCTGGATGAGGTGAGTGAACACTCAGTGAATAACAGCACTGGAATTAGTTCTACTTCAAAGTGTTCAGAGTTCAAAATGTTCTGAACATGGTGTCCACATCACAACGAGGAAAAATGACAGTGTTAACCTGTATGGAAATGAGCCTCAATTATATATGATAAAAAATGAGCTCGAACGCACTCTTTCTGATAGTTTTTGCATAAGAATGGGCTGTTAAATCATGGCACGCACTTCTGACAGTTTATTACAGACCGATACTCTTGAACCACGCTAAATCTTTAATGCCACATATCATCTAGATGGCTTCACAGAGCAAAAAGCAAGAGATACCATTATCCATCCCTCAACAAAAACAAAGTGCTTTTCCGTATTCACAAATGCATTTACAAGCACTTCAGAGCAAACACTGTGAATAATTCAAGTAAGCCATCCTCGTATTGTGATATCCGGGTTTATGGGCCTTCACAAAGCATATGCTGCTAAATGAACCTTTTCTACTGATGCTACTAAAAGAAATCCATTTGCAGTCCTGAAGTCTTTTTTATTGTTGCATTTGATTCAGCTGTTTTGATAGAATAAAATAAAATGCATAAAGGATGATCTTGTGCAGAGTTCCTCAATTAGCTTTCGGGGAGGGCCGAATTCTGCCAACAATACCAAACCAAGGGCCACTGACTGATATATATATATATATATATATATATATATATATATATATATATATATATATATTTTTTTTTTTTTTTTCATTACAGTTTTGTTACAATAATCAAAAGATGGTAACAATATAGAAATAAATATTCAGACCCCCCCCCCCCACACACACACACAGTAGTCTGTTTTATAAAAAAAGTATTTTTTTTTAATTTAGATACAAATAAACTTTGTCTGCTGAACATTCAAAACTTATAAACAAACCAAAAATCTGGATCTCCATGTCTGCTGTGCCTCCTCTTCTCTCCACTTTCCCAAATTACAGATTCAATTGTTAGATCTGTCAGCATTGATATATTTACACTTCGATTTTTGGGAGGGATCAAACTGTAACACCATGTGTCCCAAACAAACGTGACACAATGTGATAAAAAGTATCTCTTCAATGTAGTTTTTGTCCTGACCACCCGCGACAGCGACACAGGATTCGGTTTTATTTTCTGCAACACCGCGGCAGGAACAACATACAAAATATGATAGTGATAATCTCAATCTCTTCAAATGGTAATAGTGTCTAATGTGTGTTTGCATATTATTTTGCGTGATCTTTATAGCCATAGTGAAAGCAATAATATATATTTTACCTCAGATCTTGACAATATATTAGGCTAAAGCAAACTTATGTTAAAACTGTGATCTCACTGCGAACCAACATCCATAACAAAGATGGCATCACTCATTCAAAACTGTTCAGTCCATTCACATTTAAATCATTTATTAGAGTGTCCACTTTTATTTACTTCACGCTTGTCATGTTTTTGCTGTCACATCGTACTTCTACACTGGATTCACGACAAAGCATTGCAAATCATTTGAACGTTGTGTCAGCGCGTCATAAATAGAATAAGTCAAGAGCTTTTCTGTCAAGGATTTGTCGCACCGCGCTGCATCCAGTGTAGACCGCATCACTGATTATAATAAATTCTAAAGTATTTTTTTGCATTGCGCCGCAATACTCGGGTCTGGTGTAGACACAGTGTAAGTTAATGTTGCTTTCTGATGCTGTGTTTGAATTTTCATGCCACATTATTTGAAATTAGCGCAGGCCAAACATTTTTCTCTCTTATTGAGGAACCCTGACATTGTACTGGATAATAAAATTGCTTTAATTGATATAACCTACTTCATTCACGTTAAGTCAGTGCACTAAATAATTTCACTTAATCATCTTGCCACGTGACTATCACTCAACCTTATTTAGAACCAAAAAGTCTATAAAAGTACTATATGGAGAATCAGACTGCTTGTTCAAGGTCATGAACGTACTTTGCACATTCTTTAAAATAAACAGAACTTTCATGTACAGAATAAAGAAAAGACTTGAGCGTAATATTTGAAAGAAAACACATTCAACTGGACCTCACACTAACTGTAACAATACATCTTTGTCTCCGAATACATTTTTTTTGGTCAACACCACCAAAGCCTGTCTTTTTCTCATGTCCTAAATTATGAAAACAGGAACAGTTCTACTTTTTTGACCTCCCTGAAAATACTTTTATGCACCTTTAAACACATTTCCTTTAATAAAACAAGCTAATTTCAGGCCAGACCAATTTTTAGGCCAGCTATCAAACATTTTACAGTGATATTTTCATTAGAAATCCTGTTGCTGTCTGAATCAACATAATTGAATTCCTGCAATTATAGTTATCATTGATTAACTACCTAACTAATTAACTAATATCTAGGTTACCATTTGCATTTTTGAGTTATTTACAGCTGAATTTTTTTCACCACATCACTCAATATGATTATTTTTTTTAAACCATGACCCTCAAGAAAAAAGATGTCTTTCTCTACACCAGAAAAAAGCAACATTCTCATAAAAGTGACATGTACGTTCAAACACAGCTTCCCTCCTAATTAGTTTTGAGCACACACACACACAGTCACACTCCTGCACAAAGAATACCAAATACATTAATAGCCAATTAACTGCAGGCCTAACCAATAACAGGAAAGTGAATTTGGCCCTGAAATCCCCTGTTGCTAGGAGACAGAGACACTAGATAGTGAGTGCACTAGTTTGTCTGGAATTAGTCACGCTGCTCCAGAACTGTTAATACTATATGATCTAAACACAATTTAATCACTATGCACAAGAGGAAAATGGACACAAGCCTTTCTTAGTAGAAAGGCTCAATATAAGGGCCACTCACTGTTGAAATCCCCCAAAATAGTTGTGAATGAGGGCGACTTTATTAATTAAGATGCTGATGAACTAGAACGAGAGACCTCATGGGTAAAATAAAATTCATTTTCAACAGGCACATGCGAGTTTCCTTCTTAAAGGTGTTAAAAGGCAATGTGGCCATTGCAATTCAGTCTCCAAAGATCCTCCGTCTCCACCCACATCAATGACCTTCACTCTGATACTTTAAAAATCTTTATTATGCATTATGGCACTTGATAAACACTTTCCAATACTCTTCTGAGATTTTTTGTTTATTTACTTTTGTAGATGTTGATTCAGAAAGAACGAACGGACAATTTCTGGACTGATATGTGAGATCCTTACAAAACAAAGATTTGTCTAAATTACTTTGCAGGCTTACTTGCTTTTCAGGACTCTGGGAAGCGTTCTGCCTAATTACATTTTAGGAGTTGATTTGGCACCCTAATGCCCTGAGTTTCCAGCTAGGACATATTTCATCATGTGATGCCTTAAAAATGAATAAACTGTCAGAGCGATGGCCACGTAGTTAGCAAACAGGTTTCATCATGTTGGTGCTTGTGCGCAGGCCCACACAAAGTCTTCTCTTTGGGGAACTGGAATGTTCATTTATTTAGAAAATAGGCTAATCTGTTTATGCTTTTAGCTAGTAAGAATGCTGTACTCTTAGCTCTGTTTACCATGTTTAAATCCACAGAATTTCTCAGATTCTCCCTCAAAATCAACTCTAAATATGCCTAATGCATATAGCTATAGCTACAGATGGTTAAACAAATGCAAAGAAGAAGAGCTTAATCACAATTCATTATGTAAATTAATGTAAGAATGTAGACCTACTGGTAGTATGCCAATATGATGACATCCTGACTGTTTGTACTGATTTAGATCCCAATTGCTGCCCTTTCTATAAGTGTCCGTTCAGGAAAAAAATACATTAGGTGATTCAAACTGAGTTTATTGCATAAGTTTAATACTTCGGATTAGGGGTTTAGAACAAACCCTAGCCAGAATATTGGAAGAATATTAATACAAACTGCCCTGCAGATGCAGTAAAATTCTTATGCCAGTTTAGCTTTGTAATCAAGATGTAATCAAATATTATGCAAACAGTACTGTAGATATTGCTGGAAAAACTCTGGAAAGGTATTTGCCCTGTGTTTTAAAGCTATCAAATAGTAGTAAGTAGTCAGTTAATACTTTTTATATATATTTTTTTTCACTGTCATAAGATTTGTCCATTTTAACCTTCACCATGCATTTGTTGCCAGTGGTTCTGGGTTATGAGTCAATGCGTTTCAACAAAAACTTCTTGAGGGCTCCTGTAGGAACAGATTATTCACCATTGAGCTGTCTATGACTTATATAGAAGGAAATGGAAACAGCTACCACTCTGTGTTTTAGGTATAAAAAAAAAAAAAAAAAGTAACGAAAAAAAAAGTAATCATTTACTCACCCATTTCAAGCCCTTATGCCTCTTTCACTGTAGGCCAGAAGAAGAAGAAGAAGAAAAATCAATCAATATGATTACTAGCTGCCTACCTTTCAAAGTTTGGGGTCTGTAACATTTCTTTGTTTGAAAGAACTTGTTTACAAAGAGTACATAAAGTGTCTAATATGCTGATTTGGTATTCAGGAAACATATATCATTATTGTACTCAACTCAGACAAATTTTATTTTTTATTTTTTGGATTAAGATTTATGTTTCAATTAAATTCTGTTCACATTCTATGCATCAAAGAATATGAAAGGAAAATTCAAAAGAACAGCATTTATTTAAGATATCAATCTGTTTGCAACATTGATTAAAATGTGAAATGAGCACCAAATCAGCATATTATAATTATGTCTGAAGGATAATGTGACACAGAAGACTAAAGTAATGATTGCTGAAAATTCAGCACATTAGGCATGCGTGGGTCTGATTTTTTTCCAACCCACGGGTCCCACTTTTATGAAGTTATTTGGCCCACCCCAGCCCACCCTGTAAATAAAGTACAATTTCTTTACCTGCCCTGACCTGGGTTATGAGATGACCCCTGCATCGGGGACATCACACAAATTACGTTGCTACATAGACCTTCGTATTGTAACCTTATCGAAGAACCTAATAAAATCTGAAAATAGATATTCCAATTATTTAATATAGGCTATAGGAAATTGCATGCAACATACATGGATTTTTTACATTTGGTTTTCAATGACCCGCCCCGCAAATAAAGTGCCACTTTCCCTACCCACCTGCCCCAACCCGACCCTTGGGTTACCCGGTCCCGCGGGGTCCACAGTTATGAGACGACCTGCACATCTCTACAGTTCTTTACAGAAATAGATGACATGTATACATAAACCATTAATAATATAAAAGTAGAAAACAGTTAATTCTGAACTGCTAATAATATTTCTCAATAATATTTCATTAAAGGCAGGGTAGGTGATTTAGTTCAAAAATATTTTTAGCTATACTGGTTTAAAGTCTCTTCACATCCCGATGGTAATCACTAAGTTAAGTGGTCTAAATTTATTTATATGCATTTATCTGTGGAAGGCGTAGGAACATAAAATGTTCATCCAATCAAAATGTTTGGTCCGAACATTATGATAGACTGTCCTGCCTACCTGTCAAATATATTTTTGCACACCTCTGCGCTGCCTGTTTGCTTCAATTCTGAAAACAAAACATCTGACAACCAAACAAAATAATGTGTAGGCTAATTTACTTGAGTTTCTGACAAAATGTTTTATTTAATGTCATAAATGAGTCAATTTATAATATCCAAAATGTTTCTTTTAAAAAATGTATTAATTTAAATGAAATCATTATGTTAAGAATAATTTGAAATAAACAAAAGACTTGTTCAAAGTTACAAGTTTTTGAATGAACCTCTTGAATGAATGATTCAGAAATCAAATACATTTTAACAGTCACTGGTCACTACTTAATATAAAATAATATTTAAAGCATATAATTTGTTCCAAAGTTCCATTACTTATTTTGAGAGCATTTTATCCCAATACTTTCTTTATTATTTGATATTTGCAATACAGAAATGTTGCCTATTGTGTGGACTGTTTCAAACATAAAGCTTACACGATGAGCTGCTCTCTCTGGATCAGCGGCTGTGCAAAAGCAGGTTTAAATATTCAAATGTGATTGTAATTTCAAAGGTTTATTTGACAGAGAAATCATTTAGGGTTTGGATTGCATGTGTTTGAATCAGATTGCGATCTTTAAATGATTTCTCATGCGTACATATGAGCCTATATAGCAGCCAATGTGTTTTTTGTAGCCTATGTCATATTTGTACCAGACTTCAAAAGTAACCCGGCACCCCCCATCTCCAACCCCTATCCCTTATATTGCTAGTCCAGCTGCCACTCAAATCGAGAGCAGATCCTAGACGTGATTAAGTTTCGGAGCCTAATCCATGTTTCAGTACTGCTGTTATCGCCCTCAACACAGAGCTTCTCATGAGATCACATCTCAACAAACAACCTCACATTCATTAAGCCCAAAATGCAACACCGCAAAAACATAAAAAAGCACCAAAGAGGAACAACAATGTACTTCCTCAAATGGCTAAAAACACATCATCGCTAACAGAATCGCAATCTTTCCCTCCATACTCTTGTTAATCCAAAAAACAACAACACACAGCTTAAGATGTTAATCACAGGTTTAATAAGGCCGAGGGTGTGACGGAGGGGCAGGATAAACTGAGGTGAAATGCAGAGATGAGGGGAAGGGAAGATGAAAAAAACCCCGAAAAGGTGCAAATGACGGTTCTGAGGAGCATTTTTAATAGGGCAGTTTTTCTGTGCGAGAGCGCCGCTGTTTTGATACTCAGACTCTCATAAATCACAGTGACCCAAAACAATGACTGATCTTCCTGAATCTCTCACGGCAGCGTTTGGCTTTCTTAACCTGTGTCTGCTGCTAACTTTGGCAAATGGAACGAAAGGAGTGAAAGACAGAGGAAAAAGAGAAACAGGGCCGTCCGTTTTCAAGCATGACGAGATGCGTCTGAAATAGAAGCGTGTTGTTATTCCAGAGCAACAAAGAGTTTGGCTGTTTCTATACGACCTCTCCTCGATCACTGTTCACTCCATCACCTACTCAGAAAAAGCCTGAAAGACACCCAGAGGAAAACTGCATTCCTCTGAGGTTGCCGTTTCAAAGCGAAATGTTTCATTTAAGGGTAAAGTGTGTAATTTATGTGCTACTAACATCAGTATTTCATAAATCATGATTGTTTTCAAACTGATTTTTACAGACAAAGGAGCCCCGCTCCCAAACTCATGCCATTGGTTAAGCCACTGTTGCTATACCAAAAAATAACAGATCTGTTAAAGTCTAAGAGTACAGAGCTATAAAATTAAAAGAATAGTTCACCCAAAAATAAAAAATGTACTCACCCTCAGGTCATATAGGATGTAGATGAGATCAATGAAGTGGTGTCGGAATGAGAGTCAAAACAGCTGATAAAAGCACAACTCCAGTCCAAAAATGTTCATCTTGTGAACTGAAAAGCTGCGTGATTGTAATAAATAAATTCATCATTAAAACATAACCTTCAGTCCTCACTTCTGGCTAAAACGAGTCCTCTACTGTATATATAATATATTACTTCCGTTAAAAATTCATCTCATCTGAATCAAGCACCTTTTTCCAAGCAAATACAGTTATTTTAGATTATTATACAGTTATTTTAATGTTATTATAGATTATGGACTTTGCTTCTTGCTAAATGAGGACTAGTATTTAGATTATGGACTTTGCTCCTCTATCTAAATTATTGCTTTTTAAAGTGAAAAATTCATCTCGTCGGAATCATGAGAGAAATATGCAGAGATATTTCTTTTTTTTTTTTTTAATTTGACCAGCAGCAATGGTTTAAAGTTAAAACGCTGTAATGATTAAGGCGGAGTAAATTCTCACCATATTTTTTTTTTTTTTTTTGGTGGACTATTTCTTTAATGTAAAGAAAAATAAATGTTTGGGCTCATATTGAAATCTGGCTTTTGCAGTTGCTTCCATCTTGTCTAGGAGACACGCTTGTGTTATCAAAGAGATCTTATTTGTGATTTTCTTTTCCTTTAGGCGGACACAAACATATTAGAAGTAATTTTGTTAACCAAGTCTGGTGTAGTACAAATGTTAGGAGTTTAAAAAGAAGTTAATTTGTTTCAGCATTTATAGAAAATTACCTCTAAAATCAATATTAGACAAAAGGGCAGATGCAAGCCAGTCAGGGTCTTTGTTTATGATCTATTTAATTATTCCTCTGACTGTGTTTAAGTACGAGTTATAGATTTATAGATTCTATTTTAACCCAGCCCTTGTTATGTCAATGTAAACTGTCCTTTGTCTTATCATGTCAATCCTTTTTCCAACTGTTTCTCTTTGTCTTGTCTTTGATAAGGCTCTCTTAGAGAGTTCTCTTTAGTTTTCTCTCATTCCTCTCTTTTTTGAACTTCTGCCTCTTTCTCTGCCTTCTTTTAAACATGAAAGCTGCCTCTCCCTTCCCACCTGCCAGTCTCTCATACTTTCCGACTGAACATCCATTTTTCTTTTTGTTTCTTCGCTGTTTTATATGCAGGTCTCTCTTCTCACCTTCTCTCTCACTTCACCTCTACCTCATTCACCTCTTTCGCTTCATTCCACATTTTCTTTTTCTCTTCCATTCTAGCTCCATGACAGGTTTGCCCATCTTAAAATTCTCAGTCCATACACATTGTGCATGCACAGGAACAGAGCCATTACTAATGGGAGGAAAGGTGGGGATGATTCCAGAGCCCCACAGATGCAGTATGCGGAGATCATGACAATTACCATATGATTGACCTGGTATAATTACATTTTTCACAATTAATGATTTTAACAAGGGCCAAATAGTGATTTCTAGATGACTGGGTCTGAGCATCTCCAAAATGCTAGGTCTTGGGAGAATGTCCCCAATATGTATACCTACCAAAAGTGGTGCAAAAAAGATCAGCTAGTAAACTGGAATCACGGTCATGAGTGCCCAAGGCTCATCATTTCTTGTGGGGAGCGAAGGCTAGCACATCTAGTCTGATCACACAGATGAATTATAGCTAAAAGTCTGAGGAACATGAGCTCAAGGTGCTGCCTTAGCCTCCAAATTCCCCAGACCTCAAACCGATTGAGCATCTATGGGATGTGCTGGACCAATAAATCCAATCCATGGATGCCCCACATCACAACTTGCAGGACTTAAAGGATTTTCTGCTAATGCCTTGGTGCTAGATAACACAGCACATGTTCAGAGCTCTTGTGGAATCCATGCCTTGATGCATCAAACCTATTTTGGCAGAACGTGTATGATGTTAGGTTAAGTGGTTTTAATGTTGTGGCTGATCAATGCCAATCACATAAGATGGATGAAAAACTCAACTTGTGTTTTGTTTCAGCAATTTGATTGGGTAGCTTTATGTAACTTCCAGAAGTTGTGGTTCACCACTCAGTCTGGAACACAATGTCATTGTTGTTTGTCATTGATTGTCACTGACTGTCACAAAACACCTCTTGATTTTTTTTTTTCTTTCCGAAATTTCACACATTTCAAATACTGTGCCACACTGCATTTATACACCCAGTATCCATCGTGACCGTGAGTTATGGATGAGCCAGCACAACTCACATTTTCTAAGTCTAGTTTATCTTTTTATTATTACCAACACTAGACTGATGTGTGAAAGCACAGTGGGTAATATGATTCACTCTGCACTGAACAGCTCACAAAGTAAATTCACAGATATCGCTATAAACGCTTACCATCCTCTCTCTCGCTCTGAGTTATAATGAGGGTCACATTCAGCAATGATGTGTTGTAGAAGTTTGCAGATAAGTGTCTGGAGTTGCATTGCTGTATTTTAGATAAAGCTGTAGTGATCTGTTTGATCTAAAGTGAGCCTGTAATGTGAAATGAGCATCTATCTATTCTGTAACAGTCGCAGTCCACCCAACTGAATGTGCGCTATGCCAGCAAGTGTGCTGCATGACTGAATAAAGCAGACCTACCTATTCTTATACACAGACGAGCACAAAACTATCACACACACAGGCCCTGCTCTCTGCAGAGATGAGAAAAGAGGGAAATCTGAAAAAGAAAAGATTAAATAACACCCAAACTCAGAGCTCAGATACAATATGACCTCACTGTGTGCCATGAACATCAATAGATAGCCAAAGAGGAAAGGGCATGACCCAAAGCAGCTTAAGGCTGTTAAACCATGAATATTCCCATAAGAAAGAAATATTGCTTTGTCTCTCTCAGACAACGAGATTGAATTGAAAGCAAAGAAAGACATTTTATCAAGCAAAATAACATGCTTTCAGTAACACAATGTATCTCTTAATACTGATTCTAGATTCTGGGGAAAAATGTTGAATTATCTACAATGTGTCTCATCTATGAGCTTCAGAATTGAGCTTTCCGAGTCTCAAAAAAAATGCATAGCTTTATAGCTTTAAAATCTTACTATAGGTCTCCTAATTTTAGAAGAACCATCTGCAACTGAGTTGAGACAGCCTTCTGAGATATAAGAGAGGGACTTCTCAACAGTAAAATGTTCTTTTCCGCTGGAGACTTGCAAGAAGCAACATGTCCTCATTCCATACGGTTAAAGCCTCATCTCTTTAGTTTGAGGCAGACAGTAGTGTCCGGTCTGAGTATCCTTGGTGATGTTTGTGTGAGTACCGGCTGATTTCCTGATAAAAGCGTTATTGAACTTTAGCCCAGTGCAGGTTAGATTAAATCTCTCCCTAATTATCTCAATGATTGCTCTCAACTGCCAACACAGCTTTTTCTGTTTTAGCACCTTGTCTGTGTGTACAGTATTTGGAAATAACAGAGATAAAAAAGAACAAAGAATGCCAAGATGACATTGTACAAAAATGCCCATCCACCCACGTGCCTTTGACTTACTTTAAATTTACTTAATTAAATTATACTCTTATTTAGGATATGTCAGTTAAGTTCAAGTAATTATGAAGTTAATCAATTGAAAATGAAACTCAAAATAGCATTTTGTTTAAAGTCATTTTTTTTTTTTTTTTTTTTTGTGAAGTTCATTTAATAGATTTTTGTCTGTCCAAATAATGTGATGTCTTTGAATTATCTTGGGCCCTTTTGTTTTTGTAAATACTGATATGTTATTTTTTTGTGATTAATTTAATTGACAGAGCACATCATTTAAAATGATGTGTCATTCATAAAAAAGAACTGAAACAGCAAACAGGATGCATATAAGGAAGCAGAACTGAAATGAAATGAAAGGCAAAACGATAGAACTACACATATATAGCCAGAACAATGGATGGATGGACAGACAAATCTACAGATGGGTGATGGATGGACAGATAGAAATAACTGTAGATAATAACTCAGAACATTAACACCATTAACAGCATAGCAATAAAATCTCCTTGTTAGTGTGTCCAGAAATAAAGAGAGACATTCAAATGTGATGCGTTCTGTTCTTACCTGCCCTACAGCATGTCTGGTTGTTTATTTTACAGCTCCCCTGAATTCAAGGGTCCGACCCCCCAGATGGCTGTGACATGCTGAGCCTATCATTATTAATGCTCTGGTTGACATGGGGTTTGTGTTGCATTGTTAATACACCTTGTAAGAACACGCACAGCACATGTGTTTCACTACATCATACCAATAAACATCCAATTATATTCAATCACCCCTAAGAGACTTTCGTGCACAAACGGCTATAAACAACAAAATACGTCGTGAACAAAATAAGAACATCCGTCTGTGTATGTCTGCTTGTGTTCAACGTGATTGTCAGTTTCTCCCAGTGGGCAAGTAATCAAATAAACAGGCTCTTAACAACAACGCGGAGAACTCACAAAAACTCTAACTCACTTTCTCTCTTACACACACACACTCGCTTTAACAACTCTCATCAGAGAGAGAGAGAGAGAGAGAGAGAGAGAGAGATCGTCTGCAATGTTTTCTCTATCCCTCTTGCCGTCTAAACAGATGCTGCGTGTTCGTTGATAATTTAGAGAGAGATAAATAGTGTTATGTTAGACAGGCTCCGAGTGTATGTGTGTGTGTGTGTATGCATGTCTCTTTGGCCCTTTGCTAATTTGTCTTTATGGCCTGGACGGCAGAGATAACAGCAGACTGAGCTGTTTAAATGTATTAACTGACCTGAGCGCTGAGAACAGACAGATCGCATCCTTTCCCTCGTTCAACTGAACTGATGCTTTATTGCGTGACTGAACCTGTCAGATTCTCTGTATAAAACCTCTTCTTTGAAGAGATTTGAAGAAATGTTTATTACATCACTTGGCCACCAATGGATCCTCTGCAGTCAATGGGTGCCGTTATAATGGGAGTCCAAACAGCTGCTAAAAAATCTAAATAATCCACAAGTAATCCACATGACTCAGTCAATAGATCAAGGTCTTATCAGCTAGTTAAACTCTCATTCTGACAGCACCCATTCACTACATTCATTAGTGAGCAAGTGACGTAATACTGTACGTCTCCGAATCTGTTCTGATGAAGAAATACCTCACATCTTGGATGGCCTGAGGTTATATACATTTTCAGCTTATTTTAATTTCTTAAATCTCTCATGTTGGTCAGACAAAAATACTTTTACCACAGATGCTTAACAGTGGAACATCTACAGTGGCCTGAAACATACTTTGATGCTTAAGGAATTATGAATTGTTAGGTAACCAGCATTTTTTTTTTTTTTTTTTACACATCATGAATTATTAACTCATTACATTTTGGGGGAATTGCACCACATGACATGTACAGCCTAAAGTAACCAACTCGAAAAGTCTAATTAACTAATACTCTATGATACTAAAAGTCTGAAAGAGATAACAGTAAAAAGGAGAGACTTCATGCATCCACTAAAATCAACCTTGGGTACAGCTGGTTAAAACTATTTGCACATATGCCACTTGGTCTAATATATAAGAAACAAAATTCATATAAAACCACAGTTTAAGTGTTCAAAAATGCTCGGAGCCCACTGTACATCAAATAGAGAATACATCCTTGCCTTAGCTTGGATTATCTCAGCTCTAAGAACATCTGCATACAGTACAGTGTGTGTGTATATGTGTGTGTGAGAGAGAGCCGTAAGGGGAACATGAACATTGTGTTAATTGGTTAGGGTCGAGTGGGCTTGAACTGTTGTTTTGAAGAAAAAAATCTCCAAGCTTTCCAAGGCCGAGAGCAACTACAAGTGTGAAAAGAGTTTTTCTATCAACAGACAACTCAAGGATATAATTCTCTGGTTATTATTCGAAAAATTCATAACCAACATGAATAACCAGTTAAACACTTAACTCTCAATGTATCTGTGTTTTTCTAAAGGCACTTTATATATTTCCAGCAGATGTTCTTAATGTCTGCCAGTTAAACAAATGTCAGATACACTGTTATACAAAGGCAAAACGTGTAGAAACAGGTTAGAATTGCATCTCTTGGGTCTCTACTGTCCTGTGAAAGATGGGTTGGCGTCAATGTAATTGCTGTGCAAACAACAGCAAGTCAGTTTGATCAGATGCTAAGATTCATCGCAAAGGACTTTTTGCATTTCAGTGAGTTTTGTCTCAGATGGCAAAACGGGAAAATTATCCTTCAGTGCACTTGGGATTAGATATCATCTCACAATAATCACCCATCCTGCCCCACCACTATAAAATATGGATGGCAGTTATTACACAAGTCTAGGGTCTAAAACACTTCAAGCATTATCTACCTTCTCTAAGTCTCTCTCACAAGTAGACTGATGGTTTATCTAAGATTTAAGCCAGTCGAGGCCATGCATTATATTGAGTTTATCAAGCTTAAAGGGTTTTGTTAAAAATCCCTTTGTTGTACAGCATTATAATGCAGAGACTCAAGGGCTTATGGCTCTTAAAAATGATGGTGATAACATAATGCTCAAATCAAGAGTAAATGCATCAATAATGATAAAAAAACAATAATAAACTGACAAAATTCAGAACTTTTCACATATATGCATCTTAATACTTTCTGTCTGAATTTACTCTTTAGAGGAACTTAAAAGTCTGCTCCTTAAATTAATTCAGTTTGCTAAAAGAGATTTGTTTTATTTACTGATAGAAAAGCCTCATATGAGCTAAGTGTGATGCTCATAGCGCATAAAACAAGAATAAGAGTGTGTGAGAGTGTTAAGGAAAGGGTGATGAGAAAAAGTGAGAGTGACACTCCATTTACACCACAAGCGATAAAATGAAAATATTCCTGGAACAACCAAAGAAGAACATTATTGGCACTACAGGCTTGTAATGCAAATCCGTATGGTTCTTTAATTAAAACTTCTCTCTTATGCCTTTAATATTTGGTAAATATTTAATTATGTCATATCGTATTGAATAGTTTTAGACTGTTAACTCAATCTGAAAAACAGCTACTGATCAGACTTTAATCAAAATTCTGAAAGTATTCAATTTATAATAGATTGATCAAATTGGACAAAATGGGACAACTTTTGTCACTTCAATCACATCTCCACATTTTTTCATGCTCTCTCTCCTATACAGTATGCTGCCAGGTTATAATTAGTCGACATACCAAAACCGTAGCACACTTAAAACAGTATTCCAAAATCTTCAACATAACTGATTCACCTGCCATGTTTTGAAATGTACATCCGGCAGCTCTTTCTTTATAATCACAAGTAGCTTATTAGACAGCTATACTTGCCTAATATACAGTATATATACAGAATTGGTTTGTGCCACTGAGCTTAAGAGAAACGTGGGGCAGAAAGACAGACAGACAGAGATAAGGAAATGTAAAACAAGTTGTATCACTAAACACAACACTGTTCAGCATTTGGATTTCTGGGAGCTGGAAAGTTGTATGTTTTATTTTTTTCTTTGTTGTGTAATGTGCTGTGTGATAGACTAGGGTAGGCCTATACACATAGGACCATTATGGGACAGATCTCCCCTCGAGTCAAAGACCCAATCTAATACCCCGCTGAACTCTGACCGTTCTCCACACAGGACCCTAGGGACCTTTAGCAAAGAGATATGAAGTGAGACACATTTACACAAAGTGATCTATTTCTCTCTCTCTCTCTCTCTCTCTCTCTCTCTCTCTCCATCTTTTCTTCAGCTGCAAAATGCCAAGTGGGACATGCTTAACACACCCACACCCTCTCTCATTCTCTTTCTTCCTCTGTTTCTCTGCATAGCTGGCAGACAGCTGCAAGAACTTTAACTCTAACTAACAGTTTTATTTCCATGTGGATTATAACACACAGAGGCCAAATGGAGCTCCAGATATTCCTCTGTTTGGCAAACATTAGCTAGAAGAGAGAGAGAGAGAGAGAGAGAGAGAGGGAGAGAGAGAGAGACAGAGAGAGAGAGAGAGAGAGAGAGAGAGAGAGAGAGAGAGAGAGAGAGAACAGCCAAGAGAAGCAGCAAGGTCATGTGTAGAGCGGTTCTCCATCATGTCCAATAAGCTTATCTCGGAATATAACTGCAGCCCAGAGCTTCATAGACCTCCACCATCTAACTGTTAAAACGAGCCGTTATTTATCCATCAAAGTCTTGGAACCTAGACTAAAATATGGATTTTAATATGAATATGCCAGCCATCTAAGGTATATGCCACATAATCATACTCTTGCTGTGAGATCTCAGCTTACGGAGGTTTGGAGTTGGTTCCTGTATTTAATGTGATGTAAATTTTGCTTTTGTTTGCACATGAATGGCATATGTAAATAATTTGCTAATTTGCACACCCCTACAGGCTTGATTCACCTTGAATATGCATCAGATAGTGATGTGGGGGGACATGTTTATGGATTTACTGGGAATTCTGCCATGTTATATTCCAAAAACATTCATTTTTGCTCCCCCCGAACGCCTTCTCTGTATTTCCACATTGTCTGTAGTGAGATAGAATGAAAATGTTCTGTCAAAACTGAGTCTGTTCGTGTCAATGGGAGGTGACGATGTGACATTGACTCACTAAAGTGTAATATTGGCTATCGGCAGGTGTCCATCAACCGGTCAGATAATCAATGGGACAAGATAATCAACCGACCACATTTAACCTTGGCAATACACTATTGCTGGAGAGAGCCACTGTACATTTGTGCAGCGTGAAACTGACACACACCAAACACACATGCATGGATGAAGAGAAAAAAGACCACTCAGAACAAAGTAAGTAGTAGCTACGAATTTACACCAGTATCTCACCCTACACAAAATCCTATTACACTAAAATTTTCAAACAACAATTCAGATTTTTGTATTTGCAATAGTGTTCATCACGGCACTGAATACTTAAATACTTTGACTTGATAGGCTATTTATTTTATCATCATTCATTATTCTTAGTTAATTTCAACATTCAACGCGTTGTTAAAATCAATAGTTGGAACGGATTTATTTATTAAACATGAGCTTACATGAACTAACAGTTGTATTTTTCTTTTTACAAAGAATAATAACTTCTGTTATGTAGCAGTTTTTCATTGTTAATGATGTTTATTGTATTTTAATGTTCAGTTCTTTTTTTCTTATAAGAAAAAAGTAAAAAAAAAAAAAAACGTATACTGTATTATGACAACACTTTTTTTTTGCAACTAAACCATAGCAAAACTACTTGCTTGTTTATTGTTATAATCTGAAGAACGCATTAGGGCTGGCCAATATATCGCATACGACGATCACACACATCTCGTCAGTAAAGTCGGTTCCGTGATTAATGGTAAATCTCCATCACCTGCTTTCAGATGGAGTGGCATTTAATAGACAGAGCTGTAGTTTACTGACAAGCTACACAATATCGTGTTCATTATTGAAGACGATTCATCTGCATTCATTTGCTTTTAATGCGTCATGTTATCAACAATAATGCAATGCTATTAATATCCCAACTTTCCGATTTCAATATCAGTACAATCGATAACTGAGCAAAACAGCACCGGATGCTTTTGTATGAAACGAGAGAACAAGTCTGTGGTACAATATATGTGACATTAAATAATTTTTTACAGCATTGTTATTGACAATGGTAATTATCAGGAAATATCTGTTCAATTTTAGCACGACTTTGTCAATTTTTTTTTCTTTGTAAACTAAAAAAGCTCCACCAAGTAACCACCCATAAAACAGTGACTGTGTAGCAACACACTATAAATAATTTAAAATAATAAACAACCATTTTTGCAGAGAAGTGCAGAAAAGACTGTTTGGTTCAAATGCAAGGTCTCATTTCTTTTTATCACTGGATGGATGAGTGGTCCTTCCTTTCCTATACATCAATTACTGGCCTCTCAAGAGTAAAATCTTACTTGTTCATTATGTTATAATCTGTACAATGCACATAATAACTGACCTGGTCAAAAATGAACACCACAACAATATTGCAATACTATTTATAGTGAATTTCTTCAGTTTATAAATCATATTTCCCCATGCAGATCACATGATTTTGTTATGTTAACCAATAGAAAGCTGTTTGGTTTGAAAGTGACTTCTGCATGCATCACCACACTATTGACAAAAGACAATGGTTGTTTTTTGCATGCAAAATCTTGCTTCAATTTCACCACACCTTCACATCTCTATTTTTGCCCATAGAGATTCCATAAAACTCTAGCAATCGTTCACCAGAAATGCATTGAAACGCAGCAGCAACCACCCAGAATCTTGCACGTTGGCAGAAGGATTTGCAGACTCTCTTCTGGAATGTAAAAAGGTAATTTAAGATAATAAACAGACATTTCTGAACCGTAAGTGCCGAGAAGGTCTGGTTCTATCGCAAGGTCTCATTTCCTTTATCTCTGAGTGTATGAGTGAGTGTTCCTTCCTTTCCTATCCATTACTTGTCACATTCAGTCTCATCCCATTTCTCTCTCTTTTGCAGTGGCAGAGGTTGAGAGCAGTTATTGCAGGGCAGACAATAAAGGTTATTGTTAAGATTTAAAGCGCTAACCCTGTGGCAGCACTTCAGAAAGACTCCCCCTTTCCTCCTCTCCTGCAGTACATGTGTGCTGCCTCTCGCCCCTGCCTCCATTAGCTTACCCTCGTCTTGTTCCTCATTGACCTTCTGTACATTAGCATATAGATAATGTACAGTATGGAGAGCTCATAAAGTTACACGTCAGCCATTCTGAACTGAAGGAGGGAGAGATAGCTTTGTTGTCGGCCCATAAGAGAATGTGTAGAAAATGCGTAGGTCTCTTTTCCTGACTTCAATCGTTTTTTTCCTAAATTGCGGCTAAATTTAGTCCATTGTTTTATGAGCTGGCCTGCTTTATGAAATTGATTGGCTGAGTCAATAAGTCCTATGAATAAACATTTCTTAACAGAAGAAGAAAAGTATGTTTTTTTGTAGACATATTTTCCGTCCAGAGAAATTAATCTTCTAGATAAACTAATGAGCAATTCTCTGCAAGTTTTATCTAGTCTGAGTTTTGTTGCGTCAACTATGTGTCAACCTTTTAATTAAAGTCATCAATCACTGAATTACTTTGTTAGGGATTCACAAAAGTATACAGTCTGTATTTTAACTGTCACACAGAAGTATACTGACATTTGTTGTTATCAACAGATGCACTGTACACAGTGTGTGAAAAAAAAACATCTCCAGCATACACTACATTAGTTATGAATGATACTAGTCTGGGTCTAAGCCTCTGCAGGCTGCAGGATATGCAACAGAGAAGGAAGATTTCTCTTTGCCTCTAACTTTGGAAGACAGCCGTAATGATGATTGAATATTGCGGAAAGAACAGAAGAGGGAGAGCGAGAAAGAGTGAAATGAATTTGGAGTGTCATTTCTTGTTCTTGAAACTTCTCAGGCGCTGGTGCGAATCTTCACAATAACAACCTTTTTCTTTCTGTGTCTTTTTAATTTGCTCGTTTCCCTCTCAGGCTGCTTGTTCATTTCCTTTCCTCTTCTTTACCTGTTCCAGAACCTAGTGAGCTTGCCTACATAGGCAGCTGTCTTCGAAAGGTCATTGCACACTGAGTCCAAAAATTTCATCCGAACTTTTGCACGTTAAAAAAAAAATACGACCTCATGTTATGTCAGTCATGTTTACACAGTAAATATTCCTCCGTCATAATAAAATTTGGATCTGGTTTGTTTTTTTGTTGTTGTTTTTTTCGCAGCCATAGCAAGCATTTTGAGAGGTGTTTTGAAGACTCTATTTAGTGCCTTTTAGCATTAATTAATACACATTGGACTCAGTCTGCAAGGTTTCGATGCGTGACGAACATTTAGGATACAAATAGGACGAACAAATATCCAGTTTTTAAAAATACAGCTTCCAGTTTTCAACATCCAGGAATCGCTGCGTGGCTGCCACCTTCTCTCGTAGTCGAAGTATTTTTGCAGTCCCGGAGCAGAAATTCCCATAGTTACAAACAACAAGGTCACATATGACTTTACTAAAAATAAACAAAACATAACGGAAATTCAGCTATTTGTCATTTCATGGTATTATGACTACCATAGTTTTCATATCAGACACAGTAAACAAGTTAATTGTACCTGGGTGATTTTAATTCTGCCGAGCAAATAAAGCCAGTTTTGAATCTATATTTGAAGTTGTACCATGATCATAGTAGATATATTGGTGTTAAAAGCTTGTGCTGATCATAAAGATAAACTAAAAAGATCAGACAAATGCTGTTAAAGATGTACATTTCATCAACTATAAATAGAGCACCAGCAGCTGGGCTCAATAAACCAATATACAAGCAATTGGTACAGAATAAAACCAACCTTAGTTTTGAAAGTGAAGAAATGTCTATAGTTACAAAGCACATATGAATCAACAAAACTCAAATGATGAATTTACAGGTGAAATAACGTTATATAAGCAGTGAGATTTGCATTGGGGGGAAATAAGCACTGGGCCATGGGTCTAATCTGTAAGGGTAGCAGTACTCAACTCAGTATAAGGGTAAACACTCTCTCTAAGTGCAAAGTGGATGTGAATCATCTCCTTATCACACAGAAAAAAACAATATTTGTGTTGTTACTTCTGTATAATCCAATATATGCAACTGAGAGACTCAAAGTTTGCACTGTGCACACACAGAACTAGTTTACTTATCAGATTTCCCTATTTGCTTAAGGCTATGGATTACAGGGAATAATGTATGTAATGTCCAGTTTCTTGCACAGACTGATTGTTTCACTTCATAAGACCTCAATATATTGCCAGGAGCAACAGGTATTTATTTTCTGTTCCTTGACATGATTTTTTTGATTTCGCATTTTATGAATCACCAAGGATTTACCATGGTTTTAGCTAAAAATCTTCAGTAAGGACCGATTCTCACTATTAACTTGCTTATTAGCATCCCTACTATTAACATATTGGTTGTTTATTAGTACTTATGAAACACTTCGTGACCATATTCTACATTCTTTAATCCTACCCAATACCTAAACTATACAACTACCCTCCCTAATTAATATTAATCATCAAATTTGGAGTTTATTGAGGCAAAAGTAGTACAGTACTTAATGGGTTGTTAATACAGAGAAATGGACTTTAAATAAAGTGTCACCAAATCGTTACTGTTCTACTCAAGAAAAAAAGGTCTACACCTACATCTTGTATGGATTAACAGCAAATTTAACATTTTTGATGAACTATCCCTTTAAGATTTTTATTCTCTTAATAAATATCTTCATTGTCACTTTTGATCAGTGCAATACATCCTCTTGAAGAAAAGTATCAATTTCTCATTTATTCTTTAATTTAGTTGGTTAGTTAAGTAGGTAATATTAATTGCATCAGACTTTGGAATGGTAGATTATCAAAGTTTCCACAAAAATATAATGCAGCTAAAATTATTTTCATTATCGATAATAATAAGAAATCTTTTGAGCTCCAAATCGCCATATCAGAATGATTTCTGAAGGATCATGTGACACTACAGACTAGAGTAAAAGCTACTAAAAGTTCAAATTTGCCATCACATAAATAAATTACTTTTAAAATATATTCAAAAAGCAGTGTGATATTTTTCATATGATACTGGAAATATATCCACTTATTAAATTCATATGGTTGCCAATTGTATATTTTTGGGCATATTTCCAAACTATACTAACACATTTGAAACTGCTTGCCTTATAGCACTATAAAATATGACCGATTACTAACAGCTGATGTCAGATATAGTACATAACAGCATTATTATTTACCATAGTTTGCTTTGCCTTTTCTTGTTTTAGTCCCTTCCCTGTGTAAACATATGTGTTTTATTCAGAGTAATATGCTGTGATGGAGCTAAACGTTCAGTGTGCAGCTGAGCTGTTCAAACACTTGACTATTTTGGACTAGAAGAGAAGAAAGATGCAGGCTGGCTTTCTCTTTGAAGAAGTAAACAATACACTATATATCAGCGTTCAGAGAGCACACACCAATGACAGTTTAGCTGTGAATTTCTAGAAAACCGTCCCGTGAGTTTCTGGGAGAGACTTTACAGACTTTTACAGCTACAAATACAGCTATACTATAAAACCTGTCATGGAAATTTGATCTTTGTAGAGGCTCTGTGTATTCTACTTATACAAATAAAATTCCTATGCAACATAATTAAAATTATAACCTTCATCAGTCAGACTTAAAGGGACCGTTCACTCAAAAATAAAAAAAAATTGGTCATTAATTACGGTTGAACCACTGATGTCACATGATCCTTACTACATTTCTGTGCCTTCATAGTGGTAGGACCTTTGCTGTTTATAAGAGGGTCTCTCGCATTTCATCAGAAATATCTTGATTTGTGTTCTGAAAATGAATAAAGGTCTTATGGGTTTGAAACAACATGAAGGTGAGTAATTAATGACAGGATTTTCATTTTTGGGTAAACTATCCCTTTAACACTCAGTTTGTGGAGTGAGATAGCCCAACACTTGAAACGTGAAAAATATTTCAAGCGTAAAATATCATATAAAATGTCTTTTTCATGTTAAAATAACTTTATAAACTTACTGTATATACAGAGCACATACTGTATAAAATATATATGTTCTTCACTCATCTTAGATGAGTTGATAGGTACCTCTCCTATCTCAGTGAATGCATTCAATCGCTGTAGTGCGCGGCGGCACTATGCTAGCATTTATATAAATATGTATATAAACATTATTTAAACATATATTTATACATTATTTATATATACTACAAATTTGAGTTATCGCTGAAGAATCTCTTCAGTATCAATTTTCTTAATCTTTATACTCTCTGACTCATTAAATCATAAGTCACTTTTAATATTTATATATATATGTTAACTGAAATAACTCCATTCTGGTCATCTAATCAACTCTCTTTTCTTGTTCACCTCAGTAAATGCTTTATTCCTGCTTGTTAACTCATGTTTCTCTCTCTCTCAGATTTTT
This sequence comes from Carassius gibelio, assembly GCF_023724105.1. NCBI lineage: Eukaryota > Metazoa > Chordata > Actinopteri > Cypriniformes > Cyprinidae > Carassius > Carassius gibelio. The sequence goes on from NC_068396.1 coordinate 9,348,446, forward strand.
TGTTTGTTTTTTTGCTTTATACAGACAGCGAGAGTGATAAAACCAAAAGATACAGATGAAGGACATCTCTTTCTAGAAGTTTCATTATCTCTGTTTTTTTTGTGTCGTCCTTGTATAAACTGTAGTCTTCACCAATTCATGTCTCACAATAATTCCCTGATTTAACAGAGTGCTCTGTTGTGTGTTTGCAATTTCTTGTTTATTTTATCATTTGTCCCAGGTTCTGTCGGCTAAGCGGAAAAATAAACCTTTAAAAAACTCCCCTTTTCAAGGCTGAGGGAAAGTTTTGAATATGGGAGTATTCAAGTGTTTGTGTACATGTTTAAAAAAAAAAAGTGTACGGCATTCTAATGACCTGCCCCTAACCTACAGCGCTCTAAAGTAAGAGGAACAAAAGGATGGTGCTAAACAGAGTGTGTTTTTGGAGTCCTTTGTGCACGTGTGTACACAAGTGGTGTAGAGCTTCTCTGAATACCTTCAAAACATCACAATGTGATATGACGTTTGCGATAACTGGCAATGAGTCTTTCATTCACTGTGGATGAATTTTGGTTTTAATTCAGCCACATCGGAGAGTTTGAGAGCATGAAAGGACTGTTTAAGGTCAGGCCACATCATCTCAATCAGATTTAAGTCCCGATTTAGACCTGGCCACTCCAATACCTTAGTTTTGTTTTTATTGAGCCATTCAAAGGTGGAATTGCTGGTGTGTTTGGCTTCATTGTCCTGCTGCAAAACCTAAGTGTTCTTGAGCTTGAGGTCACAAACTAATGGCTGGACATTCTGAGAAAGTGCAGAATTCATGGTTCCATTAATTACAGCAAGTTGTCCAGGTCTTGATGGTGCAAAGCAGCCCCAGACCATCACACTACCACCACCATGTTTGACTGATGTTATTTTTATGAAATGCTGTGTTGGATTTATGCCAGATATAGGGGGACACACACCTTTCAAAAGGTTAAACTTTTGTGTCATGAGTCCACAGACTATTTGCCTAAGTCTTGGGGATAATCAAGATATTTTTTGGCAAATGTGAGAGTAGCCTTTGTGGTTTTATCCTATTCCAGACTGATACATATCAACTATTTTGTTTCTCATCTGTTCTTGAATTTCTTTAGATCGCGGCATGATGTGTTGCTCTTTAAGCATGACGGGTTCCGAGTGATTTCTTGATTCAACAGGTCTGGCAGTAATCAGGCCTGGGTGTGGCTAGTGAAATTCAACTCCGCTTTCTGAAGTAATGTGGTTAATCACAGTTTTTCCATAATTTAACAGAAGGAGGCAATTCATTTTTCATATAGAGCCAGGTAGGGTTGGAAAGCTTTTTTCCCTTAATAAATGAAATCATCATTTTAAAACTGCATTTTGCATTTACTTGCATGATCTTTGTGTAATATAAACATTTGTTGATGATCTAAATCTTTTAAGTGTGAAATATGCAACAAAAAAAAAAAACTAAAAAAAAAAAAAAAAAATACAGGAATGGGCCAAAAACCTTTTCATAGTACTGTATCTACACACACATACTACATACATCTAATATAAGTACAATAAGTATGAAAGCAACAAAATAAATAATTATAAAACATTAAAGGCATTCCTGCCTATAATTTATAAAAAATACTCCAGTTAAGACAGTGAGATAGAAGTGAGTGAAGAAGTGACCAGCCTGCTCTCATCATTTACAGACCAACAGAGACTGAGATTTCTCTTCATTCTGTGTTCAGTGTTTTCAGAGGAGGACATAAATTTGACATAAGTGCATTCAACAAAGCTTAATGCCCATGCATAAACTAAAGCCATAATGTTTCACAGCTACGGCCAGTGAGAGGATGACCAACAAAGAAAGAGGAAAAAGACCTGTAAACTATTCTTTGCTGATGTATCTCACAAATTTCTTCCCTACATTATGAGTCAGTCTCTTTTCGCAGATGATGGAGAACCAGAATATGCTGTCTCAGTGACCTCAGGTCAGTGCTATTCATGGACGGTAGTAATGGAGTTGGCATTAACTTCATCTCTAGTTGCAGCACCAGTAATGTCACAAGGAAGAAAATTACTTGGTCACTATGGGGGTGTTTCATTCACTTATAGGGTCTTTCCAACTAAGGGAAGTAAAGAAATGGGAAAAGAGTAGGGCAGATATAGAGAAAGTAAGATAGAGACAGGGATAGACGAGATTGGTGTGAATTGTGATAAAGGCCTTTTCTCCTCTTCCTAATGGAGATGCTCATTGGTAGGTCACATGAATCAAACCTTATTCGCCTGCACTGCCTTCCTTCGGCTGATTGCTTTTTAATTATCCCTGTGACATCATCACTCCTGTATCCTAGTGACTATCACCTGCGGTTACCATAGATCATGGGCCAGTTAGAGGAAACAGAGGTTTGAGTCCACTGCTTAATTTAACTCAGCCATTACTGCAATATGCTACAATCCCTGTCTCATCCATTCAGGTCAGCGAGCAGTGCATGAGTGTGACGATATAGCTGTGGGAAGTCAGATTGTAAAGTTTTAAATGAAATCTTAACCACATGATAGAGGTCAGAGAGATCAGTGCAGAAAGGATGTGTCATTCAGCTCTATCTAGAACTCTGGCTTTGCTTCATGACCCAGATTGTGTATCCAATATTAAGTTGAGACCCAACATAAAAAAAAAAAAAAAAAAAAAAAAAAAAAAACAACAACAAAAAAATTCAAAACAAGCAAATAATCAACGTTGAAATGTGTTAATATGACCATTAACTGCATGAATCCAATTGGTAAATTATTATTAAAAATTATCAGATGAATTTGCATCAAAACAACATTTTTGATTGTGTCCCAGCATTTAATATCAACAATAGATGTGTTTTTAACCCTTGTGAAATAAATAAATAAATATACTTGCAATTTATATATTTTGAATATATATTTAATATTTATAAAATTTAATGCATTATATATATATATATATATATATATATATATATATATATATATATATATATATATATATATATATATATATATATATAAATTACAATAATATAGTTTTTATTGTATTTTCAGACTATTTGCATTTTTCAAAATTACCTACTCCAAATTTGTGAATGTTAGAGTTTGTTGTGGTCTTATCTATGCATTATATGGTTAGTTATTTTTTTTTATATATGCAACCATCACATAATTGTAAATATATCATCATTAAACAAAAAATCGCACACAGATATTTGTGAAAATAGTGTTTTTTTTTGTTTTGTTTTTGTTTCTTTAATTACATCAGGTACTTTTCTTCAATAGTTTGCATTGCTGAATAAAATATAGCTACACTGCCTATAGAAACAAATTTGTGATTTGACTTTTATTATATATCTTGGATACAGTTTTCACTGAGCTGGCAATGCATTCTGGGATTACCTTATCATCTTATAAGCAGCATTATTTTGCTGCCCACTGTTTGGAACAGCCATTGGGAGCATGCATATGATTCCTAAAATTTGGGAAAACAGCATTAATGTTCTGTAAGAGACTGACTGCTAGACTATGTCCCAATAAACTAACTATGGGACCATTTAGCACCTCAAAATCAAACATAAAAAGATGAACTGAGAAAATACATAAAAGCATGACTGGTTAACTGTGAACACAAACAGAATTTAACTCCTGACAATGGAACAAATACTGACACATGTAAGCAATGAACTATTACCATGTACAAAGTTATTTTTGCAGTTACAACAGATCAAATAAACTGAACTTTCTTAAAATGATCAGAATTCATCCTTTGATAAGACACACAGACAATAAAAACAACAAAAAGTGTCAAGTGGAGCCAAATTTGTATTTAGCAAGCTCATTTCTGGAGTTGCTGCTATGAAGTACGAGTTTGATCATTACAATACATTTATGTAGTAAATAAAGCTATTTCCTGTATAAAAAAATAAATAAAAAAAAGAAGAATATATGCAAGAAGCAGTCAAATGTGTCAAACGTATCAACTTTTGACATCTTAAATCACATGCTAATCCAAAAGTTTATATCGGTGTTCTCTTTTGAAAACCATTCTGACAGTCAGACACAAGATACTGGTGTTTTTTTGTTTTTTTTACTTAGTGTGTCATGTGTTGTTTTACATGAGACACAAGTTATATTGTTTTAGGGATTTTCACATATCGTGTTTAAACACCTGACTGTGAACCTTCCCCCTGTGGCAGTTTGTCAGTTTCAAACAGAATTCATCTTCAGATATAGATTATATCAACACTGACACAATCACATTTTGACAAGCAGTCATATCTACAAAAATCTCACACACTTAAAATAGATTTTATAGTACACCAGCAGCGGCACAACACTTACAAAATGGAAGAAACCATACACACACACACACACACACACACACACACAATATATATATCTATATATATATATCTATATATATATATATATATATCTATATATATATATATATATATATATATATATATATATATATACACACACACACACACACACACACACACACACACACACACACAATATCATTATTGTATCACCTTATAAAATGAATAAAACCCTCTCCTCTCTTCAACCTTCCATGCATCCATGACCTACAAAATCAATCAATAAATAAAAATAAAATAAATAGTCTTACATTTTGGTCATGTGAACACCGTGATCTCCAGCCTCTATTAAATGAATGTGCACCAAGTTATTTAATTAATGGACTAAAATTGATGATTCCCTGGATGTTACAAACAAATGAGATACAATGAGCAGTTTGTTCTCATTAGAAAGAAATGCAGTAATGATTTTGTGTCATCAAACAGGTCAGACTCTGAATGAATGAACTTTACTATAGGAAAAGATAAATCGAATAGCAATCTCACCATTAAGCGCAAAATTAAATCAAAATGTTTACTTTCGCAATGCAGAAAATCTGACTGAATGGGTCACGCTCAAAGCTGTTGTAAAATAGTCAATATATATGCTCCTGTGAACAAACATAATTTGAATTCTATATTAATAGAATGACTTCTGATCTTTGCATTGCTTTTCAACCATAAACAGGGAATAGTTTTGTGAATTAAATTACCTGGCTGGAAAAGTATTGTATTCTTTTATGGCACATTAGGGTCTTATTAAAATGCTTTTGTCACCGTTTTATGAAAGTAATAAGCCACCTGAGGTCATTTAAAGGAATATCACTTGCACCGTGCCTCAAAACCCCAGTTTTGCTACAGCCCTATTATGAAACTTCCTAACAGTTACACCATAACTTGATAGAAATCTATACAGTCCTCCAAGTCAAAACCAACATTTTACTGTGAGCTAAAATTTTATTTTTAAGCAGCTTCTAAAAACGGCAACAAATTAGATGTTTAGCCATGATTATTCTGTAAGTCTGACACTACATTAACCAGCTTTTCATTCAGTTCATAAACCGATGGAATGCTGCTGTTGTCCAATCGAGATGAAGGACTGAACCATCTGGCCAAAGCACCTTTCATTACCATCACGTCTCATATCACAATTCAGAAACTGCCAGAGAAAACAATAATCTGTCAATCGGCTTGAATAAGACTTGGGATAAGACTGCAAACAGGGAGATTATATTTTCAGGGGCCCATGGATTTTCTGCCACTGTAATGTCCCAAATTTTGACAGGTAATTACAGATTCCTCTGTCCTATTCTTTCCGTAGAATAATTAATTCATCATTTGCAGTAGATTAGTGAAAATCCGTCTACAGAAATGGCTGCTCATCTCAAGGGGGTTTTGCCTGTCTGCCCTGGTTTTTGTGAATGTGAGAGGTGTGCGCATGCACTTGTGCTCTATTGCCACTTAAATCTGTATGAGGGATTCGGTCTTAGAAGTTCAGCTGAGGTATATGTGCATCTGTGACAGGAAATGAACAGGGATTTTGAAACAAAACAGAACGTAAGACCAGAGAGAAGCTGTTACGCCTCCAAATATCACAGACTTCAATTTTCCGTGCGTGTTTTATCCTGTCTTTTCATCTCTTCTCTCTCCGAGGACTGGCGAGTGAGCATAATTAACCATGTCAGTCACATCTTCCCTATGGAATACGCCATATTTGAGTGATTTGTATGTCCGCAACTGTGCATATTTAAATGCTAGACCTCTGGATGATGCACTATTTGTCTAGGCATGTGAAATCTCCCTTCTAATTAACAGGTTTGGCTATTTCTGCTACCACTATTAGGAATAAATACCTTTATCCATATTTCCAACATCTCATGGGACGCTTTTCAGAAAAGTGAAAGCTGTTGTAGCAACAAAAGGAGTACAGACTTCCATCTCATAGGGTCCCAATTTAAACGTTTACATTAAAATGCATGAATTCCAGCAAAAATGTCAATTTTGTCAACTTGTTTTCTTCCACACAACACAAATGGCAGTTGTACTGGACTTTCTTTCTATGCAATTAGGGTGCTGCACCACTGGGTATGAATTCAGGTTTGTTTGAAGTCAGAATTTGATTAAATTGGATAATGTCAATGCTGTGTTTCCAAACTAGGATGCTCACTTGTGAACCATACCCGTGTCATCTTTAAAAATGCACGCTACACTGCTAATGTTAAGCCAAGTATAATAGATAGTGTGATCCGAAATTAATGATGTATGAATGGGTCAAACATTTTTGCATGTATTGTCACTTCCTGTCAGGCTGGACTGACATAGTTCAAGCAAAGGTGTTTCGGAGAATTTGGCAGTACGTTCAACCGGTCTCACAACCACAGAGCACGTGTAACCACACCAGCCCAGGACCTAAACATCCAGCATCTTCACCTCCAAGATTGTTTGAGACCAGCCACCCAGAGAGCAATCGTTTTGCACAACCAAATAATTTCTGCACACACTGTCAGAAACCATCTCGAGGAAGCTCATCTGCATGCTCGTCATCCTCATCGAGTCTTGACCTTACTGAAGTTCATGATCATAATGACTTGAGTGGGCAAACTCTCACATTCAATGGCGTCTGGCACTTTGGGGAGGTGTTTTCTTCACGGATGAATCCCAGTTTTTACTGTACATGGCAGATGTCAGACAGCATGTATGGCGTTGTGTGGGTGAGCAGTTTGCTGATGTCAGCATTATGGATCGAGTGGCCCATGGTGGCAGTGGGGTTAAGGTACAGACAGGCATATGTTATGGACAACAAACACAGGTGCATTTTATTGATGGCATTCTGAATGCACAGAGATACTGTAATGAGATCCTGAGGCCCATTGTTGTGCCATTCATCCACGACCATCACCTCATGTTGCAGCATGATGATCCATGTCCCCATGTTGCAAGGATCTGTACACAATTTCTGGAAGCTGAAAACATCCCAGTTCTTGCATTGCCAGCAAACTCACCGAACATGTCACCCACTGAGCATGTTTGGGATGCTCTGGATCGGCGTACACGACAGCGTGTTCCAGTTCCTGCCAATATCCGGCAACTTCGCATAGCCATTGAAGAGGAGTGAATGGACATTCCACATGGTGGTCACACCAGATACTGACTGATTTTCAGACTCCCCAATAGAGTAAAACTTCACATTTTAGAGTGGCCTTTTATTGTAGTCAGCCTAAGGCACACCTGTGCAATAATCATGTTGTCTAATCAGCATCCTGATATGCCACACCTGTGAGGTGGATGGATTATCTCGGCAAAGAAGAAGTGCTCACTAACACAGATTTAGACAGATTTGTGAACAATATTTGAGAGAAATAAGCCCTTTGTGTAAATAAAAAAATGGGGGCAAAAACAAAAGTGTTGCGTTTATAATTTTGTTTTGTATATAAAATATTCTTTTTGAATGCTGAACACTTCAGTTTCCATTCACTGCAATTTCACTAAAAAAAATAAAATAATAATAATAAAAAGACCTGTAAAATTAGTTTTCAGTGTTCCATACATCGACAGAAATGTCATTTTGGTTGAACTGTTCCTTTAAATGACAAGCGCCTATGTGTGTGGTGTTCACATACTTTGGTCCAGGTATTACTGCCAGTTTACTGAATTTTCACATCAGCTTTAATTTGAAAAGACATATACATTTGCAACCAAAACACATATACACACACATTCTTTTATTACAGCTTATACAGGAACAGCTTTCTTTCCTAATTTACATCAACCAAAGAAAAAGTGACAGGTAGTAAAGTAAACGTAATGAGAAAATACAGCAGGTAGTTAAAAACGGGTGAAAGATAAACAACCTGCCACGATAGCGAGCAGAAAGCAGCACTTTACACTCACACACACACGCGCACACACAAACACACACACACTCGCACAGATGCTAATTTCCATTACAATCTAAACAACCCTTGAGTTGATTTATATAACATTTGTTCTTTAATCTCTCAGTGTCAATAAACCATCCCTGTTCATCATTCTGACTAAACCAGAGAGGAGAAGTCCCTTTCAAGTCATCAATCTTTTTTCTGTCACTCACTTGCACCGTTTTCCCTCACAAACACAAGAGTTATTTTCAAGTGCTTCTCAAACAACAGCTGTCAAGAAACCCAGTCCATCAGATCTAAAGTTCACATTCTACATTTCACTCCAATCCAATACGATTTGGATCATTTCTTCCTCTCCCTCACTCTTCGTGTCCTTGGTGATCGGTTTCTCGCTTCATGAGAGAATGTGTCGGTTTGTGTGTGTGTAATCTCCCTCTTGCAGGCTGTAGGTTGTGTGCCACTGCCACTGCGGTTGATATTTACCTCACAAAGCATTTGGCAGTTTTGGGTTCACAAAGCATTCACACTGGCGCCTAGAGGAACAGAACTCAATTCACACCGCCGTACCCCTCGCCCTCTGTTTCTCCTGGACTTGAACGAACTATATACTCGATTATGACTGTAACCAACATGTTAACAGTAGTGGTAGCTCAAAGGCAGTTCCACTAGAGAACAAAGAGCGGATGTATGAATAATTAAAGACTAGACTAACACAATACATCCAGTCCCACCCACTCCACTCTCTGACTGCCTAGAAGCCGAACGCGCTTCAGAGACACCCCATGCCCTCTGTCCTGCTTTCATTTCTCACTTTCTCTTGCTATCTCTCGATTAAAGAGGGTTTAGATGTTAGAATGAATCGTTGGTGAAATAAACTGTGGAGCGAACTAGGGCTGCAACAAACAATTATTTTAAGATGAAATAAAATTAGAATGAAATTCAACAGCACTGTTTATGCTACATACATGATTGATACCCTGAAACGTTTGAAAAGAGATGTGCTATTAGTTTTCTATGATCTGACCGCAATACTATTTTGGGTGCATTTACATTCGGTTTTAGAAGAATAATTCACCCAAAAATGAATGAAACATCGGCTAACCCTATGATCGTTCCAAACTATAGCTACCTCCCTAAATGATGCTCTATACCCTATGCATTTAAAAACTCAACTTTGTGTTGTATGAATTTTATATATATATATATATATATATATATATATATATATATATATATATATATATATATATATATATATATTACCTATCCACTTAATCTGGTCGAGTAAGATCCAGCTGTACAAAGCCCCTAATATGACATGATGAAGGAAAAGCATAAGATGGCATTTTCCTCACAAAACTTTTGCATTCCCTAGAGAAACTTTGCATTCCCTTGAAGACGCAAAGCACTGCAACTATAGTTTTTCAAGCCATCTCATAATACTTCCAGCACAAAAGTTTTGCAAGCAAATGCAAAGTTTCTAGGGGTAACACCAACTTTTTCTGAGAGGATGCAAAAACATTGAAATACCATGCCCTTTTAGTGACTCCGCACAACTGTGATTTAATCAATAACATGTTGATATCATGATGATACTAATTAGTAAAGAGAACAAAGCGATGCAGCAGAGAAATTGCTATGCAAATATATTTAGGTCTTTTTCAGCTTTTCAAAAATTGTTTTGCCTGTTCAAATCATCCCAGATCATATTTCATTTGCAAACAATTATTGATCAGAAATAAATCCACTGCAGCTTAATCAAGTTCTTTCAAACTCCAAACCAACAGAGCATGTATTAAATAATAACTAATGAACAGTCAATCAAATAAAGATTCCATCATCCAATACAATAATGCTTGAGTGTTTTCAGTGGAGGAAAAGTGCCATTTTAATCAAACCACTATATGCCACAAAGAGGGAGAGAAAAAAGGGGAAAGAGCCAAAGGAGGACAAGAAAAAAATAGCTGGTGGGGGATTTCTTTAAGAAAATCTGATTTTTGATTTATGGACTCCATTATAGTGGAGGAAAAACAAACAGCGTTATTATAGATTATATTAGAGCAGCACTGAAGGCTACACAGGAGATAGATAGGGAGATGGAAAAAGAGAGAAAAGACATTCGTGTTTGTTTCTGAATGCTGCAGTGATGCAGACTTCTTGCTTTTTTGTGCACATTTTTACAAAAGATTTTTAGTGTACAGCTTTGAAATGATCACAAACATTGTTGGCATGCCAGTTGTCATTATTCATGTAAATTAAATTACAATACATAAGCTTTCAAGTTCCCAAAAGGACCAAATACCATTATAAAAATGTCTATACTCATACATAAGTCTGTATGTTTGTTTTTGAGGAACAAACCAAAACAAAGTTATTATGCACTTAAAATCCACCAAATCAAAATCAGTGAGAGCCAAATTGAATCAGTGAGAATCCTATCAGTACAATTTGTGAAATAATCAATTATTTTTGTGGTCAAATGGACCAAGCAATTTTTTCAGAAGATACCCAGTTGTGTAATAAATTTTAAAATCAACTTGAAAATGTTTAATTGCATAACAGTTTAAACTCTATTCCTCATCACTGTTATATTAACAGTTATGGCACATGTACACTGGCTCAGCTTCTGGAGGTCTATTAGAAGTCAAATGTGTTCCTGAGTAAACGTGGGTGTGTTTGAGCCAAGTCTGCATCTGCCTGGTTTCCAGGTCATCTTGTTTGTCCATTAATATCAGAAGCCATCGATACACTGTGTTTTCCCAGAATTCCGGCCCTTTCTTTGTTTGTCTTTTGCTGTTTTGCTACCTTCCCTCTTTCATACACATTTCTCACAGAGTGTCTCAGAGCAATAATGCCACATCCCTGAAGACTAGCAGGGCTAACACAGATGGCCATGAATCTTTAACCACATGAAAGAACATATGGGTGTTTCTTCAACTATGGCAACTTTGAGCCCTGTGGACTTTTAGAAAATAAACTCCCTTAAAACACTCTCCACACTCTCACTAGTCCTTTTTATTTGTCTACTAACAGTGATATACATGCATAACAGGAGACTTTTTTGTAACCAATAGAAATCATTTCACACATTTTGCATAATTTTGCATTAAATGAAACAACATTGTAGGGAATTACTTTTCTGTTGTAGTAAACTTGCTTTGTAGCTCACCTGGTACAATGTTGCACTTGCGATCTTTGATAGAAATGACAGAAAAGCTCAAACATGTGTAGGAGCAGACAGGAATGGTAAGATTGCTTCAGAAAATGAGCTTTTAACCTCATATTTTCTGTGAGTTTTAGGGTAGAGTTTAGTGCAGATGCTACATTATTTTCAGATGCGATACCTTTTAGCACCACTAACCGGACATTTCATTTCCGAACTGCCATACAACAACCAAAGCAAAACTGAATACGCTTTTAGCATCACTCACTGGGCATATCACTTTGAAAGTGTTGCAAAACAAGCTAGGAGCAATGTAATATTTTGCAGAAATGTTGCCACTGGCAGGTTTTCCAATGAGTCTGGGTTGAAATTGCAACATGATTGGAAATGCTGAACAATACAGTATTCTCTTTATTCCTATAGGAAGTGGAAAATGTAAATCTATGGGGCTCTGCCCCTCAGCAGTGATGTAATGCATGAGAGTTTGTAGTGGTTGGGGAAATTCTGTTGCTGGAAACAGTGTTATTTTGGGCAGTCCAGCTTTTTCATATACAGCTTTCTCTTTATTTTGCCTTTTGGTGCCCACTGAGATTTTTCCTTTTTATCTTTCTGAATGTCTGTCATTTTGAAAGATTAAATCTACAGCAGCTCCACAGTGGGCTTGCTTAAAGGCTTGAGTTTTACATTTTGAACCATTCAGTAAACAGTTGACAGATGCAAACGACGGGAAACATCCTACTATGGAGCTAAAATATTTGCTTTGCATCACAGGAAAGCAGATGATATTGACTCACAAGTCCCGCCCATGGGTTGAGCCAATGTTGCCATGGTGGGCTGACTGGGATGATAAAATAAACAGAGCAATGCTATAGAGACACAGTGCTTCTATCTTTTTTTAAAACATTTTTTATCACATTGTAATATTTCCCTGTAAAACTATGGGTCACAACATACTAAAACACAAAAGTATCTCAGTTTTGCAACAGACTCTAAATAGACCAATAAATCAGGCTACTTTGGAAAATATTCATAATCAAAAACAAAGATCTACATGTAAGTCAATAAAATAGTTACATTTAAGTTTTCTTAAATTTAACACAATAGCAACACAATATAATAAACGGCAAAAAAGCAATAAATATATAAATAAATAGTTCAATTTTATATATTAGTTCAGGTGATTAAACGGTCATCAGCCTTTAATAACTGAGGAATGAAATATGAATAATTCATCGGGTATTTTGCAAGTCTGTGCACAAATAGCAAAATCATTATTAACGCCAGTCAGCCTGCAAGGTTAATGAAAGCACTGAGCACATACATATGTAAGTTATGGAGATGAAATTAAGCAAAGTGATTGTCTGACAGCTCGCTTAATGCTGGATAAAAAGACGATTAGCTCTATGGTCAATGAAAAAAACAACAACACGTGAGATAAAAGCTTTCTCGATGGCTTGTTCTTTTACTGATGCTGATTTTGCTAATGGGTGAAAAACACGAGACATGCAGCCACCTATAATTTAGCCAATTTATTTTAATGCAGACAGTATTTTAATGCTCTTTATAAGTTTGAACCTTTCAAAAAACGCATTTTGTGACATAGGCCCGCTTCATCTAAATGTTTCGCTCAGAAACACGGTTACGTGGATAAAGATTGAGGGCTTGACAAAAAAGCCTGTTGACTATTTAAAAACAGGAGGGAGATGCGAGAGGATATAATAGATAGAGGATATGAATGGAGTGTAATTACCGTTGTCTGAGACAGATATAGTTCTAGCTCATTTCCTTAATGGAGCATCTTCACAATGGCAGCTCATGTATCCCACAGACCAGAACTCTGTTATCTAAATAAGAGCTCTACCACTCTGTCTCTCTCTACATCCCTCTTTGCTGCTTCCTTTCACAGTCTGCCAAAAGAACTCCTTGCTTTCCACTGCTATGTTCCCTTTTGGACATTTAGACCCAGAATCAAACTCATATTATGTCTCTCTATTCAACTCCTAAACACTGTGCCCATTCCTTCCACCACCCCTTTATTGACCCCTAACTCGTCCTGCCAATGAGACAGATAATGCCACTTGGCAGACAGCTGCAGAAACTCAAAAACATTAAAGGAAAGTTCCTGGTTCAATACAAATTAAAAGCTATCGATAGCATTTGTGGCGTAATGGCAATTATCACCAAAAATAACTTCAAACATTTTTGAATAGCACATATTGTGGGTACACAGTAAGACACTTAAGTACAAGGTATTAACAATTAAAAATACTTTCACATGTCAAGTATCACACTTACTGTGTGTGTATAAGTGTATGTGTGTGTGTGTATACACCCTAAATAAATATACTGCAAAAAAAGTTAATAAACATAAATTTTATAGTGTATATATATATATATATATATATATATATATATATATATATAACTTACATGCCCTTATTTTTTATATTTTACAGTTAATTAGAGCTTTTCCTGTGTAATTAAATTAACTTCACTACTTTTGTAAATACTTTTAAGGATCCATCCATTGAAGTGTCCACCATGCATGAGAGGGTTAAAAACAACTAAGGAAACGTTCCTTTTTAGAAAATGGTAGCAGCAGGAGGAGCAATTAGGGAGGAGTAAATGCAGGCTTGTAGGCAGAAATGAAGGAGGTAAGAAAGCTCAAGACAAAGAAAAGGACAAGAAACAGAGGGTTACTAAGAGACTCCAGTGTCGTGCAGAGTAGATTCACTAAGGAAAGCTACTGTACACTCAAACTTTCATTTAAATGTACAGGGAGACATGTGGGTGTGCAGAGAGACAGGGACTGTTTATCTCATGTGTAGCTTACAGAGCACAGACAGATTCTATAGGTTTCAACAAACATACAGGGGGCCAAGACTTGTATGTTTTATGTTTTGGATCACCCACACGCAGACATTTTTTATTTTTTGAAAATAAATTATATCACACTATGCAAAAGACAAAGTGCATAAATATAAACTGACAACATTTAGGATACATATCTTGCAAGCTGTAAAATTAGATTTAGGCTGCCTTTTTATTCCCAAAATTTCTAAATGCCACTTCCACTACCAAACAAAGTACATCATTAGTGTGGTGAATATGAACGTGTGCCCACACAAAAATGCTACATATGCTAATGTTAGGGAGTTATCATTCAGTGTCAATGAAAGTAACTGATCTTATATTTAAACCTTTCCTTTGGAATGTAAATAACAATTGCAACGTGAATGTGTTGGCGAGTTAACAAGGAGCGATAACAATGGAATGTATTCTTCATTTTATGATTATTTATTTATACATTATTATGGTATTATTATTATTATGGTATTATTATTATTATTATTATTGTAGTTTGCAAAGCTACAGTTTCAAAATAGCCTTACAAGTAGCAAAGTAGCAGGCAATGCCTCTTGTCCCCCATATACAGGCATTTTCTTAAAGACACGTCAAACTTTGCAAACACATACACAATATTAGATGATGAATCTTCATAGTGCCAGGCTAGCTGCGCTATTAAGGGCTAAATGCTAATGCCGTCAGATGCAGGATGGATAGATCCTTACAGAAACATCAGTCATTTTTTCTGAGACAGAGCATGAGGCATCTGCACAAACCCTGCCTGAAAAAGACCTTAGCCATTAGGGTTAACATTAGCATGATGAACAACATCTCATGTCAGCTTTGTTTCTGATGAAAACAAATGCAGATGAAACTGCACTTCATTAAAATAAATCTATATTATATTATTAAATCTTCATTACGTCACAGACACTCGAGCAGCATGCATCACGAGAATGCATGGGGTTTTATATATCATACTGTGTTGAGAGGTGGGAAACATTTGTGTAACTGCTCATTAGCATGTAAAAGCCCATGCATTTTCTGTCTGACTCTACTGTGCATTTGATGGAAGGATATGAAAGAGGGATGAAATGAGATGGAGGAAATAAATCTTCAGGAGAAAGAATGATAAAGGCATGATGCTTTTTGTGAGGAAGGATGGAGATTGGACGCATTTGTCAACCTATGGGATGCAGAGTGTGTGCATGCATTTGTAAGTGCAAAAATGTCATCGCTGACCATGTTTGTGAGTTTGGGTTGAGAGAGATGCCCCTGTAGCTGGATGACAAATATCTCAATCTTTGAAAAATATGCTCGGGTGTTATTCCGCTCTCCTTTTTCAATGAGAAACACATTTTGTATTTCCTTGCCCGCTGATAAACCTGAGGGCGGTGATCTTAGACGTTAAATCGCAAACAGCCTTGGCCACATCATCCATTTCACAAGCCAACATTTATTAACGCTGAAAATGGCTTGGTACCTCTGTCCAGAGGCCTCATGCCCATTAACATGAGGGGGCACGTGCCCATAGGTCAAGACCCATAACCTTTGCAGCAATATTGGGCACCTTTGTAAGAATGTGTATGGTCCTGTTTTTAACAGAGAGCATGTTGAAAAAAACAACAACAAAGAACAATACAATAGACTTGGCTGAATGATGGTTTGTTAAAGTAGCAACAATAATTGAGGAGCAACATTGAGTCCTTTGAGTTTATGAATGACTGACAGGTCTTTGGTGACTTCTTTTCTAAATGTCCGTAATGTGCTAATCAAAGGTAAGTGTGTTGTCCAGTGTTACTCCGAGGTATTTGAAACTGTCCATTATTTTGTTTGATTAAGAATAAAAATAAGGTACTGGGGTGAAGGTGCACTGACTGTCAGCTATTTTGTCTTTGAATTGAGATTCAGGTGGTTATGTGCACACCACTGAGCAAAGTGCATGACAGTGGTTTGATAGTCCATAACGGAGTTATTGTCTTTGAAAAGGGCTAGATTGGATGCGTCATTGGAATATTTTAAATATTTTATACTAATTGATGGGATGATGTTGTCATTTGTGTAAAGTGTTTACAAGAAAGGACTTAAACAAACCAGCGGTGCTCCAGTGTTGATGGTGAGAGCAGAAGATGTAGTTGAGCCCAGCCGTACTACTTGCTGCCTGTTGCTAAGGAACTTGTGTATAAGATGAATAAACCGAGTGGGGATTTTAAAGTAACGTAGCTTCTAAATCATCAGATGGCTTTGGATGGAATTTAAAGCAGAGCTGAAGTCCACAAAAAGTAGCAAGCAAAGTTGCCAGGAGAATCCAGATGCTGAAGCAGGGGATGCAGCAGACAGTATACAGCAAATTGGAGGGGGTCCAGTTGTAAATTAACAGCTGGCATGATGGTTTTCAGCAACAGTTTCTCCAGGCATTTCACAGTTATAGATCTGAGGGCAACGGGTCGGTAGTGGTTGAGCTCAGTGGACCGTGGCTTTTTGGGGACAGGGATTATGATGGACATTTTCCAAATGGAAGGTATGGAGGCAGTGAAGTAAGCCTCACTGAAGAGTAAGTGAAAATAGGTGAAAAATGAAATAGTGAAACTAAGTGAAGAATTAGTAACTTACAATATTGCTATTAAATTCACATTAAATACAAAGTTAGTCGTACTAAAAATATTTTATGGCATGACACCCATATCTGGTACTTAAGTAAAAAGACAGGTTTTTTATGTTTAGGTAATAGATTACAGTATTAGTCTCTGCCCCTCACCCATTACAGATCAAATACCATCTATAAAGGTGCAAAACACATGTACTTACAGATATTTGCAAAATTTAGATATTTCCTGATATAGTTACCACATTTGGAAATATTTTAAAATTAAACACAAGCCTATATCAGTTTTACATTGCTATCGTGGCTGCTGTGTGTCACATGACAAGCATGAAGAGTCCCCCCCTACACTCATGCCCTCTCAAAAATCATGAGTGCATGACACCCCTCTCTCCGCCCATATGCTGTCAATCTTATGACATCAAACCAGACTTAATTTCCTCTAATGACATAACAGGCATGTCAGAAGTCTGATTCCCACCTAGCACTGGTTGTTGTTGTTAACCTTAAATGGTGGAATCAATATCACCTTGCCGGTCTCATTATTCAGTCCAGCCACTTTAACAGGTGGGGAGATGACAAAGCAATCAGCTGCAGACAGCTCCAAGCAGTCATTCTCTTATTTACCCTGCCGATGCAACAGGACCGCAATGAACCCTGCTGAAAAATTACTATTACCGGGAAGAGAACCTCACTGAAGAATTAATATTGCCAACAAGAGAACCGCAGTGAGATATAAACATTACCAGCCAATGATAAGACTGCTGCATAAATCCAGCAGAAATTCAATTCAAGAGCTATCGCTCACAGATGCAAATATTTCCACATGCCTCCAATATAAAAAAATAACAATAAAAAAAATCTTAGAAAGTCTAATAACTATGTGCTTAGTTTTTCACACTATGAGCCAGTCTGACTCATGTCTGCAAACTGTTTTTTCATATTAATTCAGCGATTCTTATCTGAGCATGCAGTTTAATTGTTTGTTATTTGTATCAATGAGGGGGTTCACTGTAATTAGTGTAATATGTATACATGTTCAGTCTGTCACTTTCACACTAACTGTGACGGCAGAAGTACTGCTAGTACCTTTTCTGGACACTAAAAATATAATTGAAACAAATGTTGATTCTATGGGTCGCAAAAACATTCTGTGAAAAATCTGTAAAGTGAATTATAACCTAAAGAATTGCGTCTGCTGAATGAATCATTAAAAATTTGAGAATTCGGACTGATTTGAACAAAAAGTTTTGATTAAATTGTGAACCTGATTAACTAATTCAGCAAAAAGGACGAGTTCAGAAGTATGTTCATTTGTAAACTGAATCACATAGTCTCTAATTTTTTCCTGATTGTTTTGTGATCACATATTTTTCTATGTTCATGTATTAAACCGAGACAATCAAAGTTTTAGTTTAAAATAGAGTTTCAGACACTCAGTGGTGTAATTTAACAAAGTAATAACAGGTTCCAGTACTTAGGGCTGTCTTTATCGCATGTGTCTGTCATGTGCATCTCCATCAGTAAAGCCGGTTACATGATTTGTAGTACATCGCTATCACCTGCTTTCAGATGGAGCGGCATTTAATACACAGAGCTGTAGTTCACTGACAATCTAGGCAATATCACACTCATAATCGCAGATGAATTGCATTATATTATGAACATGATATTGCCTAGCTTGTCAGTGAACTACAGCTCTGTTCACTAAATGCTGCTCCATCTGAAAGCAGGTGATAGCGATTTAATACTAATCACAGAACCAGCTTTATTGACAAGATGCGTATGAAAATCACATTCGATTATTTGCACAGCCCTATTTACGCAGGTCCAACTTCTTGCCTTGTCGTAAGCCTTCTTTAATTCCACAGATGTTTTCCTCTTTTGTTTTTTACCTGCAATCTCTATCTTTCTGTCGTCGATCTGCTCAGCTAATGTCCATCCTGTGCACTCACTGAACACTCTCTCCTCCACATCATGAGTAGACACACCACTTACTGCTGATTAACCTTTACACACACACACACACACACACACACACACACACACACACACACACACACACACACACACACACACACATATATATATATATATATATATATATATATATATATATATTAGGGCCGGGACTAAATTCACATGGATTTATAGTATACATTGAATAATGACTGAATACATAAGCTTAAGCAACAAAATATTGTTTATTTTTGTTCAACCAAGTCTAGCAGACCAGTGCAATTTTTGCCATGAAGTGTATCAATAGCATATTTAGAAACAATTTAGAAATAGTACATTTCTGAAATTCAGGAAGCTTATAGGTGCTGGAACCTTCTGTAAGGTGTTTTTTTTTTAAGTAAAACACAATACTGTCAATTACATTCAGAACACTGGAAACCCTGACTATTAGAAAACATCTCTCTGTTGCTTCAGAGGCCATAACATACTAAGTCCAACTCTCAATAACCATGGCCAAAACAATAAAGAGTTCAACATAAACTGTTGCACCAACAAAATAATACATAGTTCAACATAAAGTGTAAAGTCCACGCTAGCTGCTATATGTTTTGCGTTGAGGTGATACTTGAGGTTCGATGTGCTGCGGTGATATGCGAACGCTAGTTGGTGCTTCAGTATAATCGGTCCGCCGAAACGCATCCAGTGAGAAAAGTTCCGCGATGCAAAAATAAGTTATTAAAAATGCGGGAATTTTTTTTTGTGTAATTAATTAATCTTAGTTAACGCGTTATTTTTTGTGTAATTAATTAATCTCAATTAACGCGTTAAAGTCCCGGCCCTAATATATATATATATATATATATATATATATATATATAGGCCTATATATATATATATATCTATATATATATATATATATATATATATATAATATATAAACCTTTCATACTTAAGTAGCTTACAATAAATATCACATAATTTAAGACTTTTACTCAAGTAATGTTTTAAATGGTAACTTGAACTTACACCAAAGTCATTTTCTGGTAAGATATCAGTAGGCTACCTTTACTTGAGTATGGCTTTCAGGTACAGGTACCACTGCAAATAATCCTAGTCTCTGCAGCACAGCAGCACTAACACACACCTGCTAAACGTAGCTCAGTTGTGCAGCATGAGAGAGATCCAAATGACGGAGACAAGTAAAATGACAAATAAAAAGTGTTTATTTCGTGCACAACTTTAACAAACTACAAGCTTTAGGTAGGCCTAAAGCTGTCAGCTGAGTGGATATTGGCAATATCGTTAACAATTCTTGTTTATAATCATTATTAACCTGGCTTCTTCTTATCAAGATCTTAGTCTACACAGGTATATGCTGAGTGAACTTCATATTATTTGAAGTACATTTGTCATATAAAAATCACAAAAAGCTTTGTTACATTTTAATAAACAAAGTATCAGCTTTAAATTATGCCAAATTTATAACAAAATTCGAACAATAAATACCGTTTTGGCGCTCTTAAATGTGGCAGGCACGATCATTTCATCACTTCAATTCAAGCGGCATGAAGGCATCAAATTCTGCTTTACCTGTCTCCGGAGGTACCTTCTTCTGATCAAATTTTGAAGGCAACATAGATTTATCTTTGATATCCCACAATCCTGTGCATTCCATTCCTTGATGGTTGAGCAAAAAAAAAAAAAAAAAGATAGTGTCTGAAAGTTGTGTTTGGTGGCCAGTTTGTGTATGAATGTATATTTCTGCAAAATTTGCAGGGGTCATGGAATCAAATCTCTGAGAGACATTAATCATTTTGTTCATAAACCAAATATCCATGAGAAGAAACTTGTAATGCCGTTTTTTTCCCCCGAACTTGCTTGCTGTGTGTGCTTATTAACTTAAGATAAAAAATTCTAAAATATACACACACATTTTT
The DNA here is from genome assembly GCF_023724105.1 of Carassius gibelio. Taxonomy (NCBI): domain Eukaryota; kingdom Metazoa; phylum Chordata; class Actinopteri; order Cypriniformes; family Cyprinidae; genus Carassius; species Carassius gibelio. Next base: position 9,369,196 of record NC_068396.1, read on the forward strand.
ATTGTTTTTTTTCTGTGGACTTTCAAATTTTTTGAATGTTTTTTTTTTTTCTCCATACCAATGAACCTCTGTGGTATCAACCAATTATATAAACATCCCTGTAGGGCACATGTAATTTACTTTACATGTTGGTCAGTCTGAGTGGGCAGCTCTAGGCAAGAAGAAGGTGCAAGTGGATCAGTCTGACATTCAACAGTCACAAGACTAGTCCTCACTAGCCATAAAAGGTTCAGTATGGTCTGGGAACCAACCAACAGATAAACATACACATAAACATTGCTCTTCTTAAGAGGCTTTTTCTTATAATATCATAGCTATCAGATGGCAAAGGTAACAGAATGACATTTTCCCAGAGGGAGATATTGGTTTGCTGAGAGAAAGAGAGAGTTAAAAAGTGAAGAGGATGATAGAGACTGTCCTTTGAGACTCTAACAGATGCATCAGGATCACAGGACCACCCTTTTCCTCCCAGCATGCTCTAGGGCAGCCACATACTGAGGGTGTGGATGGCCAGGCTGATCTGTGTAAAGGCCAAAATGTCAGAGGCTCTTTATCTCCCGCCTCCTCACTGATATATCCCCTCACTCTTTCGCCAGGGCTATAGGTGTACCTCTTTGCTATATGCTATCGCTCTCGCTCTCATTCGTTTAAATGTCAGCGGTGTGATCCGGGATTGTGTGCCCGAGGCCTGAGAAAAAGAAGTGAGAAGGAGACCATGAAGGAATGTTGGGAACTCCACAGTACACACGAGTAAATGTGTTGAATTAATTGCAAACTCATATTCAGGGAATATTTTGGTATAAACTAGTTCAGTTTATGAATGAAAAGCAAAAACTGAACGAAAAAATTTATTTTAAGTGTAATAAAAGTTTGCAAACCTGGGAAAAAATTAAAAAAATTAAATTATTTGTGTAGTGCTTTTCACAATACACTGTTTCAAAGCACCTTAACAGAAAACTAACTAACTAGAAATAAATACGAAACATATCTGAGTCCATTTTAAATTTTTATTTTAAATTATGATAACACTAGATTGCGTGAGAAATGTAAATAAATTACTTGTAACTTTTATATGTTAACAGTTAACATATAAAATAAAAATATAAAATTAAATAAAGCTAAAACAAATATTACAATTTCATTAAAACCTGAGAAATCCCTGAAGTAAACACTAAATATTATTTATATTTTAATTAAAAAATTACTTAATGCAGCCCTAAGACACTATAACCAAAAATAAAAACGAAAACAAAGATTAAAATTGTTTAAAAAAAAAAAAAAACTGCAAATATTTGTCAATACATAGCAACACATTATATCCTGTTTCCTGCCTTTTTTAAATCAGATTTTACTGAGCATGTTTAGAAAATAAATAAACAGTTAAATCACCAAACCATATTATAATTTATATTTTTTTCCTTTGTTTTAAAATCCATACATGTATTTGAAAAAGGCAGCACAATATTAGTACCAGACGTGTGTGTGTGTGTGTGAATAGTGACAAGTAATGGAATGAGTGTTTTTAGTGCTAATGTGTGTGCTGGTGAGAAGTGCAGGAGATGTGTGCATCTATTAACACTGTGGGCAAACAGTTAATGCCTGTGTGCTTGTGTGTATTCACGTAAAAGTGAGAAAAGAGCTTGTCCTCCACATTAGCATTGTTCAGTTAAACAGAAAAGCACATAACCTTCTACATTAAATAGATTTTATTGGAATTTCTGCTAATAGTGTGTGTGAGCATGAATGTGAAGGATGTTTTCAGTGCTCGCACGTGGTGCTAATGCAATTAAACAGTTGATAAAGAGAACAATAAGCATGAGTGTGTTTGTGTGAAAAATAAATATATGACCCTGGAGCACAAAATCAGTCTTAAGTCGCTGGGGTATATTTTTGGTAACAGCCAAAAAAAAAAACATTGTATTGGTCAAAAATATCAATTTTTCTTTTATGCCAAAAATCATTAGGATATTAAATAAAGATCACGTTCCACTAAGATATTTTGTAAATTTCTTATCATAAATATATCAAAACTTAATTTATGTGTTGTAATATGCATTGCTAAGAATCCATTTGGACAACTTCAATGGCAATTTTCTCAGTATTTAGAATTTTTTGCCCCCTCAGATTCAGATTCTTAAAAAGTTGTATCTCGAGCAAATACGGTCCGATCCTTATCAACCAAACAAAAATGGAAAGCTTATTTATTCAGCTTTTAGATGATGTATAAATCACAATTTCGAAAAATTTACACTTAAGACACTTATGTGGAACATCATGTAGTTCACTCTCTTTATCTCTCTGTGAAACAGATCTGAACTGAAATTCATTACCAAATAAAAAAGAAAAAAATGAAAAGAAAAGAATGAACAAACACCTGATGGAAAAAATATGGAATCTGCCTTATCGTTATAGTTATTGTCCTTGGTGTGAACAAAAACCATGTCCTTGACCTATAACTATTTTTTGACACATGCAGTACAATCTTCTCTCAACATTCACCTTGCACAAGTGCTGCATATTCACTGTCTGCACAGTCACAAAAATTTGTGGACCCTCCTGATGACAAAAATTACGTGGCATGGACAGTGCACAGAACACAGACAGTCGAAGAATACTTTTGGCTTCAGATATATAGTCTGCAACATTTTCTGTAGTAATTACAGAGAAAGTCTACTACTTACAGAAAAACCCAAGCTAAAACCAGTAAAAGCTGCTTTGACGGTCTTTTCTGGTTTAAGACCCCTAACCAGTCCAAACCAACCTGATCTCATGGCAATTCGTACTTACAGTATTTTACAAGGTGGCAAATTTTTCGGAATTCATATGGAATATAAGGACCACACCTAACTGCCCCAAAACGTAACCTTTAATTCATACAAGTGAGGTCATATGTATATCAAATTGGCTGTGAGATAGCATTGCCCAAACAGATCTTCAGCTTATCTCCCAGCCTGCTGTATTTAGCTGGTTTAGCTAAGCTAAGAAATGAAGACTACTGGACACTTATTGGTAGCTGAGAACATAATCATATTAGCCAAAATAATGAATAAATAGAAACACAAATTTCCATTTAGAAAATTGAAATAATACAATGATAGGAGCACCGTAAGGCACTGACAGAAGCATAACAAACTAATAAAATAAGGTCATTCAGTTTGGCCTGATAAAGCTCTGTTCTCTGAGGCATTCATTTGAAAGAAAGTGACACTTCTCAAGCAAGAAGTTTGTCTGCAAAAATAGCTAGAATATAAATAAAGATATCGGATTGCTTTCAGTGTGTCAGACATTAGTGGAAAATGTTTATACTTGAATTGATTAGCTACATCTGAAACAAAATCATAGGTGAGGAAACTGCTAATATTATAAAGATTTTAAGCTTTATAAACCATCACTTTCTGACCAACTTTCATATGCGTGTTCACTTGACATTAACATCGGCATGCTGCACGCACAATGTGAAACTTACACAAGCAGTGACACAGAAAGATAAAAGACTATTCTATAAACCTAAACATTATTAATGTTTTCTCTCACACACACCGTTTCATTTTGGAAGACACTGATTCATCAATTGACCCCCCCCACCCCCACCCCCCAAAGTGGCACGTGAACTGAACACCTTATCATATCTACTTTAAGCACAAAATAAACACTAATTAACATGTGAACATTTTTGTATTTTATTTCAACTGCAGAAAGACATAAATATACGCAGTATTTCAAGTTTAAGTTGACCCATGTTAATCTGCTCTCCCGTCTGATTTGTTTGTCAGACAAAATGGTGGATTTGGCATTTTGATTGGTCAGATCACCTGTCAATCGAGTTTCCTGCAAAGAGTCAATTGTGGTTGTATAGGTTATCGTCAAGTTTATTTTGCATAGATTTCGATGCATCAGCTTTCAGGTACCCATCCATTTGGACTTGCAGAGATAGATAATTTTTTATAAAAATCTATATGTTCATCTCAAGAAAGAAAGTCATACATCTGGGATGGCATAAAAGGCAAATAAAAGACTAAATAATTTAAGAGAATCTTGGAACCAGTTTAAAAAAAAAGAAATGTAAAGACTTGATATTCTATTATTACCTCATTATAACTTACTCACTAAAACAGTGAAGGTATAAATTCTTATACGATCCTATGCAACATTAAAAGAAAATGTCATAATTTACTCACCCTCATGTTGTTTCAAACCTGTATGAACTTCAAATTTATTTATTTTATTTTATTTTTTCTGTTGAACACAAAATAAGATATTTTGAAGAAAGCTGGTAACCAAAGAGTTGCCAGTAGCATTTGAAAAAAAAATATAAAAAAAAATATAATATAATATAATATGTCAGTGGCTGTTAGAAACTGCTAGGTAACCAAGATTTTTTTAAATACCTTCTTTTGTTTTCGACAGAAAAGAAGTTGTTCACACAAGTTTGAAACAACGTTTCAATTTTGTATGAGCCATCTTTTTAATTTTTAAATGTTTATATTTGTCAAATGATGCATAATTCTTTTTCCGCTCCACCATCCATGAATCTTCACTGTTATTATTCACATGAGTGAGCCCACATATTTAGGTTAATTCTGCTTACATTAGCATTATTCATCCACAAGACAGACACACACACACAGTAAAGCGTGCAGTGTGACAGCAATACATCCTGGTCTCAAAAAAGGGCCTTTGACGTCGGGGCGGGCACTTTGCCATCGTTACAGACTCAAAGCCCCTTTGGCATGGTAGCCAGTGCGCCAGTTTCACTGAGCTGCAACACAAATACACATTTGCTAATACTCTTTACATACTACCATGACACTTAAAACAGCTTTTAGCTCTCTATCCCTCTCTCTCTCTCCATCTTTTTCTTGTTCATTTACTTGATATCTGTCACATTTAAATATGCGAACACAAAGTGTCGGGCAGGAAAGAGGCAGTTTAATTACCACAGAACTTTTCCCGGCGCCCTACTTTAGACAACTTCACACGTGTGCGGAGATGAGAAGGAGCGAGCAGGAGATAAAGGGAGATACAGGGTGGGAAAGAGAGATATAAGATGGATTAGTAGCGTCTCTAATGACTGAAGAGGGACTGTGGGTACAGTCTCTTGAGAATATTGCTCTGGTGTTCTTCCTGTAGGAGGACAGACTGTACACACACAACATAACTGTGACAATGTGAATTAATTTGTATGTATGCTGACAATGAACATGAATCATGAGATGCTTTAGTGTAGGTGTAAGAGGGTTTCTGTGTTTGTGAAAATTATTTCACATGGAAACTGCATTTCTAGTTCTTTTGTTTAGTAAAAACTGCTTGGTAACAGCTAGCTTCACTGCAAATAGCAGTTCTTAAACCGTATCTTTTCACGTTTTCCAATACAATAAAGGAATTTGTAGATGAGGATGTGGACAGACACTGAAAGAGGAAGATTAAGTGAACGATCACAAAAACGGTCCAAAACTACAATAGTTATCATTTACTCATCCCATGTCAATTAAAAAACAAAAAATGGTTCTTCACACAAAGCTTTTTTATATCTTCAGAAGTCTGGAATATATAGCAAAGGGTTGCCAGGTCTGTGTAACAAACTCAGCCCAATAACTGCTAAAAACCTGCCCAAATGGATTCAGAGGGAAATGATCAAAATTGCTTCAAATATTGCGTTGCTTTTGGGGGAGGGGATTCCTCAATCTAAAAAAAAAAAATAAAAAATAAACTATTTGCAAAAACAGTATAAAAATAAACCCACGTGTCATTCTAAAAGTATTTTAATGGTAATTGTTTGTCGTTGTTTTAGGAGTATAAACACTGTTTTCCTTTACACGAGCTGAAGTTTTCATTTTGTTTTCATTTAAAGAACATATCATGACATATATTACAAAAATGTTGCTTATGATGTAAATTGCTTTTTTATTTTTTATTTTAAGGATGAGATATTTCCTTCATGACAAAGATACTGATAGTACTCTAGACACCTACTGTACGTATGTCCGGTTTCACACACACGCACACACACACACACACACACACACACACACACACACAAACTCCCGCATGTGATAACACACGTTCTTTCACCCTTCTGGCAGCAGTTCTGTTGTCCTCATTTGTAATGTCTAATGAAGTCATTAAGGCTCCTCCGAGTGTGTTTATTTGCTCTTATCTCCACTTCAGATTCCTCCTGATTAACATCCCACTATAAAAAGCTCCATTCTTCACCAAAGGAAACAGACAGTTTAGGTGGTTAATGACTCTTTTATCCTCACAACTACCAAACTGCTTCCGCAAACTTCTCCCTAACAAATTATCACACATAGAGACAGTTTTTGTTTTCGTCTGGTAATAAAGCACTGAAATAGTGCATGGAAATCACAGAGCAATCAAAGTCATGTAAGCAGAATAGCAATATCCCAAAGTCACAAACAGAAGTGGAAACTAAGGACAAACAGATTTTCATAAACCGTTATTATGGTGTTAATTATTGACAATAACTTTATTTATTGCACGAATTAATCTTTCAATGTAATTAAACAAAGAAATGAATATTGTATTCTTGTCTTGACTTGTATTCACTTAAACTGTATGATAAGGATTTTAAATTTCTGAAATAAAATTCATTTTGATATTTCTTTGGGACATAAAGTCAAAAATGTCTGGGTGATTTAACTGTCCAACTATCATAACAATGAGACAAATAGTTTAACAAAACCACTTCACTGCTCATTAAGAAATAACTTTACTGCCAAAGTAATGTAGTGTAACAAAAATGCTGGATAGATAGATAGATAGATAGATAGATAGATAGATAGATAGATAGATAGATAGATAGATAGATAGATAGATAGATAGATAGATAGATAGACAGACAGAGAGACAGACAAGTAGAGGCTCCCTGCAGGCCTGCAGACTTTGGCATTGAGGTTAATGAATCTGTTAAAATATTAGATAATTTCACCCTTTTATGAGTTATGACAAATTTGCTTGCCTGTCACAATGATAGGTAAGGTAAATCTCACTGTTAAAAAAAAATTGTACTGGTGTTGAGTGTAAATTTCCCTCACAGTCTGGGTGACACTTGCTGACATCACCTTAGCCGCGCACACACACACACACACACACACACACACACACACACACACGCACACACACACACACACACACACACACGCACACATCAGGTGTCAAAGGCATTCATTATGTTCTGAACACTTACTTGAACTCACTGTCTCTCTCTCCCTCACCAATTATTACATCTTTGCATCTGAGGCTCTGTCTTCATTAGCGCCGAGTTATGTTACATATTAAAATTAATTACCGGCTTACTCACCACTAAACCTCAGCCCTGACCCTGTCAGACCCTCACCCAGACAGACGGACTGCGCTCTCACTCCGACCCCCTTCGTCTGGAAACCCTCATTAACTCCTAAATTTAATCAACCTGCCTCCGTGTCTCATCCTCTGATACGTGCAATCTTGAAGCAAGACTGTGTTTAAAGAAATTATTTGCACAAAAATGATAACTATATCATCAGTCACTCACATGAGTGATACCATGCAATTTAAATTTATATTTTTATGAATACGTTGATATAAATGTATGTCAACGTGTCGGTGCTTTTTTTTATTTTAAAATGACATTAAACTCTCTTTTGCACATTTGTGATAGAATATCTAAGTCAAGAATGAAGGATTTCAGAGAACCCATCCAGCTGAATTGAAGTTGACATGAAAATCTGACTTTTTCCATGGTTAAATGCTATAATCAGGTCCCCAGTGCATCTACCAACCCAGAAAATGTGAAAAACAACAACCCATTAATAGACTTTCTCTGCAAACAACGAGTCGCTCAGATTTCGCTCTCCCCGAGATGTAGAAAGGGCATCTAATTTTAATATTACCGTTCCTTAATCTGCAAGTTTCCATCCACGATGCTGCCATTGTGTTTTTGAAAGCGACAGCCTAAAGATGGGATTTCCTGAAGGAACAGTTGAGTATGGATGACTCTGTGGACACACTGAGGCAAAATGTCCAAGTGAATTTTCAAAGGGTGAAGGAGTAATTCGAGTTAGGGTGTGCTGTCTTACCAGCTTGATGGATGCAAAGTAGCTTACTGGATGCTGAACTTTGTTAATAAATCATTTTCCATTTGAGAGGGAGCATCAAACTGTCAATGCTAATGAAAGTGATTTTTCTAACTTTCACAGGCTCTCTGTGTCCGTGTGTGTGAGAGAAATGGAAGACTTGTTAAGAACTGTAATGACAGTTTATGCATGTCCTAGAGTTTTTTTTTTGTGTGTGTGTGTGTATGCATGTGTGTTTGTGTTGAGCTGTGTGCAACAGTAAACCAGTGACAGTGTTTGAAGTTGACAGATACTCTGATTAACGCACTGACTTTCTTCTTCAAAGTTTCTGTCAACTTCCATCTCTCAGGTACATGCATCGCCAACATGAAAGGCTAAGTTCAATTAGCCAATCAGTGTATCTGAGGCCTAGGCTTAAGGAGAAGAAAAAGTCCCTATTTGACAAGAACAAAAAAGGAATTGCAGAATACTTTTAAGAAGTTAAAGTTGTCGCTCTATAAAATTCATGAGATAAAGTTCCCAGAGTTCATAAGATCCTTTCGACACAGATATATTATTTCAGATTCAGTTCAGACACAGTTCAGAATGCAATCATTAATAGTTAAAAACAAACACCACAATATTCTCTTCAATAACATTGACATGTGATTAAAGTATATATCATTTGGCCCACAAGTTTGGACATTTTTAGCCAAATATTCAGTTTGTTTAAAGTCTAAATTTAAATATTAAACTGTTATATCATGGGAAATTGATTTATCTTAATACTGTGAAAATGTGTCTGATAAAGTATGCAACAAAGTGTAACTTTGAAAAATGCAAGTCTAAGACAGACAGTCCTAAAAAGACAGTCAAGAAAATATGCATGTAAAAAACAAAAAAAACAAAACAAACAGGCAAACAACAGTTTAAGACCAGAAAAATGTTTACATGTCAATAATTAAATAAATGTTGCAAGATATATATGTAAAGCCGAGCTATACATAAATATGAGCATCATGTCAGTTTCAAAAAGTTTATGTTTACGTACTCACGCCCCCAGCTCTGCATATTTTGCATGTCTTTCTTTGGAAGTGAGCTCCGTGCATGAATTGTGTTCCCATTGACGTTGTCTGTACACAGTGCTCATTGCTCCCTACTGCCTGAGCAGGGGAAATCTGTTGAAGTTTACTTCATTTCTGAACATTCCTTCATGAATTGGAGCTGTGCATCGTCTTCACACACGTACAAGTGTGACATCATATACCTCTGTAAATAAATACAAATTAGTGGTAAGAGAGTTTGACTCCTAACCCTAGGGTTGTGGATTCGAATCTCGGGCCGGCAATACCACCAGGTGCCCTTGAGCAAGGCATCGAACTCCCAAATGCTCCCAGGGTGCCGCAGCATAAATGGCTGCCCACTGCTCCGAGTGTGTGTTCACAGTGTGTGTGTTCACTCCTCTGTGTGTGTTCACTTTGGATGGGTTAAATGCAGAGCACAAATTCTGAGTATGGGTCACCATACTTGGCTGAATGTCATGTCACTTTTAAGGTTATATATAAGGCAATGTACCCCAAAACAGTGACAAAATATGCATTTAGCAAATATAAACATTCAAAGCTTTCAGTGCATCTCTTCTGGCAAAACGGCTCAACACATTTTTTGACGCCATATCATACATCTTCTCATTAAGATGTATGACCAATCAAATGCTCTCTAGAATCCAAAGTTCCCGCCTCCTGCACTAAAACTATAATGCTGAAGCACTGGCTGAGGTCACTTTTTTACATTGTAGTGTTTCCTGTACAGTGAATGCCTTGTACATTGCACAATGTGGTGACATAAGCAGACATAATCAAAATGCTATTGGCTACTTTAAAAAGGAGTCGGGGTTGCTTGATATGTCCCGCCCTCTCTTCCTGTTTCAGTTTAAATTATGTCACCACATAGAATAATGCTGCTTGTTTCAAGGCAGTTCAGGGGACCTTTAACATCTCGCACACTTCAATACACTTTGAATGGAACATACATGTTCATATATGTTTCAAACTGGAATCATGGCAGAATATTCTGTGATGCCCACTTCGCAGGGCACTTACATTCGAGTAGAACAAACGTCTCAAGTGATAAGAGAAACATACAAAATGTGCAGAGCATGGGGCACGAGGACTGGGATTGAGAACTCCTGGTATACTGATTTATACTCAGTTTCAGTTCAAGGGAAAGTCTTCCATTCTGTTCCCTCCAGTGTTTATTAATGCAGAAATCTTACAAAGCATTTTATTGCTAAGATGATGAATTCGAGATTTAGAAAATGGAGAAAACAACAGAAATTAAAGACAGATGAGACAAGCTTTTACATAAGGCCCCATCCTAAAAACATTTGTCAAAATTAGACTGCACTACTCAACGTGTAGGAACTGGTAAAAAAATCTACATGATGGAATAAAGCATCTATATAATAAAATATTCAAAATAGAGAGAGAGAGAGAGAGAGAGAGAGAGAGAGAGAATATTTTGCCACTTGTTTTATCTGCTCATGGATTGTGAGGACAAAAACTGATTTATATGGTAAAGATTTTTCTTTAATCACTTGATACTTTATTGTGTCAGATGTAAATAGGTAAACTTTCTTTGATGCAAGTGCTACTCTAGACCTAATGGTGCATACTCTTTCATCAACTCGCTCTCTTAACCATCCTGCTGGAGTGTGTCTTCACTGTATGTCCTCTTCAAATACACATGTGCACAAGTATACCCGAACGCATAGAGGGACTGTAAGTGTGCTCAAATGAGACAGGACCAGAATATATAATACGGCACATAGAACAAAACTAATGGTCCATTTACACATCCTTGAGGCACCCCCGCAAAAATGTACTGAAAAAAGACACTCTTTGCATTAATTGTAAAGGGAGATCAAGTTTTTATTCAATTAAATACTAGAAAATTATGCCTTTAGAGGAGTGTAGCAAAAAAACATTTGACCAATACAATGTATTTTTCATATATAATGAAATAATTGTGGTTTACATTGCTTGCAAAAAGTTAAGTCTAAATGTTCAGCTACTTTTGAACAGCCTTTTGTTTGTTTGCTTGTTTGGTTTATGTTTGTTTTTATTTTGTTTTTACCCAGGGAGTGATGCAGGCAAATAGTTTAAAACAGCAGGGGCAGTGGTAGATCATGCCAACCAAACCCCTTGCTTTGAATGATCATTTAAAAAAAACAAGACAGAGAGACAGAGAACATCAAATATACAGCAGAGCAGAGATGCATCAATGATATAAATCGCCTATAATATGCTAGTATTTTATGTGTGTACTTGTATATTTGAAGAAGTGAAATAGGAGTCTATGAGGAATTAATGTGTTTTTGTGAGGGTATTACTACCTGTGTGTGTGTGTGTGTGTGTGTGTACCTACTTAACCATATTTTGGGGACATAATTTGTACCCAAAAGTGAGCTTAACCTGACAAAAAAAAAAAAAAAAAAAGCACCATATTAGGACGTCCTCATTTGTAGAACTGACTATTTTTTTTTTATTATTATTGTAAAAATGCAGGAAGTTTTCTGTAAGGGATAGGTTTAGGTGTAGGGTGGTGGTAGAGCAATAGCACATACAGTTTGTACAGTATAAAAACCATTACCCTTATGGCATGTCCCCATTTAGATAGCTAAGTAGCCAGCTGTGTGTGTGTGTGTGTGTGTGTGTGTGTATGTGTGTGTGTGTGCGTGTGTGTGTGTGTTTAAGGAGGGAGGTGGGGGGCGGTTACCCAACTCACATCTTCCGCATCTTGATTAACTCTCGCTCTGGGGAAAACTGCAAGTGAACCATTTTATTTACAGATTTAGAATTTTTGTTCTCTCCCAGCTAATACTTTTTCCAATCAGCACCTCAGAGGGCAATAACAAAATAGAAAAATAAATAAATAAAATACTAAGAACGCTTATGTGGTGAAAAAAAAGCCTTTGAGTAAATTTGAGAGAGCCATGAGGGAATATGGCCTCCAGAGAATTTCAAAAACTGTGTGAGCGCGTGTGTAGGCGTGCTTGCCTTTTCAAAGCATCCAAGCAGCCCAGAAAAGTAATTACTCTCTCTGCAGAACAGAATGAGAACAGAAACGGTGTGTGTGTGTGTGTGTGTGTGTGTGTGTGTGTGTGTGTGTGTGTATGGGAATTTCTGCTTTTCAAAAACACTGTTCCCTTGCAGACAGGCACACACACCCCCACAGGCGTAGACAGAACAGAGTGCTGATCTTTAAACTTTTAGCATACCTAAAGGTGATAAGGCTTCATAATAGCTATAAACTGCAATGTGTGTGTGTGTGTGAGAGAGAGAGAGAGAGAGAAGAAAGGGGAGGAAGCGCACAGAGAAAGGGCGAAACATTTTAACCCATCACTGTATACGTTTTTAATCTTACTGTTGTAAATCTATAGTAAATGTCACTGGAATTTAATGTGATTTGTCAAGTTGTTTATATTTGAGTGAATAATGACTACTGGACTTCCATCATGGTACAGTAAAATACTATAAGAAATCTTTATTTAAAAAAGCATCTTGAGGAGCAACAATCACCCTACTATATTTGAAAAATAAATTCTATCAGTACCGTACACAGTATACAAATCTCTAGACAGATTCTGTAAGATTGTATTGTGTATTGTTGCCAGCGTATGCCGAAGAGAAAATTGTATCACAAAATACAACATTCTTGACTTGACCTTCCTTTTCCAGTGTGAAACATTAGCACAAATAAATAGATAAATAAATAAATAAATAAGCCTACATTTTTCACATTTACTTTTAGACACAAGTGATCAGACTGCTGCTAAGACATTTTTTTTTTTTTTTAGCATACTGCATACCGTTCACACACAATTAGCAAAAAACAGTAAAAGTATTAAAAAAAAAGGATGCGGTTGGCTGTATTATGCTACTCAAATAAATATATAAATAAATAAATGCAAATATAAAAATATATCATAATACTACAGCTGTAGGATTTTATATCCACAAATTCAGGTTTTATGAAAAAAAAGTAAAAAAAAGTAATGAAATAAGCATTTTAGTTTTGTCTAACTTTGTCAGCCCTAATAATAATAATAATAATAATAATAATAATAATAATAATAAATTATAATATAATATATATTTATATTATCTTTGCAAACATTTAATATATATAATTATTTTTTTTATGTTTGCAAAAATGCTTTCAAAATCCAGAAGTAAAATAAAATAAAATAATCTGAGTAGAATGTGCTGCTTGTACAGGCATAATGCTTTAAAACTATGATCAAAAAATCACTTTGCTTTGAAAAGCTCAAGCCAACAGCCAGTCACTAAGTGTCACTCCCCCACCCTCTCTCATATAATCCTCTTCTCTTCCTCTCTTTCAATCACAGCTTTCTTCTGAGTGACACTTAGTCAGCCTTCTGCTCATGGCTCAGGTCTTAAAATGAACCCTTACACAGTCTTAGTGCTAACACATGCAAGTTTTAAGTATTCAAAAACAGCTAACAAAAAAATAAATAAATACATCTCAACATGAAGACAATTACAAAAGCATATGCAGTATATACACTCACACCAATACAAATATTCTCTGGGGGCACAAGAATGTGTTAAATTAAGGTTGGATGCCTGACAGGCAACCAGTTTTTTGGATATGTGTGTGTGTGTGTATGAGAGAGACAGATAGATGCTTTGACAGCACTCCATCTCTGCCTCTGACATCAGCAAATTTACCAGCTAGACCCTTAGAGACAAGCTTTAAATATCCCTAGGATCATACATACACACTGTGACACACACACACACATAAACTCTGATGGTTCCTGTGCTTATATGGCTGATTATACAGGAGAGATCAAAAGAACACTCAGAGTTTAATCTCTGTCAAAGAGGGAAGAGGGTGTCTGTCGCTGTCAATCTCTCTCCCTCTCTCAGGCACGTACTGTACATGCAGCCTCGCATCACTTTTACATCCAGAAAATTTCCAAATGCATCATGTTGTCAACAATAACAAAAATCACCATTCCCTGCATTAAAAAGTGTCTAGTCTACCCAAAGGATAACTTTCTTGCTCTGAGTTTCAGCTTTCATAGCTTATGAGATTTAAAGGGATAAAGTTAAACATCACAAAGTAAATATAAATAACTAAAGAAAACAAACTACTACTAATGTGAGTGATAACACATCTCCTGTGAGATCACACAGTTGAATGATGGTAAAAATATACAGCAAGTCAATGCTGCTTTGAGTGATTTCACTGCTCTATGACTGATTTCTGCACCCATTCAGTGATACAAAAAAATACATTTAAAAGTCAGAAATTGTCCATTGTTTATTCATGCACTGAAAATTGTTCTTCCTTTCCATATGTGATATGCACTGCAGCAATTTCAAATTCTTTATAGCTCTATAAACTTAAAACTGAAAACTCATAGCGTTATTTTTTTCATTCTATATCTATCTATCTAGACACCAAATACTGTATTCCAGGATGTCTCCAAATAATAAGACATTTAAACTGAATGTGGATATAATATCACTGATTATATAGATAATTTAGAGTTGAACAAGTTGACATTTTTGCTGTAAATTCTCAGAGAAAAGGAGAGACGAACAAAGGACAGGAAATATCAGTACAAAAGTTACTTTTAGAATTATTGGTTGCACTTTATTTTACAGTACATGTACTTACATGTACTTATAGTGTACTTACAGTGTATTTATCTAAGAAAGTTCTGGTAATACAAGGTAACTACATGGGGTAGGGTTAGGTTTAGGGGTAGGTTTAGGGTTAGTACCTAGTTATTACAAAGTTATTGTAATTACTATTATAAGTACATAGTATGTACATGGGGAACAGGACTGTAAAATAAAGTGCTACTTTTACTTTCCATCAAAATTTTAATATTCTAATATTATTTCCCTGAACTAGTCACACAATTTATTTTTAAATATTATGGAATAAAAACTCTGTTTCATTTCCTTTTTGCATGCAACACAAAGAATATCAACATTTCCAAGTTGTGTCCACCTTTTACTTTTGATGTCTGCATTTTCTAGGCCATTTTATCATTATTTGCCCACCCTTATGTCTTTCTATACCTGAATGGCTTTCTAATTTGTATGTCATGTATATATATAAAAAAATTAAATAAAAAATAAACAACTAAATTATGAATAATATTCACATGGAATTCTTTTTTCAGAAAGTTCAAACATACTAGTACTGGCAAGCTTCAAAATGACAATAAGTGTACTAAATGAGAAAGTGAGTCAAATTTTGATTCATGAACAAATCAGTCAGATTTGTGGACAAACTGTTCTTCACATGCTTATGAACCCACGAATGACTGGGAAGAATTTTCAGTGGTGACAAATCAAGATTTTGCCATCTACAAACCAGTAAACTACAAATGAAAAATGGAACACTGCTAAACTACAAGAACAAAAACAACATTGGCAAAATGTCACAGCGTGTGTGTCATCACGGTATTTGCAGTTGCCAAGTCACTTGTTGTTAATACTCAGGTGCAAATGAACCGCACGAAAGGTTGTGTCACCATGGAAACACAGGTGTAATTGAGGTGACCACTGGAGGTTAATTAGCTCAATAAAGAAGCAGGTGATTTAGTGGGTGGGTTGAGAGGAGAAGACCTGATGTCAACTTTCTGGTTAGCAAGTTGGAGTTTACTGTGCAGATTAAAACACGCACAAACGCATTTACACGGCCATCTAATTTCACACAGTTCACACAATGGCTATATTAGGAATGGAATGCTATCATAATGCTTACAGACTGTGCAGAACACAGTACTGTTACTGTTTTAAAATAGTAAAGTCCTATATCAAACTCAGAATGTTGCTCAAACTAATTCAACGACTGATACTGTAATAGAATTGAATTGCAAAAGCATATAAATTAACTGAAGCGAAATCATGACTGTTTTCAAACAGGTTTCCTAAACATTGCCTCTGCCATCAACTGGTAAGTCATAAGATAGTCCGGCAGAAACTCGTGCCATTAGATAAGCAAATGTTGCTCTGCCAGGATGCTCAAACTAACACATTTCTATTGTTTTCATTTATTAAAGAAAGTAGTTACTTAAAAATGACACACTTCCCCTTTAAGAAAAACGTCTTACATTTTCTGACAATATAAATGTCACTGGTTTTCATGAGATTACTTAATAAGTCTTTTTGTTCCATGTATATTGTGCTCAAGCTCATCCCATTCTCCCACTTTTTTCCTGCACCCAGCATGAAAAACACAATGTTTAACCTTGACGTGATTCAAGATTCAAGATCTGTGTGAATGTGCACATCTACCTTATACAGTATTACACACAGACTCGTGCTATAGCTGAAGTCCATACAAATATGCTGTATTTTTTTGTGTGTGTTGTATTTAAACATGCTACACAAATGATCAAATATTTTAAAAAGGGGTTTTCTTTGTTGTGCACCGCAGAAATTATTTTTAGATTGACCCTTAATTCTTAAGTTTTAACATATATATATATATATATATATATATATATATATATATATATATATATATATATATATATATATATATAGTCTCCTATTAATGGAAATCACCTGCTAAAGCTCCAGGAGATGATGTGAGAAAATAAATAAATGTAGAAGAAGAGCAGGTTAGTTTTAACATACTGCAAGCACAAAGCCTGAGGGAAAGCCAAATGTTTATTACTAAATAAATTAACTTTTATCAGCGACACAAGAAATGTAACAAAGGGAGGCAAAGTATTCAATAGTGACGATGCTGTGTGAGAGAGATTGTGTATGTGTGTTATTTTATAAACTGAACAAAACATCCAATCACATACAAAAATGTGTATAAAATGCCTTAATGGTGTCCTTCAGCAAGAGTTAACCATAAACTGAAGGTAGATAGTCCTTATTTGTCTTTTAAAAACACTAATAAACTGATCACCTTGACTGACTGAACTACACAAGCTAAAAAACATTAGCAATTATACTTAAAGAGTATTTCCAGGAGGAATTTTAAAAGAGATTTTTGCAGGATTTCTTATTAAAGTTTCAGAATGCAATTTCAGCGTAATATGTTTTTTATAGGATTAGCTCTAAAAAAAGGGAACTAATCCTCCATCGATAGCGTTCTGTACCTTTTCTCCCTTCTTCCAAGATTGAGAAGAACAGAAAAGGGGGGGAAGACAATGGAAAAAGAGTATGAATGTTCTTAAAAAGAGTTCTGAATGTGCCAATTCAGACTTATTTTAGAATCAGTTGAAGAGGGTCGGGATTGAGAGAGTGAATGAAATAAAAGCAGGTTGAGAGAAAGAAAAGCTGCATGCAGAACAAGGCCACCTCTCATGCGTGCAGCGTCCTTCACACAGTTTAAATGGGCTGGCCACTCATCCATACCAACACCAGAGTGAGAGTGAGCGAGAAAGAAGGTGAGGTTGCTGCATTTTTACACAGAAAAAAGGGCTGAAGTTTTGGTGAAAAGTAGATGACCTCTTCTATAGTGCCATGTTCTTGTTTTTAGTAGAGAAGAGGCAGCGATAGCAATGAGAGAGAGATAGCTGAGCCAGTTTACTGTATACACTCAAGCTGAAAAACTATTATACCATATTTACATGATAACACCCCTTATCATCCATCACAAACAATCCATATCATCCTATGATCCATCCAGCATGCATCACCGGAAACGTCAGCTTCCACTAAACCACCATCTAAAGCACAACGCCTTCAGTTTATCATCTTTAGAAGCAGTACATTTAGGATTCTGTAATGCTGCCATATCACTTTATGAAATTACATGTGTTGAGGAGCATTTACAGTGGCATATGGCGTTTTAATCTATGTCTGAGAGCATAATTATCTCCTAAGTTCTCATTCACTCGTATTTTCTTCGCTAGGTGTTGAACTGCTTCTGTAAGGTGCCAGGGAGGTGACATGGTAGGCTTACTTAGTTTTGTCATGGCCACGACTTAATAACTCTTGGTAACGAGATATTAATTTGTGGGAACACCATATTTTGCGTAAACAAACCTGTGTGACCATAGCAACCCGGGTTTATCAGAGATGGATTCATTAATACTTCATTTTGAATTAAGACATTATTATAATATTAATTATAGAAATTATTACATTATTAAGTTATTATATTAACCATAGGCCTTGGCTGTATTACATGTGATAGTCAGCATTCAATTGAAGTTTATCATAAATAAATGTTACAGAAAGTGCATAATATAAAATAGGCCTGCAAAAAACATTTTTATCCACTGATTTGCATAAAATTAAAAACAAATAAATATATATATATATATATATATATATATATATATATATATATATATATATATATATATATATACACACACACACACACACACACACAGTACAGACCAAAAGTTTGGACAGACCTTTTCATTCAAAGAGTTTTCTTTATTTTCATGACTATGAAAATTGTAGATTCACACTGAAGGCATCAAAACTATGAATTAACACATGTGGAATTATATATGGAATTATATACATAACAAAAAAGTGTGAAACGACTGAAAATATGTCATATTCTAGGTTCTTCAAAGTAGCCACCTTTTGCTTTGATTACTGCTTTGCACACTCTTGGCTTTCTCTTGATGAGCTTCAAGAGGTAGTCACCTGAAATGGTCTTCCAACAGTCTTGAAGGAGTTCCCCGAGAGATGCTTAGCACTTGTTGGCCCTTTTGCCTTCTGTCTGCGGTCCAGCTCACCCCTAAACCATCTCGATTGGGTTCAGGTCCGGTGACTGTGGAGGCCAGGTCATCTGGAGCAGCACCCCATCACTCTCCTTCTTGCTCAAATAGCCCTCGATGCCTTCAGTGTGACTCTACAATTTTCATAGTCATGAAAATAAAGAAAACTCTTTGAATGAGAAGGTGTGTCCAAACTTTTGGTCTGTACTGTATATAAACTTCTCTCACGAGATCTGAAATGAACCACCTATGAAAGCATCCAAAATTTTGAACTATTTCTTTTCTGGAAAATAGCCCAAAATATTGATGACGCAACTTGTTGGCAAGAGCGTATACAAATAAAAAATGCTCTCAGATATAATACTTCCAATTGCAACTATTCTGGAAAACTGTGGCTTGACCAGGCCATGACGCAAACTAAAAGCTACTGGCTATTCATATAAAGAACAAGCCTGGCAAGTAACTTCCTGCTTCAATAGGGTTCATTAAACTCTTTCATGCAGTCTTCTACAATAAAATGCACACATTGAAATCAAGCTTAAATATGACTTTTCCAAAATATCTCAAGGGTAAAATGAAGAACTTCTGTGGGGGTGCCTCTCCAATCTAAAGCTCCACAGAGCTGAGAAATCAGAGGAGTAGTGGGGTTTGTCAGAAATGAAAAATGAAATAAATTGATGGTGATATTCGGGTTCTGTTGTTATTGTGTACTTGTGTATTCACTGCAGAGGAACTGCTTAGTGAAGAAAAAGCAAAGTTCAGTCTCACACGTACTGTTCAAAACACACTCTTAAAGATAATAGCGTATGCCTGAAGACATCCACATCGGGACAGAGTTTTCCTCTAAAATGTGGTTATCGATGTGGGATTTTAGAATACTTTCAAATAATCCCCCAAAAGAGTGAGACACCTCAGAGCACTTTGCTTTAAAAAACACCATAAAATATTTGAAATATGATTGTGGGCACTTTTCTTGCATGTTCCTTGTTGTCATCATGCCCACATTTATATTCACTGCAATCTGCTGAGCCTGTAATTAATTTCTAATTAATTCCAAACATGCTGAACATTATATTTGCATTCTGTAATCTGTGTCTAGCACTTTACATAATGACTAGCACTATTATGTGTGTTTGAATGGTGCACTTCACTTTTCATGTGGTTGCTGTCTTGCACCTGAACTTCCCCTCAGAAAGCAATACAATATTGATAAGTTATAGAGTACATCTATCTATCATCTGTCTTGGTCAAACTGGTCCGCACAATTCCCACATGCATTAGCCATCTCTGATATTCTCTGTGTGAGAGTTACCTGGTCTGACCTTCAAGGAAACCCGGGGTTAACAATATGTGATTATGGCCTCCTTTTATTATTTTATTCTTTAGTTACTGCTTCAGTCAATACAGTGTAATTGGAATAACCTACCTAACATCGTACGGGAGGCAGACACACTCTTGCAGTTTAAATCTAGATTAAAGACCCATCTCTTTAACCTGGCTTACACATAACATACTAATATGCTTTTAATATCCAAATCCGTCAAAGGATTTTTAGGCTGCATTAAGTAGGTAAACCGGAACCGGAAACACTTCCCATAACACCCGATGTACTTGTTACATCATTAGAAGAATGGCATCTACGCTAATATTAGTCTGTTTCTCTCTTATTCCGAAGTCACCGTAGCCACCAGATCCAGTCTGTATCCAGATCAGAGGGTCACTGCAGTCGCCCGGATCCAGTACGTATCCAGACCAGATGGTGGATCAGCACCTAGAAAGGACCTCTACATCCCTGAAAGACAGCGGAGACCAGGACAACTAGAGCCCCAGATACAGATCCCCTGTAAAGACCTCATCTCAGAGGACCACCGGGACAAGACCACAGGAAACAGATGATTCTTCTGCACAATCTGACTTTGCTGCAGCCTGGAATTGAACTGCTGGTTTCGTCTGGTCAGAGGAGAACTGGCCCCCCAACTGAGCCTGGTTTCTCCCAAGGTTTTTTTCTCCATTCTGTCACCGATGGAGTTTCGGTTCCTTGTCGCCGTCGCCTCTGGCTTGCTTAGTTGCGGTCACTTCATCTACAGCGATATCGTTGACTTGATTGCAAATAAATGCACAGACACTATTTATACTGAACAGAGATGACATCACTGAATTCAATGATGAACTGCCTTTAACTATCATTTTGCATTATTGACACACTGTTTTCGTAATGACTGTTGTTCAGTTGCTTTGACGCAATGTATTTTGTTTAAAGCGCTATATAAATAAAGGTGACTTGACTTGCCTTGACAGTGTGCTCTGCCTGCATTTGCTCACGTTGTGTTTATTACTGTGTGTACCAACACTACGCTCTATTTACCACAGGCCACCTACACCACCTCTTCATACTGTGGGATGAAAGGACTTCCTTGCATTTTTCTCTTTTTTAACTCTTCCATATTCAGCATGAGATCTTCAGGGCTACCAAAGAGGATCTTCTCTGGCTACATAAGGCATTTCTCTTTTGGGTATTTGCTAAAATAATAATTTGATAATTCTTCAGTAAATAATAAATGGCAAACAAACATTATTTCCCGTTTTATACTGTATCTTCTTGTAGCTAAGCACAGCCATGAGTGAAATGTTTAATCATACAGTGACACCTACACTACATGTAAAATGTATGAATGCATTTGAACCAAAATATCACCAAATGCCATTTGTTAAGTAATGATACCACAAGAACATTTATCAAGAAATCCACTTAAAAAAGGGGTTGGTGTAAGTAATAGAGCAATAGATACTTTTCGGGTGTCAAAACTCAGTAGAATTCCCTTAAATATTCATAGAAGCACCACATCTTGCCTGCCTTAAAGGTATACTGTAGTTCATCAAAGTTGTTCTGTAGCTGGATTTCCATTACAGACTTGAACATAATTGAACATAATTGTTGATTATTCCCTTGAAATTGTAAATGCGATTATTAAATAGGATTATCAGAATTTATCACAATTTATCACAATTGAATGAGGTTTATACCATTGTTTGATGCAATGCCAAATGAAAATTATATGAAAATAAATAATCTGAAAACTTTTAGTCCTTTTCTATAATATTAAGCCTCAAATATCAACTATACATTGGATTGGTTCCTTTTTTTTTCAAATTCTAAAATATATGAATGGTATTGTAATGTAATACTAAAGGGGGAAGTCGTGGCCTAATGGTTAGAGAGTAGGCCGGACCCTAAGATAACATGTAGAAAGAAAGAAACATATCTTAAGCATGCAGAATAACATAAGTGGACTTTGAATGATTAATTGCCACTTTAATTGATTACATAATTGTGGTATCCATTATTATTATTAACAGAAATGTCGGTAAAATGAATGGAGAATGTCATGTGTAATGAGTTGCCAGTACTTTTTCTGTTATCTTACGGATTTATTTATTTACAATGTTCGTAGGTTTTTGTATATCACCGCTACTGTACTAACCATTATTTAAATCCTGTTTATGTGAGTATATTTAGCAAAGCAGTGTGGACAGCCACTTCTGGGACGCTTCTAAAATGTTCCATGGAGCAGTTGATATAAACGCAAGCAATGACTCAAGTGGCCGCGATCAGCTCCGATGGCCGTGTTGGTAAATAAGGGTTTATCCAAGCATTAATGACAAAGAAAGCCCCATACACTTCAGAGCAGCCACATTTGTTGGTGGTTACAGTACGTTAAACAATAATCGTGTGACTTTTGTGTATGGCAAAAATCTGATTCCATAGTAGGGCCAGTATGCTGCATTAAAGGTGCCATATGCAAAAATTGAAGTAAAAATATCCATAACATGACCTACACGCATCAAAAGAGTGAGAAAAAATAAGGGCGATAATGTCATTAAAAAAATGTCAAGTTATAGTGCTGCAGAGATATCAACCTTAATTAGCATTAGCATTACTAGCCCCGGCCCGACAGGTGTCGTAATACCAGTTTCGGCCATGGGAGGCGGTATGCAGGCAACATAACCACCAGCCAACCTGCAATACACTAATAACTCGCACGGCTTCTGGGCGTGTGCCTGAACCTGATGTCAATCATGTGGAAAGTACAGCCCAGTACTTTCATTGAAAGTTCATTGAGCACTTCAGTTCAGGGAAGAGAGCGCCACACGCTACAGGGAAACAACCGCGCTCGGAATCACAAATCAAATTAACATCTACACTGCTTTTAATCGCTGAAGACAACTGATTCACCTGAAAGAAATGAGGTTCGACTCCGAATTTGCAACATTTCTTTTGGATTGGTAAGTAAGATGCTGTTAGCATTTCGCTAGAAGTTTGTTTTATATGTTTGTGTATCTGTTTATATATAGAAATGTATCGAAGGCAGTTCGATAAACGTGCTAATGTTAGCGATGGCTAACCGTAGCTGCATTTGATAATTAGCTAGTTATAACTTAACATTACCCATTTTATTATATCATAACTAACCTGCTATGTCTAGTCTGTTGGTTTCCATGTCCTCTTTGCTTCGTGGTTTTTCTGTGCGTGAAAAAATTTATGTGTGGCGTGAAAGCGTGTGAAAAGAGTCAATTGTGTGTGTCACGCGGTGAATGCTTGAGAGTTGGCACATTATTTTCCAAGCAGAATAAAGGACAGGTTGATTATTGCTGTTTAGCGTTTGTATTAATCTATGATGTGTCCCTGTTTGCATACAGGGACATAAAACATAAATTAAAAGTGATACGTGGACCAAGGTGTCTGAGATTGTTCATTTTAAGTAAAGGATCCTAATTTTTCGTCCACAACAATATTTAATGAGGTTAACTTATAACTCCTTGTGGTTAGTCTGCACGAGATCAACAAGCTTGTTTGCTTTGCGGCCGCTTTAAATACAAAATAAGCATTCGATCTACGTTAGAGCGTCTGAGCGCTCACAAATCTTTCTGCAGCGTGGTGAGCAGACCGGCAAGATCGATTTTTGATGCTCTAGACGCCGGCGGTGTGAACGCACAGTTAGGCTTCGGCTATGGCTGTAGTGTTGTTGTGAAAGTAGGGGCGGAGCATAGAGACTATGCCGTTTCTCGTTTGTTACTCTAGAGTAGACCAATTGGCATACTGCCCCCATCTGGTATGGAATGTGGAATATGATTTGATTTTTTTGCCAAATATTATGGATGGCACCTTTAATTGATATGTGACATTGAACTGTTTTCATATTACATTTCTTAACACAACTCATTGCTATCTACAATTAAATAATTTGTGCTGTGACTTTAATTGCTGCTCTAATGTTGTCGACGAAATACATTCATTTTACAATGCTTGTCGTAACTGGATGCTTCATCCACTTAATTCAGTTGTGTACTAGAGAGTCTTTCACATTATGACTGTACTTAGCAAAAGGAGTAAATAAGGATAGGCCGCATAGCACGATGATCTATGAGTAAATTAAAGAGCCAGTCTCCGTGGGCCAAAGATAAGAATCGTATTTCCATTAGGTCGATTGCAAAGAGTTCCAATAGCATGAAAAATGTGTTTCAGGCACTCTTCCTGCCTCTCCCTCGCTCTGTCTTCCTTGCAGCGCACAGGATCTGGACGCAAAAAGTGCATTGTTTCATTATAATGGAGATGTTAAACTCGATGAATATGTTTGTATTATGCGCATGCATTAAATCCACCTCCGTGCCTACGTGGGATAATTAAACGGTGAGGTGCCTGGAACAAAAGCCGGACACAAAAGGACACAAACTTCTTAATGACTTCAGCCAGAAGCTCAGTGTTGAAAGGTTGCGCATGCTCGAATCCATCCATCCCCCTGCTGCTCCCGCGGCGCACCCCTGACCTTGTCCTAAGTTAGTGTAATTAATTAAAATCTGGAGAGGCCTTGATGCTTGATGGATTGTTCCTTCTTGTTTGTTACAGCAGTAATCGCAGAGTAGCATATCCCCCTGAAGCTGCCTGCCTCTTTCTATATATATTTATTGTCATGTCAGCATTGGAGTCTCTTCAAGAGTACCTTCATTACATAATAACATTAAAAAACGGACCAACACACACAAAGAAGCTATTTCAGTATGGGCATCTCTTAAACACAATTAATTTTATAGATCTACCAAATACCCTTAAAGCAATAGTTCACCCCAAAAATGTAAATTAGCTGAAAATTCACTCACCGTCAGGCTGTCCAAGATGTAGATCGGTTTGCTTCTTCATCAGAATAGATTTGGAGAAATGTAACATTACATCACTTGCTCATCAAAGAATCCTTTAAAGTGAATGGGTGCCAGAATGTTCAAACATGTGCCAGAGTTCAAACAATTGATAAAAACACCACAATAATCCACAAGAAATGGAAAGCTGTGTTTTCACTTTAAAGCACTTTGTCCATTCAAACTGTTTTGAGCCATTTTTACTTGAAAATAATACTTGGTATGTGCATATTTCTCCCCTAATTCAGATAAAACTATTGTTTACAGATGGACTGGAGTCATGTGGATTACTTGTGGATTGTTGTGATGCTTTTCATCAGCTGTTTGGACTCTAAATCTGACCACACCCATTCACCGCAAATGGATCTATTGGTGAGCAGGTGAAGAAACAAGTCTGCCTCTTGGATGGCCTGAGGGTGAGTTAACTTTCAGCCAATTTTCATTTATAAGTGACCTATTCCTTTAAATCCTAACCATCACAGACCTGCTACATTGTTAGATTTAAAAAGAAAAAAAAAAAAAACACCTTGAAAACCACTTGAAAGGTAAAGTGTCAAATCACCTGGTATAAACACTTACCATTTTTATCTAAAAGTAATAGAAGCGTGCTGTAAGACAGCAGCTGACCTTGAAGTAAGTGTTCAACATTCGTTACATCCATTATTAAACTAATTGTTGGAAGTTCAGGGCTGCTCAGTAGGAATCACAATGGTGCAACAGTCATATTCAGAATCAAGAACACCCACACCCTCAACTCTCAATCCTACACAAGCACGCATCCAAAAGAGGATTCGCTATTCATCAACATCTCACTTATGCCAAGCGAAATCACAGAGAACCCACTCCAAAAGCCAATTAACCTGCACATTCATGCAATCAATGACAGCTATACAGATCCTACACCTTGGGCGAGAATGAAATCTGTACTGAAGTCTTATCCGGTCAAACACTCGCTGGCTGTTGTGAGTGTAATAGCCCATTTAACAGAGAATTGGTCCGGCTTAGTGTCAGTAAACTTTGACTTCAATCTCATTGTTCTCACATCATATTTGAACAACACTGTTATTCCACGCTGAGTAGTGTGAGGTGGGATTTGGGAGGGATGAGTGAGGTTTAAATCTTTTAAAGAGTTTGATAGTCACTGCACAAAATCAAACACACCAAGGCCCATCTCATTCCAGACATCGTTTTACAGAATAATGTTGCTGAGAAAGAGAAAGTGAGACAGAGATGAAAAGAGAACAATTATTGGTTGGCTCCCGGCAGAATCGGCAGATGCTCATCATGTCATATCTTGGCAACCATCATTTAATTTCTCAAAATGGCACAATATCATTACCACTGTCCTCTTTTCTGAAGCAAATGCACGAGTGTTGATTTTAAGTAATAGATGTGTTTGTTTAGTGAGTAAGGTCAAGGAGGAAGAGAAAGAGTGGTATAGTCCCACACCCATCATTCTCCTGCCATGACTTGTTGATTGATGAATGGAACACAAATCACTCCATCTGAAAAAAAGAAAGATAGCATGAGAGACAGAGACATGCTGTCAACCAAATAAAACCTACAAATCTTCCATTTCTCGCATTTAAGATCTTAAAGGTATAGTACACTCAAATATTTCCAGACGTTTTTTTCTTCCTCTTCTATTTCCTTCAAAAAATGAAAGTCGATGTTGTCCAGTGTTTTTGACACCATTGCCTTTCACTGTTTTGCTGTACAAAAACAAGTATCCTTAACTGTGTTACAGAAAGATAGTAAGTCACACACGTTTGATACGAGCACGAGTAAAGGATTCAGGATTTTCTCTGATATATGTGTTTCTTGTTAGTCAGTTGTTGCATTTGGTCACGAAGCAAAACTTGGGTGGCCTGCTTTAAGTAGTGTGAGGGTTTGTTTATGGATTTAAAAAAAGGGCAAATATTTGCAAATAATGAGTGTTGTCCAGGGCGGTGATGTATAAATGATTGCTCATCTTGCTCATCAGGGAAACCATGTTTTCCTCTTGTTCTGTCTCTCTGTGGTCCCTAAAAGTAAGCTAATGAAACAATTCCAACTCAGATCAATATTTCAATTCCATTTATTAATTTATTTGACAAGTAGCCATGCAATAGGTTAAATATGCTAATAAATACAGTCAGTAGGGCATAAATAAAATAATAAAAAATCCTTTAGGGTGACTGTTCACCCAGTCAGGGTTTATTTAATGACCGTCTGACTGTTTATTATTCGTTACATATTTTCTGCAAATTACAATCCTAGCTGAATTACTTTTTGAAAGAAATATCTCATTATTTCCATCAATGAGTTCCTGTATCTGTCTCCCTTAAAACTGTAGCTAATCATCTCCACGCCGCTACAGTTACAGTGTTAATCATAAATGCTTATTTTACAGCTCCTCAAAATTACTTTCGCATTATGGCTTCATAATTATACACATCTCCTTATAGCCCAGATAATCATCTCCAGCAGCATGACGGGGGAATATCAGAGGATTTTACAGACCGCTTGGAGGCGCTGTTGTTTGCTGAATGTCATCTGATGTCCAGAAAAACGATGCCAGTGAGTTTTCTAATGTGAGGCCAGTCGTGAATTATAAAGGGCAACAAACAAGCTCTAATGTCACGTTACGCGTTTCCGGAAACAGAAGATTTTTGGAATATTACAATCTCTATTAAGAGCTTCCTCTCAAAATCAATGAGTGGAAAGCACGGTCAGTTGTTTAGAACTGTCAGCGAATTAGACCATAGCTCAGATTAGCAGCCTACGATATTATAATATGCATTATTCATGAAATTTGCCCTTGAGGTGACAATTAAAACATAATAATAGGCTATCCGTCTTGTCCCTCAAATCTGTTCTCACACAGACCGGCAGGTCGTTGTGCTTCCGCTAGAGGGCGTATAGTGCACATAGAAGAGACGTAGAGCGAGAGAGCTTACAACTCATTGCGACACGAAGAGAACTTGGTAACCGTGTGACAAGAGCTTAACACAGCACCCACACATTACCGTGTTAATAACGGAGGAGAGGAAAGCATTCCGAAATGAGGGTTTGTCTCTTGATATCAAACAATCAGTTTAGCCTGACGCAGGCATACAGCAGTCTTGAGAAACAGATAAAACGGAAGGAAAGACGGAGAGAGATAAATCTTGTTACTGATATGAGGCTCGCTGGTAAACAATCTGATGACAAAATCTCATTAGATGCAAACGGACCGGCGAGGAAGCCACAGTCAAATTTTTTAACTTTTCTTTTAAAACCCTGTCCTCTTTGCAGTAAAAGCAGTGATTATAGGATGGCATGTATTTTGCTATTAAATCGTGTGATGTCAGTATACCCGCCAATTTGAGCTATTAAAATCTGTTTGTTACTGCAAAACGTACTGATGATAAGCCTAGTGGTATAATGGAAGGCCACGTCACTCAAAGTCGGCTTGTAACCACTAATAAAATAGACAAAGCGCAACAGTGTTACAGTAACACTAAACAATATCAGGGTAACACACGTGACGCTTTAACAATGCAATACACACTAATTATATATCAAAATACTAAAGGTAGCTTATAAAAAAAATGGTATTTGGCCAACAATTAAAATAATGAGATTAATAAAATAAAAATAAAAAGTTTTACAGTACACTTTTATGTAAATATAATCCATACTCTATACCACCTAAAATATTTGTATATTTTATTGTATTAACACATGTAGTCTATTTTACCTACTGCATAAGGGGAAATCCAATTAACAAGGTTTTACTGAAGCATTTTTATATTTTCCCACACTGAAATTACTAGACAGATTCCTCCACATACACGCGCTCTCTGCATGCGCGCTCGTGAACTGCATACTAAAAAGTACACTTTCCGTGCTTCATATTCAAAACATTGAAATGCCATCATTGAGGAATTACTTCTTAAATAAGAATCACATTCAACATATTGCAAACTATAGTCATATATTATATGCACACGTGCTTCCATTTCTTATAATGACAAATGATTTGGAGAGGATTAGATACTGACAGCTAAAAACAGCTGTAGGAGGATTTCTGTCCACTGTGAATCGCGTTCTCCAGTGCTAATATTTACCTTGAATGCGACTGTTTGACTTTATAAGACATGTAAATCAATTCTCATTCTCAGTTTAAAGAGAGCTGGAGTGAGGATGTGAGGGCGCACTGAGGAGGGCGGGAGCGTCTGATTGACGTTCACTGGGTCGAATCGGGTGACGCAGCGCTGGCAGTCCGGGCTGTCCATTGGTTGCTGGTGGCAAGAGCTCTGCGCAAAACAACGCACTGATGCTCACTCTCCTTGCAGAACTCGGGAAGAGGGGACCTACGGATTTCTAAGCATCTCGCAGATATTATGGATTATTAGACTAACTATATGCAGAAAAGTGTTATTTGTCTTCAATAGCCAGCGTTCAGGGTTTTATTTTACATTTATTTACCCACTCACTAAGCAAAAGAGTTTTGGAAAGATTTTGCTTCTCAGTAAATAGGATCGGGGCATCTGTAGGTTCTGCAATGTCTTGCTGTGACGCACGGACTACTAAATTCTGCTCTCACTGAGACAGCATTACATCAAATGGCTATAGATCTTGCGCGTATGGCGACATGGTTTCCGGCTGACACGGGAGCTTTCTTGTTCGTTTGGGAAGTTGCACAGCGCATATGTTTTCTTGGACCAAAGCGATGGGTAATTCCTAAGCTGTGACTGGAGAAGAAACTGTGTCAAGACAGAGCGAGGGAATAAAGAGGAGTGCACTTGTTGTTTGGAGATGATTTTGATATTTCTCTTTTTCTCTATCTTGGATGGAGGGTTATCGCAGCTGCACTTCTCGGTACCGGAGGAGCAGGAGCGCGGGACGGTTGTGGGAAATATCGCCGAAGATCTGGGGCTGGACATCACCAAACTTTCCGCGCGCCGTTTCCAGACCGTGCCTAGCTCGCGCACGCCGTACCTGGAGGTCAACTTGGAGAACGGAGCGCTGGTGGTGAACGAGCGCATCGACAGAGAGGAGATATGTCGTCAGACCGTCCCGTGCCTCCTGCACCTCGAAGTGTTTTTGGAGAACCCGCTCGAGCTCTTCCGTGTCGAGATCGAGGTCATGGATATTAACGACAATCCGCCGAGTTTCCCAGAGACGGACATCACCGTGGAGATCACCGAGAGCGCCACACCGGGCACCCGCTTCCCGGTGGAGAACGCCTTCGACCCTGACGTGGGGACTAATGCCTTGAGCACATACGCCATCACCACTAACAACTACTTTTATTTGGACGTACAAACGCAAGGCGACGGCAACCGTTTCGCGGAGCTCGTGCTGGATAAACCCCTGGACCGAGAGCAGCAGGCGGTGCACAGGTACGTGCTCACCGCCGTGGACGGAGGGCAGCCGCAGAAAACCGGCACCGCACTGCTAGTGGTTAAAGTGCTGGACTCTAACGACAACGCGCCCACGTTCGATCAATCCGTTTACTCTGTGAGCTTGCGCGAGAACTCCCCAGTTGGCACACTCGTTATTCAGCTCAACGCCACTGATATGGACGAAGACCAGAACGGAGAGATAGTTTACTCTTTAAGTAGTCACAATCCGCCGCGCATTCGGGATCTGTTTAACATCGACTCGCGCACCGGGAGGATTGAAGTGACCGGTGAGGTGGATTACGAGGAGAGCAGCACGCATCAGATCTACGTGCAGGCTAAAGACATGGGACCGAACGCCGTGCCCGCGCACTGCAAAGTTCTGGTCAAACTCATCGACGTGAACGACAACACACCGGAGATTAGTTTCAGCACGGTGACGGAGTCGGTAAGTGAGCAGGCTGCCCCGGGCACGGTGATCGCTCTGCTGAGCGTCACGGACCGTGACTCCGGCGAGAACGGACAGATGACCTGCGAGCTGCACGGAGAGGTTCCGTTCAAACTCAAGTCCTCTTTCAAAAACTATTACACGATCGTCACGGACGGTCCGCTGGACCGCGAGAAAGCGGAGTCTTACACGCTCACAGTGGTCGCCAAAGACAAGGGGGTGCCGTCTCTCTCCACAAGCAAGTCTATCAAAGTGCATGTCTCGGACGAAAACGACAACGCGCCGAGATTCATGCAGTCGGTTTACGACGTGTACGTGACAGAGAATAACGTCCCGGGCGCTTACATTTACGCAGTGAGCGCCGTGGATCCTGATGTTGGACAGAACGCCTATGTCACTTACTCCATATTGGAGTGCGAAATACAGGGTATGTCCATCTTAACCTACGTGTCAATCAACTCTGAGAACGGCTACTTGTACGCGCTGCGCTCTTTTGATTACGAGCAAATAAAAGAGTTCAGTTTTATGGTGCACGCCAAAGACTCCGGCGCGCCCGAGTTAACGGCCAACGCCACCGTTAATGTTATTATAGTGGACCAGAACGACAACGCCCCCTCTATAATCGCGCCTCTGGGCAAAAACGGTACCGCGAGGGAACATCTGCCCCGCTCAGCCGAGCCGGGATACCTGGTGACCCGTATTGTGGCCACGGATGCGGATGACGGTGAGAACGCGCGCCTTTCGTACAGCATCCTCCGAGGAAACGAGCTTGGGATGTTCCGGATGGACTGGAGAACCGGCGAGCTACGTACCGCGCGCCGTGTATCCAGCAAACGGGACCCGCCGCACCCGTACGACCTGTTGATCGAGGTGCGCGACCACGGGCAGCCCCCTCTCTCGTCCTCTGCGAGCATTAACGTAGTACTGGTGGACAGCATAGTGGAGGGCCGGAGCGGTGACCGGGGGTCGGTCAAGTCCAAAGAGGGCTCGCTGGACCTCACGCTCATCCTCATCATCGCGCTCGGCTCCGTGTCCTTCATCTTCCTCCTCGCAATGATCGTGCTGGCTGTGCGCTGTCAGAAGGACAAGAAACTGAACATCTACACGTGCATGGCTGGAGACTCGTGCTGTCAGTGCTGCAGTCGCCAAGCGCGCGGGCGCAAGAAGAAGCTCAGTAAATCGGACATCATGCTCGTCCAGAGCACTAACGTGGCCAGCACCGCACAGGTGCCGGTGGAGGAGTCAGGCAGCTTCGGCTCGCACCACCAGAACCAGAACTACTGCTACCAGGTGTGTCTGACACCGGAGTCTGCCAAAACCGATCTAATGTTCCTTAAACCGTGCAGCCCATCCCGGAGCACAGACACAGAGCACAACCCGTGCGGGGCAATCGTTACCGGATACGCGGATCAGCAACCAGATATCATCTCAAATGGGAGCATTTTATCCAGCGAGGTGAAAACACATTTTATTACCTAACCGGGCAACACTTTGTCTTAGTCCAGAATGAAATTCTTACATCATTAGCAAGCAATTTCCATATTAACATTACCACATTACACTTTAGGATTATATATATATATATATATATATATATATATATATATATATATATATATATATATATATATATATATATATATATATATATATATATATATATATATATATATATAAATCACTTTTTATATTTGTAATAAATTCATATAACAATTAAAACAAGACTGCTAAAGGTGTTAAGGAGTATAAATCATATATGTACATACATACATAGTTTGATTTCAGCGTTAGTGTTTCAAATTACTGCTATATTGACAGTGTTAAATATTTAAATGAAATTAAAAAGTCAAAACGGAGTTGAAATGACATCAATTCTTGTGAGAAGTTCGGTGAATGGAAACATCTTTCTGCACCTTAAAAGGCTATTCAGTGGTGATCTTTTAGCTTCCTGTGTTTGTAATGTCAGAGTGTAATCATCCTCTTGCTTATGACTCACATAGTGCTTTTAAAGGTAGCTTGGGGCTGTAGTGCTATTTTCAGGTGCTTTAATTACACTACAGCACTTCAGGGTCAGTTACATAGAAGGATGGAACCACATTCAAGATTAGATGGAAACCAAATGTAAACATTTCAGAATCAATCAATGAAAATCCTATATTGATTGACCAATAATAGGAATCTATGGGGGATGTGAATGTTGAAGCTGGTTACAAGCTGGTATAACATTTCTGCTCTGATACTAGAATCTTCCTTTTTGCCTTTGAGACAAGACATGTTATCTTAAGAGAGCCCCACATCCGACAAGGTTTACCTTACTATCCCCTGGCACTCTCTGAAAGGGTGTAGCCCTGGAGTCAAGTCTGAGGAGGGAGGGGGGAGTGTATTGGACGAGGGTTTAAGTATGCTAAGCACACAGTCGCTGGGTATCAGTGGAACAAAGGCCGTTCTATGGCTGAGGTGCTCTAGTGCATGGACAGAGCAGAACAGAGGCCTGATCAGTGTTTTAATGACAAATGCAGAATATATCAAATAAACTTGCTCATCTTCATCATCATCATCATCATCATTATTATCACAATTTATTATTGTTGTTGCTGTCTTTTAGACCAAGCACCAGAGAACTGAGCTCAGCTACCTGGTGGATAGGCCCCGTCGTGTTAACAGGTGAAATTACTGATTAAATACAATGTACACACACAAACACGCTGCATTTTCATGTTTTATGGATAATTCCATAGACATAATGATTTTAATACTGTACAGACTTTCTATTCTATCTTAAGCCTAACCTTCACAGAAAACTTTCTGCCTTTTTATGTTGAATAATAATAATATTAATAATGATTTTATTGTACACATTTTCTTAACAATTTATTAATTGTTTATTTTTACAGATTTACTTTATCTTTAAAGTATTTTTACAAATGGAGATTTGGGGAGATTTTATAGCTCACTTCTGGGTACAAACTTTTTTACTTACAGTATGGGAACATTTCATATTTTTTTTATAAACAGTTATAAATAATATAACCTATGACTCATACCCAGAAACTTTTCTGTACTTGTACAAAAAAAAAAAAAAAAAAAAAAAAAAAAAGATTTAACGTCAGATTTAGTTCACAGAATAGTCCCCAACGTGGTTAAACAGAATAACTCCACAATTTGACAAAGAAAGAGAGAATTTGATATTGAATTTAATCAGCAGTCTACACTATGCCGAAAGTGTTAAATAACCAAAACAATCAATACCTCTAATGGGAAAGAGCACAAAGCACCAATTACCAAATGACTACTAAACCATAAAATTTCCCTTATAGTTCAGCGTTTCAAGAGGCAGATATCGTCAGCTCTAAAGACAGCGGACATGGAGATAGTGAGCAGGGAGACAGCGACCATGACGCCACCAACCGGGGCCACACAGCAGGTGAGTTGATTACGAGTTTCTCACCTACTGTCGACCTCACGCTAGACTTGAAAGAAGCATAGAGAAGAGAATGCTGAGGAGAAACAGACAGCGATAGACATTGGGAAATTGTTTACATCTTGGCTGTGAAAGCAACGTGACAAGCCTTCAACCGATTCCAGCAGTGGATCAATATAGGGACTGCGTGGAAATTATACATCTGTCAACAAAGCTAAACGGATTTCAGTCAATGCCGCAAAGGAGTCTGGCTTGTCTGATGGACAGGCTTTCTGAAGCATTTAATGAGTATTTGAAAGCTTCCCCAGTAACGAATCCACAGCTGCCCACCAGCCCACCAACACCCCCCAAACACAATTATTTTTTCATTCATATTAAATGCCAATAACGTTTGAGTCAAGCACGACAAAATGGCAATCGTTTGTGGGAGACAAATTTGATTAGATTTTGTTTATTCTTTATTTATGTATATTCAATTTGATGAGCTTTTTTGACTTTCAAGTTCTAGATTTCATTGCTGCTTGTTTATTGATCAAGTTGGAGCCTTATGGCTTCGACTGGATAAGGCTTTGACCTTTCTCTCCAAAGAATCATGACATTCAGCCTTCGGTTTGGCAAACAGTTAGATGATGGGTTGCCAGATATTACATATGAGCCACGCACAATGGAATACCAATTCTTGAAAAAAAAAGTGTGTGTGTGTGTGTGGGAGGGGGGTGGGGTTCGCAGAAGTAGAAAGGGTGAAAGGCAGGGGTATTGAGATTTTTTGAAAACTTATTAGAGCATCAAAGAGGTAAAATGAGAAGGTTTGTGTGTGTGTGTGTCCTCTCCTTCCCTGCTCTCCTCTGGGTGTGTGTTGGCAAGCTCACAGTTTCTGCACTCCCATTTCAGTGCCTGTCTCCGCATTGCCAATTATCACAGCAAGGTTAAGATGAAGGCCTGGGACACTGACAGGGGTAGAACCACTGCATTAACAACCACTTACACACACACACACACACACACACACACACACACACACACACACACACACACGCGCACACATACACACACACATACCCCCCCACACACACACACTCTCTCCTTCACACATCCTTACCTCACCTCCTTTTGTTCTTAGAGCATCAATTTGGAGATATTAGTCTAAATTAAGAGAATCCAAGCCAAAGGATAGAAGATAAAGACAAAGAAACGTTTTAACCCTCATGCTGTGTAATGCACTCTATGCATTCCACTGTTTTTATGGAGATCCCAGTGATGAATATATATAAGTAACACTTTACAAAAACACTCCATTTGATAGCATTAACTAAATTATTTTGACCTTTCAAAACACACGAGAATTAGAATAAAAGGTGTATGTACTGATGTAAGCAATGTGACATTTTAATGAAACATTTTAAAATAGTTACAATTTTCTTCATCATTTTTATAAGATTAGAAAAGCCTGATATCTTAAAGTAATATATATCTGTCGAGCTATTTTTAATGGCCCTGGGGTCTCTCAGATGAGCATGAGCGTCAAGCTAGAAGAGCTGAGGTCAGAGAAAGGCCATTTTCCATGATTTAGACTGTTACATCTGCATTTGTTTGCAGAGAGACAGAGGCGTGACAAATTGCACAATTAGATTAACACGAGTGAGCGATAGATTGATGATTATCTATAAATGAGGGATGTGTGGTGATGACGTTAATCAAATCACTCCTGTCGCTGTAATTTAATGCTATCAGATCCCAATCAGGCAACTCCATTTGCTCTGCACGCACACACACACACACACACACACACACACACACACACACACACACACACACACACACACACACACACACACACACACACACACACACACACACACACACACACACACACACACACACATAAACACAGTTTATAGCTATAGTGAAAGCTACCGTAGCTACCGTACAAGCTATTCATAATACCAAGCAGTTCAACTAGTCTGAACCTTCTGGAAAAGTAGTCAGCTACACTACAAGCTGTTAACAAAAGGTAAATAAATCCTATGGTATTATCAGGGTGCAACATCTTTTTAAATGTATATCAGATGATTTCATTTATTTAGCAATTTATACAATAAAGATCTCAAAGTTGAATTAAAATACAAAACAATGTACATTATTTTCTCAAAATATAGTCATAAACAATATAATTTAACACGTTTTGCTACACAAAATAGAAGATACCATTGAAGAACTCAAAATCGAAAGCAGTGACAATGTAAGTGACTTCAATGGCTAAAAGCTGATTTTGAATGAAAACCCACCACGAAAAGATATTTACCAACGTTTTCTCCCAGCCCTATTGCAAAAACTCTCGTCCTCAGCATGTGAGCTCAGGTCTTTGGTCAGCCTGATGACAGGTGTTCTGAAGGGAAATTCTGCTCATCAGGGCTTTGGCAGTGTTTTTCCTTTTCGTTCTGATACTTTTGCACACCATTGATAAAAGATGTGATGAGGTCTCCAGAAGAGAAAATGCAAGAAAAGCGGAAAGGGATGAAAATAACACGCACACAGTGGGATGCGGAGCACTTCCTGATGGAGAACAGCTTAGTTAGTCAGTGTGTTTGTACTCAACGCAGCAGCTCTTTTTCTCTAGATATCTGCAGCCCCAGAGTCCAGCATCTAGTCAGATCATTAATGTTTTCAATAAAGCTCCCAGCCGCACTGAGGATATTTAACATCTACTGTAATCGAATACAGGTCTGCAATTATAGGATTTCTTGGGCAATTATGTAGATATTTTGATTTCTTTATTTATTTACTGGCCATGAAGTGCAGGTGTTAATCTATAGCATACAACCTGCTACACTATACTTTGCGAGGATGTATTATATTGCAGAATAATGGAATGAACCGTGCCAATGCAGTTTGCTGAAACATATCGCTGTTAGATTTTAAATGCAATTATTCTGACAGTTCCGATTTCTCTTGACAGCTAAAAAAAAAACATAAAATCCTGGAGGTACACCGATTGCAATGCATAATGGATGATGCATTGTCATGTTCTTTTTATCCAAAGCGCACTAATGCTGAACTATCAGCCCAAATTTCAGCATTTATATCAGATTGAACCATTTAATGACTGCATTCAAACTTCTAGATAGTTTCAACCTTAATCCTCATTCAAATAGAGCTTGTTTTCCCTGAGGATGGTCATTTTGTGTTTCACAGACATGCGTTGTGATTTAAATCCCATCCAAATTGAAAAAATTGTCTGTTTTTCTTCCACAACCATTGCTGGTAACTCAGGGTCCTTTTGAGACATCTATTCCAGTTTGTATAGAAGCATCTGCGATTGTGGTATATTATTATAAAAAATTCAGATTCACATGTTTTTAATGGGTTGTATATTGGAGTAAAAGAAAAGGAGATCTCAATCCTGTTCAAATCAAAGATGTTATGGCTATATAATAATTGTAACAGTATTTAAAACCTAAAAATCCTGCATATACCGTATATCCTCCATTACCCTGAAATCTCCACCAAATTTGGATTCTGTTCTGCTAACCAGGATTCAAATCTACATCAGGATATTACTCTACAACTAAATTATGCTAAATCCATAAAACACTATTATTTTGCTTTCAATAACATCTCCTCCAGAACATGCCAATCCGGTAGTTTTCTTTTTCACAAAACCTACAAAAGCAGACCAATCAGGTCCTACATGTACTACATGAGTCTCTGCATGTGACTGTGATATCGATGTGAACGTCATGCTGTGGGCTTCTGTCTGCTCGCTCGGTGGGGATATTTAGAGACCACTGTTCTAATTACATTGAGTTTGATTGTATGCAGTCATGTTTATCAGTGTACTTAACATTGATGATGTCACAAAGGCCTTGGATCCCTGCTTTAAAGAGATTTACGCCTCTCTGTACATCTGCATATCTCTGTCCATATATATCACCCTGATATAATGGTGAAATAACCAAGTGGACAGGTGGTGGGAGTGATCTATGGACTTTACAACACATCTGAGCAGAGATGTGAGCTGAATGTGGGTTCGGATGTTGCGTCTGTAATATTAGAAGTACTGAGGTGAGCGAAGGAAAAAAGAATCACATAAGAAATCTCTTTACCTTTGCTTATCCCTGACAGCGATGATACAGAGAGCAAATTGAGACTTTTGCTTAAGCTTCTCAGATCTCTCCTGAGAAAAATACGTTAGTAATCTCGCATATGCCTTTATGAGTTTCATAAAACATCTCAGCACTGTCAAAAGCTGTACTAAGACACCAAAGTCAGCAATAGAAAAACAGAGATTTAAAGATGAACTAAAGTATCTTCATTTCATAGCTCTATGTTAACAGCGTCTTTATGCCTCTTAAGAAATTTGAGGCAAATTTTATAAATGTTTTGATACTTAAAAAGAGCAACTTATAAGGAATGAAAGAGTAGGGTTGGCCTATCAAGTCCTACTTTTAGTGTATGTTTAATGTCTGGAGAGTAATCCGCAATCCGGAAGGCCTCATCACCAATTATCTTGCATTTTCTGTGCTGTCCTATAAATGAAAGAGCCGTTGCAAACAAGCTGATTACTTTGTGCACAACATAACCAGACACTTTGATCACTAAATAATGTTTCATCATCTACCGAAGTCCCCTATAGAAAAACTAATAAGCACCACACTGTGGGTCAGAACATTATGCATATATCTGCAGATCCCAAAGCCATGCTAATAACATGTTTCCTGGTCACCTATGCAAATCATCACAACAGTTCTGCACTAATAATTCATTATTCCCTTGTGTGCTCATTTATGCATCAGTACGTACACACACAC
The DNA here is from genome assembly GCF_023724105.1 of Carassius gibelio. Lineage (NCBI taxonomy): Eukaryota > Metazoa > Chordata > Actinopteri > Cypriniformes > Cyprinidae > Carassius > Carassius gibelio. The sequence continues at coordinate 9,408,238 of NC_068396.1, forward strand.
ACACACACACACACACACACACACACACACACACACACACACACACACACACACACACACACACACTCATATAGTACGGTCAGCTTTATCAGAAGGGCAGATTTGTCCTCTGATCTCACTCAGAAGAGCTTCTGCCATGAGGAATTAGAGATTAGAGTTTGGCCTGACATGCATCCATGCCCTCCCTCTCTTCCTCTGTTGGCCTTTGTCTTTACCTTTGTATCAAATTTCCCATATCAGCCTACAGACTCTTTCATCCTCACCTCTTTTTTTTATTCCCTTCACATTTCCTCTTTTAAATTGGTCTTCCTTATTGTACCTGTTTGAATCTGACCTTGGTGCATCACTGCATCTGCTCCTGCTCCTTCACTCTTATATGGGTCATTCCTTTTATGGTGCTCTGTAACTCAAAACAAAAAGAATATACTTGCATTTTTCGAATAAATTTAAGAAAACATACACTCTGGTCAGGCCTAGGCACTTTTATCAGTTATAACATGTTTATTTATCACACAGCAGGATCGATAGTCAGCCCTATCAGTTAGGGACTTAGAATTAATTCATCCTTTTTAAATTTTTTACATTATCACAATGGTTTCTGCATTTGAATAAAACAAGATTGAATATTGTAAACTGAAATAAGCTGATTAAATGCCACAGAATTGACCAAATTCATTAGTAATACTTAAGAGATGTTTGTGCAGCTGTCTTCCTACCAAAATTATGTCAGGAGGATAATATTATTGATAACCAGGCTCTTTGTAATTTAGCCTCAATGGCCACCAGAACTTCCAGTGCAGTACAGCATATGGAAATTATAAGAAAAATTGGTTACACTTTATTTTAAGCTGTCCTTGTTGCAGTGTAATTATACATTTAAGAACTGGGCAATATTAATTAACTACATGTACTTAATATATGGTTAGGATTAGGAGTAGGGTTTGACTAAGCGTTACTTGCATGTAATGATGCATGATTTATTGTTTTTATAAAAGTAAGTACATTTAACGTGTCACAAAGACACCTTAAAATAAAGTGTTACCAAAAAAGTAAATAAAATAAAAAATAAGCACTAAATATTGGTGGAAATGCCATATCACAAGATGTACAATAGCAACATTGATGCAGGTAGAGCTAAAGCTGCTGGATCTCATTAGAAGATATAAGATAGAAAGGGATATTGTGTACACAGGCTAAACTACAAAATAATTGGTGAGTGATTACCAGTTAAACAATGTTCCTATTAGGCATAGTGCAGAGCACCTAATGACATAGTAATACCTTATTTGATTGTGATATTATGATAAAAGAGCTAATATGATTTCAATCATTAATAAAAAATTAAGAGTTTAATATTTCATGTAATGTATTAGGACAGGGCTTGCAGGTGCTGAATAATAGATCATACCATACCATATTATGCTGCTCACCTTGACTGTGATTTTGCAGAGTATGCTCCTGTATCATGTTTTGTTGGTCCTGGAACTAGAGTTCTGTTAAATAAACATAGTCCAAAACCCATTCCTAATTCAGGTTTATGCCTGATGCATCTGTACAAGTAAAAAGGTGCGCATACCAACAATGATATCAAGAGGTGCTTGGAATTTTGTGTGCAGCAAACCGAACTTGAGGGAAGACTGGCTGAGCTGTGTTGGACTTTTTCAGACAAATCATTTTAAAAGTGAAATGTTTCTGACAGCACTGTGAAATTGCATGTTACAGTTTTTTCTGTTCATTTCGTCCCCTTGGAATTATAAGGTTCTATCTGACATTTTTGTCAAAATTGAGTTATTCACATATTCTTATTCTGTGACAACTTAATTACATTATGTGATGTTTTTTTTTTTTTAAGTTGTATACATTTTGAGATTTTTATATTGAAAAAACAAAAAGGTTCTATCTACAGAAGTCTATGGAACACAAAAACTTTGAAGCTCAATATCTCAAAACTGCTCAGAACACAGATAGAACCTTATAATTCCAAGGGGACGATTTGTTCTCATTATAAAGAGCATATATATATGTATAGTTTTACTAAATAAAAATAATACTCTTTAGCAGAGAATTGTGCAATGCAGTGCACATGAGTTATAAATGCTGTGACGTGCACACACATCTGTGATGGTTAATGGCAGGTCGAATGCGTCAGTATAAACCAAGCTTCACTCTGATCCCTGCTCCTACCTTTTCTCCAAGTCTCCCTATCCTTTGTTTTGAAGCTTTGCACATATTTTACTAGTGCTGTTCCTAGTCGGTTGATTGGTACCCACAGTTAAGATACCTTTAACTACCCAAAGGGAATGATACAATGTTGTTAGCCCAGGAACATGGGGTGAACTCAAACCTGCATCTCCTGCACAAAACCTGATGTATCAAAGCCAACCCGAAATTTACCAGGTGGCAATTTTTATATGAACTGAACAAAAATTTAAGATATTTAGAAAAAAGACAGCATCCAGTTCTCTCTTAAATATAAACATTAGTGGGACTCAAGCAGACCTATGAAAAAGTACTAATTAAAATATCACATTCATACTGTATGAATTAGACACCAATTTGCCCAGATGCAAAAACAAATCGCTGTACAAACATTAATTAATTGTATTTATTTATTTATATTTTACAGTAAGCATGAAGATCCACCCCATTCATAATTGGAACTGGGACATAAGCAAAGCGTAAAAATTTGAGTTTACGAATTCATGCGAATTAGCCATAAATTCACCAAAAAAATAAGTACTTACGAATCGATGCACTAAAAGTGTTTTTATTTTTATTAAGTTAGCATGAAGTTCCACCTTTATTAATAGTTGTAACTGGAACACAAATAAAATGCACAAATGAGAGTGTACCAATGCATATCAATTGCATTGCACAAATTCACCAAAACATAATGAGTTACACATTGTTGTACAAAAACATAAATGTTTTTTTGAACAAAACAAAAAGCTAGCATGAAGATTCACCCCTAAACATAAGCATATTGTACAATACAAATTCATATTAATTAACCACCAATTTGCCAAAACATAAATAGTTTGGAATTGTTGTATAAAATTCTACTTTAGATTAGAAAAAAAAAAAAACCTTGATTGTGTGAATTTATACGAATTAGCCACAAATGTAAATAGTAATGAATAGCCATGAGATCGTGATGTCGAGCACATAACCACTTAGCCTTTACTTCCATTTCTTCATTAATGTGGTCATCTTCTCCATCCAAATTCTGAATTGGTCTACAAGCTCCCTGTATCACTGAACCTCATGCTGGGGTTGAATCCAGAGGCCTTTATTAGAGTTCAGTGTGACGCCACGCTGCTCTCTGCCCCTCGCTTTCATTTATTTCCCTTTCAAGCTCCCCTCTCGTTCGCTTCCTCTGAAACCGGCTAATTATCATGCTCTGTGTAGTCATTAGTCAGAAAGCAAGAGCGTGTATGTGTGAGCCTGTGTGTTTGGAGGACGGTTTCTCCCAGTGATGTTAGTTCTGGTTGTGTTGCCTAGTGTTTGTATGAAGGACTTGAGAGACCGGCAGATGAGACACGGTAAAATTAACAGCATGAAAACATCACAGCAGATTTGTTTAATATCGGTTGGTGGGAGGGACAGGGAGATTCAGAGAAGGAGAAACAAAGGCCTGGAGAGTTCACTGCTTTGTGTATATAACTATCCGTCTTTCAGTGGGCCGCCTTCCAGTCAATTACTGTGTTTTGCTGAAGCCTGACAATGACTGCAGTTGATTATAAAACGAGTAAAAAGCTCGCAATCTGTCTGGTTAAATAATCATCTCCATTCAAATATGAATAATTTCAGACTCCGCGCTCTGGATAATTCGTAGTAATTTTGCCTTTGTGTTACTGTTGACATCGGATTGTCACACATATGAGCAGCAGATAAAGTGAAAGCAGAAGATCTCGGTGTGAGGAAGGGTGTAGACTAAAACACCTTTTTGCTAAATAGATCTCGGAACGTGGACAGAGGGACGCTGACGCGCCCACGCTCATGCTAATTTAATTCATTTTATAGTCTAAAATTTAGACCATTATGCATGATCTTTACTGAAGCGTTACAAAAAACTGAATTTGTGTGAGTGGTGTTTACATGAATAAAACTCTCCAGCGTGTTGCTAGGGAGTTGAGATGTTTTGGGTGGTTGCTTCCTTGCTCAGAGATCATAATCATAATCACCAGTATATTCAGGTCCATAAATATGGCTCAAATCTCTGCCTAAATGTAAATCTGTGATATGGATTTTTTCTCTCTCACCATTTTACAATCCAGTAGTCCAAAAATTGTGATTCGAATTGCTTAGAAAAGTACTGATTTCAATAAAAAAGATAAATAATCATAAAATCCCTAAGCTTAAAGGGAACGTTCACCCCCCCAAATTTAATTTTGTCATAATTTGCTCACCTTAATGTCATTTCAAATCTGACTGACATTTTTTTTTTTACAAAAAAAGATTTATTTTTATATATTTTGTTTATTTAATCTATCTATTCCTTTCTATCCACAGAACAAATAAAGTAAAACAGGTTTGGAATGACGTTTACATGAGTAAATGATTACATAATTTTCATTACATTTACTAGAAATTATACTTTTTATTTTGTACCATAATATAACATTTCATTTAAATTTGAGCTATACTTTTAAGTATAGTAAACATAGTAACATAATTAGTTTGACCTTATCTTTGACTAACATTTCTTCTCATCTTTCCTCTGTCTTTCACAGGAGCTGATCTTTTTTCCAACTGCACTGAAGAGTGCAAGGCTCTGGGTCACTCCGACCGTTGCTGGATGCCCTCCTTCATGCCTGGCGACAATCGTCAGGGCGCCGATTACCGTAGCAACCTGCACGTCCCGGGAATGGACGCGGTGCCGGACACTGAGGTACAGGAGAGCGTGGTTCCGGGCGATGCGTGCAGTCGGGCCGATGATAGATCATTCTCCACGTTTGGCAAAGACAAGTCACACCACGGCACGCTCACACGCCACGAGCTACACACACTCTTACCAAGCGCCCGAGCGCCTTACAAACCCAACTATCTGTGTGAGTACCCACTCAAAATGTACGATTTCTGAACGCCCCAGATCTGATCCACTGCCGTCATCTCTTTTCCAAATCTAACCCATGGCTCTGTTTGTATAGAACTATTTATATTTCTAAAGAAATATATATGTAATCCCATTCTCAGAACACCCTTTCTTGACCTATTCTCTCACTTTCCAATTTGTTTTCCCCTTTCCTTCAAAAGCATAGTGACAAAAAACAAAAAACAATAAATGTACAATATATGGACATATCAATAAAGGACTTTTTTGAGTGAAAGTGTGGAGTTGTGTCCAACGTTTTGTCCTCTCCCTGCCCCCTAAATTCTCCCCGAAGCATCTGAAGACACTGGTGAACAAGCATCCTATTACATATTTAGCTCATGAATGCTGAATTTGCAACTAATTTGTCATCCAAACCTACATAACACATACTTTGTGCTGTGACTTTTCCTTGAGCTGAAATCTATCTTCATCATAATCATGAAAGACACATGGTTTGTCTATACAACATGCCTATATCTCATCACATGGTTCTGCATCTGCGTCAATTTAGCACATTTTCCGCCTTCATGTAGCACATTTATGCCATAAACAAAAATGCATGGCATGCCACATAGAATGGCAGCAGTTATTTTCCAGCTTTCATTCACACCTTATAAAATCCCACATTATCTACCTGTTTTCCATCCATGGCTGTTCTAATCACCATATGTCACAGCTCTACTGTAATCACACTTGCGACAGTCAAAGCGCCCTGCCTCCTCGCCTCTGATTATAGCATGCAAACTGTGGTAGTGTACGCTCACAGCCGCTGACACATCCAGCATTTTGTTTTAATGCAGTATTACCACTACTGCACTAAAGTGTACACTGTGTGCTCTCCTGTTGGAGAATATTAAGTGTGCATGCGCATGTGCTTGTATTCTTCCAGACACGTGGATATGACGAACCTTATATCCACAAGCTCCCTCTAGGCTATTTGCATAACTGGGAATTTTATTGATTTATTTTTAATAATTGGGAATTTTGGGTTAATCTCACAAGAAAATGTCACAATACTGACATTTATCAGCAAACCACCAAAATGTCAAAAACAAAATTATTATATTTTATAATTATATTTTATTATTTTGGTATTTTTTCCCCTCCCCATAGTGTTTCCAGTAAAAATTAAACATAGCTTATAAATTTCCTGTAATGCTATATTATTTCCAAATACTGTATTCAGTCTTCTTCATTTCCTTTCAATTAGCTTAATTAATCTGAGCTTTCCATCTTAGTTTTTGAGTTAATACTGCCAAAATAAAACCACAAATAATCCTTTTTTTCTTTCGAAAACAGCATAAGCTCAGATCAATGAGGCCTAGGATCAGTCAGTTCCAAAAATAAATCCATTATCAACAGTGAAAACAAAGAAATCAAGTTGACAAAAAAATAAAAAAATAAAATAAATAAATAATAATAATAAAAGCCAAGATTTTGTGAATATATAGCTTATTCAAACATTTATAAGAGATTTTTTAATAGCCTGGTTAATTTTGATGGTAACACCAAAAAAGAAAAATAATTGTCAGCATAACACAAGTGATATAAAATACATTTTATGTCCTATATTTGACTGGACAATCACACAAAAGAACATTCATACAGTTATATATATATTTTTTATGTAATTGTCTGAACTATGAGTGATGTTTTTGTGGTGCATGTATAAATGTTTTCCTTGTGAGATCGGACTCAGTTTGGGGAAATAAATGTCTGGACTGGTAAGAATCAGATTTTAACGATTCATGTGTTCTCCTGTTCTTTGCCCTATAGCACGCAAAAGGATTTCCTAGCACCTTCCGCGTGGACATTCCTGAAAAAGCGTGAGTTTGCACAGTAACGCAACCGGCCAAAAGCATCAAGGGTTTCTTTTTTTAAATTTCCCTTCGTTTCTTTTTTTTAAAAATTGAACTCAATCACGGACGATCTGGTCGTTCCCAGCTCCGTATGGATGTCTGAAACAGATTAGATCAGATGCGATCCGATGACGTAAGGACCCTAAGAATTCTCAGCAGGACTGAGAAACCTCGCCAAATCTCCTCTGAAAACTGGATGAGAAGAGGGAAGAACAGAGGGAGAGAGCTCTAAAAGAGGATTAGGAGTGATGGAGAGACAAAAGGAGAAAAATGGATGATCAATGGACATGGTTGTTTCCTCACTCCCTCCGCTCTATGATCAATGTGTCTCTGTTTACAGTCCACTGTAAACTATACCAACTATCTGAGCCCTTTACCCGTTTTGAGACACACACACACACACACACACACAAACACACACACACACACGCATACACCCTGTACAAATGTACTGTACAAAGAGCAGCCCAAACTATGTGCATTATAAACTCAACTATCCGTTTTAGACTTGACTGTTTTCTATAGTCGTTTATTTTTCTTCTTAATCAGTGTGGTCAAGTGTTCTTCTGAAGTTACTATCTTTAGAAAAAGCGTGGATGCGGGGGACCAAAAAAAAAAGGAAAAAGTAAAAAAAAAAAAAAAAAAAAAAGAAAATGTCCTCTCATTGACCTACGGATACTTCATCTGACATTGTGGTTATCTTCACGTGTGCAAGTGTGTACTGTTCTCTTTTAATGCTTAAAATAACTATAAACCTATATATATATATAAACATATATATATATATATATAATATATAAATATACTTTTTTCTGAACCTGTGTAGCCCATTGGATAGTTTCCTAAACACCATATTGCCATAAACCAATACAAAGTGCTGAAAAGACCTGCATTAAAATTGGGGCTTCAAATTGTGTGGCCTCTCTGTCTGTAAGTGCAGAATTATTCTATGCTGTAGTCATTTCACATAATTCTTTTACATACAATATATAGGTGAGACCGGGACTAGTCTTAAATACAAACACATTTTTGAACATTTACATGGTTAATAATCGATCACGTAAAAATATGTAGTTCATGATATATACAGAACGGACATCGACCTTTTGTGACAACATGCCCTACAATTTAATGCTAATATTTTTGTTTTCACAATTTGACAACATAAATGTGACAACCAACTTGGTGAAGAACAAAATACTTCTAATGTGTTGTTTATTTGTTTTTACTTGTTTCCTCAACAGTTATATATATATATATTTATATGTACAGTGGCATGCAAAAGTTTGGGAACCCCTTGCAGAATTTGTGAAAATTTGAAGAAAAAAAGGTTCAAACATTCACCGATGCTCCAGAAGGAAACACAATGCATTAAGAGCCAGGGGGTGAAAACTTTTGAACAGGATGAAGATCTTTTTTTTCCTTTAGTTCTGCCCTTCGGAAGCAACAGAAGATTCTTGTATGTTTCCCGGAACACAAATTAAGTACAATTTACCTTGATCTTCAAATTCCAAAAGTTTTCACCCCCCAGCTCTTTCACTGTGTCTCCTTCTGAATCATACAGTGACTGCTGGAAAGGGTTCAAATATGCAAAAAATGCTGGAAAACTGAAGAATCTGCAGGACCTGGAGGATTTTTCTGAAGAACGGTGCTCAGTTTAACAGTTCTGAACAAACAAGGGACTCATGAACAACCATCACAAAACAGAAAGACAATCATACATCATCCAGGTAACCACACACAGTATTAAGAACCAAGGGTTCCCAAACTTTTCAGAGAGGTTATTTTAATATTAGAAAAATAATTTTAATTTGGAGGACGGAATTTACAAAAATGTTCTAGGAATGAATTTAGGTGTCTGCAGCCCATATCGACGTTCACTGCTAACAAAAACGTAAAAAAAAAAATGTGTGATTCGACTCAAAACTCAGTAGGTGAGATCCAGTCCTTTGTGACAACTCACCCGGTCTCCTGTCTCTCTCTCTATATAACACACATTAGATCACAGGCTCATAGTTTCATTCAAAGCAATCCAGAACATCTTTTGCTTCTTGGCCTGAAATGATAAACACGAGTGTGAAAGACTTTGATTGCGGATGTTTATTCAGTCCTGCCACACTGACTGTGATTAGAGAGCTGTTTAGAACATTAAACTTCTCCGGCCCTTTCGCTAGTGTTCCTGATTGGCCATTAGGAAAGAAGAAGAAGAAGAAGAAGAAGAAGAAGAAGAAGAAGAAGAAGAAGAAGAAGAAGAAGAAGAAGAAGAAGAAGAAGAAGAAGAAAAACACACACACAGTTTTATGCCATGGATAAAATCAGCATGTACTGTATGAATTGAAACTCCTGCATGACTAATCAGCAACATAAAAACGTCAAGCACTTTATTTACTAAGAGTACAAATATGTTAGAAATTTTCTCTTGCACAAACGGACATGATACGTTTTCACAATAACAGAATAGACAGGTTTAAATTAAAGATGAGGTCTCCATTCAGACCAGTATGGGGTTTATCCACACCACTGGATATTGAGATCTGTGATGATTTAGTAATGTCTTTCTCTGGTCATGGTTGTTAACTTTAGTTTAGTAAAGGTTTGTTCTAAGGAATATAGTTTACAATATAACACCATAATACATAATATTTATACACACACACACACACACACACACACACACACACACACACACACACACACACACACACACACTCATGCTCTGTACCATCAAAAGTTTGGAATCAGTACGATTTATTTATTTTAAAGAAGTCTCTCATCAATGAGCCATTAAAATGCAATTAAACAGTAATATTGTGAAATATTATTACAATTTTAATGTGTAAATTATCTGTTTGCTATTTAATTTTCAGAAGCCTCCAGTCTTTAGTGTTGCATGATCCTTCAGAAATCATTCTAATGCAAATTCAGCTTTGCCATCACAGGAATAAGTTAGATTTTAAAATATATGATAATAGAAAACAGTTATTTTAAATTGAAATATTTCAAAATATGACTGTTTTTATTGTATTTTTGATTCAATATATACAGCCTTTGTGATCATGAGAGATTTCTTTTAAAAAATACATTAAATACATGGATATATATATATATATATATATATATATATATATATATATATATAAATCCATGTACTGTATATGCACAATTTATTAAACTATAGCATTGATAATGGATATGGATTGTATTTTGTAAAAAAAAAAAAAAAAATGTCAAAAGCTAATAATATATTATTAATATAATAATATAATATCGAGATTAATTATATCAATCTATAATTAAACTCATAATTATCTATAATTATATCATACTGAAAGATTAAAAAAGAGATAATTTATTTCACAAAATGTCTGTGTTTTTTGAGGTTCTGGCTATCAATGTCTTGAAGGGTCTCTGAACACATTATAGTCATTTTGAGAATTGTAATGGTGACCAGTAGAAAACCACAAAGTTCGTTTTCAAAATTCTCTAAATACCAAGAACAAGATATCTGCTTTCTCTCAAGTCACACGGCAGCCGAGAGGGTTGGGCGGGTTAAAGAGGGGGTCGGAACCATGAAATGTCAGACAGGCACAGCACCCAGATAAAAACGAGGTCAAGAGATATCAGCGAAAGACTGAATGACCACAGACAAAGACATGTTATCAGCCAATCTGCCCCCTCCTCTGGGCCTGACTATCCCACACAGACCCTGCCAGAGCTGGGGAAGATCATCCCAACAAGTAAGTGATTGTAGGAGGTCGAGCTCCTCTTATCTCCTTTCGTTCTGGAGTTCATCACAAGACACACCACTAACCAGAAAGAATATCTTCAGTGTAAAAGCATGTGATGAGGTGGGATGGGGTGTGTGTGAATGAGAGCAAAAAGCAAGCAAACATGAGCACACAAGAGGGATCAGGTTCAAATTTGGCCCGCCTGTGAAATGTCACGTTTCCCCCTCTCACCCCTACTTTATTGTCTTTTAAAGTCAAAAGGTCCCCAAAAAGGTCAGTAGACATAAGCCATATAGTACCATGGTTTTTCTCAGCAAACAGAGCATTCTGTGGCATGATCTTTTTTTTCATGTCAAAAGAAAACTTATACCAGTTAGAAATAGATAATTATTATTATTATTTATTATTTTTATTAGAAATCCCCATTGGGGATTATACGAAGTTCATGATCTAAGGTAAAGTTATGTAAAGACATTTACAGTGTAATGCTACAAAAAGAAAGAGAATAAATGCTGCTCTTTGAAGTTTTCTACTCAAATGAATGAATGAAACAAACAAACAAATACATATATAAGTAGTTTTCCACAAAAAGAAGAAAAAAAAAAGAAATTAAGCAGCACAACTATTTTCAAACATTTAGAATAATGAGAAATGTTTAACGTTCAAGCATTAAATCAGCATATTAGCGTGATTTCTGAAGGAATTTCATCTTTGTCATCACAGGAATATGTTATGTAGGGCCCTCCATAAGCACTGGAACAGTAAAGACAAAATAGCTTTCCCTGCTATGGAGTCAAGACATTTGCAAATATGATTAAAAGATATATACATAAAAAGTACAGCACTTTCAGAGGTCATCCCACTATTTGCATAAGCATACGTATTGGAACAGTTGAATTTAAGGGAGATGTAAAAGATTAAAAGCTAATATTTAGTTGCAGATCCCTTGCATGCAATCAGAGCAGTGAGTCTGCAACCCATAGACATCACCAGACTCTTGGTCTTGTCCTTTAAATTGCTTTTCCCCAGCCTTTAATTTCACTTGCTGAAGAGGAGACTAAAGACAGACAAACTCCGCTAAACAAGCAACAGTTGGAATTGACTGCATTAATGGTCAGTCAAATTTAAATCTGGAGAATGATTTGGACAATCTAAGATTTTTCATTTCTTTGCCCTGATAAAGTCCTTGACTGAGCTGGCAGGGTGTTTTGGGTCATTGTTCTGATCCAAAATGAAGTGCTTTCTTATGAGTTTGGTGGCATATATATACTGTGTGTTTGTATATGTATTTTTTCGCCAAATAAATGCAGTATTGTTGAGCATTAAATAATTCTTCCAGATAAAAAAGCACAAAGTATTAAATGGTTCAATCTCTTGTTCATTTAATATGTTTTTTTTCTTTCTCCATATGTCTCTGTATCTATTACTCGCTATTTTTAAATTTTTATATTAGTAAGTAACAGTGACACACAAATGGCAGTGTTTCCTGAGAATGGCCAGCCACCAGAAGCAGCAACTTGCCTAATCCTCAATGCTTGTCTAATTATATAGACATATACATAAGACAGAGACAGCTCACAGACATGCACACATCTAAACAGCAAGCACATATTCTGAAAATATAAACACAAAAGCCCTATGGCAAGGATTGATGTCTAAAGCATTTAATGATACAATCCCTAACAAGTATGAGTCAAATAAACACGACACTGTTTTACTCTCCATTACAAACTTATTGACAGAAACGCAATGGTTTGTTATACCGGATCTCACATCAGCTAGCACAGCCAGGCTATGCACATATTTATAAAGCAATATCACATCATTCATTATGCTGTACTGTAAGCAGAAAAGGCTCCTGCTGCTCCTCATTCACATCTATACTATTCAATAATGCTGCTCATCAGGAGCACCTTCTGAGGGAAATATGATATCAGCTTAGCCAGAGATGAATCGATCAGGCCGTAATGAACACCTGGGTGGACCTCATTTCTGTGGAGAATAAGTGAGCGAGAGAGAGATAGGTTTGGACTTAAATCCAAATATATTCAGAGTACCTGCATAAAGAGTGACTAAAGAACCACATTTGCATTTCTTGAAGGAAATAACGGTGCTTGCAAGGCATCAAGCATTAGCAGCTAAAGACATGCAGGTCAAAGGCCACGGATCCAAAGATCAATGCCAGCGCTGAACGCTCTATCAGTGTAAGTCCAAGATATTTTAAAACTCTAATTTTAGTAGGTTACAAAAACCAAAAATACATAATGCATGAGTCTGAAGTTCTCTACACAACACCTCCTGGAGATTAGTGTTAAGTTGATGAAGAAATGTGAGTGATTTCAATACAAGTTTTTCCTAGCAAGCACTGTATTAATAATAGAAAATGTGCTATTAGCAGCAAATTAATACAGACTTGAACTTCAGGAAAATGTTTCAGATGAAATAGGTGAATATAAATTAGGTAATGTCAGACTTGTGTTCCCGTTTTGTTGTTTTCATTCCCATGTGTTCCTTGTTTTCCCTCTTGTATCATTATGCCCTTATTTGGTCTTTCCTGTTTCCTGTTCCAATTATGTTTTTTTTGTTCCCAGGTGTGTGCGATTAGTTTCCTTGTGTATTTAAGCCCTGTGTTTCCCGAGTCCTGCACGCTGTCTAAACATCGATTCCCATGTCCTACGTGTGTTCCCCAGAAGTCAATAAAGACTGTTATTCCTGATTCTCCTGTATTCTCCTCATTCCTTGCTCCTCATTCCTCACTGTAGGACAGTAACATTATAAATCTGTAAATATCAGTTTATAAAAATGTATTGATCCCAAGCTTTTAAATGGTATTTACAGTACACATACACACTATTACATTTTTATTGGATTTAGTGGAACGAGTGACCAAATTTGCCTAATAATGTAAACTTTCCCAAAAATAACAATTTGTTTGCAATGTTTTTGCAAACCTTGACAGGGCACATGAGGGACAGATAGCCAAAGAACTATTCAGAAGAAAGATAAACCTTTGAACATTGTATTTTAGCCATCCCAAGAGAAAATACAAGCAGATCCATGATGCAGTGTCTGTCCAAGGACAAGAATAGCGAGCATGCAGCAGAAATAAGCCCTGTAGCATCAGCAGCACAGAAAGAGTGCCAGAGAGTCAGTCTGCGGCCCAACACATCAGCTAATTCACAGACACACCTGGTGAGCGCACAGTCGCTGAACATTGATTCTGACTCCACCTAGTCATACAAGGTGTAAAAATCTGCTACACAGTCAAAATGAAATTAAAAACCAGCCTACTGCGCTGTCAGATTAAAATACTATAAAAGGCAGTGCGTTGTGGCTGACCAGAGATTCCTGCAGGGTAAAGGCTGTTGCTGCACTGTGGATCTCTGAAATGAGAGAGCTCTATTGTAAGACATCTGACATCTCACTGGGACTAACCTGGTTAAGTAATGGTTTATTTAAAGGTAAAAAGTGTGTTAGATAAAATCCTGACGATTAGTGTTGGACACTCAGAGGGTCGCAAGGTCAAATCCCAGTTGGAATTGACACTGAGTTATACCTCAGAGCGATGACAGGAAAATGGTATATAGAGCAAGAAATTATCCACCTTTCATGTACTCTAGGGCTGGGCGGTATGACGGTATATTGTAACTGCAAAATAAAGAGTCTATATGCTATATTGTGTTTTTCCTGGTATGCAATTATATCTGTATAACACAGTACTGCTTAAACGTTATACACCTGTTCAGTGCTAAGGAAGCATGCATGAATGAGAAAATAAAGAGTGGGACACACCTGGTAGAGTTAATAAGTGCAATAAGCTCTTTCCTGCTTCTTCCTTATTTCGAACTTAAATGGTAAAATATAAACACAATACCCTTCGTGTGGAGTATTCAAGTAAACACAGTCAGTTATATTAAATAAATGTAAACAGTTAGGTGAAAACCAGATGTGTTTCAGTAAATCGGATTGGTCTTAAAGGGGCAGCAGCATAATTTATTTACATATCGTAAAATAGAATTTCTCATATTGTGAAATCAGATTTTGGTCATATTGCCCACCCCTAATGTACTCTCTTTTGTATGAAATAGTATTAATTTCTGTTAAACAATATAAATTAGTGGCATAGCGAATATAAATAAATTAGAATGTCTTGGAAAAGTTCATTTCAGTAATTCAATTCAAATTGTGAAACTCATTAAATAGATTCAATGCACAAAGAATGAAGTAGTTTAAGTCTTTGGTTATTTTAATTGTGATGATTTTGGCTCACATTTAACATGAACCTACCAATTCAACAAATTAGAATAGGATGACACGCCAATCAGCTAATCAATTCAAAACACCTGCAAAGGTTTCCTGAGCCTTCATAATGGTCCCTCAGTTTGGTTCACTAGGCTACACAATCATGGGGAAGACTGCTGATCTGACAGTTGTCCAGAAGACAATCATTGACACCCTTAACAAGGAGGTTAAGCCACAAACATTCATTTCCAAAGAAGCTGGCTGTTCACAGAGTGCTGTATCCAAGTATGTTAACAGAAAGTTGAGTGGAAGGAAAAATGGAGATGGAGATCTACCATGGAGATGATCATTCATGCTTTTATTTCTTCAAGGTTAGATTACTGTAATTCTCTTTTTACTTGTTTTAACAATGTTTATCTGAACCGTCTTCAATTAGTGCAAAATGCAGCAGCCAGGCTTTTAACAGGAACCAACAGAAGGGCACACATTACTCCGATTTTATTTACTATCCACTGGCTTCCGGTAAAATTTACAATTAATTATAAAATTTTAGTTTTTAACCTTTAGAGCATTACATGGACATACCCCCCAATATATCGCAGACATGCTTACCCCTTATACTTCTTTCCATACTCTTCGTTCCTCAGGTCAAAATCTCCTGATTGTCCCTAAAACCCGCCTTAAAACTCGGGGAGACCGCTCCTTTCAAGCAGTCGCTCCCAAACTGTGGAATGCCCTGCCACTGTCTCTACGTGTGGTCGATTCTGTTGATTCTTTTAAAAAACAGCTAAATACACTTCTATTCAGTTAAGCTTTCAGTTGACTGAGCTATTATGTTTTATGATTTGTATGATGTTTCTTATTTTTAAGTTTGTTAATTTGCTATATGTAAAGCACTTTGTGATTTTATCTGTGATAGGTGCTATATAAATAAAGTTTACTTACTTACTTAATGTCATCTGCTGGTGTTGGTCCATTGTGTTTTTTGAAAACCAAAGTCACTGCACCCGTTTACAGAGGAATTTTGGACCACTTCATGCTTACTTGTGCTGACCAGCTTTTTGAAGATGCTGATTTCATTTTCCAGCAGGATTTGGCACCTACCCACACTGCCAAAAGCACCAAAAGTTGGTTAAATGACCATGGTGTTGGTGTGCTTGACTGGCCAGCAAAATCAACAGACCTGAACTCCATAGAGAATCTATGGAATATTGTCAAGAGGAAAATGAGAAACAAGAGACCAAAAAATGCTGATGAGCTGAAGGCCACTGTCAAAGAATCCTGGGCATCCATACCACCTCAGCAGTGCCACAAACTGATCACCTCCATGCCACGCTGAATTGAGGCAGCAATTAACACAATGCAGTGCAGTGAATTTATTTAATACACAAGTTTCACAATTTGAGTTGAATTACTGAAATAAATGAACTTTTCCATTACATTCTAATTTATTGAGATGCACCTATACAGTATATTACCAATATCACAGATGTAGCAGTGAAATATGGCTGGATATCGATATGGCTGTGATTTGGCCATATGGTAATGGCAGCACGCCGAGATACAGCTATATCACGTGGCTACGAGTGTGTTAACCTATTGCATTTATACAGCAGCTCAATGGCAGATGTGTGTAAATACATAAGAAACAACAATGAAGTGTCTTTAAAAGCCATTTTTCTATTTTATTCTGCCATGGATTGAAATCTCAGGTTGACAGGAAGCCATTTCAAAACAGACAGTTCAGGAGGCAAAAGGGGAGCAGTCAGTTCAGGTGGCATGACGGAACAGGGAGCTCGGGTAGCCAGGCCTTGGCATTCGGCCCAGCCTCCATGTCCAGACCCCTACTAACCCCCCACCCAAAAAAAAAAAAAAAAAAAAAAAAAAAAATATATATATATATATATATATATATATATATATATATATTGGGGAAAAAAAATAATCTTTAGAGGCTCTCTGTGGGCCTAATTCAGGAACTGTGACCCCCTTGATTTTGGCATTGTAGCCTCCTTTTGGCTGGATGTGGGAACTGGAGTCCCCCTTGGGCAGGACATGGGGACTGGAGCCCTCCTTGGGCTGGATATGGGAACCGGAGCCCTTTCTGTGCTAGACTTGGGGACTGGATTCCTTTCTGGGCTAAAATCGGGGACTGGAGTTAGCCAGTATATTAGCCAGCAAAAAAGGTACAGCCGCAGTTCTAGTATAAGGCCCCCTTAAATTAAATCATTGTCCTTGACTGGACGAATCAGTCGGAGCCCCCAAGCAATGCAAAAACAATAGTAATGTTCATATTTTAATTAGATATAGATATTTGCCGGTTAAGATTAAGCATAGCTTGACTCGTCATGATCCAAATATATAAACAAAACAAAACAAAAACAGCTGAACAGTTTGTTGTTGAAGTAAGTGTGATAAATGCGCCTGACATCTGCAGCGGATGCTGAGAAAGTCTGGCTGAACTTCTGCTGACGTTTTCTCACTGTGAATGCTGAAGAAGGGACAGAAACTTAAAGGGATAGTTTACCCAAAAATTAAAATGGAGAACTGTTTTTTTGTTTTTATTTGTTTTTATTGTACATTTTAGCCATGATTTAAATCCTTTGAAGTCACCTACATCTTGGATGCCTGGGGGTAAGCAGATAACCATCAAATTTTCATTTTTGGGTGAACTATCCATTTAACAGCAACAATACACACATAATGGTAGAAGATATACATATAATGTTATCACTTCGAAACAATATTAAACTTATAAACTAGTTTTATAAAAAAAAAAAAATATATATATATATATATATATATATATATATATATATATATATATATATATATATATATATATATATATATATATATATATATATGTTTTAGCTTCTGAGAACAAACACAGTATTGTAATCATTTTGAAAACCAAAACTTTCACCTTAACACAGTAATGAGTTTTCACAACAATATTTTTGGATTATCCTTCTTTCTCCTTTTATTATTACTACAGTATAGTCAATAGAAAACTAAACATTTGCTGAATGAAAAGCATCAGGCACTCATAAACAAGAATTAAACATTTGCCATGCATTTCTGTGACATAAACACAGTGTGCATCTGTAAATGATCAGCGTGTGCAAAAAATAAAAATAAAAATAAATAAATAAAAATATCGGGATCTAATGAGCAGAAAGGTTTTTTGTTTGAGTTAATGTGCTATGAATGTGTTTGACGGATTTGGTTCATATTTGTCCTGTGTTTCTCCCAGAAAACAATTTCTGGTCAAATTGTGTGTGCACACATACTTGCACCCTATAGGAGAGGGACAGAGAGATCTGTGAACAACATATGCACAAACAAATCCAAACACACAAACACTTAAGTATTCCACTCACTGTGATTTAGCCAAGATATGTAACAGAACCCAAACCTCAAAAATGGAGCTATAAACTGCTTTAATCATCTGGATTCAGTCAGATTTACTGAACTGGAAGTGTTTGTGGCCTATCACCATATTTAAGAGGGTCATCTGAGGCTGTTCTGAGATTCCTGTCAGAATGACGTAGTTCTGCAAAGGCCACTCCCACGATTGATTGACAACTTTGATTTTGGTGGTGTGTTAGAGAACGTGGGAGAACGTCTCCCAGAAATCCTGTATAATTCAATCAATCCATTGATGACTTTGAAACTCCTGAAGTGTTTTCACTTTTGTGTGCCGTATGCATCAGACGTTCAGCCACCGGTCCATGGGTGTGACATCTGAGACTGAGACCACTGACTCCCTATATATGAGCAAATGAAGACGCAGAGGTTTAACGTTACTTTCGCTTTGAAGTGAATGCGTTTTGGATTATCCGTCATCCAGCTTCACCTACAGAAGATGCTAGTATAGGTTGTTGTTTTTTTTTTAATGAATCTTTGCAAATCGCCTTTTTTTGATAATGTACTAGTTACCCAGTTTCGCAGCTGAAGTTTACAGTCTGTGAAATTTTAAGTATGTTATAGCCTTTTATTAAGACCCTAAAGAATCATATCAACTTGTGCAAAATGGGCATCCGATGACCCCTTTAAACGTTATATCAATTTCAAAAAAGTGGTTTTATTGTTATCTAAAACAAATTATTGTTAATTAAAACAAAGACGTAAACAATATTTTTCCATTATCAATACATTCATCCATCTATCTGTCTTAAACTGCTTGTTCTCTGTAGGGTCGCAAGGATGCTGGACATTTCAATATCTGAATTAAAAATATGTTACTTGGTTTACTGGTAATATACACCTTTTTTTCAGTGTATATCTCAATATTTGTGTATTTATTTTGAAAGGTTTTTATTGGATTTCTAAAAGCTTTTTATGCTTTTTTGTCTTAAAGTATACTGCACAAACAAAAATTCAGTAAATTACACTATTCACAAAACAATTCAGTTACTGTACAGCATTGTCTGATGTGCTTTCTTGTTTGCTAAGTAAAAAATATTTATATTAAAGTTAAATCACCTCTTGCATCCACCAAATATATGTATATATATGTATATATATATATATATATATATATATATATATATATATATATATATATATATATATATATGTATGTATATATATATATATATATATATATATATATATATATATATATATATATTAAACTAATAAACACTATTTTTTTTATTTTTTCTAATAAGACTAAAGTACTGTATGTTCACAAGCTAAAACAAAAAATGCTTTAGAAATCTAATTTTTAAAGAATATATAAACAGTGCACACAAGCAAATACGGCATTGCTGATCCAGAAACATCCCACTTCACAGGCATTGTGTTCAAACACCGAAAACCATGCCATTTTATGTAAAATGCATACAAATATACAAACATCCCATACACACACACACACATATACGCACACACACAAACACATAATTTCTTTAAACAGCATCCGTTCTGCGATGGTAATTGAGCAAATTCCAACTGTTCTGTTTTTTTCTGTAAGTGTGACATCAACAGGAACTACATTTTCACACATGCATACAAACAAAGAGAGAATAAACAAGTAACAACAGGGGAATAGAGAAAAGAGAATGTGAGAGAATAAAAACTGGAAGTCTTGCCTCTGTATGAAAGAATAAAACAAACTCCAACCTCCTCTGACAGCTTTCCACAACGATTACACAACAAACAAAGGAGATGCAAGACTTGTCTCTCTATTTAAACCTAATCCACTCATGCACTACTCTTACACACATATACACAGCCCATATCCCTCCGTAAGATGTAATGTATAAAGGCCTGCCTCAGACTGTTAGCCTGACCAAAGTGGAGATTGTGGAAAACAGCAGTTCTGTGTGAGATATATCAATGTAGGGTTACTGCTGAACTGCTGTAGTAACTCACAATCTGTTGCATGCACTTAAATCATTTTATGCATAACATTTGCATAGGAAAGAGAATGCACATATACTGTCAGAAAACAAACACTCCTTCACACACACACACACACACACACACACACACACACACACACACACACACACACACACACACACACACACAAGACGCTTCAGACAGATTCATGCCGCACAGAACAGGGCAGGAGAAATATACTAACCTCATAAACAAACATTAATTACACTTACGTTTATCAGTACATTTACACTTGCCAGATGCTAACATACAAAGCAACTAACAGTGCATTCAAAGTACATTTTATCACAAAGGGCATTAAACCCACGACTTTGGTGTCACTACTACCAGCTGAGTTGCAGCAACATTTACATTTATGCATTTAGCAGGCACTACATTTATTGTGACTTACAGGGCATTCCAGGGACAGTTCATTTTGTGTGTGTGTCTATGAGTGCGTTCTCTGTGAACAGCACCTAGGACCTCGCTGCTGTTAGCATCATGCTCACTATATTTAGCATATATTCCTAAAAATTTGGTTGCAAATGTAATGTCTTTAACAGGATGATGTAAATGCATTTTAAATTTGGTAATTATGAAAATCTCTCTTATTATCTTGTGTATTATCTTTTATTTGTTATTGTATTTTAATAAATTAATCATTTTATTCACTTAGGATAAATACATTTTTTAAAAATTAAATTAAAAAAAGGATATTATTTTTTACTTTTTATTCATCCAAACATTCTGCAAAAATAAAAAAGGAAATACCATGTTTAAAAATAAAATGAATGAATGAATGAATGAATGAATGAATGAATGAATGAATTAATTAATTAAATCAATGGAAAGCATTAAGCATCACAACTGTTTTCAACACTGATATTAACAATAAATGTTTCTTGGACACCAAAGCAGCATATTAGAAATTATGACTTCTGAAGAATCATGGGACACTTGAAGACTGCAGTAATAACTGCTAAAAAATCAGCTTTGCTATTACAGGGATAAATTACATTTTAAAATATACTAAAATAATAATAATAAAAAGTAATAATATTTCACAAAATTACTGTTTTAATGTATTTTTAATCCAAATAAAATCAGCATACGAGACTTTATTCGAAAACATAAAAAAATGCACTAACCCCCAGCTTTTGAATGCATATACACAAACAACAAATAAATAAATACAGTATAAATAAATAATAAATATAGTAATAGTATTTTACGTAATTACATGGTAAAAAAAAAACAAAAAACAAAAAAAATTCATGCTGAATATATATTCCTCTCAGGTCTGGTATATTTTTTGCAGGACAATCTATTTGTTGGGAACCATATCCTTTTCTTGGGCCATATAGTGTATTTTCACTTAGCTTTAGTACACACACACATTCATAGAGAACGAGAAGTTCTGCTGTGACATACAGACCAATCTGAGTTCTATTGATGTTTAGCAGATCGAATGATTCAGAATAAATAAATCAACGCAAGAGTCTCTTATTGCATGCATCGTGTTTTACAAATTTTCAGATAGTAGTAACACACATATACAGATGAATACATTCATGTCTATCTTATTCCCACAATATCATTTTGACTCCACCAATCAACAAAACATAGCCCTCTGTGCATGCTTACTGTAGCCTGAAGTGGATTTTTAAAGTAAATTAATTTTCCCACATGTCAGATAGAATTTTGCACTGAGCCAAAGCAAACGCATGAGTTATTGCCTCATGCTTGCCAAACACAAAACAACACGTAGAATGAATGCTAGAAGCCATTTTTGTGAGTGAGATCTCTGCAGGCCAATCAGGGATGACTGTATCAGTGAAGCCTCATGGGTAATGACTGCTGGGGTACTTCCACTTACCCTGCCATTTATTCACCCTCCTTTTATTTCCCGTCCCTCTGACCTCACACCAAAACCTTTGGAGGGTTTGTAATGCTGGAAAGCATGAGAGCGACTGAGAGAGAGAACGAGGGTGTGAATAAACGAGTGGAGCACCTCATATTGCTCATTAGTGGTTAGCCAGAAGTAAGTTGCTGTGTCAGGTCAGGACAGGACTGTCTCATTAGGGATACAGAAACACAGCCAGGCCAATGACTGAGAGAGAGCGAAAGAGAAAGAGAGCAAGGACAAACAATTTAAACCTCCCAGAGGGTGAGAGAGAGAGAGAGGTAACAAGGACAAAGAATTTAAACCTCCCAAAGGGAGAGAGAGAAAGAGAGAGAGACCCTTCACCTTTGTAATTATTATGCCAATAAACAAGTTTTCATTTAGGAGAGACACAAGTGTGTTATGATTTTGGTGCTGCATATTCACTTGGGTTATTATTTGTGTATTGCATCATACCACAAAATCATTTTCTAAGTAGTTTAAAATTCTGTATATGTGTGTTTGCAAACGTACATAATTATCTAAAAGTCTGAGACCACTAGTGGGAGGAAAAGAAGAGAGTCAATAAAATTAGATATTTATAAATTACTAAAAATATAATTTAGCATTTAATATTAAAATAAACAACACCACCAATAACAGTAAAAACAAAAGCAATAATAATAATAAAAAAAAAACTTTATCTTTGTTATTTTTTTATTATTTATTATGTATTTTTTAATAGCCTTTTTACTTTACAATTCTGTTTTTATTATTATTATTATTATTATTATTATTATTATTATTATTATTATTATTATTATTATTAACAGGATTGTTATTAATAAAGATCAATATTTCTAAATTATTCAAAATATAATTTAATATTTAATATCAAATAAACAACAACAACAACAACAATAATGCATTATTTATTAATTTAATTATTTATTATAATTATAATTATTATTATTATTTTAATAACTATTCTCTTTACAACTCTGTTTATGTGTGTTTCCCCTATATGTTTGCAGATGTAAATCATGGTCCAAAAGTCTGAGACCACTGGTGGAAAAGGGAAAAAAAGACCTAAAACCATGTCATATATTTATTAACTGTATGAACTATATTATTGTTGTTGTTGTTCCATGATAATCGACCCTTTTGGATGGGTAAACTTCTATGTTGGTGAACAAACTAAAACAAATGTGATTTCTGCTATTCCATTTTGCACCAATAGGGAAAATAAATAAATAAATAAATAAATAAAAAATACACAAATACACCAGAATAAGAAAAAACAAAATATTGAGAGACTTTTGAACTTTTGAACCCCTCTCTATATCCAGCTGGCGACAGTCTCATTACGTGTTACAATATTCCTGCCACCCAAAGTGACGGCGGGCCACTGATCCGATTTATGGAACTTAATTTGCCGACTGAGGTCAACCTTGTTAGGGGGACTGATTTGACCGTCGCACCAGAAGGACAGGAGTCCTCCTGATAGGCCAGATGCTCTGTGTCCCCTCACAACATCTCAATAAACCAAACCCTAAGCCCTTTATCTTCACCTCAAAACATTTATACTGACCGGTGCCCCTCAGAACAGGATACCAGTTCATGATTCTTAAACAAATGCAAAACACAGATAAGCACCCAAAACAAACACCCACCCAGGAATGTTCTGGGGTTAAATACAGGTTAAGCTCTAATGCATCTGTGGCATCTTACGTGCAAAGAATTTACAATAATTTACAGTGGAAGGCTATGGGTAAGTAATGGCATTATGAAGCATTATAATGCAGCTTTTGGTAAAACCCTTATTGATAATTTCATCCAAAATGTGAGTAAAGAATGTATTTATTCGAGTTAGCCACCAATTCACCAATAGGTAAAA
This sequence comes from Carassius gibelio, assembly GCF_023724105.1. Classification (NCBI taxonomy): domain Eukaryota; kingdom Metazoa; phylum Chordata; class Actinopteri; order Cypriniformes; family Cyprinidae; genus Carassius; species Carassius gibelio. The sequence goes on from NC_068396.1 coordinate 9,432,332, forward strand.
TAGTTATGAATAGCAATGAGATTGTTATGAAATACTAGCTATAGCACTGTAGGTAGCCTAACTTTTGGCAAATATTGCCCATTGTCAATTTAACCCCTTTTTCTAAGCATAGTATGGTAATCAGCATCCACAGGTGGCTAAATGCTAATTGTTTTGTGGACATCTGCACATCAGTCTTCATGTGCATTTTTATGTAAAATTCAGAAGGGAAAACACAAAAAAATCTGGAGCACTAATTGATTTTCACACACTATTCAGATTCAAGGACTCTTATGTTCAGCAGTAATTAACTAATAATGTAGCTGACAGAATTTACCACAAAGCATTTCTGAATGTATCAAAAGGCTGCTGTGTTAAACTAATCTCAAAAGTGTCATAAATATTAGAGTCTGAAAGATCTGAATTACATTGCGCTGTGACTACAGATTCATTTAGAATCTTGGTGGGATGATTAGGTGATTAATTCATTCATTAATCGATGACCTTCATACAAGTAGGCTCATTAGTTATTGCTTATTAAAAACCCTATTCAGTCTAAAAGGTGAAAGATGGATTCTCTCTCCAAGCAAAGCACACTGAAAGAGTGAAAAACTGAGTACATGTAGGTCTTGCCCCGCCGGTCTCACCCTCCCTCTAGGTGAAAGCAAACAAAATGTCTCATGCCAGCTCTATTAATCTCTGGGATGACTTCCATTTAGAAGGGTTAAGGCAAACTGGCTGCTGCATGAGAACTGGCCTTGCTTGTGCAGTCTGTTCTGTAATAGCTCTCAGATTGATAGATATGATTTAGCATATGATGTGTAGGTGGCCTATTTGCTGGGGCTTTAGGTCAATACTAAAAACCACACATAAGCAAAGAACATGGGCAATTATGGCACCACCGAAAGCCGGTAAGAACTGCTGGAGGCAGGGAGTGTTGCTTCTCTTAAATTAATAATGTGAAATTGGTTGTCAGGTAACTTAATAACAGCCCTGAATGCTTTATTGAAACAACTGTGAGCCAAAGTCGAAAAACTTGGCAGAAGGTCAGAGACGTTTACGATTATGGAGTTACATTAGGAAGAATAATTAGTACAATTTTGTTTCAACCGGGGGAAGGAAATATGTTAAGATTATAAAAGGCAATGTAAAGGAGCCCTCACAGCTCATTAACCACGCTAAAAAAAGGCCTGTAGGAGAGGAGACTAGAGTTCTGGGATAAAACAAGCCTTTGAACTTTGAGTAATAGATATATCACATTTCAACTTAAATGTAACAGAAGGTCGAACAGATAAATCTACAAATGTATCCAGTCTGTAATTTACATGCTAATTACAAACACCATATATAAATACTATCTGTTTTCCAACATTCCATTTATGAATGAGTCATAAAAATGAAAATTGAATTTCTGAAATAACATTTGAAGTTAAATTTTAAATGATACTGTATGAAAATAGAAGACACACACGCATGCAAGCACAATTTCCAAAAACTCCAGCATCAGTGAGGTGTGGCATGGAAGAGATCAGCCTGTAGCATTGCCGAGGCACTAGTGTGAGCCTTCAGCTCATCTGTATTGTTTGATCAACTGTTTCTCATATTTCTCTTGAAAATATCCCATAGAATCCATATGGGATTCAGGTCAGGCATGTTGGCTGGCCAATCAAGCACAGTAATAGCATGGTCAACATATCACTTGGAAGTGGTTTTGGCACTGTGGGCAGCTGCTAAAGTCCTGCTGGAAAAGGAAATCAGCATCTCCACAAATCTTGTCAGCAGATGAAAACATAAAGTTCTCCTGGTAGATAGCTGCATTGACTTTGGACTTGATAAAACACAACGGACCAACACCAGCAGACATCACAGCATCCCAAATCATCAATGACTTTTGAAACTTTACACTCAACTTCAAGCAGCTCGGATTCTTTGTCTCTACAGTCTTCCTCCAGAATCCAGACCTTGATTTTCAAACGAAGTGCAAAATTTACTTTTATCTGAAAAGAGGCCTTTGGACCACTGAGCAACAGTCCAGTTTTTTTTTCTCCTTACACCAGGTAAGGTGCTTCTGATGTTGTTTCTGTTTCAGAAGTGGCTTGGTAGCCCTTTTTCTGAAGATGTCTGAGTGCTGTGACTCTTGATGCTTCAGTCCACTCAGCATAAAGCTCTCCCAAGTGTTTGAATTAACATTGTTTGACAGTATTCTCAAGCTTGAGGTCATTCCTGTTGCTTGTGCACCTTTCCTACCCAATTTCTTTCTTCCAGTCAACGTTGCATTTAATATGCTTTGATAAAGCACTCAGTGAACAGCCACTTATATTATTCACCCTCTTTGTGGAGGGTGTCAATGATTGTCTACGGGACCATTGCCAAGTCAGTAGTCTTCCCCATTATCGTGGTTTCAAAGAACGAGAGATATCCATAGTTTACATTGTAGGGATGCCGTTTTCGCCCACAGGACTCCCGCATACAGGATGTTTTTCCCTTTTCACACCATTCTTTGTAAACCCTAGAAATAGTTGTGCTTGAAAATCCCAGTAACTGAGCAGACTGTGAAATACTCAGACCGGCCCGTCTGGCACCAACAACCATGCCACGCTCAAAATTGCTTAAATCACCTTTCTTTCCCATTCTGACATTCAGTTTGGAGTTCAGGAGATTGTCTTGACCAGGACCACATCCCTAAATGCTTGAAGCAACTGCCATGTGATTGGTTGATTTTACTTTACATGTAATGAATCTAGAATATATGAAATTAAAAAAAAAAAAAAAAAAAAAAAAAAAAAAACACGACCTATTAGGTGGTTTGTGCAAGCACCTTATTATTACCTATATTTACATTTTTAAATTTAGTGCCCTCTAGCTGGCATAAAAATAATGACAGTATTGAGTTGCATCTGTTGTCATGAAATTATGTATAACTGTCATCACTAATCAAAATGTGTGTTTATTTAAATGCAATGTGTGGACTTTTTACACCTATCTCATTGTAATTTGTACATATTTTACTAGGTGGCTAATCCATTGGAATGACTACACCTAACCCCGCCCCTAAACTCACCCCTCACAGAAATCATGCTAAATTGTAATTTATAGAGCATATACATTTTATGAGCACGTGCATTCTCTGGGATCGAACCCATGATCGCGTGATAACATATTGGCATATGCCAAAATGCTCTACCAATTGAGCTACACAAAACCCGAATTATAGCGCAAATAAAGAGTACACAACATTAATATAAAAAGGTCCTGTTGCCGATAGGGTGATATTGTAATATATGCTCTAATGCATCATATTTCAGGGATCTTGACAAACAACCTACTGTATACGGGCACACTGGCTGGAGGACAGGTTGTAAATTGTCACTTTTTGAAATAAATTACAAAAAAGTGAATATATATATATATATATATATATATATATATATATATATATATATATATATATTGTATATTGTCTATATATCTACTGTATATTACAAAATATTTAGATTTTGATTAAATGCTGTTCTTTTTAACTTTTAATTCAATAAAGGAATCCTGAAAAAAGTATCACAGATTCCAATAAATAAATAAATGAATAAAATATAAACATCACAGTGATATTGATACATGATAATAAATAAATAATATTTTACAACAGTACTGTTTTTTTTTCTTCTGTATTTTTGATCAAATAAATGCAGCCTTGATCAGCGTAAGAATCTTAAACATATATTTCTATTCATGTGCACTCATTTTTTGCCTTATTTTACATTGACTTTGAACATTGCTCATCAGTTTAGTCAGTTAGTCATAATGGATCAGTTTAAGTTACTGATTAACTTGGAGTACTTTAATAAATCAAATGCAAATTGAATGTATCATCTGGACAGCACTGTCTGAGCATACTGTATGTAGCGAGGGCTCCGTGTTGTCGAGATTACTCATCCCTCTGCTCAGTGAGGTCACCAAGGCTGATCCTGGTGCTGTAAAGCCTGTTGTCCTGAGATGGACCTTTGAGGCAGACCATGGGAGAGGTAAGCAGTCTGATCAGACCATATGCACCACCAAGGTTGCTGGGTTACCAATAAGAAAACCCAGAACACGTACGGCACACTGCAGGCCAAAAGCAGATAATGGACAAGAACATTGTGTAATAGGCCCAGGTGATTTACAGTTCAATTTACCGGCACAGACAACTTTTGTAGAAAGAAAACTTTGGAGGGGATCTTAGACAAAAGCATTAAGGCACTCAACCCGCACACATATTCAGACGTCTGAATAGCAAATTGTATATGTGCTGTGGGCTTTATTGCACAGCAAAGTTAACGTTTCAAAAACTGACATGACAAAAAGAGTTCCAACATCAGTAGAACAGGAGCAAGGCAGGTACGCTGAGCATGATGATAATGATAATGATTAGATATAATGGCAGATAACAGCGGAACAGAAAGTGGATAATGCACCAATCCGTCGTGTGCACACATGAGAAACTGAGATAAAAGCCTTTCCATTTAGACGTCCTAAATCCTGGGCTTCAAAGCCACAAAGAGACCATGTTCATCTCAACTACAGTTCTAATGTACCACGATTGATAGAGATAACTCTTGACACCACAACAGAATAGACTAATAATAGAAAAAAAGAAGAAAAAAAATCAGTCTATTTCTCTTCTTTTCTAGTAAAGAACAGTGTTATTTTTGTACCACTGAGACATTACTATACTATTTACTTTTTATAAGTTCTTATTTTCTCTATTTATTTTCAATTTAATTTACATTTTTAGTTATGATCCCACTTTATATTAGGTGGCCTTCTGTACTTACATTTACATGAATAAATTCAATGCACTTATTGTGTACATGCATTAACATTGAAAAAAATGCACAAAAAATTCATTGAAAAAGATGCACAAAAATTATGTAATTTAACTGTTGACTCATCCTTTAAATTTCAACCCACCCTTAAACCTACACATACCACCACACCTGTCCCTAACATTATCTGTATCCCACCTCAATAGGAGAAAAGTGTTTTGCAATTCTTTATGAACACAATAAGTAAATTATGCTTATTTTTTATTTTTTATGCAAGTACATAGTAGTTAAGGCCACCTAATATAACATGGGACCATAAACAAAACTAAAACTGAAATGAAAATTCATTTTATAGTGATATTTAGTAGATCTAGTTAAACTCTACATTACAGTAATTATTAATATTTGTTAATGTTAATAACAACACAACTGTTCACTGTTCATGTAAGATAAAGTCTATTACATAAAATTAACAAAATACAACTTTTGATTTCAATAATGTATTTGTAAATATTGGAATTAACATTAACCAAATTTTCAAATCCTTTAGAAGTATTTATAATTGTTTACGTTTTAGACTGAATATTAACAAATGCAACCTTATGGTAAATTTTTACTTATTTTTAATTTTTTTAAGCATGAATCTCACAAAGAACAGCATTTGTCAATAGGACCCATTTGAATATTTTGACCAGAAAATACTAAATTGTGAAAACGGGGGTCCTGGAACTCTGGATCAAGACTTTGTTTAAATTTTGGAATTTTGCATTCATTAATTCTTGCCAAAAGTAATATTTGGAATGTTTTAGATATTCATGTTCCCTGACCCGCATCACTAAAGCGTATCACCAGCTGCTACCATACACTTTGCCAAACAGCATTTACTGAGAACAGACAGCACAACATTTGTTAGGAGCCACTCACACACAACATCTTCATGTGTTCAAAGACAGCTGGGGTATCATGATATGTAAAGCATACAGGAGTATTTCTAAAACAAAACAAAATAAACCATTATGTATGATGTCTAAATCCACTTTGTAATGCCTTTTTTAAAGATTTACTTGCCTACCACAATGTGTTTTTTTCTTAGCAAATGCTGAAAATTGTCATAGAGGGATAATCCACCAAAAAATTCCAAACCTTTACACACTCCTTTAATTTATGGAACACAAAAGAAGATATTTTGGAGAATGTTGGTAACTAAACCGTTTTGGTTCCTATTAACTTCAACCTCTATGAACAAAAAATGCTGTTGGAGTCAATGAAAAATTAATCTGCATCATCATTCCAAAAAAAATGTCTTCTTTTGTGTTTAGCAGAAGAAAGAAATGCATACAAAGTTGGAATGACATGGTGGTGAGTAAATAATGAATTATATATATATTTTTTTTTTGTGTGTACTAGCCCTTTAATTACAACTCTATAAATTTACTAGCATCATGAAATGTTATTTATATGCTTTATTTCATCTAATTTAAATGTAGTCTTTTTAGTTTACTATATTTGTACATATTTCAGAATTTTATTTTTGTGTTATACTGGTGATATGGTTCTTACATTGTGTTAGAGAACACTGTAAATCTATTGATTTCAATGGTGGATGATTCGTCAAAAAGACATGAAGAACCAAAATCTTAACTTTTACTCCAGTGCACTTCTATTGACCAGTGAGAATTTCATCGCTTTCAGAAAACTCATTATCTGTTTTCCTTGTTTTCAAACTGATCCAGCTTTTTCTGTACCCTTAAAATGAACCCTGTGCATTCCTATCTGTCAAACGCTCTGTTGGAGCTTCCTTAATGTGTAGGAGCCCACTGTATTATTATTATTTTTTATGTTATATATACTTCTTTATATTACTTCAATCCATATCACTTAGATGACAATTCTGAGACCTTTAACTCTATTTCGGAGTGAGAAAGGTGGTTGACGGAGGTGCATTTCCCCCATGTTTCAAAGTACACACACGATGGCTTGAGCGTAGCTTCAGAACATTGAATATCAATAGCTATAAACTGAAGGGCTCTTTATGAGAACACTGACAACACACACTCACAAACCTCACACGCGCACACAAAAAAAGGACTTTGTACATGTCACACTGTAATGACAGTTTTCGAACAAATTAAAACATTTACTTCTATACAACTCTTCTGTTCTGTTACTATGAATCTCAACCCCTGGGCCCTCTGGAAGGAAACCCGTATTTCTGTCATGTTGCTAGCAATTTTCAAAAGAACAAGGCGAGGGGAGTGATGGGATGGAGAGAGAGAGAAACAGAGAGGGAGGTTAAAGGAATCTGTGGAAGCTGCCAGGTTGGAAATTGGCGGAGTGGTTTTATTCAGTGAGAGAACAGAACATTTCACCTCTGCATAGCCAATCACTTTATAGAGAGATATGCTGCTTTTAAGAGAAATGTCAGATTGCTTTCCAGCTGTCCTCTCTCGTTCTCTCCCATTTCTTCTACTGCTGCTGTAAAGTATCTCTCCAAATATTCTTTCCACCACTTCAATCTACGGTCTCTTTTTCGATATGGGGTGTATTTCTCTCAACAAGGCCCTCTCTCCGCACAACATTATCCTCTGTTCTCCCTATAACTATTTGCCTATTTTATGTTTTAGCTTGTCTTTTGTGTGTGTGTGTTTGTCAAACAACAACATTTGACAGCTGGTGATTAATTTGTGAAATAATGCACAAAATCATGTATCAAATAAGCAGTTTCCAACCAGGCATGTGAAATAAGCTCAGTATAAAGCTATACTCTCTCTCTCTCTCTCTCTCTCTCTCTCTCTATATATATATATATATATATATATATATATATTAGTGCTGGGCAATGATTAAGCAAAATATTTTATCATGATTAATTGCAGACAATCATACGATTAATTGCAATTAAATGCATTGTTGAAAACAAAACTAATAATGCATTCAAAGTAGTGGATTGTGCACCTTTTTTCATTTAAAAGTAGGCCTACTGCTATATGAACAAAAGTGCAATAACATTTGGTTCGCAAAAACAAAAGGTGCTTTTTTACAGCAGTAGGCCATATTCCATTTTCATTGTAGCAGTTAAAATATTTCTTGTAAATCTTAACTTATAACATTAATGAAGTTAAATTAAATATAAAACAAGCCGTATGTCACTGCCAGGACATTTTAATAGAAAATATTTGACCGTTTATTGTTGAAAAACTAGTCATGCTCAGAGTCTGGAGCCTCGATCATAACATTATAATAGGCATCTTCCTATTAGAGATCTGCACGATCACGGGACCCAACGCAGCAGAGTGCGGTGCGGGACAACACTACATGTGCAGTTATAGACTCCTGTGTGTGGGATGCGGGAGAATATTTAGGGTGTGCTCACACTAGCCAATCGTAAGCCCCAAAGCCCGGTTCGTTTTATTAGTGTGATCGTTCCGTGTAGCAGTCCCTGGCTCCGCTGGAAGAGGTGGGCAAGAGCACCGTTCAGTTGTATATAGATCAGTGAGCGTGAGCGCTAACCGCACCAGAGTGCAGATCTTCTGATACCTGCTGCGTGATTGTGTGAATATTTCTGAGCAGCAAAAGCGATAGACCTGTAAAGCAATATATTGTGAGAGTGATGTGTGTTACCGCGTCCCATACGACTCAAAAGAACAAACCATAAAGTTCACAAAACAATGCACTCCACTTTGCTGAGCATGCGCTTCTCTGCTGTCTCCACATGCTATCAGAAACTTCCTATTTTCAACTTATGAAGTCATGATTGTGAGCTCGTTGCCCTCTTTTCTGTTAACGCATTGCCCACACCCCCAGACCTGCATGTCAGCTTACATTTCATACAGTTAACTGTTGACAAATACGATGGAGGGCAACAACCCAATAAATGCAGTTATACCCTAAAATTCAAGATATTGAGATATTGGGATATTGGCCCTGCATTACTACTGCGAAAACCGTCATGGTTTGTAATCCCATACACAAGGTGAGTAGGCTACTATGGGTAATCTTCTCAATTCAACCCGTGTGTTATTATTATGAAAGAGGACAGCAAATCAGGGCTTTTGTCTTGTATTCTCAGTGTTTTTGGACTGTTGTTCTGTCCCTGTAATGTATCAATAATCATCTAGCTGTATGCTAGCTCAGTCCTCTTGTCCTCATTATTGGATCTCTATCACCTTCCGTCACCACTGTGACCTTTTCCACTGCAAGTCACTGCATTTATATGCTCCCCATTTCCTGTTTACTCTGCAGGTATACCTGGATACGCATAGACAAGATGGACTGATAGAGTAAGTGCTAAGAGAGGGACATAAACAATCAAATAAACACATAAGAACTGTGGTATTACAAAAATGTAGCTAAATAATTTCTTTTAGATAAATAATCTGTGATTGCTCACCTCAAAATAAAAAAATAAATAAATAAATACATGTCTTGCAGTTAAATTTGTTGCGGTCGTTTATATAATATAAATTATATAATATGAAGAAAAACAACAATGAATATGAACTGTTTAAGCAATACTTCAATATGTAAACCGGTTTGTAAACAGATTAGTGCTCTGTGATTGGCTTGGTCTCTGAGCTCTGATTGGACAACAGCTGGCAGACTGATCCGTTGCTTTCAGAGACGGCATAGAGACGCCCCTCAGGAGAGCAGATTAGAGTCGCTTTAAGCAGCACAGTTTAACTACTGTACCACATTCAGTGTGTGTGCATGGATAAAAATGATCATGCGTTAAATATGCATGTATAGTTTTTGTCAACAATGCGAAACAAGAAACTTTATGAACTTTGTGAATAGCAGCCAAAACCTGGAAACAATCTAAAACACATCTGTATGAAAAACTATAAATCTTACAGAAGAGAAAGTTCATGCTAGGATAAAAAGCATAATATAGCCATGCTTTAATATAGCGAGAGAGCGAGAGAGAGAGAGGAAGTAATCATATTTCAGATATATTCAACTCGGTGCTGACTGTTATGCTTTGTTATAATTCCATTTGCCAATATTGTATAGATATCTTGTGGTAATAAAACAAAAGTGAACTGCATTACAGAATACAAGTTAGCCGAATGTGCAGGACCAGAGTGAAATCACTCATCTCTTCTTAAAATGGAAACTTAGAAATGACCAAATATTTAAATAAGCAAATATATGAATGTTCATTTCACTATAGATAGACATAAAAAATAGCTAAAAAATGACCAGAAACCCACATCTGAAATCACTGAATTTTTCTAAAAAAAAAAAAAAAAAAAAAAAAAAAATATTAATTAATATATATATATATATATATATATATATACACACAATTTATTTATTCACAGAAACCCACATCTGAAATCACAAATTTCTTCTTAAAAGCAAAGCCAAAAAATTACCAGATATGAAATATGATTAATGTTTATTAAAAAAATGACACTAAATTAAATTACACTCAGAAATTGCTAGTAAATATACCAAATAGTAATAAAAAGAAACAAGTAACACTAAATTAAATGTGAAACAGTATTTTTTTTGTAAAGCGTATTCCAATAATCTTCCAATAATCAGAAATTACATTTAGATTCATATTCCATATTTCTTTATAGTGTATAAATATTAAATATTATTAATAATACATGCATTTTTATTATTAATTTCCTACCCTGGTGTAAACACATTATACTTGGAACAACTGTCAACTTTTGGGACCGGTTCCTATAAAATATTATCCGCCAGTCACCATGGTGACAAAATAAAAGGTTCCTTTATAATGAATCAGATTGTAGACTCTTGCTCGTGCTAAAACATAGAGCTTGTCACAGAAAACGTGGCAGCAAATCAACTCTATGTCAACAGATAACAAGCTCAAACAGCCAAGAACACAACTGTCAGTTGTATTAAATATAACCAGAGGCAATAACAGCAATGAAGGTGCCTGACAAATTAAAGGAGACGCCAACATCAGAAAGAACCAATGCATTACTGAACATAATATATATCAAAATTAGAAACGTCTGGGGATATGTCATTAAATGACATTTATTTCTTTAGATATTTTATATGATTAAGTAGCTTTAATGTGCTGCAGAAATACGACAGGTAGTCAACTTTAAATGAATGTCTACTGTAAAAAAAAAAAAAAAAAAAAAAAAAAAAATATATATATATATATATATATATATATATATATATATATATATATATATATATATATATATATATATATATATATATATATATATATATATATATATAAAAAAAACAAAAAATTGTATTAAAATGCAGTTATAATAGGGAAAAAAAGGCTCTTTCTCTATAGACTTTCAGTATGATGCACTGAAAGATTGAGAGTTGAAATTATATTATACTATGTTGATCACTGATTAAAAATTACTACATATTTTACACAAATTTTTAAATGCAACACATATACTGTATATATTTATAGAAATAGAATAAATTAAATACTTTTGAACTAATATACTTTTGATTTATTCTGAAAGATCACATTCATTGAGACCACCAAATAAAAGTACAGTCCTGAGGGAAGTGCTGTTTGTAATAATCTATTATCCAACATAATCTTTTTTCCAGACCAAGCCCCTATTTTGTCATAAAGGTCAGGACTATTTCTCACTGCATTCTAGCTAGGGGTGCCTACGTGAGGAGCAAACAGGATGCGAATGCACTGACCATGAGGAGATATTCATTGCTGAACTATTTTTCACCCTGTAAATGCCCCAAACTCATTTGTTTGGATGGTTTAATACCAAAACATCTTCAAACACACACTGATACAGCTGCTTTGTGTTAAGATGTCTGTCAGTGTATTTGTCCTCCGAATTAAATTACACAGAAAAGATTAGGAGCGAGTTTGTACTGAAATCCAATTCATGATTACTCTAAGAAAAAAAAAATCTCTCTCTGTCCTTCTTTTCAGTATATATTTGTCTCAGTATACTATATCTGTCTCCTCTATCAACCCCCCGTCTCTATTATTTACCTCCCCCTCTCGTCTCTTTATATCCCGCCATCACTGAGGTCAACCCCCCTGTGTAGGCCCAACCATCTGTGACTAAGATCTGCAAAATTCCTGTTATTTAAGTGTGCACACGTGCTCTCTCTCTCTCTCTCTCTCTCTGTGGGTGTGAGTATAATCTTGCCAAAGCCTGTGTAAACAGGACTAATGCATTCTAAACTTTGGAGTCTGGTGTGAGCCGTAGCCTAATCCCTTATAAACCTACATTTGACAGCTTTTCCTGCTTTTTCCTGTTTAGATCTCTCCCCCTCTCTTTCTTAACGCGACATTTTAGCTCTGTTCCAGAAGCTAGTGAGCTGCCCTGCTGTGTACTGCCTACATAGGCAACATTCTAACCAAAATGGAACCTTGTAAGTGACTTTTCATAGGGTGAATCATGCAAATAACATTCCTCACAACATTCATCACTACATTACAAACTTTTACTTGAAGCAACCGTATACTAAAAGACAAATGAACAAGGCTGTGTACTTTTAATGAGGGAATGCAGAGGTTTAATGAGGCAAAGAACTGCAAAACTATGAAGCACTGCAGAAGCCTACCAAAAATGACTGAGAAACATAAAACTATGCATTTAAAATTGTTGATTATATGAGCAGAAAGATTTTTAGTTTATGGCAAAATATGCAAAGAATGGCATTTTTTCCCAGAATTTACCTCCCGATTGTTGCATTTTATAGAGTTTGGTGCTAGCATGTTGTGTTGAGTAACCTACAAAATACCGGAAGTAGCACATTGCAGAGATGAGAATCCATGAAAGCTTACAAGGCTGCATGATATATTGCATAACTACATTTCAATTAAATAAATGTATTAACATATGCACTTGAATTATTCTTGAATTACACATGTGTATAGGTTATGCAACATTACGTGCATCTTAGAGTGGCTCCATTCACAGTAAATGCTGCTCCACACAAACTGTTATCATTTACATCTCTAATTCCATCTCTGCATATTGTTGTTTTGGGTTTATTATAACATTCAACTGGGTATGTTGCATTAGATTTGTAAGTTAAATTATTTATAAACCTATGCAAACACAGGAGAATACATCAATATCTTTCTCTATATGCTAACTGCTCATCACAATTTAAAAATAAAAGCTCAAACACTCACTTTGAGTGTTTGAAGGACCACAAAACCTTAAAGGTACAGGTTGTAGGACCTGCCACTAGAGGGTGCACTACTAAAACAATAACAATCGTGTGGTTTGATGATGCTAAGAAAGAGCGTGGAATGATGGGATTTGTTGTCTTCTAATACAACAATTTGGCATACATAGCAAATGCGAGTTCAACGATTTGCGCGAGTAGATTACATACAAAGTCAATGCAAAAACCCGATCAGACTATGGATCAGATGTGTCCTCGCGCGGGTCTAGAGACACGATGCCCCGCATTCGGCGTGTATGCCCCATAATACTAATCTTGTTGATCGTTATAATAGCATACGTTTTAAGTAAAGATATGAATCAAATCAACTCACCTGTCGAGTAAAACACAAGCGAGATCGGCATCTCTTTCTAGTTGAAGTTTGTCACAAAGCTCTCTCCATCTAGAAAATGCAACACCGATTTTGATCCTCACTCTTTCTCTCCTCTTGTCCCAAACTCTTCTTGGGTCGTTTGGTTAGCCTGTACGCTTACGTTTACGGGAGCTGTCCTCGTCGACAGAACCAGCAGCATAAATATAGAGGGATAATTTTTGTTTTTTTTACATTTTTTATCTGACATAGGTTTATCTAACGTCAAAAGGAGGACCACAAAGAAAAGTAATAATGACAGATAGCTTTCATGTTTATAGCAGAAACACTGTTGTGAGTTTAATGACAAATGTTTATATTTATGGTTGTTGAATATCTATTTAATATTAAGTGTTTTTAAAGGCTTTTTAGTCTTTGCAGTTATGACCCATGTTTACTGAACAAACAGTAAAAATGCGACATGAAATCAACACGACATTTCTCTTATTTCTTCCACTTTTGCTGCTCCCACTTTTTTTCAGCACACATAAAAACTACAGCTGTCAAAGTGTGATTCATTATGCTCTTTTTGTTTACCACTAGCTCATGCTAATGATGTTTTATTCTTCTATAGAGACAGGCATCGTAGCCTACAAGTGAATAGGTGTCATCATTGTACAGCCCACTTAGCAAATGTCTTCTGGCCCAGATCCGGGCCACACAATGACTTTTCCCTCGGCCCAAGTATCGCAAAGAATGACGAATTTTAATATTTCATATTATTACCTTGTATATTACTATGATCGCAATTATTCATTTTATGACATGCTTTAATGTACACACAATCTATGCCAATAAAGTACATTAAAGTGAATAGAAGATAAGACTTAAATCACACATCACACATCATGTAACTGTGCAATAAAAAAAAACATATTGCATTGGTTTTTCTATTTATTTTTATAAAGAACAAATCAACCAATAAAGAGTGAGTGTATAAAGTATACAGTCTATAAGAGAAACGTAACAGATAGACACATGTAACTTAATCATAATAATGTAATACAGATGTGACAGAGCAGTACCACAGTAGTCCAGATGACGATGCATTGCAGTTGCAGTCCTCTCAAGCAGAATATAATAGGAGTGTGAGGAGCAGGGCATCATTGAAATTGTTAAATGCCGTAAAACTTGTTGTTAAACTTCTTAACGGCACATTTTTAAACAGTTACTATAGCTACAGAGGTAGGAGACATACCGCTAATGAATGCGGTTTGAATTTGGATCTGTTCCTCAAACCAAGCATCAAATGGATACAGGATTTAAATTAAATAAAATGATCATGAAAGTATTTTATTTTTATGCTTGTGCATGACAGCATACTAATAAAAATGATGTGCCCCCCACTCTCTGTAATAGATCAGTGTGTGTCCCATAGTAAACCAAATAAATATTAATTGATAACAGTTAAATACTCTCTCTCTCTCTCTTTCTTTTCATGTAAGGATTCTAAGATTATTTGTACCAAGAATAATAATATAAAATGTAATAAAATTATAATTAAGTGCAGTTTAATGCACTTGACTGATTTGCTTAGTTTTTAAATCATAATGTTTCATTCTTGCCATTTCAAAGACATTTTAACAATACTACACTGTAAATTATAACATATGTGATCATTTAACCATTATCATGCAATATTGTATTTATCTTGTTTATCATGGGTCACACAATATGCTGCCAGATCTTAGCCTGATCTGGGCCACAATCCTCCCACCAACAATCGGCCCTCATATTGCTTGCCGGATCCCCGCTGTGCTGTCATTGCCACACATGGCCCAGCTCTGGCTGAAAGGGTACATGCCATTGCCGACAGGAGGTCAGCTGGTCCACCTTGAGGCCACATGTGGGCCAAGTCTGTTTGCTATGTGGGAGTCTATAGATCCATGTCGCACAGTGTGATCAGCAATGATCTTATAGGTTGCTAAAATCCTGCAGTGTGTAGAAGGCTTTAAAGGTAAATATTAGTACATAAATGGTGTTATATAATATTTGTACCTTTTGAAAAGATAGCGCTTTTGTTCTGAGAGTGTTTAAGTAGAATAGTAATATATGAGTAAATGTATGGCCTTGTTCATTTAAAAAAAGAGAGAGAGAGAGAGATATCATAACAGCAGTAGCAGTGAGAAGTAAAAGTAGGTATAGTTACAAGTTCAATGGAGAATCTTGGCTGCATACACACTTGTTCATCCACCAGACACAATTACACAACTGCACACAACTCTAGCTCTCTGAGCGATCACACTCTAGAACAGACTGAAACAACACAGGGAAAAGAATAGGAAAGTATCCTACAAGAGTATACCACAAGAAACCAAGCACAGTGTGTGTGTGTGTGTGTGTGTGAGAGAGAGAGATCTCTCCTTCATGATGCCTTTGAGGTGTAAAAAAAATTGATTTGCTCCCTGGTGGAATGACCCCCATGGTCCTTCAAGATTTCTCTGTTGGACTCTCTCAGGGTGTTCTTGTAACTCTTACTGAACACACAAACACACACGCACGCACACACACACACGCACGCACACACACACACGCACACACACACACACACACACACACACACACACACTTCATTTCACTTACACTGCTTATGTGTTTTCAGCACCTTAATATGAATCTTTAAAATATTGCATTTGGATCGACTCCAGATACAATTTACTGAAGCAATAAAAACCCATTTTTTCTTCTCCTACAAGAATTTAACATCACTGTGTACTGCTTAAACTGCTGTACTCCCAGTACAAAATAAACAGGGCGCATGTGTGAGCGAGCAAAAAATGTAAGACTACAATCATTATTTTCTGATAAAACAGCACAGGCAGTAATGATTTTAATCTCTATAGCGATTGATTTAAAGCTTGTTACAGTGCTAGATCATTCAAGCCAATGAAAAGAAAGTCTGACTAACGGTTAGAAGTTCTCAAATTGACACTAAAAGCTCAAGCCCTGGAACATTTCATGGAGTCTAAAAGCTAGTAGTAATTATAAATGGAGACAAATCTTGCACTCTCTCACACATACGCAATTACAGTTGCTGGGTTCATTTTCTTTTGTCCGGAGAGGAATCTAAAGTCTTTGTTAGAAAATGTAGCAGTGCTAGTCCAGGTTTCTAGTGTGATTTAGTTTCACATAATTATTGATAACATCTATCTATCTACACACACACACACACACACACACACACACCAATAAAATGACACACAGCAAACATTATTAATATTGGTTATATTTTATTATTTAACTCTTAATATTAATTATGATATTAATATTATTTTACATTTATTTAAATAAAAATAAATAAATAATATGTTGACCTCACCAGATCATGAGCTTTGCCCACCCTGGCAACCACCCCTCTACCTATTCCCATAATATGCAGTTTTCCCCATGTCTCATTTTGTTGCAGGAGTCTGACCTGCATTCAAGAGCCATTAAAGGTGCTGTCCCTGTATGTAGGATTGACACCAAGTGGTTGACCAAGGTATTGCGGTCCAAATTCAAAATATTGGAGAGTTTTTTTTTTTTTCTTTTCTCCCGGCACTCTTCCTTAGACTTGACACACATACATAGGTTGCCAGATTGACGACACAAACCGAAACGATCGCATTTGGCGATGCATGAAATGAAATACGCTGTGTTTCCCGCCAACTGGCAAGCTGGGGTGCCAAAATACAACTGGGTAAACCGGCAGTGGGTGTGTTTCACAAACCATAACAGAGACCGACATTCCGGCCCGGAACGCACATTTTCAAAGGAGAATCACTGACTTTAGCATTGTTTATTTTCAGATAAACAAGTATGTCTGCAGACATATTATGATATTTTTACGATATATTAGAGTCAAAATCTTACATACAGTGCCTTTAACAGAAACCGAAACTACGAATATCCTTCAAACCCTTAAGAATTACAAAAACAGCAAACAACAAAACTGGAGTGAGTTTTCTTTGAGAACACCGGGTACATATTTACACTATACAAAACCATAAAATACCCAGCTCTGACAAAAACACCCACACATCAATGGTTAAGGCGAGCTTTGATCTGAATAAAAAAAAAGAAGGAAAGATGGCTGGAAATGTCCCGGCCTGTAAAAACAGAGCTTTGTGATTGATAATGTTTTGGGTCTAAAGGTGCGGGATCAGCAGTACTGGCCTGGGAACAGTAATTTTCATTAGTGTAGGACAGAAACAATAATGGAAGAATATATACACACACTCTTCCAGCAGCAGCAGTAGGAATCACTTCCACATGTGTCGTGAAACATTTTAGAGCGGTGGAGGCCAAAAGGACATACTCAGCTTGAACTGCGCACAAACAGTGAGGGTACCATCAACAGGACACGCAGACTACACAAACTTGACACATGGACAAGATAAGAGTGTCATTAGCCGGAGATTATGCGAGCGGCATACTGCAGGTGGTAAATAATGAGTGCTTTTGCAGCATTATGGATGCTGAAATGACAAATAATACCACAGGCCATTCTGTCTCTCACACGGCTTCTGCTCAAGAGTACAGCAGATATAATAGTGTGTTGCCAAAAGAAGACAAACCCAAAATCAACAGGAAGAACATAAAACAAGAGAGAGACTAACGCTAATGGAGTCTTAATGAATACGCTTTCTTTTCAAGGTTTTTTATTTATTTATTTTTATCATAGACACTTATAAATTATTGGTGTTTCTTATGAAATAGGTCTTTTCAAAAGCATCCCCTGCTCTCATAAAATTAAAACTATAAAGACATAAAAAAAATAAAAAATAATAATAATAATTAAAAAAAAAACATTTCTTACTACTACTACTGTTATTCATTATAATATTTTTAGAATTTGTATTTTTTTCTTTTATATATGAGTATGCCTAATATCTCACAGCATGTAAAATATAAAGATGCTCATAAACACTTGTCCTTCCATTCAAGTTTGATCCCTTTCAAACACCAGCTGTGCTAACTGGGCCTTTCATTTGTGAATCAGTGAGCGTCTATGGTCTGTAACATTTCAGATAGTATAAAAATAATTCTCACAGGCCACAATAGAAGACAAAGTGGTAAAAAAAAAAAGGAAGTTATTTAGCTCCTTTCCACCAAATGTGCAGAAACATTTGCAAAATAATTGTGCGTTTACATCATTTGATTAATAACCTGATTTTGAATTACAATATTATTCATAGTACATGCATAATTTTGATAAAATTAATTTGAATTATAATTTTAAATAAGGGGACAAAAATTATATATATACAACAACATTCACCAGAATTTTCCAAGTACCTCTGAAAAGTTATGAATGTGGTAATAATTGGCAACACTTTATTTTAAGGTGTCCTCGTTACACGGTACATGCACTTACTATTATAATAACAATAAATTATGCATAATTACATGAAAGTAACCCTAAGCCAATCATTCATCCTTACCATAACCATATAGTAAGTAGATGTAGTTAATTAATATTATGCAGTACTTAAATGTATCTTAAACTACACTGTAAAAATGACACCTTAAAATAAAGTCTAACCTAATAATTCTATACCATGGATAGTCAGACACCAAGGTACCACCGCCATTCTTTTTGGCAAGGGTCAGCACATCATGAGAGAGGCATCCAGCTAGCTCTTATCACTATTATAAAGCAACGGTGACCTTTAAATGTTGGATGAAATATGTTTTGGCTTTTCAATAACTCTATGTAACTCTCAGCATGTTATGCAGTATAAAAGAACATAATGAATTTAACATCCATCTGCACTATACAGGGTTAGTACTGTTGTGGCCATTCCTGGTGAAAGTAGAAATACTGTGTGTGTGTGTGTATGTGTGTGTGTGTGTGTGTGTGTGTGTGTGTGTGTGTGTTTGACCATGAAGTTGTAATGGAAGCATCATGTCTGTCTGTTTTATGCCAGCCCTTTCCATCACTGCATATTTCCAGTCTCATTGGGAATGGAGGAAGAAACACACATATAAAGGAGACATTCCTCTGGGTCAGAAGGAGGTCTACATACTAAAACAGCACTTACATGTTTAAATGTATTTACCAGCGCTACACACACATGCACACCTTGAACAAGTGCAAGGTGGTTTATGGAGAGCCTATCATCAGGGAGCTTTAGCAAAGACATGTTAAACTCATGACTCGCATGCTGAACACATACAAAGACATCCACCGGCCAGAACAGATACATTAGAGAGCCAGTGTTTGCTTGGAAACATCCCTGCTACATGATTTAAAGTTTGAACTTCTGTCCAGGATGACATATTACCCACGTCCAGCCGAGGAGAAAAAAACTGCACCCAGGACAGCACTAAGAAAAAAATAGTGTTTTCTCTCATGTTGGAATTTCCCGCCAGAACTGTACCACTAGGACATGTCGACTTTATTCCTCTGTTTTTGCAATTCTTTGTGCAAGATCCTTTTTTCATTTTTGTTCAAGATTGGACGCAGAATGCTGGAAACCCCTTACAGTATGCCAAAGGACTCCACAGAGAAGACACAAGAATGAAACTGTCTTCAGGCTGGCTACTTTTACAAGCTCATGTATCACCTATGACAGCTTCACTAAAAGATTTCCCTTAGATACATTACAGGCTGAAGTCATACAGTATCTGCTGCTTTCCAAACAATTACAGACTCACTGTAAATCAAACTACAATGTTTAAGCAATTTTAAAACAAGAACAACTGACCTCAAAAGCTATTCAAGGTAAAGCATATCATATCTGTGTCAACTGTGGCAACAAATGGATTAAAAAAAAAATTATGACAGTTTTCAAACTGGTTTCCTAAAACATGAATACTGAAATGTCTGTCATTGGTTGAACAAACAGGTAGCCCCGGCCCTACACTTAGACCATAGGTTAAGTCAATCTTGCTGTGTGGTCCTGATCGGAATTATATATTCCTTTAATAAACAAAACAGCATTTTTTTAATAGTGCCACTGAGTCATAGTGCTTAAACTTTCCAGGGAAGTCAACCTACAAAATAGCTTACTTGCTCACTTTGGATATTAAGCTTGGCTATGAAAAAGCATTTTAACACAAACATTTTTTTTTTACACATTTCATCTGGAAGCCTTGTTATTAGAAAATGCATCATAATTAGTGTAGTGCATTGTTTGGTTCTAGTGGCCAGTTTTTAAAGTTGTTTAAAGCATATACTTCACTACATTGATTATTTTATTTAATATTAATGGCTCTAGAGACTTAATGGTTGGGATTTTTGACTTGGGTCAGTAAGAAAGCACTTAGAACACCCTAGAAACCACAAAAATCTAAGTTTATTTTTTGCATCAATGGATCCATGAAGAAGGAATGGATCCATCATGCAAGCTTTTCGTTGCAGACAAAGTGGGAAAGGAATTTATAAGATGACTTAAAAAAGGTTATTTTAAGAACTTAACAGAAGCTAGAATAGTTATTCTATTGCACTGCTGAAAAAAAAAAAAAAATAATAATAATAACCTTTTAGGAAACTATTTTTCAGGGTGCAGTGCAATGCTTAGGCAGTCAACAACCATGTGTAGTACTGAGCCTCCACTGCCATATCACAGCCATAATATAATAGTAATAATAACTGAACATAGGCTTTACAAAAATTTACTGTGGTGGTATCGTGTTGTGGTGTTGGTACTGTAATGTAAACCATGGTATTTGATAATTGATGGTATATAAAAAAAACTATATATATATATATCATGGTATTCTCATGTCCAAAAGCAAATATCCTGTTGATTTTTAGAAAGTAAGCTCTGGAAACCTCGATTTATACCGACAACAGTCAGTGTTTTTCCAGCCTGTAGTCAAAAACAGGCATTCTATCATTCACTGTCTCTTTCTCTCAAGCAAGTTTGTTTATGAGGGACTGGCGGCAAACAGGCATCACACTGTTAGTGCATTAGACTGAAGACATATGCCAGGATAATAAACACAACTCTTTCACCAGGCCACTGACAGCATGTACGAGACTCACCCCACCCTCACATTCCACATAAATAATGGTATCTAGTTCCTACTTCATGATAAACAGTGTGGGAGAGCCGTCAGATGAACGTACAACAAATGTAGGATTTGATAAATGTGCCATATTTCACATCCCGCTTCATCAAAGCTTAATAAACATCACAATGAGAATTTGTTAGCAAGTCTTTTTTTGTACTTCACAGGGTTCTTTAGATCAAAGTTAACTTTAAATAAAACAGTTTTTATTAACTTTTAATAAAACTTGATGCAAATAAAAGGAACAGTAATGACTCGATGGAGGAAATTTCACCTCAAATCCCAATCTGGCTTTTTCTCCCATAAAGGAAGTTTAGCAGAATGTTTAAGCTGCTCTTTTCCATAAAATGAATTGTCTCCACATTGTCCACGATAATAATAAGCAGCTCATCTGTTTCAACATGGATAATAATAAAGGAAAAATTGATTGAGCAACAAATCATCATATTTGAACAGGATCATGTGACAACGAAGACTGATGCTGAAAATTCAGCTTTAAAATTATTAAAATAAATTGCATTTTAAAATATATTAAAATGGAAAATAATAATTGTAATATTTCACAGCATTACTATTTACTTGTTTCTGTATTTATGATCAAATAAATGCAGCCTTGAGAAAAAAAATGGTAGTGTATTATGATTTCTGAAGCCATATATTAATTTTATGTGACAAACAGAACAAAATAAGATTGCTATTTGCTGAAAAAAATAAAAATAATATATATATATATATATATAATTTCAGAAAGAATTTCAGAAAAATCTGAAAAAAATGTTCTACATAAAATATATAGAGAATATAAATATAGAGAATTTTCATGTTTGAGTGAACTAAACTGCACATAAGTCTTTTTTTTTTCATAATCCAATATGTCAATTGTGTGAATTCTGCTAAATAAATCAGGTCATTCCAAACAAGCACAGATTGTACACAGGCACAAGACTTTGCCCGAGGAAGTCACAGAGAAGCAGATGCCACTGAGCATGAGAGAGAGAGAGATTGGGAGATTTTCTGACTTCACCTCGAATCATCTTTGCAGAAAACTGTTCATTTTAAGCTGCCCAGGTTGTAGGCTGTGCTTAATGACGAGAGTTATCTCCCATGAGCACATGGAGCTTGGATATGGCTTAAACACACAGCTGAACACTGAATGTTGATGATTGCGAATCGAAGGGTGATGCCAAAGGTTAACAGCTAATTTATTAGAACACACATGCTTACAAACACACACACACACACAAATATGCTCTTGCATAGTCTAAAACTTTTGTTAAACCAATGCCACCAAATCATGACCGCGATTCTAGATTACAGAACTTTAAAAGCCTGGGTCCACAGCAGGTCCTGTGAAGCTGATCTTCAGGTCTATGAATGCTAAATCAAGTCTGTTCCAACCTCTGTGCCATCAAACATCTGCTGTTGAATAAACATTGTTTACCTGTGTAATCGATGAGGGAGCATAGAGAATCCAGAGAGAGTCTTGCAGCCAGTGAGTCCCAAAGTACACCCTAGCAATTCAATGAGAGAGTGGCAAATCACATGACACACTTGGGTCTGAAGTTACAAAGGTAACCTTCCCTCACCTGGAGTTGAGAAGACACTTTACAATGACACACAAATGAACAGAAGTCTCAGCAGACTGTTAATGTAGCTTATCAGCTGGAGTGTTGCACTACCAATACTAATGGCATGGGTTTGAGGGAAACAGAACAACAGACAGACAATAGCAAATAAACCAAGAAGCTCCATGACACTATGAAAGCTATCTGTTAGTATTCCCATTTGTCTCTTTTTTTTTTCATGGGCACTCAGTTATGGACGCAGTTGTTTTTGAGGCGTAAATGCCATGTGAGTAATCATTGTTGAGCCATAGGGAAATGATGTCTTGATGGTAATTGGCTGATAATAGAGTATACAGCCTAAATAAAGTGTACAGCCTTAAACCCTTCACTATCAATGGTCCTTAGCTATGATGTTAAAGGCAGTAGGCAGAAAAAAAATACAAATGTACACATTTTTGAGACCCTTCATTATAATAATAATAATAATAATAATAATAATAATAATAATAATAATAATAATAATAATAATAATAATACAACTACTAAATGTATTCCAACCATATTCATACCTTTTAACAGTCATTAATACATGTACATTTACCAGCAGGGTAACCATGACTTCCTGAAGGCAACATTTTGACCTTAAAGGAACATGCACTATTATATGACTCTAAACAATGGAATTTTAAAAGATGACGAAGAAGAAAAAAAGTATGGAGTCATTTGAGTAGAGTTAAAATCTTTGTCTACTTTGCACATTTTTTAAAGTTAGAGATATTAAATATGAGTGTTTGACCATTAAAAATGTTAAACTGAAAAGCTCAGCATGTTGTGTTGTTTACTGATGACAGTTTTCCTTGACCACACACACCAACACACACACGCACATAAACCAAGACAACAAACAACACCATGCACAGCTTGCTCTTTAAACTCAAGTTTTATGCACCATCTTTCACAGTTTGTGACAAGCACACACTCACACGCACACACACACACACAAAGGTGTAACGGTGAGCATTAGAGTTGGAACTAGTAAGTTCTGAATAATGCAGCATCCATTTATGATTTAAATAAAAATACACTTATTTTATAGTGTTTGTACTAACATTATTTGCATTTAGTGCAAATAACATCTAACTGTACACTGTGATGACAGCGCTTTGGAATCACTTTACTTAGGTACAATGCACATATAAATTAATGTATATAAAGGTATTCATAATGTTTTCATGCATTATATCTGTTCATAAGCAACTGTAAAATGCATTATATATGCATTACATCTGAAATTGGTTGTTTGTCACATGTTTCAGTGCATTATACTTTAAAGGTGTGCTCATTTAATAGATAAGTATGATTATAACTGTGGTTATAACGATTCTTGAGACTATTCAGTATATTATAAGGTGCATTACAGGGTATAATTAATGCATTAAAAATACTAATATATATATATATATATATATATATATATATATATATATATATATATATATATATATATATATATATTAGTGTACATAGCATCAAATATCCTCGGCCAATATTTATTTATACTATAGTTGACATTAAACATTTTTTACCATCAGCATAATGCAACATAACTGTCACCATATTATTTTCTTGCAACTGTTTAAAATAAATAAATATACAGACAGACATACAGATAGATAGACAGATTGTAATATACAGGTAGTTAGCAGTTAGAAAACAGATTTTCAAGCCGGCCACCATGATTGTTTTGCTGAAAGGGCCTTTAATGTTTGTGTGTGTGCCTTGCAATAATCTTTTTCCCGGAGCAGCGCACTGATGCTGTACCATTGGCTAGCACGCTTGTGTTAGCGAGCAGCGGGTTCGCGCTGTTGCGTGCAAATCACACCCTGAGGCCAATGAAAGAATGACAAAGGTTAACAGTCCCCTAAGGGGAGTGGAAGGGAAAAGAGAGCAGAGTTGAAGTACAACCAAAGAGCCAGAATGATTAAAAAATGAGCGGAAAGAAAACAGGGACCTTAAAATTGGGCCGACGCACTCTGGCACGTAACTCGCGAAGATGCGTGTAAGCGAGAGCTGTGCAAACAAGGTGAAATATAAAACAATTACACAAGAGCACATGGGCCTGCACACAAATAACTGACAGAACTACGAATGCGAAAAGAAATCCGTGCCACTTTAATCCTTTAATAGGTCTACTCAGTAAAACGCACACACGCACAATTACCGAAGAAACAAACAGATCCACAAAAACGCTCCAAATTGCTGCCACAAACAAAGCCCTTATCATGCTAGTTTAAAAAGCTCTTAAAGCATCCTCATTTCTTTCGCTCCCTTGCAGACTCATTAGTTGGATAACAGAATCGCAGCTCCCCCAGTCGGCCCTCTATCCTCGTTAGCGCCTGCTGGCCACTTTCCCCTGTGTGTTCGCAGAGCGCTCTGCTAAGTGAAGGGAGAAAAAGCAAAAGTGGCATACAACAAATTATTTGACCCCTCGGGCCGCCCTCTAGTTCAAACACAACATTTTCAGGAGCACCGTCACCCAGCCCCCTGCCTCGCACCCTGCTCGTGCTGCACCCTGCCTGGGCATCAGGTCTGATCTCTCTCCTGCCTGGCTCCTGGAGCGTTATTAAGTGAGAAGGCTGTGGCTGATTGTAGCCCATGGCGCAAAACCTGCTCTAACGTCTATACGCACGCTGCGAATGGCCTACTTCTACTCCATCAAGCTCTGTAGCACAAATGCACGCTCATAACATTTTGTGCCAACCTCACGTCACCTTGCTTTAAATGTGACCCAACACTGGTGAAAGAAAGAGAGAGTTGAGTAGAAGATGCCGGGGGGCTAAAAAAAATTCACCATTTAATCTTTAAAGTGTGTGTGTTTGGGTGGGTTTATTTAGAGACACAAATTTTGACAAGTTTGTTCCAGGCTGAAGAAAACAGGTCAGCCAGATTATAGGGGTCAAACTAGTCAACCAGATGTTTTTAACCAGGTCAACCTAGATTCTTTGTATTATAGTAGATGTTCTACTAAGTGCTAGCTATATTTATTACTATTATTATTTTTATTATTATTTAAAACAGTTATACAGCTTATTTATCTCTATTTACTGCCTTTAATGTTACATCCCAGGGTAATGTCTACAAATGTACTAAGCAACTCTTATTGTGCTTGTTGTTAACTGCTGGGGTTTCCACTTAACAAGCTGAAGAATAAGGACAACAACAGGCTGAATAATTAATAGCCCAAAAAGTAGTGCTTTTATATACTTTTAGTGCAATTATTGTGCTTAAACAGACCAACCGGTAAGACTAAGGGATAGTTCATACACAAATGAAAATTCTGTCATTAATTACTCACCGTCATGTCGTTCCAAACCCATAAGACCTTAGTTCATCTTCAGAACCCAAATTAAGTTATTTTTGATGGAATATCAGAGCTCTCTCTTAATAACTCAATTTATTCAGCAATTCTTCTCCCAGAGTTATCGTCTTCCTTCATTATGGAGAGTACCCCAGAACGTAATCAGCGTAATCAGAGTTGTTTACGTTCAGTAGACAGCGCGCACATGCTGAACGTAAACAAAGCTCATCGTGTTGATAACGTTCTGGGATACTCTCCAAAATGACGTAAGATGGTTACTCGGGGAGATTAATTGCTTAATAAATTTTGTTATTATTGTTTTCTTTGCACATAAAAAGTATTCACGTAGATTCGTAAAATCGGCTGAACTCCTGATGTCACATGTAGTATTTTACTTATTACGTTGATCATAGTAATATCATTGCTGTCTATGGGAGGGTCAGAAAGCTCTCAGATTGCAACAAAAATATCTTAATTTATGCTCCGAAGATGAACAAAGGTTTTATGGGTTTGGAACAACATGAGGGTGAGTAATTAATGACAGAATTATCATTATTGGGTGAACTAACCCTTCAAGTTTTTTTTTTTTTTTAGAAAAAATTATATATATATATATATATATATAATATATATATATATATATATATATATATATATATATATATATATATATATATATATATATATATACTGAATTATGATTTGGGCATTATTTTCTAAGCAATTACAATGAACAAAAGCTGGATATTTCATTTCAGATCTGACTAAAAAAAAACGTGATTCAGAGAATAACAGATTTCAGTGTATTCCCTACATAAAGCTACTGTACAGCTTCACAAGACAATGAATATAGGATACACTTTTATGATTTTTTTCTTTTTTTAATTTTCTTAATTTTAATTATTGAAAAAAATGGCCAATATATTCTTCAAAAACTCACTTTTTGCAATTGACACACACACACACAAACTCCATCAAATTTGAATATTTTGATGAGAACAGTATGACGCACCAAAAGCACAGGTCATCCTCTATCTGAATTATCATTCTACATACACACACTTAGCTCTCATTCTCTGTGTTCAATGTTTCTTATCCATTTTGAAAGCTCTAACCCATTCCCAGAGCGAATAAAAGCCATCTTTAATTAGACCACAGCACCTCTGAATATTCTATTTTTCTTTTCTTCTCTTGTGTATTACACGGAAAAGACACTCATAGCTCTTCACTAACCGTATGGAACATGTTATTGTACATCATTAGCGAAGCAGGGTGAGCAATTCTTCACACAAGACACACAACCAGATGCGATCTATTAAGCTGAATAACAATGAGTAGTTAAACCATTTATAAGTTAAACTGATCAAAAGGCTTTTATTTCACAAGAATGGGCCCTTATCTGTGCTTGATAGAGCTTTTAGGATTCTTTACGTCTTAGAGAACAAAAAGAAATCTCATCAGCCAAAAAATGTGTTTTGAAAGAAACTGCGATTTTTCGGTCTCGATCTCTCATTTCTGCCACTGAAACCATCTTTACCTTCCCTCAGTAACGGTGCCCACATCTCCCCTCAACCATCCTCAATAACCTCAATTTCCCACTATTACTCTGTCAAAAGCTCCCGGAGGATGACAGCGGAGAACAGCGGAGCCGAGAGCACGGGAGCAGGTGCCACTGCATCTGAGGTCACAGATTTCTCATGTCAAAATGACCTACAGTGAGGGCTAGCTCTGTGACAAGAAACAAAAGAGCTCTGACATGAGACGAAGAAAGACAGGGGGAGAGAGAGAGTGAGAAAGAGAGAGAGAGAGAGAGAGAGAGAGAGAGAGGCTGAAACAAGAGATGAAGCTATCATATGACCGAGTAGGGTGGTTAATTTGCTCTAACAAAATGGAGAGGCCTATTGGGGCTCAGACAACCCTAGTTAAGGGAATAAAGGAAAACTTTGTCTGCGTGATCATCTGAAAACAATGCCGTCTTTGTATGCCCGGATGGGAGCTTTTAAATGCAGCTGAAGAGCGTGCAGACAGAAGAAACAGCTATGAGATGAAAGGAAAATATTAACATCCAGAGGTGGGGAGGAAAGCAGCACTGTGTTGTGAATGCAAAGACTGCAGCGGTATGTTGTCATAGAAATCTCTTACACACGTTATTCAAAACAGCGCTGGGAGTGGTATCGAAAATAAACTTTGCTTAAAAATATCTTGCTAATTAACATATAAATGGATCTTTTCTCACTCTGTTTCATTTTATTGGGTTGAATTTTTTTTTTTTAAAGGCAAGAAGCCACAGATGACATTTTCATGTCCAAATTATAAATAGTATTTCTTGATATAATTCAAGTTTTCTTAAGGGAAATTCTTTTATCCATCGATAATTGATGGCAAGCAGGCGATTCAAACCAGAACTATTTGGCTATTAACATTATCCAATAGAAAGCGTGGCCTAAGTGTTGAAGCGCATTTCCCAATCAGAATGAATGTAACTGCAACTGTAACTTTAATTCTCACAATATGCAATTATTTCTTGCAATTCTGAGATAAAAAGTCAGAATTGTGAGATAAAAAGGCAGATGTATGAGGTCACATCTCACTTTTTTTTTCAGATAAAAATTAGATAAAAAGTCACAATTCTGAACAAAAAGTCATAATTGTGAGACAAACCTAGAATTCAGAGGGAAAAAAAGCCTGAATTGCAATAATCAGAGTTTATATCTTGCAGTTATAATTTTCTTTTCTCATAACTGTGAGAAAAAAAGTTGAATCAAAAGATAAACATTTCCAATTATCTTTGCTTCTCAGAAACAAAAATTCTGAAGATACCCAATAATTCTTGGTATCTATCTAGCATTTCTGACAATTTTTTTTTCCATCCTGTGACAGAAACAGGCTTACATACCTAAGTGATGTCAGCAGAAGAGGAATGTCCATTTGGAGGCCTTTTTTGTACATAACATGCACTACTAAGACATTCACAATAAGGCTGTGATTAATTATTTTATGTTTGTTTGTTAATCCTGCTCCGATACATTTTTAGAGCAATGGCTAAATTCCATTTTTAATTTCCCACCTATGTGTAAATAATCAGGCCTGAGCTTGACCAGCAAATATTTCTTAATGTCTGGTATAAAATAACTTATTTAAAATATACTAAATTACAGAAATGGCCCACATAATATAATAATATACTAATGAGGGTGGCTAACATTTTTAAACAAATATAACGCTGGGAAATTTCAATGAACGATAAATAAACTCTTTGGAGAAGTTTCCATCTGTAAATTAGAAGTACTTTAATGATTATGTTCATTGGAAAAAATAAAAGATAAACAATTAGTTGTTTTATCAAATGTGAATGGTATACCTCTATAAAACAATAGAAAATAAATGTTCTGCATATCAGCCTAATCTCTCAAGAATCAAATTTAGAGATTGCAATGAGTGTGAACTGTGTGCTTTATAATAATGAAAGCCTCATGGAACTCATCAAAGGATTTATTCTGAAAACACACAGTGGCACACACACACACACACACACACACACACACACAGTGGTTTTTAATTACTCTTAGTCACCGAAATTGGGATCAGTGTCTAAACTAATCTTCATGCATGTCTGGTTCAGGATGTAATATCTGTAATAGAGCAGTATGAATACAGTTACACACTGTCTCCCACTGCTGAAATGCTTATAATTCAAATGAGACTGCTGGAGTTGTTATATTTAATTTAATCTACCAGCCTAAAAAATTATCTGCAATCAGAAGCAGATTGCGGTGATTAAAATGAAATATGGTTTTAAATGTGCATTAATTTTAAAGTGACAATGTGTTGTGGCAGAGATTTGCAGTCAATCCGATGACTAACGGATTTATTTTTAATAAAATAAAACAAAACTTTAATTACTTCCCCTAGCAAAGGTAAAACTGATTTATAAAATATAAAAACCATATATTTCTATATTTATAAAAGTGTTAGATCAAAATCGCTCTGTAATCACTATGGGATCAAGGTTAATACCTTGAAGCACAGCACGCATGAGCTGACAAAAAAGGAAAATTTTTATTACAAAAGGAGAAGTGACAGATTTTAAATGATGGAAGTATTAAAAGTTAATCATTGCTTCAAGTGAGATCATATCAGCTCACACTTTCTAACATGTGGATAAAACAAGAAAAATTAATCTAGAGTTTATCAGACATAAAGTGCTCGAACCATTAAACTGCATATTATTTTATGTATTATATATATATATATATATATATATATATATATATATATATATATATATATATATATATATATATATATATATGAAGAGATTTTATAAATTTTCTACCATAAATATGTCAAAACCAAATTTTGGATTAGTAATATGCGTGGCTAAATAAATTCATTTGGAAAACTTTAAAGGCGATTTTCTCAGTATTTCAATTTTTTCAGCACCCTCAGATTCTAGATGTTCAAATAGTTGCATCTCGGGCAGATATTGTCCTATCCTAACAAATAATCCTAACTATAGATAAAAGGAACGCTTATTTATTAAGCTTTCAGATGATGTATAAATCGCACACGCACACACACACATATACAAGATTTTGCAATGCTTTTGTAATCCATGCCATGTTTTTGTGAAAAGTTGGTTCATCCCATAGGCGTAATGGTTTTTATACTGTAGAAACTATATAATCTATCGGCCTTCACCAACTCTACCTCTTAACCCTATCCCTCACAGGAAACTTTGTGCATTTTTACTTTCTCAAAAAAACTCATTCTGTATGATTTATAAGCGTTTTGAAAAATGGGGACATGGGTTATGTCCTCATAAGTCACCTCTCCTTGTAATACCTGTGTCATACCCATATCATTATACAGAGTTGGGTCCTGATATGTCACAAAAACAAGAGCACACACACACACACACACACACACAACACACAATTATATATAAAGGTATTTATTACATATACGATTATTGGTAAGGGTCCGATATTAAATATAATGAAGTACCTTGGCACTTTCTAGTTGTTTACTGATCATGTCCATTGTTCATGTGATGAACTATATCTGTTATTCCTCTGCTCGAACACTTGTGTGAACTGACCTTGGTAAAAAGTCACATTTCAGAAAATACAAAGAAATGTTCTCTGGTGTCTATGTTTGGATCCTGCACCAACAAACCAATGATTCCCATGTGAAAAATTAAAATAAAATAAACATAAAGACAGTGAGCTCTCTGTGTCAGAGGAGGCATATGGTAGACGATAGAGTGTCATATGACAAAAAGAGAGGGCCTTTTGCCAACACAAGCTCAAACACACTCACATCTCATGACTGCTTTCCTTAGTAAACAGTGTGGTCTTTCTTTCCCCGTTCAAATTCTAGTTAAACTTGTGACTAATTTGTCTTGTACCTATGCAGACACCATGCATTCTACA